>NC_059343.1:20965000-21592291 GCF_018350155.1 Leopardus geoffroyi
ATTGTTACAGCCACTAGAGATCCAGCAAGGCACTAAACTAAGTCCGTGTCCTTGTGAAACCTAAATTTCAGCCCGAGAAGACAGTAACCAGTAGTTACATAACATGGCAGGCTGTGACGAGAGCCATGGAGAATTCATCCGTGGAGGGAGGAAAGAGACTGATGTCAGCAGGGCTTGCTCATGACACAGGGTAGTTGAGGAAGCTCTTGATATGACCCCAGGCCAGAAGGAGGGCAGGTGGCATGCCTTGCAGACATGTAGAGGGAACGTATGCTGGGCACAAGGAACAGTGACTATGAGGGGCTGAGGTACAAGGGTGCTTGGCACATTTAACGAAGAGCAAGGAGGCCACTGTGGCCAGAGTTGTATGAACAGGGTGGTGGGAGGGGGTAAGAAAAGGTTAGGAGAGAGAGATGGAGGGATGGCGTAGACCATGGTAAAGACTTTGACTTTTATTCTACGGCAGACGGGGAGCCGCTGGGGGGATCTGAGCAGAGGAGTGCCATGGTCTGACTGTAAGTAGACAGCTTGGATGACTGTGATCCAGGCAAAGGATGATGGGAGCTTGACCGAAAGGATAGTAGGGGAATCTGTGAGAAGTACTTGAATTCTGCAAGCATTTTCAAGTCCAAACTGATAGGATTTGTTACTCAGGTCTTTTTTTCCCCATGTTACTGTATAGAATGAGTGGCAGAGACATTCCTTCCTGCACTGTACTGATTCTAAATTGAATTCTAATACATTTAATTACTCACCTAAGAATAAGTAATTTTCATGGTAAAAAAAAAAAATTGCATAGACTCCTTATCCATATAACAGGTTGTTCCTAAACACAGACTTCATGGTTGACTGGTTGCCATACAAAGACACAAAAGATTTTGTGGACCCCACCTGGCATAGCGCTGTCCTTACTCTTAATACGCTTTTGGTGGGGGGAAATGATTTGTGTTCAACTTTAAGCCCACATTCTGGCTGATGAGGGAAAATTTCTGGACTAGAGACAACACACACGCATGCACACACACACACACACACACACACACACACACACACACACAGGCAGAGATCCCTGAAAGGAGAATCACAGCTGGAATGAGCCATTGTCTTGAATGGGTGTGTGTTCATCCATATGCAGGTGTGTTGAAGGGGTGGCAGGAAGTAATTAACAACTGCCATACTAATTTTTAGTATAAACATGTACATAAGTGGTTAGAGAAGGGAAAGATGAGAGATGATTGCATAGCAAAGGTGAGATGTAAGCTAGGGCTAGAAAGATCAGTTAGGATAGAAATAAGTAGAGATGAAGCGGAACACATTCTTTTGGGTCTCTTCTTTGTGTCTCTGCTTCGAAGCTGGAAAATTTGGTACCTTTTCCTACCCAATCTGTTTCTGACATTAGGAAGACCAGTTTTAGGAAGCTTTGTTGCTTCTACTTTGAACCAGTAAGTTGAAGTCGAATCTCTAGAGCAAACTAATCTACGGTTTGATTGGCTGCCAGAACCCCACTTTAGTGGAGTCAGGCTGTGCTCCTCTTTTCTAATGGTTACAGGTCACAGAAGATGTTGTTGGGCAAATCTTGGCATTAAGAAGGTATTGGGAGTGTGCTCTATACCTCTTCGTTGTTTTTATCCTTATTACCTTGTCCTTCCACCAGCCTTCCTTCTCCTCCTCAATTTACATTCAATTCTCCTATAACACTATATATGTTTCTAAAAAATCAACAAAGCTATGTAAAATGACACAGTAACAACTAAACACTTTATGGGAAAAACACACAGGTTGGGGCACAACACACAATAACTTCATCAGTGACATAAACAGGAATATAGGAACCTAAAGAAAACAGTGGCATAATTTTACACATTTTAAATAGCTAAGAAGTACATAAGTGCTACAATAATTATGGCACTTTACCTTGAAAAGGGCGTGAAGTTGGCTTGCAGAAGTGAACATCATAAGGGTTGCAGCTTGGGAATCATGGTGCAGCGATAGAAGGAAGATTATTTGAGATTGGAAGGAAAGTTGTAAGAAACAGCAGATGAGGTTGAATGTAGCTCATAACACACTCAGTGAAGTAGCTGATCAGTAAGAGAGAGAGAGAGAGAGAGTGTGTGTGTGTGTGTGTGTGTGTGTGTGTGTGTTATTCCTGTGTGGCTAGGTTCAACTGGGTGTAGTTTTCTGCATTCACCTAACCTTTCTCATAGACAAGATCTGCAGAAGCGGACCTAAAATTTGCCTCGCCATGTGTTCAAATGATTCTCTGATAGATTAGTGGGCATTGGCATAAATTTTAATTTTCAAAATAAACCTTGAAGGGAAGCAACTGTACCTTATTTTATACTGATGATTAACTGGCACCTTACTTTTCCCCTGCTTTATTGTTCTCTCCTCATCCTCATAATGTCCAAAGATATTCTTATTTTTACAAGAACTGATCAGTACATCTGTCAAGCAGATAGTTAAACTTATTAAATATTGAATATCCTGTCTTCAGAATGCTTGTTTGGGATATGGGAAGTAAAAAGGGTTTTGAAGCCATGAGTTCTGTCCTTTTACAGCTTCAATATGAGTCACCAAGCACAGACATTTGAGGCAAAACAAAATTTCTTAAAAAAAGGTAACAATATATTATGGATCTGATACATCATTGCTGAAGAGATAGGGTGAAATAGAGTTAGTAAGGTAAGATTTCTTAGATTTAAATTTTGATCTAGATCTTAAAGTTGTGGACATGGATTGGAGAAATAAAGGGAACTCCCAACACCCAGAAAGAATGTGGAAATCCTTCAGGTTTTTTCTGTTTCTTTCTCTTCATTTCCTTACGCCCAGCCTAAAAGTGATCTTAGGGTGGCAACAAGCTACAATTAAAATCACCAGGAGCCAAAACTATAAGGAAGGGAAACGCGTGCGTGCTCTCTCTCTGTCTCTCTCTGTCTTTCATAAGTAATTAAGTAAGTAAAGACCCAGCTTCCTGACTGGAAGACTGGAAACGAGAAAGTTGTAGGGATCTGGAAGGCACCAGGGAGATCACAGACAGAGACAACCTCAGGGAATGTAACCCCATGAAGTTGTTCATGAGCACCTGTGCTCATCCCCCAGCCTGAAAGGAAAGGATCTGAGCCAAAGAGCATACCAAAGACTTTGAGAACTGAGGTAAAAGACCACCACCTAGGACCCAGATTGACTAGTGGATGGTGCACACATCAGACAGATGCAAAAAGCACTTCAACATTTTTGAAAACTAAACTGATACCAGAGCCACAGCCTACAGAAAGTGGACTCATTCTAAACCTAATGAAGTCATTTGCCTGCTAAAACAAAAACATCAAAATTCCCCATACGATGTAAACAAGACCAATAGATTCATAACATACTATTCAAAATGTCCAGGATACAGTTCAGAATTACTTGGTAAAACAAGAACCAGGGAAATCTAAACTCGCATTGGGAAGAAAAAGCAATCAAACGATGTTAACACTGAGATAACACTTCGGGTAGAATCATATGACAAAGACTTTAAAGCAGGTGATATAGTGTTCCGGTGAGCAATGGTGAACACTTTTGAGATGAATGGAAAAATACGAAGTCCCTGAAAAAACAGAGGTATAAAGAAGAGCCAAAGAAATATATTAGAACTGGAAAATACAGTAACCAAAATAAAAACCTGACTGGGTGAGCTCACTGGCAGAATGGAGGTGACAGTAGAGTCCATGAACTTGAAGAGAGATCAATAGAAATGACCCCATCTGAAGAAGAGAGAGAAAAAGACTCTGGGATGTTGGAGAGAACAGAGCTTCAGGGACCTGTGAGACAGTAACAGGAAGTCTAACTTTTATGTCACTAGAGTTGCAAAAAGGAGGAGGAGAACCAGACTGAAAAAAATATTGGAAGAAATCATGTGATTGTTGTCATGAGCACTGGGTGTTGTATGTAAGTGATGATTACTGAATTCTCCTGAAACTAATATTTCATTATGCGTTAACTAATTGGAATTTAGATCAAAACTTGAAACAAACAAACAAAAAAGAAAGAATGTGAAAACTTCCCATGTTTGGCAGAAGACATAAACTAATCGATTTTTAAAAAACTGAGTGAAGCCAAACAGAATAAACCCAAAGAAATCCACTCCCAGACACATTATAATCAAACTTTTGGAAACAAAAAATGAATTTAAAAATCTTAAAAGTAGCCAGAGAAAAATGATTTATTCTAAGGGAAAATTATTCAAATGATGATACATTTCTCATCAGAAACCATGGAGACCAGAGAAAGTGCAATCGTGTTTCTCAAGTACTCAAAGAAAAGATTTAACTCGAATTTTTATATCTAGCAAAAAAGAAAGTCTTTGTAATAAAGATAAAACAAAGACACTTTTAGATGAGAGAAAACTAAGAATTCATTGCCAGCAGACCTGCTCTGAAATAATTGGTGAAGGAACTTATTCAGACAGAAGGGAAATGATACCAGAAAGAAACTTGGAACATGAAGAGTGAACGAAGAACAGAAGAAATGTGAGTATAATAGACTTTCTTTCTCCTCTTGAGTTTACGAAATATATTGATACCATCATCTGATAAAGTTTTCATTGTATGTAGGTGTAATATGTAAGACAACTGCAACATGAAAAGAAGAAAGAAAAGAGACCTATATGGATTTGTACACTCCATTTAATGTGATAAAATTTTGATTTTAAGTATATTATCATCCTTAACTATGAACTATACAAAGAATTATCAAAAATACAATTAATTAATTTATTAATAAAAATTGTTCATGGGTGCCTGGGTGGCTCAGTTGGTTGTGTGTCTAACTCTTGATTTCAGCTCAGGTAACGATAGCAGGGTCATGGGATTGAGTCCTGCATCGCTGGGTGTGGTGCTTGCTTAAGATTTTCTCTCTTTTTCTCTCCTTCTGCCCCCTCCCCTACTTGTGCTCTTTCCCTCTCTTTCTCTCAAATTAAAAAACATGCTCCAGTTCCCCAAAAGAGGGGAGAAAAATGGGGAAGAAGAAGGAAAAACAGAGGGAACAGACAGAAAACAAATAATGAAATGTAAACCTGAGTCTAAACATACTAATAACTACGTTAAATGTGTATACACCAATTAAAAGACCAAGTATCACAATGGATATTTTAAATGATGCAACTCTATAAAGTATCTTCAAGAAACTCACTTCAAATATAGGTAGATTAAAAGTAGAAAAATGGCAAAAGATATACCACTCAAACAATAATCAAAAGAAATTTAGAGTGGCTATATTAATAGCAGAAAATTAGACATCAGAGCAAAGAAAATTACTTGGGATAAAGAGGAACTTTACATAATGATAAAAGAGCTAATTCACTAAGAAGAAATAATCCAAAATGTGTACGCACCTAACAACAGTGCTTCAGAATACCTGAAGCAACAGCTGGCAGAGCTGAAAGGAGAGACAGACAATCCATAATTATACTTGGCAACTCTAACACTCCTTTCCCAGTAATTGATAGAAATATTGGACAGAAAATCAGCAAGGATATGGAGGAACTGACAACCGACTGGATCTAATTGATATTTTATAGAACGCTCCCCCCAACAATAGCTCAATCCACATTCTTTTCAAGTGCACATGGAACCTTTGGCAAAATAGACAATATTCTGGATCATAAAAGGAACCTTAGTTTAACAGATTTAAAATCGTACAAAGTAAGTTCTCTAACCATAATGGAATTAAACCAGAAGTCAATAAGAGAACGATAACAGGAAAATCTGCAAGTACTTGGAAATTCAACAACAAATTTCTAAATAATGCATGGGTCAGAGAGGGTCTTAAGTAAAACTAGAAAATATTTTGAACTGAGTGAAAATGAAACTTATCAAACAGTGATTGAAACAATATATACTGTAATGTGTACTATCATACAAAATAGGCCACTTACCGATATTTGAATGCTGACACCATTATTTATTCATCATAGACACACACAAAATCCATACAATACTCAAATAGTGAGTATCAAGGCATTGTATATTCACCTAGTTGGTAAAATAGGCTAGTTAATTTGGCAGGTAAGTATTAAGTAATCATAATAATTACAATCAGGTGACTATTTAAAGGAGAAAGTAGAAAACCTAACAAAGTAGGATGATGCAGCTAAAGCAGTGCTTAGAGGGAAATTGATAGCATTAGATGTTTCTGTTATGGAACAGGAAAGGTCTCATCAGTCTGAGTTTCTGTCTAAAGGAAAGAAAAAAGAAGAGAAAATGAACCCACAGCAAGCAGAAGAAAGGAAATAGTGAAGATCAGACCACAGATTCTAAAAGCATAACAAGGGGAAACTATCCATATTTGATAGCTTAGAGATAGTGGACCAGTTCCTCACAAGTCATAAACTATAGAAATCCATCTAAGGTGAAATGGAGGGTGCCTGGGTGGCTCAGTCGATTGAGCATCCAACTCTTGATTGTGGCTCAGGTCATGATCCCAAGGTCGTGGGATCAAGCCCTGTGTCAGGCTCTGTGCTGAGCATGGAGCCTGCTTAAGATATTTGTTCTCTCTCTCTCTTTCTCTCTCTCTCTCTCTTTCTCTCTCTCTCTCTCTTTCTCTGTCTCTCCCTCTCTCTCCTCTCCCTCCCTCCCTCCTGCTGCCACTCTCCCTCACTAACGCACAGTCTCTCTCTCTCTCTCTCTCTGTGTGTGTGTGTGTGTGTGTGTGTGTGTGTGTGTGTGTACATGTATGAAATGGATAACCTCAACACTCCTCTATCTGTTAATTGAATTCATAATTAAAAAGAATAAAATTGGAGGACTCATTTGAAAACTTGTAATAATATAAGTACAATAATCTAGGAAGTATGGTATTGGCAAAAGGAGAGGCACCTAGTCCAATGGAAGAGAATTCACACAAGTGTGATTCACACAAGTGTTACTGTTTGCTTTTTGACAAAGATACATAGACAGTTTAAGAGAGAATATATAGTTCTCTCAACAAGTGATGTTAAAAAATTAACTTTGATGGGGCGCCTGGGTGGCTTAGTCGGTTAGGTGGCCGAGTTCGGCTCAGGTCATGATCTCGTGGTTCATGGGTTCGAGCCCCACGTCAGGCTCTGTGCTGACAGCTCGGAGCCTGGAGCCTGCCTCAGAATCTGTGACTCCCCCTCTCTCTCTGTCCTCTTCCCATCTCATGCTCTGTCTCTGTCTCTCAATAAATAAACCTTAAAAAAAATTTATAAAAAAAAATTAACTTTGACCATATGCAGAAAAAACAAACTTTGACTTAAATCTGTTACATTATACAAAAATTAGCCAAAAATGTATCAGTTCTAAATGATCCATGAAATTCATGATCCATGAAATTTTAAAAATTCATCTGGACTGTATCAAAATAAAAACCTTTGCTTTACAAAAGATATTCTTTTTTTAAGTTTACTTATTTACCTTGAGAGAGAGAGAAAGCATGAATGAGGGACAGAGAATTCCAAGTAGGCTCTGTGCTGTCAGTGCAGAGCCCAATATGGGGCTCGATCCCACAAACAACAAGGTCATGATCTGAGCCAAAAATCAAGAGTTGGACGCTTCACCGACCGAGCCACCCAGGAGCCCCTGTAAAAGATACTCTTAAGAAAAAACAATGACAGGGTGCCTGGGTGGCTCAGTCGGTTAAGCGTCCGACTTCGGCTCAGGTCACGATCTCGCGGTATGTGAGTTCGAGCCCCGCATCGGGCTCTGTGCTGACTGCTCAGAGCCTGGAGCCTGTTTCAGATTCTGTGTCTCCCTCTCTCTCTCTGACCCTCCCCCGTTCATGCTCTGTCTCTCTCTGTCTCAAAAATAAATAAATGTTAAAAAAAAAAAAAAAAGAAAAAAACAATGACAAGACACTAAGTTGGACAAAATACACAAATCACATATCCACAAAATGACCTGTATCCAGTATATACAAAGAACTCTACCAATTCTATAGCAAAAAAGCAGACAGTCTAATTTAAAAATAAATAAAAATGATTGAATGGATGCTTCACTAAAGAGGATATAAGGATGACAGATACACATGAGAAAAGTTGTTCACCAACACTAGCATCAGGGAGCTGCAAATTGAAACCATGACAGGATACCACCCTACAGCTATTTGAGTGGCTGAAATATAAAACACGGTACCAGATGCTGGTGCGGATGTGGAGCAACAGGAGCTTTTATCTGTTGCCGGTGAGAAAGTTAAATGGTGCCCCCAGTCTGGAAACAGTTTGGCAGTTTCCTATAAAGATAAATACATATTTAAACCATATGACCTAGCAATCCTCCTGGGTATTTACCCTAGAGAAATGAGAACACATGCTCATTTAAAAAAACAAACAAACTGTACATAAATGTTTATAAGCACAATGGATGATAGCCAAAGACTGGAAACAACCCAAATATACTTAAGTAGATAAATGAATAAACTGGGGTACTTTGATACCCTGGAGTATTACTCAGCAGTGAAAAGGAATGGACTACTGATACACCCCACGTCTTGATGGATCTTAAAGGCATTGTGCTGACTGAAAAATGCCAGACTCACAAGACTACAAGCTGCATAAACCCCTTTCTAGGGCATTCCTGAAAAGATAGGATTGTAATGATTGAGAACTGATCAGTGGTTGTCATGGATTAGAGAGTGGTGTGAGTACTAAGGGGCAGCAGGAGGGAGTTTTGGGGGTGATGGAAGTGTCAGATATCGTGATTGTAATGAGTGTTAACATGTGTTAAAAGTCAGAGAACTGCATTCCTCTCCCAAATCAATTCTGTGGTGATAGGTTTGTTTTTTTTTTTTTTAAGTTTATTTTGAGAGCGAGCGGGTGGGGGGAGAAGGAGAAGATAGAATCCCAAGCAGGCTCTGCATTAGCAGCGTGGAGTCCGACGCTCAACCAGCTAAGCCACCCAGGCACCCCTTGGTGATAACTTTAAAAGTAAAAATTGAAGGAAATCAAAATTTTTTGGCATGGTGATAAAAAGATGTAACTCTGCTTGAAGGACCTTCTAAAATAAAAGGATTCCTTTTATACATAAAAGAAGTTACATGTATTAAGTGTCCAGCATTGATGTCACCATGAGTTGAGTTCCAAAGCCGCCAGGCTGAAAACCAGGCACACCTAAACAGTTATGTCATTAGGAGCCCCTGCTAAGCTACTTGTCAAGGAATCTACACCGTGGAGGAAATATCCAACTATGACCCATTAATGTTCTCATCGCTAGAGTCAACACAAAGAAAGGTCTTTCCTAGCCTTAGCCTAAGAAATGGGTGGAATCAATTTGGGCATCAGAGTGCTAGGCCACTCATGCAAGTTCTAATGTATTAAGAATGTAAAGCCTTGAGGGGCACCTGGGTGGCTCAGTCGGTTAAGCATCCACCTCCTGATTTTGACTCAGATCATCATCTTGCAGTTCGTGAGATCAAGCCCCGCTGTCAGCACAGAGTCTGCTTGGGATTCTCTCTTCCCTCTTTCTCTTCCCCTCCCCAGCTCTCTCTCTGTCTCTCTCTCTCTTTGTCTCTCTCCCTCTCTCAAAATAAATATATTTTTAAAAGAATGTAAAGCCTTTAAAACATGACAATGTTCTGAATAGGAGACTCTGGATATTGGAGCAATGTGGTTTTTTCACAATGGTCAGGAGAGTTCAGGAATCTCTGTGTTTTTTTATGCAATATAGACATGTGTTTGCCTATAGTTTCCGTTCTTTTATTTATTGGGCAGGGGGCAGACATAACATCATAGAGAACAAGAAAATTTCAGTCCTGATATGTTTTGTCTTCATCTCACCATAGCCAGCATTCTGGAATCTCTTTCAAACATGTACCTTCCTGTTGGTTAAAGGTGATTATTTAAAAACAAACAGACCACACGAAAAAACACAGTTTCTAAATTTTCGTAATAGTAATTGGAAATGTAAATTAGTTTCAATCATATTCCTTTTGTTCTCCTGGTTTAAAATTCATGGTTACGGTTATTTTACATTCACAACTATTAAAACAGTGTGGCTGAGCAAGGTGAAATGGTTTAAGGTGGGAGCCTATTGGCAGGTGAGACCCCCTACAGGCCTGTTCATGACAGCAAGCCCAAGTTGCCTCCACCAGCTTCTGCCCGCTTGTGCTAGCTCTAAAGGGGAACAGTTTTCCAACAACGATGTTTTCTTTCCTTCTCTGTTATAATGGTTGTGATTGTATGCCATTTCATATTAGGCTTAGCAAATTTACATCTTCATCTTCAGCTGGTAATGTACCACTTTGCTCTTTTTGTTTCTGTTTGGAGAGCATAGGGTTCTAGCTCCTACACTGTGGATATACCTCGTGGGATTTTATTAGCATTAAAAAGTGTTTGAAGCTGAATTCTATGGGTGGGACTGCAGAACTTATCCAAAGATATCTCTGGAGTATTTCCACTTTTATCTACTTTATTTATGAGGTTGCTGTATTAAAGTTTATCTGTAAAAATAGGTTCCATTACTAAGAAACTGTTTGAAAACCACTCACCTGGACAGATAAAATTCACAGATAATGAGAACTTGAATTCATAACCAATCATCTCCACTTCCCATCCCTCTAAACTTTTAGAATGTTGCTAACAGAAACATTTGACTGATTTTATGCCTTATTTACTCACTATGGGCACAGTGTTTATTAAATACCTACTATATTCCAGTACCAAATTACAAGAAGGTGTATTACTTTTTTCTCACTTCGCTGGTTGAAAAACTGCTGAGAAGTGAAGTGGTCTAAGGCAGGAAAGGGGAAGAATAAGGATGTGGATTATCTGCATCCGATTAATTGAGCACCGCAGTGTGTGCGTTCAAGGTGGCGGTGACTCAAGTGAGATAGGTGGGTGGTAACAAATGATTTGAGAGAAACAGACCTGCTGGAGCTCAGATAGAGGCACTTCTGTTATAGTCATTGAGAATTACAGAACAATTAGAGCCGAGGGGAATGCAGAAAAAAACAATACACTTTTTCTTGTCAATGTAACCTGCCAGAGAATCATATAAAATGCAAGCATTATGTAGGCTTAGGAACTAGGGAGTGCTTCATTGTTGATCCTCGAACTTTTCTGTTCAAACCCCAGGTAGAGAATGATAGAGCATGAAAGGTGAGATGGAAAAACGAACTGAGGAATGGGATCTTAAATCTGTTGAAGCTGGAATGAAGCCTGTCTCAGGAAACTGAGGACAATTTTTTTTTTAAGGGGAGGGAAAGCATTAGTAGGATATATTATCAAAGGGCTTCCCACGCTTTACAACCTAGATGTATAGAGCCTGGGCAGGTTTTTTGTTTCTGTTTTTCTGATTTTTTTTCAGATATAATTTCTTTAAAAACTTTGTTTAATGTTTATTTATTTTTGAGAGAGAGACACACACACACACATAGAATCCAAAGCAGCCTGCAGGCTGTCAGCACAGAGCCCGACACAGGGCTCGAACCCATGGACCGCGAGATCACAACCTGAGTCAAAGTCGGAGGTTTAACCGACTGAGCCACCCAGGTGCCCCATAGTCTCAAAGCTTTTTAAGAAAAAGTTATAGGAAATTGCTGTTTCCTTCACTTTAGGTGAAAGCAGTTAAGAGAAAACACATTCATAGCTATGTGTTTTATTCCAGGAAAAGTATATTAGCCAGTTTTTTTTGTTTAACACTTCTCTGTAGAGTGGTGTGGTTTCCTATTGAACGTAGAAGGCATTCTAGGTAAGTTTTCCATAGGAAAGACCAGGTCTTGGTTACAAGCAAGCTTCATTTCTAATTAAACAAGTGTCTTAATACTGTGATTTTTATAATGCACTCTGAAAAGAAAGGACAAAGAACAGCCAGATCAGATTTTTGTTGGCTCTGTTTTTGCAGTGCTGGTGTCATTCTGGAAAATTGGAATAACGTAGACAAGGAATTAGTGAATTACACATGCATATGTGTTAATACCCTCCCTTTTGTTATGGTTTTTTTCATTGTTTACCAAAATTAATTGATATTTGAAAAGTATATGTACATTGAGGTGTTACTGATTGTTTTATTGTACAAAACATCGTGCAGGAAATCACGAGACATCTACCATGAGTCATTATGTAATGGGTTTCAGTAACTAAGTCACGTTAATAGCTACCTGAAATTCCCTATAGAAAGTCCAAACCATTGGATCCACTAAATGATCTCTCAATAAGTAAATTATTTCTTATCATGTATTATGATGGTGACTGGTTAGGGAAGGAAATCTGTGATCTTAGCACCTAGTGGCCATGTTGGGTCTAAGATACATGGATCTGTTTCCATTGACTTTGCTGGCTAGAATAAGATAATGACCAAAGGTAGTTTGACCAGTAGAACTGAATACTAACAAAAACTCATTCTTAACTAATGAAATAGGAAGACAAGGAAGGCATAAATGTTAAATCTGCTTATGCCTACTGTACTTCTCTTCTGTCCTGCCATCAATTATAAGGTAAATACTACTGATTTAGTGGTAGCATTTCAGCGGAAAAGAAATTTGTTAGCAAGGATAGCGGCTATAAAATAAAACTTTGTTTCAGAAGCATTAGGATGTGATGATAGGTGTCTTAGAAGCAAGGCAAGGACTTCAGTAATAGCCAAGGCATACTGAATGGTTATCACATGCTGAACAGTACACTTTTGCCAAACACCTTATAAGCATTATCCGTTTAGTCCTCACAGCACTCTCATGGGTATTTCACAGATGGGGAAACTGGGGCTTGGAGAAGTTAAGTGGCTCATCCAGGGACTCCACTTACAGTAAATGTCAGAGCCAGGATTTAAGGCAGTGTGTTCAACTCTAGAAGCCACACAGTTAACCACTGTTTTGTACATTTACCCTCTATCATTAACGTAACACCTTACACCAAAAGGAAAAATTTAGAGCCATCAGCAAAGGCCTCTCCAGATCTACCTCTTCGCTTTTTATTTTACTTTATTTTTTTATGAGGTTTTTTTTTTTTTTTTTTATTTTAGAGCACGCGAGCAGGGGAGAGGGAGAGGGGAAGAGAGGAGGAGAATGTGAGAGAGAGAGAGAGAGAGAGGGAGGGAGGGAAGGAGTGAATCTTAAGCAGGCTCCAGGCACAGCGCGGAGCCCCGCACGAGGCTCATTCCCATAACCCTGGAATCATGACCAGAGCTAAAATCAAGAGTCAGGTACTCAACCGACTGAGCCACCCAGGCGCCCCTACGTTTTATTTTTTTTTATTTTTTTTTTTTATTTTTTTTTTTTCAACGTTTATTTATTTTTGGGACAGAGAGAGACAGAGCATGAACGGGGGAGGGGCAGAGAGAGAGGGAGACACAGAATCCGAAACAGGCTCCAGGCTCTGAGCCATCAGCCCAGAGCCCGACGCAGGGCTCGAACTCACGGACCGCGAGATCATGACCTGAGCCGAAGTCGGCCGCTTAACTGACTGCGCCACCCAGGCGCCCCGCCCCTACGTTTTAAAGTGATAACTGACTTTCCCCAACAAAAAACAAACACCATTTTTAAAGTATTTGTCAGCATCACTGTTGATATTTATTGTTGTGTATGTGAGTCTACAATATCATGTGAAACTATTGGTCACTTTAAAACAATTTTCATAGCTACAGTATCTGTCTTCTAATAGGCTGTAAGGTGTATAACCTCATTACAGACTGACATATAAAGACACTAGAACAAAACAAAGACTGTAGAGGTACATTAAGGGTTTGTCGTAGCCAAATGTAACCAAAAAAAAATTTTAACTAAGCATATACTATTTACTGTTGCAGACACTGTTGTAAGCATTTTCTCTATTTAAGCTCTTAATGTGCATTATAATTCTGTGAGGCACTGTTGTCATCCCTGTTTTACAGATGAGGAAATAGACCGACAGCTTAGATGCCTTGCCCAAGATCACATATCTGCTCAAGGGTAGAACCAGGATTTGGATCTGGACTGGTTCCAGAGTCTGTGGTCTTAAGAACCACACTATATTGGCCTCATTTCATATTTTGACATTTAGTAGTTTAAAATATCTTGGTTTCAGTGAGTGCCCTTCTTGTAAAAAATTTATGCCGCTGGTCTCCTCATCCTCCCTGTACCGGAAGCTCAGGAGTCCTGGGGTAATGATATAATCCTGTCCTCTAAGGGATTGCAGGACTTTAAACAGAACTGGCATATTAACCACAAAGAGATTAAAAGTGAGGAAATACTTGGTTCGATTTCAACTTGTTAATTGTTGGAGAGATTGTAATCGAGTCAAGTCTTTACTTCTTTACAATAATTGTACTGAAGTCTTACCACCCCATCGTGTTTTTAAAATCACTTGCTTATTTCACCAACGACTTTTACTTAGAATTACAAGAGTATATTGTTTAGACTTGGCTCTTGAATGAAGCACACCAAAATTTAAAAAGGAAAAAGGAAAAATGCAAATTCTTACAAGTGCCTGTTTGGTTTATTTCAGGGAACTTCCCAGAGGCAAGTGTTTATAGCTAATAGTTATTATACTCAGTACCAGTTACCTAGGACCTATTGTATGCCAGGTACTGTACTCTGTTTTGCACATATTATCACATAATAGCACCTTAAGGTGGTTTTTCCTCCCAGTTTACAAATGAGAGGAGAGGTTACATGGTCTCTGGGCACCTCAGTTTTTTCCTTTGTAAAACAGAGAAGGAGAATGCTTCTTTATGTTCTAATAGAAATTTCTAAGTCCAGATGAACATGATCTCAAGTGAACATACGGAGGTCCGTGTGGAACATAAACTTTACTTTTAAGAACTCACATTTTATATCTTTCCAATCAAAGACATAATTTCTAAAAGGTCCAACGTAGAGGACCAAAGGAGAACAAAAATTATACAGTTAAAACGACACAGTTAAATATCGGTTCCCTAGTTAACAACAGCGATACACATTGAAAAGCATCTTCTTCGGCTTGGGCAGTTTCTCCTTGCATGCCTTTACCTCCGGCCCCCAGGCCAGTGCCCTTTGCTTTTGCTGTGTGCTTCGGCCACTTTGACTCATGGTGGGCTGTGCCTGAAACGTGGCATTGTGGCAGCCTAGCCGTGGGAGCGAGGTGCCAGGTGCCTATGCGTGGACTGCTGCTCCGGTACACTAAGCAAGTATTTGAGGTTGAAAACTAGCCACAAAGGAACTGATTAACACAGAGGATGACACAGTGGCAAGTGTATGAATGAAAAGTGGCATATTAAAAAGATCAAGGGGCTTGGACACTGAAAACCTGGAATCAAGTCCTGGATCTTCCACTTACTAGCTGCATGACATAGGCCAAGTCCATAACCTTTTTGAGTCTCAGCCTTCTTATCTGTAAAATGAAGATAATCAGAATAGCTAGTTCATTTATTGAAGATAACATGGGAGAAAGCATAATGCAAGGGAGATTGATCTCAAAACTCGAAAGTGTCAAATGGATATTAATACATTATGCTAACTTTCATTAAGCCTCTCCTTCAGTAGAGTGTGATTTAACACACTCATAGCATTCAAGAAATCTCTGTCAATTTTAAATAGCATGTATATATGGACTTAACATTTTTACCTTAATTAATCCTACACCAGCCAAGATGTACACCAGCCTACATTTCATGCCAAGATGTGAGATGTTGTTTGGCAATAAAAAACTGTAGCCATCTCAGTCCTACCTATGAGCCATCATTCTACTTTTCACTACAGCCATTTTCCTAAGAGATTATCAAACTGACCATAAGTATCCCATTCATTGACCTGATCTGGGATTGTGAACAGATGACTCCACCTTGATGAGCTCTGTAAATTAAGGCAAATAGTTCTAATTTCCTCCTACCTCACAGAGCTTGTTGTAAGGATCAAATACTTTGAAGAGCATAGCGTACTATACAGGTGCAAGGGACATGCATAAAAAAATGAATGTGATCGTCAGAGGCCTCTCAGTATAGCATCAGAAGTAAAACACAAATAATTCTGTTAGAAAATGGAAGGTAAACCTGCCACTAAAAATTTACAGAGGGGTGCCTGGGTGGCTCTGTCATTTGAGTGCCCAACTCCATTTAAAAAAAAATTTTTTTTAATCTTTATTTTTGAAAGAGAGAGAGACAGTGAGCAGGAGAGGGACAGAGAGAGAGGGAGACACAGAATCTGAAGCAGTCTCCAGGCTCCGAGCTGTCAGCACAGAGCCCGATGCAGGGCTCAAACTCACGAACTGTGAGATCATGATGTAAGCCGAAGTCGGACGCTCAACCAACTGAGCCACCCAGGTGCCCCAAGTGCCCAACTCCATTTTAGCTCAGGTCTTGATCCCAGGGTCGCAAGATTCTTAAGATTCTTTCTCTCTCACCCTCTGCCTCCTCCTCTCCTTGCAGGCTCTCTGTCTCCCTCTCTAAAAGAAGGAAAAAAAAAAAGGGCAGTTGTCATGAGGAGGGGGTAGATGAATGGAAATGTCCACATTTGACTGCAATACAGTGTCAGAGAAGGCACACCCATACCAGACTGTCAGCTCCTGCGATCTTAAGTTTCTCTCCTTCTCTGGTGTAGCCTCAGCAGCTAGAACAGTGCGTGGCATGTGATAGATGTTCATTTTGTTGGAAGAATGAACAGTAGTCTTTGTGATCGGTTCAGCGCACTAGCAGTGTGAAGGTAGGCTGACTTTGGCTAACATCCTGTGGCTTGGGTTGGCCATGGCACTCTTGTCCTAGTTGTCCATGTGAAGCAGAACTTGTTCTGAGATGTCACTTAACTCAGAGTTCACCTTAACATCTAGGTCAAATTCCAAAGCCAAATTTTCATCCTAAATGTTAAATCCATTTATTTACAGTAGCCATGTACATTTATTTAGTAACTATTGATATTACTCATCACAGACCCTCAGGAACCAGTTATTAAGATACTAGAGAGCTAACCAAACATTTTGCCTATTTTTTGTGGGTGAACTGAGAAATGGTAGAGAATTTCTATTTTAACGAGGTAGATACATTTGGGTTGCTATGCCAGGGAAGAAGGACCAGTGCTGGCTTTTGTTAAAAAAAACAAACACACAAACAAAAAACAGGTCAAATTGTAGTTTTCACTCTAGTTTAGATCCGGAAAGAAACCCTAGAAATTACCTAATGCAGGAAACCCTTCCTTTTTTCCACATAAGATTTCATGAAAAACCCCCATCTGTAAAACAGAATAATGTTTTTTTCAATATAGATGTCTGTTTTAACTTTATAACATTTTTGTTTGTTCATTTCTCAGTGACAATACTAGTTAATATGGTGCTGTCTTATATATCTTAAAATTTCGCATTAGTATATGTGAATGTGCCTATTTTGAATTTCTTCTGATGAATATGTACTTTAATCAATGAAATCATACATTTGGAGAAGCTTCGGGGGTGTACAAATGGAACACATTTGAAAAACACAGATCCAGTCATTTTATAGATCAGCAGGTTGGAACCATAATCTACAGAACCTTATTCTGTCTCCACATGTTGCTTCTTGATATGATGATATTAGTGACATTAATCTGAACACGGTTGACTACTTTAATACTCCCACATTTCAAAGATTTCTCCTACCTATACATAAATGAATGTTTCTAGGCCCTCTTAAGGTTCCAGTATAATCCGGGGTACCTTACAAACCTTTATTTGTGTATTATTATCTCTTGTGGTTTGAAGTTTATTTTTAAATTTTTCATTGTGGTATTAATACATGATTATAGGTAGTTGAGTGTTTTGGGGAGGCATGGCATTCACCTAGAAATATGTCATTTAACAAAAGGAACACTTTTAAAAGGAAGGCAGTAAATTCAAGGTAGAGTCCCAGAATTGTCCTCAGTCCCAGGGAAGACCTCACGGCCAATATTTGGGTATTTCAACATCTGCAGTGTTAAAGCCAGCCTTGTCTCCCAAGATGGAAATTGCCATGTGCAGAATGACTGGATAGAAAATGGTGTACATTCTATATAATCTTCTACTGCAGAATGCGACCAGTGGCACTTCCCCTAAAAAAAATAAATTACCCGAAATTTGCAGCACATTCATATTCAATTTCATCACAGCAGATGCTCATTAGTATGTTGTTATTAATTGGTATTCACTTTAGGTTTTGTTTAAAATGAAGATAATAATTAGGTTTTAATTACTGCATCATTCGTGGGGGGGGGGGGGGGTTGTCTGTGGGGAGACGGATAGAGTGAAATGCTTCTTAAAGCCCGGAACTATTTCCTGATGCTTATTCAGCAACGTGTGTTGCCAAAGACTTTGAAAAATAACTTCATCTTTATTAAAAAAATAGGACTAGAATTCTGAAATGAAGAAATTGCTGTGTGTGTTTTTTTAAGCCCATCGTTATCAAGAACTCACTGTGAATTGTCTACTTGATGGACATACTGAATCAGATGATAATGTGCACTACCATTCTTTCTAATCAAATTACCAAAAAGACTTCTTGGAAAAGTAACCCTCACAAGCGGCTGATTAATGAAGTGGTGGCAATGTTTTGTATTAGAACTAATTGAAGTAATCCAAATAAGTTATTTCTGTAGCCTATGGAAATAATTTCCTTTGCAAAGAAGTACAGTGGAATTGGCAAACCAGTATTTTTCCCTCTCTGTTGTTCCATATTTGCAAAATAGCTAAGTTAATACAGATATTGCAAATAAAATGGGGGGGAAATCTAATGTAATTGAGAGGCAGGGGAAGCAAGAAAGCTTATTTCAGTCTTTTCATAATTAAGACTGATAATTTATATAAGCCTTAAAGGTGTATGGAAAGTAAGGGGTACTGGAATTCTAAAAGCGTATCTTTGCTAAAACACTAGAAATAGCCATTTTTAACACATTCGTAAAAAAGGGGCATTCGTATTCCAGAGTTTAAACATACTCCTTGGATAGAACTTTTTGGAGCACCTCTCACGAGCATGGCATTGGGTTTTCCAAATATATACAAATTCTGACCCCCTGGAACCTTACAGACTAGTTGGGAAAAGTACAGGATCTGTCCTATATGCCCTGTGTGCTGTGTGCCCATTCCTGAGTGGTTTTTTAGCCTCATTTTACCAATGAAAAAATTGATGTGTGACTAGGTGAAGCAGTGTGTCCAGAGTCACCCCAGCCTTTACATGATAGAACTGACTTTCAAACCAGATTCAGTCTGACCCCACAACCAGTCTGCCATGGGGAGATACACACGGGAAACATTCAAAATCATTTCAAGGGACTAGTGTTGTATCATTAGGCAATACGTTGAGACTCATTGAGAGGTGGGAGACACATTCTGTGAATCCTTTCTTTCCACATTCATTGAGGGCCAACTAGACACCCGGCTCTGGCCTGGGCACCAACAGTGCAGAGGGAAGTTCACATAGACCCTGCCCTCTGGAGCTCACGTCCTAGGAGGGGTGAGGGTCACTGAAATAGTGAGGATTACCTGGAGTGTGATCTCTGCGCCAGAGGGATGTGGTAAAGCATTGGCACCCAGAGAAGAGGCGACTGCCTCTTTATCAGGTGCGAAGTGAGCAAACCAAATGCTGGAGGCTTGGCAGGCTCCCCAGAACCTGGGATGACTGTGAGGTCTGATGAGGTAGGTAGAAACAGAGTGCCTCTTGAGGCAGGGCTGGAAAGACAGGCCTGCCCGAAGGGGCAGAATCACCCGGGCCATTGTGCAGAAGGACAGAGCATGAGGCCTGTCTGCCCAGAGCAGGTGATGGTGAGGAGTGGGGCGGGTGTGGGGCCAGGCTGCCACTGGAGAGGCCTGAGGAGAACTCTTGAGTAAGCCTCATGGCTCAAGCTCTCTCTGGTAGATGGTGAGAGTACTAGTAAGCATTTTTCAGCCAGGGCTGTCCTGAGGCGAATTTTCATTTCTAGACTTGTATCTTATGGTCCCTGTGAGCGCCAGCAGGGTTTAGAGTTCTGAATCTGCTTCATGCCATGATGCCTGGAGTAAATTCTGTCCTGAGCTTTTGCAAGGTAATGAGGTTTGATACACCCGTTATTGTTTTGTTTTACAGTTAGAGTCAGTGCTGGTTTATTTGTGTTCATAGTACAAGAATGATATTTAATCATCAAAAATACTTTGGGGTAAATTTGGGAATTAGGGCAGTCCATTTTCCTTCCTGATTGATATTGTTCAGGCTTAAACCAAGTGGGCTTGACCTCTGTGAGTATATACTAGTTAATGTGAGAGGGCAGGCCTTGTATCTTCTAGGTTGTATTAGGAAGGTAACTTGAGGTTAAGATTTTGCCGTGGATAATCTCTAGGGTTGTGAGCCCACCTCTTCATACCTCAAGGGATTCAATTTAGAAGCAAGTTACGTTTACTTTTGAGTTGATAAAGAGGTAGTTTTAGCTAACTTCTACCCTATCCCTACAAATGAGGGAGAGAGAGAGTAGACTGGTTATATTGCCACAAGAAAATCTTAGATAAAATAAAAACCCATGTATTGTCAAACTAGTTCAAAGTAAAGTCGGTTGAAAACCAATACTAAAACCCCTTTGGAAACAGTTTGGCAGTTGCTACTAAAGCTTCAAATTTGCATGCCCTATGATCCAGCATTTCCATTGGTAGGTGTTAGAATCAACAGAAATGTACACTTATGTGCCTCAAAGGCATGTACAAGAATATTCACAGCAGCTCCATTCCTAATAGCCAAAAAACTGGAAACCACCTAAATATCCATCATTCATAGAATAGATAAGCAGATTGTGATCTATTCATTCAGTGGAATACTTTATGGCAATGAGAATGAACAAACTCCTTTTATGTGCAACAATGTGGATGAATCTTGCAAGCAGAATGTTGAGCAAAAAAAGCCAGAGAGAAAAAGAGTGCAAACTATATGATTCTGGGCACATGAAGTTACTGGGTTTTTTTTTTTATTTTAAGGCAAATCTGTTGTTACCGTTGGTGGGGGAAGATGGTAAGTAGCTGGGAGGGGATGCTGGTAACGTTCTGTTTCTTATTATGGGTGCTGATTACAGAGATGTGTTCACTTTGTACATCAAGCTGCACACTTTTTATTTGTGCACTTTTGGTGTATAGATTATAATTCACCAACAAAAAAGCAAATCAGGATCAACATTGCCCTGTATTTATGTAAGGGAAAATATGTCCTGTCCTATTCTTGAAATAATATGCTTAGACAAGCAACCGTCTTCCTCAAAAATGGTTCTCAGGAAATCTCAAGCTATTTTGGTCAGTGTGAATTCCTTTATCTCAAGCCAGGCTGGAGGGGTAAGAGTGCCTGGTTCTAAAAGTTTCTCCAGTACGGATTATCTATAGCACAGCGATTCTCATCTTAGACTACCCACCAGAATCACCTAGGAGCAATGCCCATCCCCAGCATTCCACTGCATTCTTAGTTGTTCCAGGGACGAGGTCTGAGCCTCAGTATTTTTTTTTTAATTTTTTTTTAACGTTTATTTATTTTTGAGACAGAGAGAGACAAAGCATGAACGGGGGAGGGTCAGAGAGAGGGAGACACAGAATCTGAAACAGGCTCCAGGCTCTGAGCTGTCAGCACAGAGCCCGACGCGGGGCTCGAACTCACGGACCGCGAGATCATGACCTGAGCCGAAGTCGGCCGCTTAACTGACTGAGCCACCCAGGCGTCCCTCAGTATTTTTTTTTAAAAAAGCTCCCAGGTGATTCCGATGTGCAGTCAGGTGAGGGACCACTGATCTAGAGCCTCATCAGAAATCTCAGGAGAGAGACCAGGGACTATAAATAAATGGAAAGAGAACTACCTTGGAGAAAGTGAAGTTTGCATTGTTTCTAATGTAAACCAATTACAGGATTTTACAAAAAGTATCAGAACCAGTGGCATTGAAACATTTTCCTTTTCCTTGAATTTCTCCCACAATATCTTTTTAAGTACCTCCTCTGCGCCAGGTCTGTCGGAGTGGAATTCCTTCCCTACCTCTATGTATGTACGGGTCTCACGCTTATTACTGTGTTAACACTCCGAGCAGCCACGTCAAATGCGGAGTGTGATACACACAGTAGCTGTTTCAGCTCAGCATTGTCCTTACAAAATCACAATCGGCCACTTTGGTACACGATGTTCTAACTATAAAGGGAGACTGAAAGAAGCCTAGGCACCGTGTTGAGTGCAATTTTCAAGGAAAGAGCGAGAAATCGAACATTTTAAACCAATAAGTAAAAGCTAGAGAGAGAAAGAAATGTTAAAATATCATCTTATTTTCTTGAAGTATTTTCCATCCAATCTTGTACAGTCACAATGAGCATTTAAGTGTGAGGGAAAAAAAACCCGTTGAACGTCTCAGAAGACTAGAGGGTGTCAGGTTTCTTGATTAGAAGATTTTATCATCAAAGGCAAAAGAGAAAAGATGGTAATGATAAAAAAAAAAAAAAAAGCCCTCCGAGTGATCACAAATTAATGGTGCAAAATCAAGAAAACAAAAGTAGGTGTTATTCTTGTTCATTTAAACTATAGTTTTCTCCATTTCATGTGCGTTCTTTAAAACCACTTAATTGTATTTGACATTGAAAATCTAATAGGGCCTTTTGTTTTCAGCCAATTTACTAATTGCAAAATATGTCAGGAATCAAAAGGGCAGGAGGTGTTGGTATATTTTTTTAAAATATATAACTCCTTTTTAATTTTTCTTCCCTATTTTCCTTATCCATTTAGGCAGTGACTTTCAATTAGCCTGCCTACTAATATCAGGTCACTAAACTCCGTGGCTGACGCTTTATTCCTTCATGTGGGTTGTCACTCGTTTGCTTCAGTTGGCTGGCAAAGGTTGTTGTATATCCATTACCAGCAACACAGCACTTTGCATTTCTGAATTGACAAGCAGCTATATTGACCCAGCGCTTATTATGGGTCAACAGCTGCGTTAACCAACGGAAGGACTGAGGGGCAATTAAAATGAATTGGCAAAAATATATCTTCCTAATTTACTCCAATTTGTTATTTATGCTAACATTGTATGGCTTCTATGGTGACACTAAACAGAATGGACCCAATAATGGCAATTAACATAAAAATATAATGGCTAATCAAATTGACAGCAACTGTTTCTCATCATCTCGACACACAATACATTATCAAAACAAACTATTATGAAGGAGGTAATTTCAGTGTTCTATTCAACCTGCAGCATGTGTGCAGTCAGGGAGATGTGTACCAGCAATTACTGCTGAATCTAAAAAACTAAACAAATAACTTAATCGCTGTCGTCCTCCTTTTTTTTCCCCCCAGGAAGCAGTAATCAGGATTCGCTAAAAATAACTCGTGTATAATAGTATAATGATGATGCATATTGTAGAATAGCTAATAAGAAATAAAATAGGCTTCTAGGTGTGTACTTTTTAAAATAGGTTCAGGTAAAGAAAGAGATAGTTGTGGAAGGAGTGGACACAAAAAGAGACAGTAGCCCTGGCTGATGATGAATAGCTCCATGTCGGTTATTCCTGCAGTCTAATATTTATAGATACCCTTTCCAATGGCCAGAGAAGTTTAAAATACACTAAATTTAGTAACAGACTTTATAATGCAGTGAACAGGAAGGTCAGTCATTGAGCTCTAATAAGTGAATGTCAGTCACTTCTGTACCAAGTTGAGTTGACTGTGGTTTTTCATCATTGATAGTGAGCTAGGATCCTTGGATCTAATACTTGGTTACCCAAGAGAGTTCCTTCAAAAGTAATGCTGTTTCCATATCCAATTGTGGGTAGTGATTTTCCTGAGGTTCCTACTGGCATGCTCATCTGTGGGCGCCCCTGGACCCAGCTGCATGGATTGTACAAATGGCTTGGTTGTCATGATCACTCTTGGATTAATTCATTCAGCCAACATTTATCTATAGAGTGCTTACGGTGTTAGTTAGCCGTATGTATGTTTGGCACTGGTGCCGAATCTGGCGCACGATAAGCGCTGATTCGATATTGGTTGGATTTCATGTTCATCTGAGGCAGCAAGCAAGAGCTGGTAATGTGCTTGTCATTTGAGCTTCTCTCATTTGAGAAGTTCCGGGGGTTCATTTGTTTCACCTCGGTAGGACACCCCCACCCCCAGAGAAGACACCAAAGCTCTAGTACATCGTCCTTCAGCATGAGGGTTTCTTTCCCAAGTGTCTTACTTCATAGGAAAAAGGAAAGAGAGTTCCTAGGGCAGTTGATCTTAAATAAATAGAAGTGCATTTGAATGTGACGCACCACATAATTCTTACTTCGGTTTTTGAATTGGCTGCATGTGTTTTTCCCCACATAGGGTGGGATACAGTTGCTTAGGAGAGTACCCAGTTTCTCTAGATACCCTGGGGAATATCAGTGTTCATTATATGTTTGCTGAATGAATAGTAGTTCGGGCACATCTCCTATGATCTGTTGAGTTAGAACTTGCCAAGGTCACTAAACATTTGTTTTGACATGGGTGGGCTGAAAAACCTTGGTTATTTCATTTCACCTGGTATTTCTGAGGTCATACGTTGCCCACTTAGGACTAGCACAGAACAAGCGGTCAAGGTCTTCCTCATGTCTACACCATGTCATGTCTGTGAGCCAGTCCCTGGCAAAGGCCTTAGATTTCCACCACAAGTCATAAAATTGGGCTCATAGTTTAGCAGTGTATGTTAAACGATTTGCAGAAATTGTTTAACTTCTTGCTACCATGGACAGGTCCCAGTTAGGAAGCACAGTAGCACTTTTCCCAATTAACAGTGCAAATTGTAAAGGGTGCATAGGAATTTGCAATTTGACAAAATCAGTTTTTTTGACAGCAGGGGCAATCAGTCTGCAGCTTCGCAAGTAGTAATCTGTGATCGAAGTGGCAGGATTTATTCTGAATTATGAAAGGTATGTATGCTATATGAGGGGGACTAGTCATTAGTATGATTCTCTCCTTATTCACCCCCCCCTTGTTTAAAACAAGCTACTTGATATAGAAGTCAGAAGTACGGAATACACTCTGTTGCGAGTGATCTCTGTCGCTGCCCTCACCAGTAGTAGTATTCATTTATTTTCTGTTCTATTGCAGTATTCTGACAAGTCCCTGTACACCCAGCTGTGCTTTTACCGGTACATTTTTGATGCGGACTGTGCACTGGAGAAACTTATTACCGATCATGAGAAAGGTACGTTAAAATACTGTAATTACCGTTGAGTTTAAAGTGGAAATTTGCATCATAAAAGCCAGACCTACTGTCAGGCTGTTCACGCAGCATCACACCGCTGTCTCAGAAGCAGGCCGTGGGGGCCCTTGTGAGCACAGGCTTCCCCTGCATGAGGGGCGGCGGTGTAGGAATCCCCGGCTTTGGTCCCCACAGCCTGTCTCACATTGTTCTCTATTAAAGCAGGGCTTTGGGGGAGGAACATTACAAAAAGGACTCTTTAAATGCTATATTTTGAAAATGCTATTTTCTATAGAGTTTAGTAATTGTAATAAAGTAAGCATAGGCAACGTGATCATTGGACCTACAAAAACCAGACATTACCACAAAAAAATAGACCTGGAGTGTGTCTCTGCTGTTCACTAAAAGCCTAGGTTCATTTTGAAAGAGAGGCATGGGGTGGAGTTCTTTTATTGACTCCATCCTAAGAGTGCATATCTGCGCCTTCGCCCAGATGATCGGGTGCTGCCCGTAACCCTCACACAAGACTTTCAGGCACTGTGGGGCTTAATGGGTCTGGGAAAAGCTTTGTTACATAACAGAGTATTTGAAAATGTCGTGACAAGTGTATGGGTTTTTTTTCTCCTACCTAAAAATCACATTGACAACTTTTCTATTACCTGTAAAAAATAAAAAAGGCAAATTTACACATCTTTCATATTAGTTACCTACAGAGTGTTTATGTTGTTTGTCAGTGAATATCAATTCAACATTTTGTTGGTCGGTATTAAGGCCGGAGGTAACCTTAAGGACATAAAGAAACCTGCTAATACTGCTGGATTTCGTCACTTAAGAATCCCCATGCTGCCCTTGATTTGGTCTTAACTGTTTTCAGTTCTAGTCTTAATTGACCAGTTTTTCCATCTACAAGATAGGCTAACAGTTAACAAAAATTTTTTTAATGTTTATTTATTTTTGAGAGAGAGACAGACTGCAAACAGGGGAGGGGCAGAGAGAGAGGGAGACACAGAATCTGAAGCAGGCTCCAGGCTCTGAGCTGTCAGCACAGAGCCCCACATGGGGCTCGAACCCACGAACCGTGAGACCATGACCTGAGCCGAAGTTAGACACTTTAACTGACTGAGTCACCCAGGTGCCCCAAGCTAACAATTATTTTTAAAAGGTCTGACTTATTTGGTTTTGCTGTCCTTGGATATGAAACGGTATACTGATTGATGGAGGAAGTTGGTTGGGAAATTAATATCTTGTTTTTAGATGTTCACCAAGTACTTGGACTATCTCCACAGCATATTTTCAGTGACTGTAAAATTTATGTAATGCGGAAAAAAGTTCCTTCTGTTCATTAGTAACTGGGTTTTTGAACTTCCATTTGTGGCTCATGTTTAGCCCCTGTTTACTTGCAGTATCATTAATAGCTGTTTCTCTTTTACCCCTAAGGACCTTTCCTTAAAGGCATTGTGAGTTGAAAGAATTAAGTACTGATTCTCTGATGAGTACAGTGTGTGTTTCTATCTGGTTTGTTACCTCTTTCCGGGTATTACTATGTTAGAACTTGTTCCCCCTTTACTTCTATCTGAATCTAGCCATTTCAGATTGTTCCCTAGATGTTCTTAGACTCCAAAGGGATGGGGCTGAAATAGTCTTTCATGATAAGCAGTTTTCAAAAGTCTGTTGGCTCTTAGAGACATGTAGGAGTGATGTGGAAAGTCACTGGAGACTTACTCTGGCTTTTTAGAGAACGTCAAAGAGTGGTACATTGCTCTTCCAGAAAAATAAGGAGTAGAATAGCTGCTTAGAAGCTTCTTGCTTGGCAAAAGGGGAGAGGTGTTGACAGAATCTGTACCGTCACACAATTTACTGCAGTTCTATTTCACAAGTTTAAGAGTTGGGACACTTTTTTTTTTGTCATTTGCTTCTAATAAGTACACTATCCAGGAGGTCAAGGTCAAAACGGCACTAAGTGTGAGTTACTGATGGGTTCTTGTACATGTCAGATGGCTAACAAAAATAAGATAAGAGAAGGATTTTAAGTCTGTGTGTCACAGGAGGAACTTTGTGAAATGTTCCTAGAACCTTTTGTTTTATTTACAGAATTTTAATTATGAAACTATTTTTCCTTTTAGCTTCCTTCTTGTTTATTATTCATAAATTGTGCTTTAGGAATGAGTGGATGAGCTGAAATTTACCTGCTCAGGGCGTTTTCAGATCCCTCAGTAATGTTAAGAGGTATTAGGGTATTTGTCAGTAGGGGGTATAAACTAAGACGCTGAGTCATGCTTATCTGTATTCCAAGATCACACGTTTCCTGGTAAGTCATGTTTGATAAGCTCTCTCTGAAGAGTCACCTAGGGGCTTCACCCAGAGATTCTGATTCAGAAGGTGGGGGGTAGAGTTTAGGAAGCTCCATATTTTAGAACGTCCCCCCCCCCCAAACAATTCTCACGTGCAGCCATGTTTGAAAACCTCTGTCCTGCTCACTCTGAAAACATCATCTGGATGGTTTCTAAATAAGAGAATTTGAATCCAAGTTGTAGTCCATGGGGAACAAGTGGAGAAGGAGTCATACAATCCATAGGCTAATAATTAGAGGAAACGTTTGTAAGTGTACGTTAATGTGACCTATAAAAAATTCGCTTCTCACTGTATCAGTAGTGTGAAATACTCTGTTCTGATTTGCTGTTCAAGGGAGACTTGCTATAAAAACGAATTGGCAATCTGTGGGATCCAGAGGGCAAACATATTGACTCAGTTTGGACCAAGGCCAGAACTGCGGTAGATGTTAACATCAAAAGTCTTGTGAAAAGTGACAGTCACTGCACACAGTTGTGTTGAGAATGGAGTCTAAGTATTGTCTGTCCGCACACAACCCTGGAACTAGCATGTGAAATCTGTACTCTAGACTCTTCTTTGCACCGTTTCCTTCTCTAAGATTGTTTTACCATTTCCATTTGTAAAGCCCATAGGTCTTAAGGGTTGTAACTGGATGGTGGTTCTAATTTTTGTTTGAAACGTGGCCATTTGACTTGGAAAAGTCACAAAGTATTTGAGTTTATTTTTATGGTGAAAAGTGGCTCTTGTCAAAGCTTTTTCCTGTACTTTGCTTTCAAACAAAGTTTTACAGGCCATTAGTCCATAATGTGAATTAACCCCATTTGGTACTTTCCCTTACCTTTAAAATGCTAAAGGACTGTTATTCACTTTGGTGAAGTGTTTACTGCATATTCACTGTAACTACATGACATTTTTACAAATCTTATTTCTGTAGGACTTTGCCGTTATTATTGTAACTGCTCCAGAATGTACACAGATGGCATAATAGATCCAGAGAAAGTTTTAGAGGAACATAGTGGCAATAGATGAGGTAAAACTCCCATTTCCACCATGGCATCACTAAATGGTCCCATTTGACTGCCTCATCCCATGGGGCCTTGACCTGAGTAGGGATAAGTGGAACCATTTGGGGGAGACATGAATTAATTCACATCTCGTCCCAATTGTCTAAATTAAGTTTGCTTAAAAATGCGAGAACATGGGGCACCCGGGTGGCTCAGTTGGTTAAGTGTCCAACTTTGGCTCAGGTTATGATCTCACAGTTCGTGGGTTCAAGCCCTGCATCGGGCTCTGTGCTGACAGCTCGGAGCCTGGAGCCTGCTTCGGATTCTGTGTCTCCCTCGCTCTCTGCCCCTCCCCCACGCACACTCTGCCTCTGTCTCATAAATCAATAAACATTTAAAAAAATTAAAAACAAAATGCGAGAACAGAGAGAGTCTCTTAGTTTTCTCACCTGAGCTTTTTTATTTCGTTTATTCAGCAATGGTAAAAACAGTACGTACATATTTTCCTTTATGTGTTGAGGGCCATCCCCGATGTCAAAGGAACTAAGATGGCCAATGTTCCCTGCCCTGGAGGAGCTTAGAGTCCACTGTAGACAGATTCAGCAGCAAAGTATGATAAACTCCCAATCTGGCCAGATTAGGATTATTACAGAAGCAAAGGATGGGAGCCACTACTTGCCTTTGTTTTTGGTAGATTCATTGTTAAGGGAGTTTTAGCTTCACAGCAAAATTGAACGGAAGGTACAGAGATTTCCCATGTATGTACCCACTGCTCCCACGCATGCACAGCCTCCCTCATCGTCAACATCCCCCACCAAAGTGGCACATTTGTTACAACTGATGAAGCTGCACCGACACAGCATTATCGTCTACCTTAGGGTTCACTCATGGTGTTGGACGTTGGTTGGACAAATCTGTGACGTGTATCCACCATTATAGTATCCTAGTGTCGTTTCGCTGCTCCTCAATCCTCTGTGCTCACCCTCATCGTCCCTCCCTCCCCACTAACCCCTGGCAAGCACTGATCTTTTTGCTGTCTTTATAGTTTTCACTTTCCAGAACATCATGTATTTGGAATCATAGAGTATGTAGCCTTTTCGGATTGACTTCTTCCACTTAGTAAGATGCATTTTAAGTTTCCTCTGTGTCTTTTCATGACTTGATAGTTCATTTTTTAGTGCTGGATAATACTCCTTTATTTGGATGTACCACATTTTACGTATCGATTCACCTACTGAGGGACACTTTGGTTTCCAAGTTTTGGCAGTTCTGAGTAAAGCTGTTATAAACATTCGTATGCAGGTTTTTATGTAGACATAAGTTTTCAATTCCTTTGGGTAAATCCTAAATGCCAGGGAGCATGTTTAGTTTTGTATAAGAAACTTACTTCCAGAGTGGCTCTACCATTTTGCATTCCCACTACCAGTAAATGAGAGTTCCTGCTGCTCCACATCCTCACCAACATTTGGTGTTGTCAGTGTTCTGGGTTTTGGCCAAGCTAATAGATGTGTAGTGGTATCTCATTGTTGCAAGTTGCATTTCCCTGATGACATATGATATGGAGCGTCTTTTCATACGCTTATTTGCCATTTGTATATCTTCTTTGATGAGGTGTCTTTGGCTCACTTTTTAATTAAGTTGCTTGTTTTTTATTGTTGTGTTTTAAGCGTTCTTTGTATATTTCAGATAACGGTCCTTTATCAGATATGTCTTTTGTAAATATTTGCTCCCATTGTGTGACTTTTCGTTTCATTCTCTTGAGCACTAATTGCCTTTTCACGTTAGTGTTTGAAGAGCAAAATAAAACTTTTTTTCTGTTTCTCTGCTCTTCCCGGATGCTTATCTTCTCTCACTCTCTGTCAGCTATTTGTAATAGGATGCTGTATTAGTCTGCAACGCCTGCCGTAACAAGGTACCACAGACTGGGTGGCATAAACACAAATGTATTTCCTGCCAGTCCTGGAGGCTAGAATCCTGAAATCAAGGTGTCAGCAGGCTTGTTTTTTCCTGAGGCCTCTCTCTGTGGTTTGTAGATGGCCATCTTCTCCCTGCCTTCGCGTGGTCTTCCCTCTGTATGTATCTGTGTCCTAATCTCCTTTTCTTAAACGACCAGTCAGTCCTCTTGGCTTAGGGCCCACCCGGGTGACTTCATTTTAACATAATTGCCTCGTTAAAGGCCCTGTCTCCAAATATAGTCATATTTTCAGGTACTGGGTGTTAGGATTTTGAACTCCCCCTCCCAGTTTATTTGGCGGGGGGTGGGGGGGAGCACAATTCAGCCAGTAATGGATGACCTTCTTGGTGAATTTTTCCATAAATCCCTTTCAATCTATTGGGCTTGTCTCTGTCAGAATTGAAACACCAGGATTTAGGACTCTGTTGAAGAAAGGAATTGGAGCTAAGTATAAAGGGTTAGCGCCAAGAAGCCGCTGTGACCGTAACCTTATGAAAAGGCTTCTTTAGGGAAGCCCAGTTTCTCAATGGAGTCTCTTTAGGCCTAGAAGGACCATTCTTCAGGTCACCCCTGTTTCTTGCCAAGGGATGTGGGCGGCCACAGCCTGTCAGGGTTGCTTTTCTCCTCTCTCCTGTCAGCCAGGTGAAATCTTACACACATTTACCCTCTCATGGTCCTCTCATGACAGCCCTGTGAGGTGACCGTGGGTCGTCCTCCATTACATTGATGAAGAAACTGAGTTCTGTAAAGCACGCTTCGTTCCTTCACATTCCCACAGCACCCTTTAAGTGCCCTTCTCACAGGACTTGCCCTGAATTGTTTTGACTTTCTCTTTCGCTGAGTTCATTGAGGCAGAGGGTCGTCTCTTGCTTACCTCACTTTGCACACTGGAGCCAGCTCACTAAATTTATGTTGAATGAATTCTTAGTAGAAAATAAGACCACACAAGGAGTTTCAAGGATTTTGGAGCAGTTGGTCCTCGGAAGCAATTCTGTCCATAAATAGAGGGTAGTTAGTGTGCATTAAAAATTCTAGATCCTCCTATATTGCTTGGCTTGACTCAGGTGTGCCATAAATTAATGTAACTGAAGTTCCTTGACATTTCCAGATTTCATATCTGTCGTTCAGCTCTTTGCAAGTTTTGCTGAAGACAAGTGACACTGTAGCTCTCATTTTGCTGACGACAAAAGAATTTTGATGACAAAATCAAAAGAATATCAAGTCACTTAACTAGTGAGTGAGCCAGACCGACTGTTCCCTCACCCACACTGCCACAGGGTCCTGTTCTTTGCTCACACTCAGCTAAATAGTTAGATTTATGAAGTGTAGTAATAATTGTATTACTTCACAGACAATGGACACCCAAAAGAGAGACAACAGCTAGTACTGAAAAGTGAAGGAATCTAAAGAAGTGATGTAGGTTTTTTTAGTGAGAAAATTAGAGTTTTATGGAAGAAATGACATGCTTTACTGTCTTTGGGAGTTTGGAGATTTCTCAGGGTCCCCTTTCAATGTTAAGAACTTCCCTTATTTTCCCAAACTTTGAAAGCAGAAGAGTTTTATCGTTGCTGGAAGTACAGAAATAAAAGTAGCAAAGAGCCCCTGGAGTCCTCTCTAAGCCATTCGTGGTTCAAGAATTTACTTTGTTAAATCCTAGCAAGGCATTAAAAAGAAGCCTGTGTCAGAGAGACTGGTCCAGTTCTTCTTATATCACTTTCTAAATTTATTTTTTATTGTTTTTTTATTGTTTTATTTACTTTTGAGAGAGAGAGCATGAGCAGGGGAGGGGCAGAGAGAGAGGGAGAGAGAGAACCTGTAGTGGGCTCTGTGCTGACAGCAGAGAGCCCGATGCAGGGCTTGAACCCATGAACTATGAGATCATGACCTGAGGTGAAGTCAGACGCTCAAGCAACTGAGCCACCCAGGTGCCCCTGTTGTCACTTTTTTTAAGTCCGTGGGTTATCCTCCTGAAAAAATTCTTGTCACATTTTAGAAATGAGCCTTTCTGGGGCACCTGGGTGGCTCAGTCAGTTGAGCATCTGACTTTGGCTCAGGTCATAATCTCATGATCTGTGAGTTTGAGCCCCGCATCGGGCTCTGTGCTGATAGCACAGAGCCTGGAGCCTGCTTCAGATCCCGTGTCTCCCTCTCTCTCTTCCCCTCCCCCGTTCACGCTCTGTCTCTCTCTCTCTCTCTCTCAAAAATCAATGAGCTTTAAAAAAAAAAAAAAAAAAGAAATGAGCCTTTTCTCTGTTTTTAACAGGTGAAGCACACAGAACAATTCACTCCTACCAGGTACATGCAAAAGTAAAGGTAGAAGTTCGTTTAAGCTCCCATTCACCCTCTTTTAAATTATATTTTTTGTAATTGTGAAAAACAATTTTTTATAAAAATAGATTTTGAAATGGGTAACTTACAAACTCCATTTTCCTTTTGTTTCATTTTCTTACAAATAAAAAATGACCTGGGGCACCCGGGTGGATCAATCAGTTAAGTGTCCAACTTTGGCTCAGCTCACGATCTCATGGCTTGTGAGTTCGAGCCCTGCATTGGGCTCTCTGCTGTCAGCACAGAGCTCGCTTCAGATCCTCTGTCCCCTTCTCTTTCTGCCCCTCCCCCACTCACAGTCTCTTCCTCTCTCTCAAAAATAAGCATTAAAAAAAAAAATGAGCCACGTTTTGTTTTGTTTTTTAAACTATTCTTTTAATTAATTTAAGTGAACTTTTATCTTAGGAAACTAATGTGGCAATTCACAACATAGTTAGCTATCTGTTTGTGAGTAGGGGGTGATTGTAGAAGCGCTTAAAAATTTTGATAATAGAAAAAGTGGTCCATAGAACCCTGACTTTCTGAGGGGGGTTGTTGCTGATGTTACTAGACATTACATGGTTTTTTTTTTTGTTTGTTTTGTTTGTTTTGTTTTTTTTTTATTTATTTTTGGGACAGAGAGAGACAGAGCATGAACGGGGGAGGGGCAGAGAGAGAGGGAGACACAGAATCGGAAACAGGCTCCAGGCTCTGAGCCATCAGCCCAGAGCCCGACGCGGGGCTCGAACTCACGGACCGCGAGATCGTGACCTGGCTGAAGTCGGACGCTTAACTGACTGCGCCACCCAGGCGCCCCAAGACATTACATAGTTTTAATCTTTAATGATTTAGGGAAACACTAACAATATCATGTTTAAGTCCAACAGTATGTAGCCATTATGATACTAATTTGTTGTTTGTATGCAAGGTGGAAAAATTACTAAGAAACACTGGAGTTGTTTACAGTTGTCATCTCTACGTGGATTGTAGGTAATATTTATTTTCTCCTTTACACTTGTATATACGTTCTAAATTATATCATCTGAGCATGTACTGCTTTTATAGCAAGAAACAAATTATAAACCCTGAAATTTTACAAATAAATATTTTACAGAACTTGAAATAATTATTGCACTGATTTAGCATTTGAGAGAGAAAATAACCTACAGAAGAACCCAAATCAGCTTGTTCTCTGTTCATTTTTTTCCCAAGTCAAACCGAAGACCTTGTTACTCAAAATGTGATCAGTATACCAGCAGCATAGACATCACCTGGAACCTTGTTAGAAATGCAAAATATCAGGTCCTCCGCAGACCTTCTGCTACAGCATCTGCATTTTAACAAGATTCCCAGGTGATTCCTAGGCATATTAAACTTTAATAAGCACTGATTCAAGTCGCTCAGAACAACTAAAGCCTACCTCCTTTTTATTCATCCATTGATTAGGGCCATCCTTTTGGCAAAATTTTCAAATGACAAGTATGCAAACTTCCTTCCAAGAAGGCCTACCCAGGTTTCAGGTAGAATTGGTATGACAGCCTGGTCTTTTGAAATACATTTTATAATTAAGCTTCAAAATGTAGCGCGCCACCCCCCCCCCCGCCCCCGCCCCAGGGCAAGGGGGTGGGGGCAAGAAAGCATGAGTTCTTCCACTTTGTTTCTTACCTAAGTGAGAAGAAAAGTAAAGGAGAAGTAAACCAAGGTTTTGAAAATGGCTTGCAGCTTCTCAAGATCAGTGGCTTACAAGGAAAGAACTAGAATGCAGTCCTACCCCCACTTCGTGTAAGCGCCGCTCTGTATGTGCCCGAAGTTTTACCCAGTCACCGCATTCTTGGCCTCATTACAACATTGATCTGGCACCTTTGGAAAGACTTCAGGGCATTGAACTAGAATTTTTTTGACTTGAAAAACAAGATTCCATTTCTTACATTTTGCGACTAAAAGGTTTACTTGGGAATTTGCTTTTCCTTATGTTGCTGACTTTTCTATTTTTTATGCTCACTGTGAGAATGACAACATTGTTATTTTCCAATGGCAGCATGGAGATTCAGACTGCTTTGTTTTTTCTCTCATAGTACTGCCTATTTTGTTTTTGCTTTGCTTTTTAACTAAAGATGACTTTGCAACGTGACAGAAAAGAAACTCCATTTCCCAGTGAATTGTCACCATAGTTGCTTTGCCCATAAGTGGAGGTGTCTTGTCTCTGTACATTTTCTGTCATCCTCTTTAGGATAGCTCAAGTACTATATGAATGTTGCCATATATTTGAGCAGCAAACTTCCGGATTCTAATAACGTTCCTTTTCTTTGAACGCATTTCTGTAAATATGCACTCCACTTTCACACTTTTATGTCCATATGGACTTACAGGCATGCTATGATAACAGATATGTTATTAGTTTTATAAAATCCTTTCCTTTTACATCTTTTCAATGGGCAGGCTTCTGGTCCCTTTTGTAGTCAAAGTACTGCAAAAATGAGGGGCGCCGTTGTTGCATCTCTGTGACAGTTCTGTTGTTGATGGTTCTCATTTGCAAAACGTATTGTCCTTTTTCTTAGTGCTGAGAGTAGGGAAAACCTGGTAAGATTTTTTTCATGTACTTTTAAAATATATACTTCTATCACCAATGAGAGAAAAAATATTAAACGATTTTCAGGCAGTTAGACCATAATATGAGCTAATCACTTTATTTTGAAGAAAAGTATTTTTAAACAGTTGAGCTAGCGAATTTACTTTTAAAATGTATTGTGCTTACACAGTAGATGGTTTTATTTCCATGATGTTTTTTACTACATAATTATACATCTTAATTACGTAATTACTATCATAATTATTATGTAATTGCATGTACTTCCACTAATTACAAAATCAGGAAGTGTAATTATCTAGTAAAAACTTTATGAAATTTCATGCACTAAAAATTATTTACAAGGCTACTGCAGTGGTCTCCTGGAAGGCTTCCCATGCTTAGTCTTAGTCCTGAGTTTAGAACTTGAACACACAGGCCAGGACAAGAAAGACAATTACAGACAGACCCAACACGAAACTGAGTATTGTCATAGAGGTAAGATGGCCTTTGTTTCTTAGGAGTTAAAGCCAGGGAACATTTTAATCTCCTTGTAATGATGCAGCTATAAAAATAGCATCTTATGTTTGAGGTCGGTATCACAAAAACTGTTACCGGTAAGGACAGGTTTTTTCCTTAGGAAAGAATTGATTAATAGAATTGAGAATCAAGGAATTCAGATTACCGAACAGCCAGGCCTTCTATGATTCTATAATGTGAATGGCTTGTTTAGCTGTCCTTCAAAGAAAAATAGTAATAATACCGTTGTTATTATTTAAAATTATTTCTTTAGTTTGAAGAGGGCTTTTTTTTTTTTTTTTTACTAGTTGGTGTTTATATTTACTGAAATAGGAGAAAACATATCAAAAGAGCATAATCTTTTTCTACCACTGCTTGATGTCAAAAGCAGCTTATGAGATGTAAACACATACGCACAAACATGTAACATCAGACCCTAAATAAAGACAGAAGGTTTAATTCAATAAAGCTATGATGGCTTTACCATTCAAAACGACATATAAATTGCACAGTGAAACAATAGTCATGACAGCAAATTAGATATGACATCTAAATTACACTACAAAGAGAAATCCCAGAACCATTTTTGGTCTGTAGGAGTCTGTTTTAGCCCAGGTTTAAAACCCAGTCTAGAGACTGCTTTATTGTCTTAAGTAGGATAATGTTGTAGAAGACTAATTGGAGGTTGGTTGAATTAATTGCAGATTAATTAGGAGGAAGGGCTTAGAATACTCATGGCAGAGAAGAGAGTAGATCCTTTAAGTGTCAAGATAGAATGTACTATAAGTTTCAGGAGTATTAAATTATCAGTATTTGTGTAACATCTCTAAACTATTATAACATGACTTAAAGCACTTAGGGTTAGATATAGTTATACTAAACGTTCCCCTCAAAATTAGTGCTTTTCACTGGAAATGTATTGCAGCAGCTACTTACAGTATAACAGTTTACTTCTTCTTAAAAGAAGACTTCAACATTAAATAAAAGGTCTCTAGTCTTAGAAGCAGATGACATTTTTTTTTCTTAAATCTTTCTAAAGAAGCACTCTGTGGTTTTATCAGTTATTGACTTTGTGACCTTTTTATACCAGCTCAAATTTGTGATGAATGTGAGTTAAAAAAAAAAAAAAAAGTCAGTGAAGAGATCAGAAAACAGCAGCCCCACTTACTTCAAATAAATTAGAGGATATATAGTCATCCAGAATTGCTTCATGCTCTCAGAGAAATTTGGGACTTAAGTAGATTTGGTCTGACTTGTGTTATTTTTAAATTGCATGCTCTTTTCCTCTTGGACATCTTCTTTGCTTATTTACCTAGCCCTGAATCTAATGCCTTCATCATTTCTTCCTTGCCTTAACTCGGTTGTGGTAACATTTCTTCTCAGAAGGGCTTACACTCCCTCCAGTGGGACAGGAATGACCTCTGAGAGCATCTTCTTATTCTTAGTCTCTTATTTGGGTTTTGGTTTTTACCAATTGCGTGTGCCATGCCAGAACAGTCTTTAACAGTTAAAAGTTAAGTGTTTTTGCTTAGTCCTTACTTTTCTGACCACAGTGAACATTTAATTTTTAAAACAACTTAATGCTTAAATTGACTGGGTGGTTTTTTTATGCTTTGCTTCCCTAAAATTGGCATATGTTTTCGTGACCCTCTGTCGTTCTTTAAAATTTTCATACTTGTCTAAAGGAAGCAACCCTAACTTTGGAAATTTAACTGTGCCCTTGTGATGGCTTTAGTTACCCAGTAGCCCCACGCCCAGATCTGGTGTTGATTTGCACATGATTAGTCAGTGCTCATGTATTATTTTATGCTGTACTATCATGTCCATATAATAGGTGCTACCCCTCAAATACAGGGAAAACCAATCATCACTTTGACTCATTGTTAGACAAGTCCTTCCTGTAGTTGTTACAAATTTATTCACATCCATCAGCATTCTCTTACCTTGTGGCTGATAGGACAGTGGCTAGACAGAATTAATAGCTGGTCACTAAGCCCAATTGAATTAACACTGATTTCATTCTCCTTAGGTCAAGGCCCTGGGAAATCTTTTTCCCCCTTGGTCTGTGAGCCCTGCTAGTCTTAGCACCATCCCTTAGAGCTTAAGGCTTAAACCAGCTGCGCTCACAAAAAGATTGGTTTGCTGGCTAATTTTAGACACTGGTGTGCTTTGCTTGTTTTAAGAAATTATTGTAAAAACCGGACTCACAAATAAGATCATAAACCCAGGTCTGTGTATAAGTCTTGTTTTCTCGGTTTCTCTCTTCTTCGCACCCCCCCCCCAAATTCATTCAGTAAATGTTGGGTCTCTACCTTGTGTGATATGTAAAGGGCACAAGTGTAAGACCAGGGTCCTGCTTTAGAGGTAATAATACTTGTGATCCTTTTCTTATTCATGTATTCGCCTTCTAAACATCTACTTTTTGTAGAGCTTTACTTGTTATGGAGAACTTTCACATCCCTTATTTTTACCTTTCCCATTAGACGGGATAGTTGACAATTTTTCCAATGAGAAAACAACCTCAAATTAATGACATGACCCTCCTGAGGTAGCAAAGCTGAGGAGTGTGAGAGCCCACTGTTCTTTCTGCTGGGTCACAGCTGCCCTATTCTCAGTCTAGGTGAGAAACTTCAGCCTGAAGGCAAATGACTACTCCATGGGAGTGGTCAGGAAAGGTTCCGGGAGAAGATGGAACGTGACCTCAGCCTCAAAAAGTGGGTGACAGTAACACCCACAGATGTAGGCATGTATTTGGAGAGTAAGTTTTGTATTTCTGGCTTTTCTTTAAATACTCTATTGCTTATCCTGCTTTTATAAATTAAAGAATATCGTTTGACAAATGCATGATGATTTTAAAACATATCTACATTGGAGATTTGGTCAAAAAGTGTTGATTAAGGGGCGCCTGGGTGGCTCAGTCGGTTGAGTGTCCGACTCTTGATTTCGGCCCAGGTCATGATCTCACAGTTCATGAGATCGAGCCCCACAGCAGGCTCCACTCTATCAGCGGATATCTCTCCCCTCACCTCCAAGTTCGTTCTCTCTCTCCCTCTCAAAATAACGAAACTTTTTTAAAAAGCACTTATTAAGAGGCTGGTTTATGTGAAGCTTTAAGCTCAAGGCTGAAAGCTGGGAGGCTCTTATCTCTTCACTCCCCACTATAACCACTGGTGGTGCTCTGAAAGAAGCTGACTCCATCCTGTAGGATACATCTGTCAGAAGTGTATCAAAATGTTTTCCTGTCTTAAATAATTTAACTCAGAATATAATAATGTAAGTATTTTGACATGAAAATGTTACATACTGTGATATATCCACTTATCTTAAAACAGATGTCTTTAACTTTGAAAGAAAGAGGTATGGTAAGACAAAACAAAACAGAAATAGGCATTATAAGAGATGAATGACAAACTGAACTAGTTTTATTTAGAAGAGAAAACTAAAGTCCTATTAACATTATGACCATAGAATATAAAAATGTTTTACTTGAAGCGTGATTATTTTTTTTTTTTTTTTACTATCATCATGGTGCACGTTTAGACACGTGCAGGACCTGTTCGTAAAGGACGTGTTTGCTGCTGAAATTCCTATTTTATTGGTGTATTATATATTGTCTTACAAAAAATTTGTAGATGCTAATAAGTCAGTAAAATCCAAGATGAAAGAGAGGGTCTGCACCTGAGCCTGTGTTCAGAAAATTATTCAGCAGAGCATGCTTTGGTCTCTTAGTGAAAGCTTTATCACATTTAACAAATGTGCCACAGTAAATTTATTAGTATGCTACAAAGAAATTTTCAAAATAATTAAGACTAAACTACACTTGTCAAAATAAATGAATGAAATACAATTTTGAATCATCTTTCTTCACTTATTGCTCATTTGCATAATTCAGTAACTTACACAGGAGTCTTTCAGTCATTGGTGTGAATTAGCAAGGTTCCGCTATTCCTTGTTGTACGGGTGGGAATTATGCTACCACATAATTAGCTATTCCAGACATGGACTAACGGGAAATACCAAAGGGCATAGCAAAATCTAAAGAGACAAGGCAGGGAATCTAAAGACAAGAGACAATCAAAGACACCCAACAAACTCAAGCTGGTAGACCACAGGGAATTTTGAATGAAGCCTCTTAATTTATTTTGAGAATAAGAAATCAGTAGTATGAGAGAAATCTCAACAAGATTAGCTGACTAAGCCTACTTAAAAAAAATCTCTCTATAGTGCATGGTGCGCCAGGTTAACCACTCCTGTTTGTTAGTCTGTATACAGCTCAACAAATAGCCGGCAGAGCCTTTCATGGGTATATAGTGGCTTTCCATTGAGGTTTTCACTCTTAGAAGGAGGTCGTTTATACCAATGAGATCTGTAGATGCAAATTGCTTTCTCTATATGTGAGGGGTCAGTCCTTTCACAGCCGACTTGCTCATCTCTTTTATAGAGGTTTTCTTATTTTTCTACTGCTCCTAAAGGAATGATGTTAATCACACACCCCACCATTCCCGCCCCCCCCACCCCCCGACACACAACACAACTTAGCATCCAAGTCTTTTCCCTCCAGCTCTGTGAAACTTTGTGTGCTGATCTTTAGGAACAAAACAAGCTGTTGGCAGTGGCATTTACCCCTGAATTAGGAAGCTTTTTCCTTCTTTCTACCTGGAATATTTTTTTTTTTAGGTTTGCCTCTCTTTTTCACCTGATTTCTAAGGAAATACCTTCTCATTGCAGCAGAGTATCACTGTAACATGCTGGGGCGCGTGGGAAATCTTGAAAGCAGTGTCCTAGAGTGTGGTTTTCACTTTGGCTCCCAAATGATACAAGCTCATAGGAACTAGAGGAGCAGAGAAGTGAAGAGATCAATTGAAGGGTTAGCTGGGACAACCTAGCTTCTGATCCCGTTACTGAAGGGGAGGGAAAGATACAATGTTTGTCTTTTGCCTAGGCTTTTAAAGAATCATACAAACACTCATAGGTTTTAGCCTATAATGTTCCGGAACATTAGGAAGAAGGGGTTTCAGGCACACTGTATGAGCACTCTGTGAATATTTGTTGTTTCCTTCTTTGCTCCGGTCTTTCCATCTTGCCTTCCATCCTTCCTTCTTTCTGCTGGCATTTTTTGAGCACCAAGGGCACCGGCCTGGGCTCCTGAAAGGCAGTATATGGTAGTAGTTAGAAGCCTGTGCTCTGGAGCCAGAATGGCCCCTTCAAGTTTGGATTTTCCACTTCTTGTTAAATAAGTAACCTTGGGGTATGTGACTTACCCCTGTGCTGCCTCATATGTACAGCCTTCAGTAGAATAACACCTGCCATGTAGGGCTCCAAGTTAAACAGGATAATATCGAGACAGGGTGATATGTAAGATGCCTAGAACAGTGCCTGGTGCACGGTAAACATGCAGTAAACATCACTTGGTTTTATTACTTCTGAGAATAACACTTGATCCAAACCACTGTTATAGTACTTAATATTACAGTTACTGTATCTGAATGGGTTTCTGCAGCATCTCATCGACCGTGTTTTGTTCCTGTTTGTATCCCCAGCATTCAGCACAACACCCGGCATGTTTTAAATGACGGACTCTTACTGAATGGTGAAAGTATGAAAAAGACGTGGTGGAGCTTAAAATTGATTTTGATAACTCCTTTTTTAGTTTCTTTACATGAAGTACGTTAGAAGAGATGAGTGTAATTCTCATCGTTAGTCCTTATGAAAGAGATAGAAACACAAATAATCTGCAAATCATTTCCATTTTGTTAAGCTATGTCCCTTTGGCATGTAGTCCATTAATATTAGGCAATGAGTACTAACTATTGGCTCTTTTCTAGGGAGGGCAAAAAATAGTTGTGTTTGTGTGCTGGAAGACAGCCAAACCAAGTTCCCTTTAACAAATTTCTTCTTAACAACCAGGGTGTTGTTGTTTTTTTTAATTTCTAAAAACGACAGGTGCCCAGATGCTACCATCAGATATCTGATTCTGTAGGTCTGGGGTGGGACCCCAGTGGCTGTGTATTTTAAAAAGCTCCATGGTGGGGCGCCTGGGTGGCGCGGTCGGTTAAGCGTCCGACTTCAGCCAGGTCACGATCTCGCGGTCCGGGAGTTCGAGCCCCGCGTCGGGCTCTGGGCTGATGGCTCAGAGCCTGGAGCCTGTTTCCGATTCTGTGTCTCCCTGTCTCTCTGCCCCTCCCCCATTCATGCTCTGTCTCTCTCTGTCCCAAAAATAAATAAACGTTGGGGGGGAAAAAAAAAAAAAGCTCCATGGTGACTTCACTGCACACCCACAGGGTTGAAAATCTTGGAGTTAGTAAAACTCTTCAGACTTTCATATTGCTTCATGTCAAATATGCATTAATTTTGACTTTGATATAGAAAGGGAGATTGGGTGGCATCTAGATAACAATTTAAATAGACAGTAGAAGAGAAACTGAAGTCAAACACATGAATTATTTCCTAGATAAAGGAATCATTTATGGTACTCTATGAGCTAATATAGCATTTGAGAATAAAGTGAAGGAAAAAAATGGGCTGGGGAAAAGTAAGTAAGAAGAACTGTTTTCTGGTAATGAGCAAATGGAAGATGAAATAAATGCATTTCAACAAAATTGGCTATAAAGAACATGTTATTTTCCCCATTAGCTTGCCTCATAAAAGTAGGAAAGGGCTGCTGTGGAGGGTGGGGAATCCTCGAGAAGACTGGATAGGTAACTGGGAAGACACTGAGTTAGACGCTAACCCAACCCTGATAGTTAGGCGTCTCCACAGTTGGATTTCTGAGACCTTTCCCACCTCCTGTCATTTTCTCCTTATCTCTGGGCCTAGCCAGGTGGATCTTGGTAGATAAGCCTTCTGCAGTTTCATATTGTTGCCTGTCCCCAAAAGGTCTGGGGCAGGATGGTAGTCCTGGACATGTTAGAAGGACACCTCTGGGTGCCATGGTCATATCTTGGGCTTACCTTGGATATCCAAGTAGGAGGGATAGCTTGGCTGGCTCCATTTCCCAGCACTGGGGTCTTAGAGCTAGAAAAGAGTCACTTTTGGCACGTCTGGGTGGTTCATTTGGTTAAGTGTCCCACTTCAGCTCAGGTCATGATCTCACGGCTCGTGGGTTCGAGCCCCGCGTCGGGCTCTGTGCTGACAGCTCATAGCCTAGAGTCTGCTTTGGATTCTGTGTCTCCCTCTCAGTCTGCCTCTTCCCCCACTCGTTTTTTTCTCTCTCTCTCTCTCTCTCTCTCTCTCTCTCTCTCAAAAATAAAATAAATACTTTAAAAATTATAATAAAAATAAAAGAGTCACTGTTGGCCTTCCCATCACTCCCTTTTGCCTGGGAGGATTGAGATAGCACTCCCGTGGCACTCACAGATAAGTACCCTCACCAGTCCCTGAGCGGGCCTTGTCTCTACCGTGGCTAACTCTCCCAGCTCCTGGGTTTCCCCTGCCTACATCTCCCACATCATCCCAGTCTCTCCCTGTTGGTATTTTGTTCATACTTTAAGGCTTTCCATCCAGAGGTGATCTCTTTGTCCTCCAAACTCCTGCAGCTCTTAAGCACCGCCCCTCAGGCATTATAACTTTGAGGATGGCGCCGTGCTTGCTGTGTTACTATATGTCTGAGGGCAACTTGCACACGATAAGAGCCTTATAAATGGTATGTGAAATGAATGTCTTCCCAGATACTTCATAGTAGAAACATAATTTGTTTTCTTATAGAATATTTTGATGTTACAGAATACTTTTCTGACTCCATCCTGTTTTCTGTTTATCATCACACCCTCCAACTGCATGAAAAAATGTTTTCCATCCATATATACCCGTACATTCATCCAGCATTTAGCCCATGCCCTCACAATACATTGACTTAATTTCCCACCTTAACTTAACTCCTTTCCGGTAATTCCTAATAGAGTTGGCCTGTGATAGGATGCACCTCCAGGACATTATATAAATTCTACCCTGGAAATTTCTTTGTTCAATCAAACCTTTAGGTCATATAAATCAAGCTGATACTCTGCTTTATTAGTGGAATAAACTGAAAAAAATCTACAAGTTTCCCCTGTCCAGGCCCACTCCTTGCCCTCCAGAACGTATATACCTGCCAAAGCAGTTGGCCGTTTTGCATGCAGGTTTTTCTAGTGATGTACAGTTCGAGCTCTTTGATGACCTTGCTATCTTTCAATTTCTCCTAGCACTCCAAATGAGTTGCTTGGTTTACAGGTCTTTATGATAACTCAGAATGTCTAGAGGCCATCTCCAGATAAGTGTCTGGAGGCGGGGAGTCGAGGGACCGCTGCAAGGCTTGTACACTGCTCTTCCGTGGTCTCCCCGCCGGACCCTCAGTTGAGCAGCGACGCATACTGTTGGCAGCATCCGTTTGTAAAGACAACTGTTATTAATAAGCTGGGGTCAGGAAGAAAAATAGTAAAAGCCCCTTTGGTACCTGTGTCTTGGGGATAACCTGCAAGACAGACTCTAACAGAGTAATCATTGCGCAGCGTAATTGCAGGCGACTGAACAAGTTAGAAAATCTATTCCTGGTTTGCCGCTGACTCACTTTGTGGAATGGGCAAACCATTATTACTCTTTGATTTAGTTGTCTTATTTGTTCGAAAAAAGAAAAATGATAGGTGTTTAAAAAGCACTCCGAAAATCGTCTGAAAGCAGGTCTGTAAGTGCAAAGTACTATTGTCGTTGTTGTTGTTATTATTATTATTATTAGTGTTCCGATATGATTTAGTTTTATGCCATGTAGTTCACAGATATTTCCATTCTCACTGATGAATTGCAAAACACTTCCGTGTCATTCTTTTGCATCGCATTGGTAATAGTTTAGCACGTCTTTGTTTTAACCCCTGTTGAAGTATATATTCAAGATAGAGACCATTAATAAAGTACAATTATCAAATTAAATGTATCTATACTGCTTTCCATTGTTTTTTAAACCTCCTTAAAAACATGGTTACCAACAACTACTAAATAAGACCTTTAATTACTGCCAATCTTCTCTTGAAAGTAACAGTGCTTATCTTGAGTAGTTTGAACTGTAAGTGGTATTCAGTACACAGTGGGGTTATAATGTTATTATGAAGTATACCAAGTCAGTGATAAATATGTGTGATAAACCATATATTTGTATTAGAAACAATACTTCAATTACCCACTGAATAAAAAGGCTACAACTGCTGGTTACTTTCGGTGGGTATGTCATAAAAGTAAAATGTAGTTAAGTGTGCTTGCAATAAAACGTTAAGTATGCTTCCCTGTACAGTCCAGAAACCTAAATTTAATGGGCTTTTGAGTGTACAGCATTTAAATTACTAGGAGAATTAAAAGGTAGTGCTTTGTGTTCTGGCATTAAGCTTTCCAAAAACTTAAAAGATTTTTTTTTAGTATCTCAACTCATTCATCAGAGGAGACCTGTGGCTTTTATTTATATAAAATATTATAGTTCTCCCCCAGATTTTTAGTGATTTTCCAGTGGAGTAACAATGAAACAAGAAAATAATTTCGGGGTGCCTGGGTGGCTCAATTGGTTGAGTGTCCAACTTTGGCTCAGGTCATGAACTCACAGCTCACGAGTTTGAGCCCCGCATCGGGCTCTGTGCCGACAGCTCAGACCCTGGAGCCTGCTTCCGATTCTGTGTCTCCCTCTCTGTCTGCCCCAACCCACTCGCATTCTGTCTCTGTCTCTCTCAAAAATAAATAAACATTAAAGAAAATAATTTCTTTAATTGCAGTAAAATCTGGGCATAAATTCACGTTAAGAATAATAATACAGGGGCGCCTGGGTGGCGCAGTCGGTTAAGCGTCCGACTTCAGCCAGGTCACGATCTCGCGGTCCGTGAGTTCGAGCCCCGCGTCGGGCTCTGGGCTGATGGCTCAGAGCCTGGAGCCTGTTTCCAATTCTGTGTCTCCCTCTCTCTCTGCCCCTCCCCCGTTCATGCTCTGTCTCTCTCTGTACCAAAAATAAATAAACGTTGAAAAAAAAAAAAAAGAATAATAATACATTTTTCTTTCTCCTTTTCTGGGAATTTGGTTCAAGAGGACATAAACTTCTTTTCTAAATCTGGGTTATTTGTTCTCTTAAAGTATTTATAAAGTCCATGTAATTTTAAGTGTTGTGTTTTAGTAACCTTACAAATAACTCTGATACTGGGGAGTGGTAATCTGTATAAAATCAATAACACTATGGATTTCATTTCCATTTTACCATGAGGTGCAATGAAGAGTAAATTGTATGCATTTATTTCTAAGAGTGTCTTTAAGGCATGGAACCAAGGAGAAGGAAATCTAGCTACCGTGGAGTCTTAGAAACCAATGGTCACTTAGTGGCAGACTCGGGCCACATATGACCTCTAAAGGTGTTTCATTTGCCTGAAGAATACTTAACATTTTTAATTAGTTGCTAGTATTTCGAAGACTGGTCTTTCTGTATAAAAAGCCACATTTCTGGCTGTCTTTTAAAATTTGTACTTGGCTACTCTGAGTCAGTGTTCCTGCATGGTGGCGTCGGCCGGAGCTGAGTAGCCAGTAGTTCAGAGGGAACATGGGCTGGGGGCTCTCTGTTCGCCACAGCCCCGTCAAAGCCCACCTCACTCATTTGCTCATATCTTGTTGCTACCGGAGGTGCTTGTTTGCTAAAAATATCTGGAGGCCTGTTCTTCCTTTTTTTTCTTTTAACGAAGAAGAAGGAAAGAAGCCATAAACTTGAGGTTTAAACGGTAAAAAAAATATCCACTCAACATCAAAAATGCAGAAAGATGAGAGTAACCTTAATAAAGTACAAGTCGAGGTGCCTGGCTGGCTTATTTGGAAGAGCGTGTGACTCTTGATCTTGGGGTTGTGATTTCGAGCCGAATGTTGGGTGTAGAGATTACTTAAATAGAACTTTTAAAGGTAACAATAAAGTACAAGTCAATTAAAAATAAAAAACTTACTAGTGCTAACCTTTTTGTAGCACTCTGATCTTCACAGCGTCCTGGGGAGTAAGATAACAATTACATATTCGTTTCACCAAGAAGAAAACTGAATATTCGTGAGGCTTGTTAATTTGTCCAAAATCACAACCGCTAAGTGTTGAAGGTGAGGTTTGTCTCAGCTTCAGATGTTAGTCTAGAGTAGCACTGTCCAGTAGAATTGTCTGCGGTGACAGAAATGTTCCGTATATCTATGATGTTCCATGTGGTAGCCTCCAGCCACATGTGGCTATTGAACACTTGAGTGTGGCTTGTAATTGAAGAACTGAATTTTTTAAATGTTACTTAATTTTGATTAATTTGAAATAATCACACGTGCTTAGTGACTATTTTATTGGGCAGTACAGGACCTTGGAGGTCTTATTTTCTTCATCATACAATCTCTGTAGTGATCATTCTTATTCTGTTTAGTAAAATTCATCAAAAGATTTCTGTAAGGTTTTCTCCAGTTATCCAGTGGCTGGTCTCCGTTCCATGAGGAGTTCAATGTATAGTGAATGTTTTGTGTTCAATGTATAGTATATGTTTTCTGTATCTGCAAAGATTTCCCTCCATAAAGGCTTTGATTGTACACAGTAGCTCTTTATTTTTTTATTTTTATTTTTTATAACAAAGTCAGGGGTCCCAGTAGAGGGACCCCCTGATTCTTAGATACAGAATCTCTCAAGATTCTTAGTTCAGTGGTGCCTGGGTGGCTCAATTGGTTAAGTGTCTGACTCTTTTTTTTTTTTTTTTAATGTTTATTTTTGAGAGAGAGAGAGAGAGAGAGCACATGTACAATCGGGGGAGGGGCAGAGAGAGAGGGAGACAGAGAATCGAACACAGGCTCCAGGCTCTGAGCTGTCAGCACAGAGCCCGACGGGGGCTCAAACTCATGAACCGTGAGATCATGACCTGAGTCGAAGTCAGACACTTTTAACCAACTGAGCCACCCAGGCACCCTTAGCATCTGACTCTTGATCTCAACTCAGGTCTTGATCCTGGGGTCATGAGTTTAAGCCCCACATTGGGCTCCACACTGGACTCTGTGCTGGGTGTGAAGCCTACCCTTTAAAAAAAAAAGATTTCGAGTCCAGACAAAGAGCATAATTCAAGGTGTGTTTAGACATCAGAAACGTGTAGGTGACCAGGACGATTTCCTTTCCTGATCTTTTTTTATGGTCTAGGATACTAGTGGCTGTTAATGAATCATGGAGGAAACCGAACATCTTCTGATGCTTAGCTGGTTTCATTTGGACCAAAGTGACTTTTAGAAGGGTGGCCATTAGCTAACCTCTCTGTCGATTAACATATATCATTAAATCTAAAATGTAATTGATTTAAGACACATCCTGGTTTCACAGGATCTTCAAACATGGGGGAGGGGATTCATCTTACAATTGGTGAAATATGGTTTGATAATGGGCTTAATCTCTGTTTGGTCAGCCTATAACTAGGGACAGCATTGAGATACAAATGTCGACTCCTGCTTTGCCCTGTGGTTAAACTATTCACGTTGGCTGTCCCCTTCCGTACTACCTTAGGTTGATTGTGACTGACTAATAAAGACTTTCTGGTGGTTAGGAGTAGGTTTAAACCTCTTGCCCAGTAACCATTCATTCGCCATATTCATTTTCTTTAAACATCCCCTGCCGCCATGAATGCAGACGAGGCTATTTTATTATCATACATGGTACCGGAACAAGCTTAACCAATCACCTTCTAGCACTCAGGCAACTCTGCAGAACTCCTTTTTAGAATACCACATGCTGCAATTCAAATTATCGCATTAGCTATCCAAATGCACCATTTGTTTTTAAATACTGGAGTGTTTACCTGAATTTTTCCCCTTTTCATTTTACCGCCCCACTTCATCAGTACATTGTCACTGCAGTGACAGATTTATTTATATGCCTTGATATCTTCACTTTCTGTTATTTTAAAAATATATTCCTATGTCTCCATAATGGTATTCTTAAACATCTTAAAATATTAGTTGTTAGGAAGCAGGTTCACGTCTTTTTTTTTTTTCATGATGCTCTACTGAATCTTGCCTTTATTCAGACTTTGAGATATTTCAACACTTCTAAACTCCTGCCTTAAAATTTCTGTCCCAGTCTTACTCTGGAAACTGAGCATGCCTTCTGAAATGTAACTGCCCTTGAAAGTAACTTATGAGTTTGAATATTTAAAAATGGAACTGTTTCTTGTCCACAGTGGAGTCTGGCACCTAATGGTTACCATTTCAGACCCTGCTGTGTAAAGTTCCCAAATACAATGCATTCAGAGTTAACACTTAAGTAAAACTCATGCATGGGTTAGTGAATATCATTTATCACATAGTAACAAGGAGTCCTAAGTGCTTTGGCAAATATATCAGTTTGAAGGATATAAAATTGCTGACATTTGACCGTTTTGACTTCCCAAAAATAGCGACTTCACACGATCTATCCTAACATTATAGGTTTGGGTCAGTCCAAGCTTATATAAACCACTTTATCTACTTTTGCTGTTTTCTCTTATTTTTTTACTCAAATAGTACTTTTAATCCAACAACCTTCTCCTTGACACTACCCTTTTGTATTCCTCAGTTTGTAACATTTTTTCTAGTGCTCTTCTCTTTTTAGCTAATTCCCCAAATCTATTTAGCTTCAGAATTAGTAGCACAAAGAAGGCTGGTTGCATAGCACCTCCATGATGCAGTCGGTACTTAACCATTTCAAGTGTTTGACCTGTTTGGAGATTTTCATTATCCTAAAAGGTTAGTGTCATCGAATACATTCCCTGCCCAATAAATAAGCCACCATAGTCCCCTACTTCTCAAATGAAAAAGGCAGATAGAAAAAGTGCTACCTTTTTATTCAGTACTGATACAGGCCATGCTATGTGGTGTCTTTGTTATGACATGATTTGGCCCAAGCACCTCTGGAGAATAAAATTAACTAATAAACACCCTTTGGTATATTCACCTTTTATTCAACTGAATGTAAATTAATAAAACCCTGCAGTTGTTTTTTTAAGTTCATTTATTTATTTTGAGAGACAGCATGGAGACAGCATGTGCAGGAAGGGCAGAGAGGGAGGGAGACAGAGAGAATTCCAAGCAGGCTGCCCACTGTCAGTTCGAGGAGCCCGATGCGGGGCTCGGACTCTCAAATCCATGAGATCATGACCTGAGCCAAAATCAAGAGTCAGACACTTGGCCGACTAAGCCACCCAGGCGTGCTGATCCCTGCAGTTGTTTAAACATTTTACTGTCTTTGTCATGAAAAAGAAATAGGATACATTACATTTTGTTAGAAGCAATAGAGATATCAACCGTCACTTGGTTTGAAACTGGAAAGTGTACCATTTATATCTCTGTCCATTTGTATATGTAATTTTTCCTATTCCAGGGGTATGTAATGACTGTTCATGTATTTAAACTCATCCATATTTTGTCCTGACGAATTGCTGTTTTTATTTGAAGAGGATTTGTCAGTAGTAGTTGGTACTGGCAAGTAAATTAAAAAAATACTTAAATCCCTTATTACTGAACTATTCAACTCCTTACATGTGTAATGCTACTCTTCACAATAATCTGCTAAGTAAATGTTTTCCCCCATTTTACAGATGTGAAACTGAGGTCAGCTTAAGTTGTTTCCTAGGATGGTAATCTAAATCTAGTACAGACCCATAATTGAAACCAGGGGCCATTTGGCTCCAAAGACTTTGGCCCCACCCCCCGACTCCACCCTTCTCCTATGGCATACTCCCTCGCTATTTAAAAAAGAAATCCTCAAACATCTATCTCACTGTGGCGCCTCTCGTACTATGTATTATTGTCCTGTATTTTATTATAAGTTTGTTTTAATTTAGTAAATACTCACTGATCCGTCCGGGAAATACGAATCAAAACCACAATGATGTATCCCCTCACACCTGTCAGAATGGCTAAAATCAACAACACAAGAAACAACAGCTGTATTGTTGGATGCGAGGATGCGGAGAAACGGGAACCCTCTTGCACTGTTGGTGAGAGTGCAAACTGGTGCAGCCACTGTGGAAAACAGTATGGAGGCTCCTCACAAAGTTCAGAATAGAACTACCCTACGATCCAGTAATGGCACTACTAGGTATTTACACAACGAATAGAAAAACGCTAATTCAAAGGGATCCGTGCACCCCGATGTTTACAGTAGCATCATCTACGGTAGCCAAGTTACAGAAACAGCCCGAGTGTCCACTGTCAGTTGAATGGATAAAAAAGGTGCGGATGGGGCACCTGGGTGACTCAGTCGGTTAAGTGTCTGACTGGATTTCAGCTCCGGTCATGATCCCCAGGTTGGGCTCCACACTAGCATGGAGCCTTCTTGAGATTCTCTCTCTCCCTCTCCCCCTCCCCTGCTTGCGTGCATGTGCTCTCCCTCTCTTTCTCTGAAAGAAAAAAAAAATGTGGTGTGTATGTATACAGTAGAGTATTACTCGGCCGTAAAAAAGAATGAAATCTTGCCATTTGCAATGACACGAATGGAGGTAGAGAGTATAATGCTAAAGGAAATAAGTCAGTTGGAGACAGACAAACAGCATATGATTTCCCTCGCATGTGGAATTTAAGAGGCAAAACAAATGAACAAAGGGGAAAAAAAGGTGGGAGGCAAACCACAAACAGACTCTGAACTATAGAGAATAAACTGATAGTGTTACTGTGGGTGCAAAAATCTTCAACCTGGTTTTTTTTTATTTTTTTTTTTACATTTATTTACTTTTGAGAGACAGAGAGAGACAGAGCACAAGTGGGGGTGGAAAAGAGAGAGAAGGAGACACAGAATCTGAAGCAGGCTCCAGGCTCCAAGCTGTCAGCACAGAGCCCAACGCGGGGCTTGAACTCACAATCACGAGATCATGACCTGAGCTGAAGTCAGACCCTTAACCGACTGAGCCACCCAAGCGCCCCTGCAACCTGGTTTTCTTAATCCACACTGTAATGTTTCCTTATACACATGATCCATTTCTGGAAAAGAGGTTTTTCTTTTTTTAAGTTTATTTTTATGTATTTTGAGAGAGAGCGTGGGTGCAGGACGGGCAGAGAGAGAGGGAGAGAGAGAATCCCAAGCAGGCTCCACACTTGGAGCATGGAGCCTGATGTGGAGCTCGAACTCACCAACCATGAGATCATGACCTGAGTTGAAACCAAGAGTCATACGCTTAACTGACTGAGCCACCCAGGTGCCCCACAGGAAAAGAGAGTTTTAGTGGTTGTGCAATAAATATTCTATGATACAGGAGAGGCACGAATTTCCGGATTATAGTCATGGAGAGCTTAACATTTCTATACATGAAGTGTGACTTACATTTTTGATTATGTAAGAGGAAATAAAATTTTAAGAGTAGGAAATAACTTGGGGAGGGAAGTCAATGGAAACGTAATGACTGGAAAGATTCCACCAGATTTGGAATGAGGAAGTCCCCGGGGACCCTGGTGTGAGCAAGAGAGCTGTTGCTCGAACTAAAATGACGGAAGTGAAGAGCGGATGAATAGCCCTCTTGCAAGAATCTCAGAAGTCAAGGAGAAGCCAGAGCAGGGAATAAGCGAGAGTGGAATAGAAGATTCGGGACAAGATTGGTTTTATGTCCTGAAACAGTCCAGATTAGCATGTCTGGGACGTGTGCATGTGTTCCCCCTGCTTGCAGTGACCATCTAAAATGTCACCCCCTGCACACAATCTCCCAACTAACTCAGGCTCGGTCTGGTCTCCTCCTGTTATACATGGATTGGAAATTGATACTCGGAACCTCACAATAATACACTGCGTAGACTAATGGTTCTCAACTGAGACTTTTCGTAACGTTTTTGGTTGTCACAACTCAGGGGATGAGGGGTGCTTGGGTGGAGGCCAGGGATACTGCTATGCTGACTACAGTGCACAGGACAGTGCTTACATCAAAGAATCGTCCAGCCCCAAATGCCCACAGTGCCGAGGATGAGAAACCCAGGCTTAGAGGTACACTTACACTGTTTGGAATTCAAGCTACCTCTCTCTCACTTTAATACCTCCTACTTGCTTTCCATGTTTCCCCTCTTGTTCCCCTACAATACATTGTCCACTGTGGTCAGAGTGACCTCTTTAAAAAAGACATGTCGTATCTCTTCTTTGCTTAAAATCTTCAATGCCTTCCCAGTACACCTGGCTTCCCCACCCCCATTTCCTGTAGGTAACATCTATCCTGCAGGTGATGCGTCTCCTTGGTAACTGTGTGTTATACCTTTACTGTAGATCCGTATGAGCATGAACAGTACATGGATGTTGTTCTAATGTTGTTGATAAAATTCAGAGATCATTTCATACGCACTTTTCTATTTGCGGCTTGCTTACCTGGGGGACTGTTTGAAACAATGCCAAGATACTCATCCTACAAGTCTCTGTGAGCATGGTGTGCGAGGGTCTCTAGGGCATTAAGGACAGATGCAATTGATGGGTCATCTTTGTACATCTACAACTTTACTAGATACCACCAAATTTCTTATACCAATCTAATCCTGTTGGTAAATGTAAGAGAGTTCACACATTCTCACCCAGCATCCCCCATGTTTATCAAACAAAATAAAAAACTGGAGCCAAAGCTTAAAAATCAGATAGTTTCAGAAACACCATTGTTTCTGGCTCCCCTTGAAGAATCACAGTGTGTGGCAAAGCAGAACCCATGTTTTCTGTATGAAAACACACACTCTACAATGGTCCCCACCACTCCGATTTTTCCTCCACATGGTCTGCTCCAGTAGCTTTCTTGCACAGTCCCCAAAGCCATATGAGTCTGTGATCCCTGCATTAGGAGGCCATGGTGCGCTATGAAAACACTGAACTGTCTCAACGGACAGCCTTATGCGTGGCATGCTGATGCCTGTGATTCCTATGGTCTGCGAGCTGGCTGGAGACATGACGACACATGTGCAGTTGCTGTCTGCTCCCGCCCAACCAGAAGCTGCCCTCTTCTTTGCCAGTTGTCCTCCTTGTCTCCATTCCAATATTACTATTAATTCTACTTCATGGCCACTCTCTGTATCTCTCCTCCTTGCCTTCTTTTTCTGCCCATGTGCATACTTCCATACTTTGTTGGCTTTTTATCAACATTTCCAGGCAACCAAAGCTCTGGACTTCAGAGCTGTTTGGATGCTTCTGCTGCTGCCCAAGGCACTTTTCTACACAGCTTTGTGCTGTTTTGTGGTCAAAGGCTGAGTCCGCCAGTATTCAGTCAGGGCCACAGTGACCACTTATTTTCTACCTCTCACAATGACTAGCACAGAAGATATGTTCAACAAAAGTTGTGTAAGGTTTTAAGTGCGCCTGGGTGGCTCAGTCGGTTGGCCACCCAACTTCAGCTCAGATCATGATCTCTCAATTCATGGGTTTGAACCCTACGTAGGGCTCTGTGCTGACACCTGAGGCCTGGAGCCTGCTTTGGATTCTGTGTCTCCCTCTCTCTCTGCCCCTCTCCTGATCATGCTCTGTCTGTCTCTCTCTCCCTCAAAAATAAATATTAAAAAAATTTAAAAAACTGTGTAACGTAGGTCAGGAGACTGTTGGGACTTGAATTTGTGCTATTTATTCATGAGAGGTAAAAGAGAATGAAGAATTGCTAAAATACGATCCTGGTATTTCTCAAACTATTCCTGTAACCAGATAAATGCACAGAGAGAGCTGGCTTAAAACAAAACCATACAGATTTCTCTACTGAAGGACATCTGTTGAGTCTTAAATATACCAATAAACATTTAAAACAACAAAAGGGCAAAGTATATTGAACGTAGCAGTTTCTAAACTTCTTTGGTTCAGGGGACCAGGAATACTAACAGAAGTAGAATTACATAGAATGCAGACTAGGAACACAGTTCTGTGTCGATCCCCCTTCAAGTTTTAGTTCTTTCCCTACACTAGCCTATAAAGCCTATTTTGTTTCTTTCTTTCTTTTTTTTTTTTTTTTAATGTTTACTTATTTAGAGAGAGAGTAAGCAGGGAAAAGGCAGAGAGACAGAATCCCAAGCAGGCTCCATGCTCAGTGCAGAGCCCTATGCAGGGGCTCAATCTCACAACTGTGAGATTATGACCTGAGCTGAAATCAAGAGTCAGAGGCTCAACCAACTGAGCTACCCAGGCGCCTCTATTTTGTAATAATGGAATTGCTTTCCTAGGAAATTGTGAGTTATATTTTAAAGAGTTTTCATTATTCACAATAGCCAAGACATGGAAACAACCTAAGTGTCCATCAAGGGATGAATGGATAAAGATGCGGTGTATCTATTATTCAGCCACGAGAGAAGAAGGAACCCTGCCAGGTGTGACAAGGATGGACCTTGAGGGCATTATGCTAAATGAAATAAGCCAGAGAAAAAGACAAATGCTGCATGGTATCACTTATACGTGGAATCCAAACAAAACAGGGGTGCCTGGGTGGCTCAGTCGGTTAAACGTCTGACTGTTGATTTTGACGCAGGTCACGGTCTCATGGGTTCATGAGTTTGAGCCTCGAATCACAGTTCCGGGCTGATAGCACTGAGCCTGCTTGGGGATTTTGTCCCTCTCTCCCTCCCTCACTCCCTGTCTCTCTCTTCCTCCCTCTCCCTCCCCACCTCTGAAAATAAATAAACTTGAAAACAAAACAAAAAAAAAACAAAACAAAACAAAAACCACAGTCAAATTCATAGGAGAAAAGTGGAGGAAATAGGAAGAGGTTGGTAAAAGGGTTCAAACTTGCAGCTGGCAAGATGAATAAGGCGGGAGGATCTAATTTACAGCATGGTGATCATAGTTGGTGACACTGTATTGGATACTTGAAATTCACTAAGAGAGACGAACTTAAATGTTCTCATAAACACAAAAAGATAAATATGTGAGGTGCAAAAAAAACTTCAAAAATTAACTCCTTCCACTTGAATTGGGTAGAATATTCGTTTTATCCCCTCCCCCATCCAGCAATTTCAATAATAGTGCTTTTAAGAATGGTTTAGGTACCTTTTGTAATTGAAAGCTGAAAAATAACAAATAGGCTGATCAAAGCCCACAAAAACAAATCCACACGTCTGGACAAATCTTCAAACTACAAGTAACATCAAGTTAAAATGAACAAGTCCCTACTATCATAAACAAAATAAAAGGCAACACTTCAGGCAAGTTCTCAAAACGCACCTAACAGCTTTCTCCCAGACCCCAGGGCTCGCTCCATGTGATCAAGTTTGGAACAAGGGAGGCTGGCTAAAGTGAGCCATGCACCTGAGGCACTAACAGCATCCAAGCCATTTCATGTCCTAATAACTGCACAGTGGGACAAATGGCTGTATCTGATCGTCCTCTACTTGAGGGCAGAGGCTGTCCTAAACGTGCTCTGGATCTCTGCCCCCACCCCCCCCCCCCCACCGCCCCGGCCCATGGATGCCCGTCGCACTGAAAGGCAGAGTCAATTAAGGTAGAACTCACCGATAGGAGGAAAAACAAAAAATGGAGCAAACTCACAAATGTTCTTGCTCTCATGAAACCGAAAAAGTCCTCTTACAGATGTTTTGGGACTAAGGCTCACGTAGCTGTGAGCAAGTGCTCTTAGCTGAGCTGGTAATACTCTTATCACCTTAACCTGGGACAGCCTGCCCTCTTAAGAAGAATAGCTCATTTAACCCCTGTGCAATAGGGGCGCAGCACTAGCATTTTCTCGATTTGAGGATGACAGCTATTCTGTGATTTACTGTGGTCTACTGACCAATGAAGAATAAGACAATACCACCAAATGTGACAGGCTGAACTTCTTACAAATGTGACTTTTGATGCTCACCATATTTACTGCTAGGACAAATCAGGCTCAGGAACACCTACTATAAATCAGATATCTAACACTAACAAATTATGCACCCATTACAGATGACCTTTGGAGTTGCTCAAGGTACAGTCACAATCATGCATTAAAAAAAGCCGCCTTTCACTGTAATGTGTGAATGTATGAAATTAAATGAGGCTTGCAATGTAATCAGTGTGGTTGGCTGCTTTAATATATTCCATTTCAATTTCAAATCACCACAAGCCAAGAGTGACGAATCTAATTTGATCAGTTGTTCACAAAAACACAGAAAAGCAAATGTGGATCTAGCAACACAGCCAGATTTTTAAAGGAATTAATATTTTCTCCCACCGGAAGTATTTTTTTTAATTAAAAACAAATGCAAACACAGTTATTTCCTCACCAAAAAATTCAACCCTCACACTCAAAAGTTCAAAAGATATAATATTTAAGTAAAAGGTATATTTAATTTTTTAAAAAGCCAACGACCTATTACAAATGTATCAAAAAAAGAAAATCAAAAGGTCGTTTTTTGTGATACTTACAAACAACAGGGCACTTGGAACCAACATGGAAGGTTCTCCAACACTGATTGTTACTATCTAGCAAGAATTTGTACATAAACACAATTCTCTTTTTTAATGTATTTTTTAAGAGTTTATTTATTTTAAGAGAGAGCGTGTGAGTGGGGAAGGCGTAGAGAGACAGGAAGACAAAGAATCCCAAGCAGGCTCTGGCTGTTAGGGCAGGGCCCGAGGTGGGGCTTGAACCCAAGAAGTGCAAGACCATGACCTGAGCTGAAACTGGGAGCCAGACGCTTAACCAACTGAACCACCCAGGTGCCCCTATGAACACAATTCTTGATCTCCAGTTCTACTCTAAGTATGGGGCAATGGGGCAAAACATTTTACAAATGCAGTCACTGTCACACTCTAGGTCTTTAGGTCTCTAGCTGCTGATGAGCAGGGCCTGCAACACCACACGGGAGAGGGGAATGAGGTCACTTATCCCCATCACCTTTTGAAATTGTGGTGCTCTTTAGACTCTCCCTAGTTAATATACAATTTGCAAGGCTTCAGCATTTTTCTCTGGGTCTGTGTGCATCATTTCCATAGGGAAAACATGGGATGTTTCCTGAAGTTGGACATTTACTACAGGGAATCTTCCAAAAGTGGTAGAAATACACACAATTCAGTCTCACTCACCGAACAGTCGCCAGAGATTTTTAAGTCATAAATAGGATTATGCCACCCACTCCTCCTTTTTAAAAGCCTCAAAGAGCTTCCTGCTGTACTGAGAATACTATTCATACCCGACTTAGCATATCCATAGAGCTCCTGCCTAACTCTCCAGCATCACCTATATTCCTCTCACTGTCCTCCAGCCACACATGCCCCTTGCTACTGCAAGGTGCTCCCGCCCCAGGCTCTTTCACCTTGCCCTTGGTCTAGAATATCCTGCCTGCAAACTTTCCTATGGCTGCTTTCTTCTTGTCATTCAGGTCTCAGCTCAAACGTCACCTCCTTGCAAAGAACTTCCTATCCATTAAACCACCCCCCTTTTTATTGCCCTAGTAGGGGTTATTGTCTGAAATTACCTTGTCTCTCTCCTGTAGAATATGTCAGGAGATGCCCAATACGGGGTAGGCCATCAGTAAATACACTTTCATTTTTTAAAATTTTTATTTAAATTCTAGTTAACATACAGCATAATATTAGTTTCAGGTGTATGATATAGTTTAACACTTGATACATAACCTGGTGCTCATAAAGACAAGTGGCCTCCTTAATCCTCATCCTCTATTTAACCCACCCCCCACCACTTTCCCCTCTGGTAACTATCAGTTTATTCTCTATAGTTCAGAGTCTGTTTACGGTTTGCCCCCACCTTTTTTTCCCCTTTGCTCATTTGTTTTGTCTCTTAAATTCCACATGTGAGTGAAATCATATGCTGTTTGTCTGTTTCCAACCGACTTATTTCCTTTAGCATTACCTCCATTCTCTCCATTCTCTACCTCCATTCGTGTCATTGCGAATGGCAAGATTTCATTCTTTTTTACGGCCGAGTAATACTCCACTGTATACATACACACCACATTTTTTTTTTTTTCTTTCAGAGAAAGAGAGGGAGAGCACATGCACGCAAGCAGGGGAGGGGGAGAGGGAGAGAGAGAATCTCAAGAAGGCTCCATGCTAGTGTGGAGCCCAACCTGGGGATCATGACCGGAGCTGAAATCCAGTCAGACACTTAACCGACTGAGTCACCCAGGTGCCCCATCCGCACCTTTTTTATCCATTCAACTGACAGTGGACACTCGGGCTGTTTCTGTAACTTGGCTACCGTAGATGATGCTACTGTAAACATCGGGGTGCACGGATCCCTTTGAATTAGCGTTTTTCTATTCGTTGTGTAAATACCTAGTAGTGCCATTACTGGATCGTAGGGTAGTTCTATTCTGAACTTTGTGAGGAGCCTCCATACTGTTTTCCACAGTGGCTGCACCAGTTTGCACTCTCACCAACAGTGCAAGAGGGTTCCCGTTTCTCCGCATCCTCGCATCCAACAATACAGCTGTTGTTTCTTGTGTTGTTGATTTTAGCCATTCTGACAGGTGTGAGGGGATACATCATTGTGGTTTTGATTCGTATTTCCCGGACGGATCAGTGAGTATTTACTAAATTAAAACAAACTTATAATAAAATACAGGACAATAATACATAGTACGAGAGGCGCCACAGTGAGATAGATGTTTGAGGATTTCTTTTTTAAATAGCGAGGGAGTATGCCATAGGAGAAGGGTGGAGTCGGGGGGTGGGGCCAAAGTCTTTGGAGCCAAATGGCCCCTGGTTTCAATTATGGGTCTGGCAGGAAGTGCACTGAAATGTTAGCAGGCATTTCCTGACAGGCAGTGTGTTAGTTTTCTAATCAGTCAGCGAGGAGGGAGGTGTACTGAAACACTGGCTTCTCCACTTTCCCTCCATTCTCTTCCCTCTGTGCACAGTTTTCACGGATGCTCTCATCTGTACCCTTTGCACCAAGGACTCCCAAAGCTGCTTCTCCAACCCTTCCAGTCCTGTTTCAGATTGACTTAAGACTCTCATACCTAATGATGTTTGGATATGTCCACTTAGATGTCCCAGGACCATCTCTCAAAAATCAGCCTGTGCCCACACTGAGGCTGAACCATTCCTCTTTCCCTACAAGCATTTCTTTTTGCCTTCCCTATCCTGGTCATTGGCATTTGTCCTGTCACCCAGGGCAGAGGCATCCTACCCTTGTTTGCTCCTCCCTCCACATCCAGCCCACCCCAAGAGTTTTAGCTGATTCTGCCTCTGAGCCCATCCCACAGCTCTCTCCCTCCCCTCATTTTTGCTTGCTACCCACTAGTGCAGATGGTCCTCTAAATAGGATTCCTAGACAAATCTTACTGGTCTTTCTGCTTCTAGCCCTGTTCTGTCCAACGAGCACTTCACATGTGGCCAGTTTTAATTGAGATGTGTTGTGTCAAATACACTTCATTAATATTCTTATATTGACTACATGCTGAAATGATAATATTTTAGATGTATTGGATTAAATGAAACATATTTTTGAAATCTTCTTGGCCCGTTTTATTTTAGTTTTTTTTTTTTTAATGTGGCTAGTCGAAAATTTTAAATATCATACCTGGCTTGCATTCTCTCTAGTGGACCATGCTGCGTCTAACTGCCTCCACCACTTTGACCTTGTTCTTTTCACCTGCTGCCACAATATCTTGCTGAAAAGCAAACTCCCTGAGCTAAAAAAAAAAAAAACCATTTGAAGTCCTTTAGGATACAGTGTAAGGTTAGTTTAGCACACACTGCCTTCCCTAAAGTCATTCAGTTTCAGAAACTTTTGAAACACTGTTGTCCAAACAGAGTATCCAGCTAGGTTGAGCTGGTAGCTTGGCAGCTTTCAGCACCTAATCTAATGACTGTCATCTTTGCGGCACCTGTACCTTCAGATATTCAATAGCTGGGAGACAGTCGCTACACTGTGAATAGATTTAAGTATCAATTCTGCATTAGTGCTCAACAAAATTTTTTTTAATTTTCTTAATGTTTGTTTATTTTTGAGAGATCTAGAGACAGAGCACGAGTGGGGGAGGGGCAGAGAGAGGGAGACACAGAGTCCGAAGCAGGCTCCAGGCTCTGAGCTGTCATCAGAGTCCCACATGGGGCTTGAAGTCACAAACCACAAGATCATGGCTTGAGCTGAAGTTGGACACTTAACTGACTGAGCCACCCATGCCTCCCCCCCCCCCCCGAACATGAAATTTTAATACAAACCCTTAAAGGACAACTACCTTCTTAGTAACTACTGTTGAAAATTCTCTGCTGAGCTCTGTACCTTGCCCTGTTGGACCATATGTTTGAGTGAGTGCTCTGAAGAGCGGGAAGTGGCTGTGAGGACCTGCCTCCACTGCAGGAGATGATGGTGGGCGAACCAAGTGGGAAGAGAAACTCTAGCGTGTTGATCATGCCAGACAGATTAAAGGAAAAGCTACAAAATCAGAGATTTTGATGCTTATGAGATGATGTATCTTTGGGGGAAAAAACCATAGACAGGAGGATGTTGGGACAAAATGGCCGAACAAAAAATGGGTCCTGAAACAATAAATAAATTTAAAATTAAAACAGCTATATCCAGGGGCGCCTGGGTGGCTCAGTCAGTTACGTCCAACTTTGACTCAGGTCATGATGTTTCTCGGCTTGTGGGTTCAAGCCCCACGTCGGGCTCTGTGATGACAGCTCAGAGCCTGGAGACTGCTTCAGATTCTGTGTCTCCTTCTTTCTCTGCCTCTCCCCTGCACATACTCTTGTCTCTCTCTCTTAAAAATAAACAAACATTAAAAACATTAAAAGAAGCTGTATCTGAACAGTATTTTGGCTATCTGGAATACGTCTTGTTTGTCCATCAGGTGTGTCTAGGGTGGCTGAGGAACTAAGAGAACCATAGCTGAGGACATTTACCAGTGGGGAGGTTGCTAGGTTGTGTTGTCATCGGTGTGATTTGATACATATAAAATGCTGTGACAGCCACCTAGACAGAACTAAAATTGTTTTCAGATAATGAAATACTACGTTTATTTTGGCTCTGATGTTGAACCACTGTTAAAGGTTTGATTTTTCTGTCACTGTGTTGCTTTCGCTTCCTTGGGTGACTGTAGCATGTGTTTAGAGAAGGACAGCTTCTCCTTCCTCACGGTGTAGCAGCACTGCCTTTTTAGGGGGGACGCACTTGCCAGAAGTTTGCCACTCATTATCTCTTCCATAAGCTTGTGACCGGGGCTTCCATCAAGATGCCTCCTGCACAGCCCTTTTCCTCCAAGAGCACAACTGTAACCTCAGGAATATTAATCTGCAGTTTGCTCGGTCCCATTTCCACACTCCTCTCCCATCTTGTTTTGGAGGTGTGCCCAAAACCTGCTCCCGCCGCCCTCCTGACCTCTAAAATAAGGATAAACCCTCCATTTGTATTTTTCAAAATTCTTTTTGATTTCATGTGTGGTGTGATTGTATTCTTCCTTCCAAGGTTATTTGTATTGTCAGGCTTCATTCACTGTTCTATGTTGAAGGAACGTGAGGCACCACCAGGTAAGTGCTGGGTTACATTTATAGCAGGGATACTTCCCTGCTGTTCCTCACATCACATATACACAGGGCCACCTGGGTGGCTCAGTCAGTTAAGTGTCCGACTCTTGATTTCAGCTCAGATCGTGATCTCAGGGTCATGAGATCAAGCCCCACATTGGGCTCTGCACTGAGTATGGGGCCTGCTTAGGATTGTCTCGCTTTCTCTGCCCTTCTCCTGCTCACTTTCTCCCTCTCAAATAAATAAATAAATAAATAAATAAATAAATAATTTTTTTAATGTTTAAAAATCACATATACAGAAAAGCGCCTTTAAGGCCAACCCTTCAAGCACACCAGACTCACTTCGTCTTAGGGTCCCTGGGAGTGGTGAGAGGGGACCTTTCCTCTACTACTTCTCCTCTCCAAATAGGCAAGACTCTTCATTCCTCACTAGGGCTCCTCCTGGCCCTCCCTAGAACCAAAAACAAGTTTTACTTGAGCACAACCGACCATCCAGCAGAGGTTCTGTGCCTCAGTTTCCCAGTAAGTCCTAAGCTGGAAGCTTAAAAAAAAATCCACTTGCCCAGGTCATGCCCCAGACCACTTAGATCCAACCCCCTGGCTGGGACCCAGGCATCAGTATACTTCCATGCCGGTGTGTGGCCATGGTTGAAAACTACTGCTCGAAAGGTCTTTGTCACCTTCACGCCTCTCAAAGCTTGTTCCGACTTAAAGTTTGGGAGGATATGGCCATCAGGTTCCATGGTGAAGAGCATCGTATTGTTTGTCATGACCACCCGCTGACAGCTGTCATTTATTGATCAGTTATATGTCAGGCACTCTGTTGTGTCTCTATGTATGTTGTCTTTACATTTTTACTGCATCTTTATATATATTATATTTACTTTTTGTACTTTATTCTTTTTTACTATGTTTAATCTTAACAACGAAATGGGTCTTATTATTACCATTTCACAGAGAGCAAAAGGAAGTGTTACAAAGGACAGATGATGTTGTCAGTATCACACAACCAGTAAATGAGGGGGAACATGATAATATGGATCACATGTTAGATCAAGAACAAAGAAAGAAAAAAACTATTAAAAAAATAGTTTGTGCGCTAATTACAGTTACACCAACAGTTTACCATTTGTGCCTAATTACGATATATCACAATAATGATTTTGATTATAAATACTGTTAGATAACATTAACTTGGGCACATTTCTTTTGATTATAGCACAGTTCAAATCTTTAATGAATAGCTAATAATCACAGCTAATAAATATTAGTTGAGTATTTACTATACACTAGGCATCAGAGTAAGTACTTGATGTATATTTAATTTAACCTTATTAAAAACAAAACTGAGAGGCACCTGGGTGGCACAGTCGGTTGAGCATCCTACTCTTGATTTCAGCTCAGGTCATGATCTCCTGGTTCGTGGGTTCGAGCCTCGCATCGGGCTTTCCGCTGACAGCATGGAACCTGCTCAGGATTCTCTCTCTCTCTCTCTCTCTCTCTCTCTCTCTCTCTCTCTCTCTGCCCCCCCCCCCAAAATAAAGAAATAAACTTAAAAAAAATAAAAACAAAACTGAGATCTGTACTATGATTTTCCCAGTTTTGAGATATTTGACATATGTAACATCGTATAAGTTTAAAGTATATAATGTAATGATTTTATATATATGTGTGTCAAAATGCTCATTATAATAAGTTTAATTAACATCAGCACACAGTTACATTGTTTTCTTGTGATGAGAGCTTTTAAATTTTTTTTAAACATTTATTTATTATTGAGAGACAGTGAGAGAGAGAGCATGAGCATGGGAGGGGCAGAGAGAGGAGGAGACATAGATTCCGAAGCAGGCTCCAGGCTCTGAGCCATCAGCACAGAGCCCGACGTGGGGCTAGAACCCACAAACCGCGAGACCATGGCCTGAGCCGAAATGGGATGCTTAACCAACTGAGCCACCCAGGCGCCCCGTGACGAGAGCTCTTAAGGTCTACTCTCTTAGCTATTTTCACATACACAACACACAGTATTATTACTAGAGTAGAGGGAACTGGGGTTAGGAGAAGTTAAGTAGCTTACCTGGTAAATGGCACATGGAGATCTTGAGCCCAGGTCTGTGGGACTCGAGCCGTATTGTTTTTTTTTTTTTTTTTTTTTTTAATTTTTTTTTTCAACGTTTATTTATTTTTTGGGGGACAGAGAGAGAGAGAGAGAGAGCATGAACGGGGGAGGGGCAGAGAGAGAGGGAGACACAGAATCGGAAACAGGCTCCAGGCTCCGAGCCATCAGCCCAGAGCCCGACGCGGGGCTCGAACTCACCAACCGCGAGATCGTGACCTGGCTGAAGTCGGACGCTTAACCGACTGCGCCACCCAGGCGCCCCAGCGAGCCGTATTGTTTAATGTGCTGTAAGTGAACACAGTGCTTCAGTATGCTCAGCCTTCGCATTTGTTACTAACGTGCACTGGTTATCTATTGAAACCTTGTAATGTGGCTTGGGAGATGGGTATAATTATTTTAAAACTCTATGCTATTAATAGTTTTCATTTTGAATATATATAATGATAACCTTAAGAAATCTCACTGCTATATAAGAACAACTCCTATTTATTTATTTTCTCATTTCAATCACATAAAACCAACCTGTCTAACTAGATTAAAAAACAATAATTTCCAGAATCATCTTAGTTCTTGAATTGTGTGTTTCATTAGGGAATGGTAGAATGTGTATATATTTAAAATAATCATTTTGTGTTAAAAATTGACCCCACACATGCACATTGAAAGGCTTGATTAATAATAAATATTTTTAGGAAATGTTTGAGGTAGGAGGCATTCAGTTCAGAAGATTATCTATTAAATAACAAAACCTGAACCTAGAGGGCCGTCAAATACCAGCGTATTAATAGAACAAAGAAGGAACTGGCATGTGTGATTCCAATTTACGGTGATGGAAGAAAAAGCCACCTTGTCCCAGCCCTACTTCAGTCATACAGGATTGTAGGGGACCTTCTAGAAAGACTCCTGGCTCATCTTTGTCCAACTCCTCTTCCAGGGGCTACAGCCAGTGGAGAACCCAGACGCTTAGGGTTTGGAAAACCTGGATTCCTCTTGTATCTCTGTTAACTCTCTAATACATTGCTATGCTGTGAGTTTTCCAACATTCCTCAAATAGATGTGGCAGAATCAGGAATAACTTAGTAACACTTCAGTGATGCCTGTCTTTCATAGTGTTAGTTTGTAGACTAAATAACATAGGGTATGTGCATAGTTTAAAGCCAGCAAATGCCACTTACTTGATATCTAGTGATAAGTCCACAATAATGCAGAATTCTTCTTGGTAATCATCTATGCAATCTGTACAACCTTTCAAACATCAGTTGAAAAGAAAGCTGGTTTATTGTGTCAGCAAAGTCCCATATGGAACCATTTAGAAATTTAGAACTAAGTTGTATCTAATTTATCTTCCAAAGTAGTAACTCACTTCCAGGTTGATTTTTTTTTTTTTTTTTTTTTTTTTTTTTTGGCAGCTTAAAACTCTCATGAAATAAAAGGTTTGCTGTTTGAAGGCATTTGTGCTCCCGTTACTCTTGGGGACATGTCCCCTGTGCTAATTGAATCAAGTTCCTTCTGCTTTATGATCCAATGGAGGGGTTGTAAACGTAAGCCCCTTCAAGGATCAAATGTCAGGGTGTCATGTCATGGGAGGTGTTGGTTTCGGGGAACAGGGGGGTGCATGCCCTACCCACAAGCATTCAGATTTCTTTGAAACATTGAATACCATTAGCGAGACAGAACACATCTTCTAGCTAAATTGCCCTGAAGGCCCACCAATTCACAGACCTTCAGCTCCTAAGCATCTTATGGTAATTAATCCTACCCCCCAAAATGGAAATATATTCCACTTCATACTTGTTAATAAATTGACTACATGTAAAGATTTGAATATATCAGGAAGTTCACAGAGTCTGTGATAGTAAATAGGACTCAAATTTAAAATTGTTTTAGTAACAAACAACCGAAGAACTATTTTCTGCCTAGATTTTGATGTTCTTATGTTTATCCTAGAATTCATGAATTTGATAAAATGTCACCCTGGCATTTGTATATCTTAGTTTTACTGCCTTGCACATAAGAAGTGTTGAAATTAGGTGGGTCACAGCAAATACTTAGGATTTTGTACTACATGGTATTATGAAATCTGTAGCTTTAATTTATGGGCACTATTAACACTGTGCATTTTGAAAAGTACTTTATGCCGGTCATGTTCCCCTTGAGTAATTCCAAGTAGTTCCTTAGAGATTCCAAGGGGGAAAGGGCTATGGTTCAAGTCTCATAGTAGCCTAGGCAGTTAATACATCAATAAAAGAGCATAACATTGTGGCCACCCTAAACCACACCTCTGCCCCGTGCCAGACACAGTACAGGCCCTTGGCATGCATTAGATCTCAATTTACTCCTGACACTGCTTCTGTGAGGTATTCTTGCTGTTTCACCCACTGCAGATATGGAGCCTCGGAGATTCTCATGTGAATGGTATCAGACCTTTCCACTTCTAAATCCTATGCTGGAAACATCTGTTACCACCCCCAACCCCAGAATTGTCAGTTGGGTCGTCAGTAGAGTGATTAGAGCAATTGAATGGACCTGGCTAACCTTGTAATGTGTTCCCCCATATCACGTTGCTCAAGGAGGGAAGGGTTCAAGTCCTTCAAATTCCCTATAGAGAGGGTATGTGCCCCCATCGACCAATCTGCCTGGATATCAGACACTTGGATGTCAGTGTATGCTGTGTACAGAAGCAAGTTGTACTCGAATCGTAAACCACAAAAGTGCGTAAACCTTTTAAGCCTGCCCATTATGGGAAAACATTAACATATGTTGATATGGAGGCAAGCTTGGTAAATGAAGGATCGGTATGTTTTCTTTCAAAAATTAAACTTCAGATTTTTCTTCACACTCTCCACTCCGGCTCTACCCGTGCTTCCCCAGCTCAAATGTGGCTCCTTCTGTGGAATCTTCCTCTGGCTCTCTGGGTAGAGGTGGGCACGCACTCCTGCATGTAGCCCTTGGGAGAGTTGGTCACATCTGCTTCTTCCCACACACCTCTCTGCCACTAAACTGCAAGTTCCTTGGAGCTAGGGCTGCCGACTCAGGTTGACACCCTCACGTTGCTAAGCACTGAGCCCACCTGTGTCTGACGGCAGATGCTGTCTCATGTCTGACAAGTGAATGAATGAATAAAATCCATACAGGTGCCTGACCTCAGCACCATTGGTCCTTCCTGGCATCTAGTTCTTGACAGGTCAGGAGGTCAAGTTCTGTTGGTGACCTTGCAAAAGTTCATCTGCGTTATGGAAATTAGTACCCTTACTTTGACAGTTTGCAGGGGAAAGAAAAGGTGAACCACCAACCAGACCCCTTCGTTAATAGCAAGAAAACTGGTTCCAGGTAAGTGTGCCTTTCCCCTGTATGTTTTGGCAACTTTTTTCATAGTTTCCAAAGTCGAATCTGGAATCCTCTCCTTAAGAGTCCCTGGTTCTTAGGAAACAAAAGTATCAAAGAAAAGTTCTCTTTCCTCAATAGTCTCACCTCCAGTTGACCCTTCAGAGAACAAAAACTGGTACTATCTCACAGAGCTTGAAAGATGGCAAAAACCCTATATTTAGTAATGTCTAACCAAAGTTTGTCTTAATAGTTTAGGTAATGTCCTAGAATTTATTATTGGATTTATTCCACATCGTTCTCATTTGAAAAACTAGTAACTCAGCTTAAAAACTGCAGGACTAGGGTGCCCCAGTGGCTCAGTTGGTTGAACGTCCAGCTCTTGACTTTGGCTCAGGTCATGATCGCGATTCATGAGTTCAAGCCCTTGCATCAGGCTCCACGCTGACAAGCATGCAGTTTGCTTGGGATTCTGCCTCCTTCCTCTCTCTCTCTCTGCCCCTCTCACGCACATGCGCTCTCTCTCTCTCTCTCTCTCTCTCTCTCTCTCTCTCTCTCAGAATAAGTAAACTTAAAAAAACAACAGGCAGGTCTGCATCTTGTTTTTTTGAAGACATTCTGGTGCAACCTATTGGACTTTGAACCTTGCTTGAATGCTAACCTTGCTTAGTAAAAGCAGTTTGTTTCCACTGCCTGTTAATGGAAAATCTTTTCACATTCCTCAGCAGACAACTACTCTAAATGTACCTGAGTCATATCTTTATTTTCTAGAGAGGAAAATAGGAAACATACTAGTGCTGCCCCCCACCCCATCACCTAACAGCAGTTTTATCAGGCAGCTCCCAGTGGACCTGCTAACACTCCTCTCTGGCCTGTTGTACTTTTTTTTACCCTTCAGATGTATCAAGTCCTTTCTCTTTTTTTTTTTTTTTTTTTTTTTACATTTATGAAGAATGCTTAATGTTACAAAAGCTACTTGGATGGTTTTGACATCAGAGTTACAAAACATGTTTTAAAGGGACAGCAATAATCGAAGTGAATGTTTGTAATAGTGAGATAACGGGGCAGAGCCATCATTCCTTCACTCCTGCCCCATTTCTCCTAAGCACATACGTTTAGGGTGCTCCTCAGCGGTAGTGTATATAAAGGATGGTCTCCAGAATGAGATTGGCAGCTTTAATTTGTTTGATGTGTGCAATCATAGTCCGTGTTAAATTCAAAATGCTTGTCCAATCAAGGATTCAATATAGAAAAGAGGCAGTAACAAGCATGCTGCATGCTGTAATAAAGAAATCTGTTGATTGAAAACAGTTTGTATATTTTGGAAATGATAGGGAATGTAATTGGTAAGAAAGAAAAGGATAGAGCTTCATAAATAATGGGAAATAGAGCATATTTTTTACTGATAACACTAACTCAATTTAATAACATTTCGGTGTGGAATCTTTGTGCACCAGAAAATAAGAAAGATGGGTCCTTTCTTGTTACTCTACATGTCATGATTAATGGGATGACCTTTTTTTTAATTTTTGTTTTCACGGAGAGCAGCTTTCACGGGTTGAATCTTAGGCAACAGTGGGTGATGGGCTCTGTTATTTGAGAACTTTCAGAGAACATCTTCCCTTTGTGTCCTCATCTGAAAAGACTAGCTGTATATTTCACTTTTTTTTAGTTACAAAGTGCTACATGAATGTATTTTTGTAGTAAAAGAGTTCAGCAACAGAGAAGTGTTCAGGGCAAAAGCATAATGGTCCTCCAGCCCCTGCTTCACTCCTCCCTGAAGCTACCCTGGTTTAGTGGGCTTCCTTCTAGCAGTTTTAGACATGTATATCTGGATAGAGATTCACATGCAAATCAGCTGAGGGGCTATAGTATTAAGAAACTAGATTTTGAGGGGCGCCTGGGTGGCTCGATCAGTTAAGCGTCCGACTTCGGCTCAGGTCATGATCTCGCGGTCCATGAGTTTGAGCCCCACATCGGGCTCTGTGCTGACAGCTCAGAGCCCGGAGCCTGCTTCGGATTCTGTGTCTCCTTCTCTCTCTTCCCTGCCTCCACTTGTGCTCTGTTCATTCTCTCTCTCTCCCTCTCTCTCTCTCTCTCTCTCTCTGTCTCTGTCTCAAAAATAAGTTTAAAAACATTTAAAAAATTAAAAAAAAAAGAAACTGGATCATGTCATTCTAAAGCCCACTTTCTGTACAGATATAAAAGTATACATAGATACAAAGTCACACCCTGGAGGGCTGATAATAGCAGCTTTGCGCCAGAAACATGTGGACACCAGCAGTTGTATCTCGGGTGTGTTAGCAAAGACCCACTTCAGCAAGCTCCACCCGAAGGCACAAGGCTCCCTCTGGGGCTCTTCCACTCAGTTGGCCAGTTTCCTGCATTTCTGTCTAAAGAATAAATTCTTCAACAACCGCAACTTTCCCTCAGGTAAATACCCTTGATAGTACCTTTACCTGTCTCCTCTGACATTTACCTTTTCTCCTTTTTTTTAGTTCCTTTCCCCATTAGTTTAAAATCCTGCATTTAGGGGCATCTCACTGGCTCTTGATCTCCGGGTCATGAGTTCGAGCCCCATGTCAGGTATAGTTTACTTAAAAAAAAATAAAGTTCTACATTTAGACTTGCACTACTAATCTCGTTTTATACAAAAATCGAGCTATTCAGAAAGTTCTGACTATAAATTTTCACTATGCCAAATTGGTGGGTGTTCAAAAGGATAGAATACTATCTGACTCATAGAAGAGACTGAGAATATAAGTTATTGATATATGCTATTGCATCACCATTTTAAAAATTGGTAAGCAATCTTTCATTACCTTTCCATTAACCATCATGTTGAGGTAGCCAGAATACCCAATTCCTTGCATCCGTTCTAAATAAACTGGACTTTACTACATAAAGAATGAAATTACTAACCAACATTAAAGTGCCACATTTAGCATATATTATCAAATTAAGCATTTGCTATAAGCAGAATCCATTTTCTTGGTAAGCTGTTTGTGTGGGATTTTATTTCTCCCTTGCCAAACATCTAGCAACGTATCCATTTTCTGAATATATTTCTTAAGTTTTTATTTATTTAATCTCTACCCCCATTGCAAGGCTCAAACTTATGACCCCAAAATCAAGAGTCACATGCTCCTCCGACCGAGCCAGCCGGGCACCCCTGTAGCACTTTGATTCCAAGTTCACCAAACTTGCCCCTCTGTCCCAGTTCATCAAACATGTAGTAAACATGTTCTCTCTACCAGGCCTTCCTTGTTCTAAGAAACAAACACATAGTGTCCTCATTCTCTGAGAATCCATAATCTAATGATGGAGAGGGAGCCTGTGTCCAAGAGGGGTTCTTAATTCTGCCGGAGTGGCGGAATGATTTCTGTTCTGCTTGTTGTGAAACCTTTCCGTGATGAAGAAAGCAAGGCTAGAACATTCTCCAGTCAGGAATGAGAAAACAAGCAGCCACCTGCACCCCAAGCAAGATTCTAATGACACAGTTCACCCCTGCAGGAAGAAGGTGAACCAAAATGCCCTTCTAGTCTACACCGGAAACAGGACTTTCTGAACTTGTTTTGACTTCAGACTCCAGCATTAGGTTTTTTGTTTTGTTTTGTTTTGTTTTTTTACCAAATTCTCATACTTGTATATTTAATCGTCCGTATATAGGTAATTTGAAAGCGCACCAATGTATTCTTCCTGTATAACATGTCCTGTGGAACATATACAAAAGGTCAATTCTTAAGTGGATAAGGGTGAGAAACATTATTTTTAAAGTATTTATATGTTACCTTTAATCCAGGCTTTTTCCCAAGAATCTTGTAAAAAACCATTTGAAGGGGCTCCTCGGTGGCTCTTTCGGTGAACCGTCCAATTCTTGATTTTGGCTCGGGTCATGATCTCATGGTTTGTGAGTTCGAGCCCCATGTCGGGCTCTGTACTGACACAGCGGAGCCTGCTTGGGATTGTCTCTCCTTCTGTCTCTCTGCCCCTCCCTGCCCACGTGCTCGCTCGCTCTCTGTCTCTCTCTCTCTCTCTCTCTCTCAAAATAAATAAACATTTGAGAGGTTTAGTTCAAACTAGCTTAACTTAGCTAACGCCACTTCCGTCCCATTGTGGTGAGAGTTGACCAGCCCAGGAGGATTCCCTGTCAAAGCCTTGCCCACAGGACAGGATTGAGAAGATGGAAAAAAGAGGGTACCTTGAAATCCAAGTTGCTTATGTAGCATCTGAAACTCAGGCCAAGCAAGTGCATCCAGTGTCCGCCCAATAATAAATATTAGTAAATCTTAGAGTCTTTATTTTAGATTTTTGAAAATAAAAATACATAGAAGTGTTAGTCATTCTAACAAAGCTGATAGAAGACACACATTTGGGGGTGCCATCAGCACACAGACCCATGTGTGCGTAAATTAGTCCCAAAAGATTTCAGATCACCGGTAGCCATCTTGTGAGCTCAAAACATCCTCTCCGATCAGAAGAGCTCAGTGTTGAGCCCTGTGCACTGCGTGATGCCCCACCGCTGGGAGGGTCTCCGTGTGCCCTGAACTCTGTGAAGCAGCAGATAACGTGTGATGCGCCTGATGCTGTCTCAGTGCTCAGACTGTCAGGCGTGTGGGCCTTGGGGAATTGAAACCAGGGCATCCGTTCTCTTACCTGCTGCTCATAAAAACTGTAAAAGGGTTGTGGCTTGTTATGGTGAACACATGTGCTCAGCCTCTACCCGAGTGTATTCAGGTTGGGTCCAGTCAGATGAGTAGTGAGTGTCGTGCAGCTATTGCCAAGCAACCAGTCATAGCCTGGGCAGGTTTTTAGAGGGCTCTTGCCTCACACTGTCCCCTGGCGCCTTTGTCCATCTCTTGAAGTGTCCCTGGCAGTGCTTGCCAGCCTCACTCTGCCAGTTCCCTGGAAGTCCACCCCCTCAACCGGACCTACATCCTCGCAGACGTGCATTTTAGCTGCGTGAGGGCAGACTGGCTGTGTTTACGTTTACGAAATCATGTAAATGCTATCAGTTTAAGTAAATCAATATTTTTATTGCCTTAGACTTTGAATATTATGTCTTAAAGAGTGAAAGAGAATGTAAGAATGGGTTTGTCTCCTCCAAGTATTACCTCACATCTCTAATAGGTGGACCAAGGTATTATTCAGGATTTGAAAGGTAAGAAGAGGAAGGATTTCTTGAGAAAAAGAAATCTTTCATGAAAGCAACTTTTAAAGTTGGTGGAATCCAAAAGTATGCTTAAGACAAAATATTCGGAAGAACTTAGGGGGAATTATGAGCTGGTGTTGTATCTACAGCAAGACTTCTGATGGTGATGAGTTTTCTGACTTGGCAAAGTACTGTTCCAAGCCCGTCGCCCGCGGTTCCCTCCATCGCCCTGCCCAGGTGTTTTCCTTTCCTCACCTCTTTCCCCCAGCCCTCCTGCCTCTTTGTGAGCACCTGCTCTTGTTGGACCACCTCCATACCTGGAGTTTTCGTTTAGGTCTCTTAGATGTATCAGAAAGCATCCTGAGCTGAAAGAGGATCCAGAGACTCTCAGAGACGAGGGCCAGGAAGGCGACTGATCCAGGAAGCCTGGCCTCGTCCCCGCCTCCCATCTGCACATCAGCTCGTTCCCTTCCCTCTCCCGAGTTAGAGGGTCTTTCTCTGCTCCGGGCACACTGGACAGAGTTTGCTCACTGTGGTTCCCAAACCTGAACTGAAATAGGACCTATTCCTCATTTTCTGTCTCAATTCTGAGTCCCTGGGAAAGGCGCTCTGACCCAGCCGGCAGCTTTACCTTGTACAGAATAATTACTAGGGGCTTACTGTGGCCGCAGAAGGAGACCAACATCCCAGGGGTGGTTTTCCACAGACCTGGCTGCCACAGCTTTACAGATTACTGTGCCTGTCTCACCAAGGTCTGCATAAAGCCTGTGCCCACCTTTCTCTGACAAGACAAGAGAGCTTTTTAAATAACTTTTCCTGAGAAGGCAAGGAGTCTATTAAAGGAAGCAGGCTCACAGGGTGAGCTCTGCCTTCATCCACATCTAGCTTGCCTTTTGACAGTTAGCCAGCATAGTTGACGGGACGTGCGGTTCCTCATCCTTTTTCCTTCCATCACCCACTTCTGGCTGGGATATCAGAGAAGCGACCCTAGACAAAGAAACTTAGACTTGGCCCAAGGAAGATGTGGGTAAGACAAAGAAACTTAGACTTGGCCTGAGGAAGATGTGGGTAAGGGGTACTTAGGGGGCTGGTGAAGGCTATGATCATATTAAGAAACTTCTTCCAGATTTTATGTCTGCATCTGACCCTTCCAGGCTGACGCTGCTGGCCTCAGGCTGTGTCCACTGTACAACAGCTCCTCAGTGTTGTATCTTGCCTTTGCCATGGCACGACTGGAGGGTCCTCCGTTTTCCCAGGCTTCGAGTACAGAGCGTACAGTCACCTGTTCCCTCTCCAGCTTCTTCCATTTACCTGAGAAATAGTCATTCACCAAATACAAACGTGTGCTTTCCCCTCTGGTTATTCTGAATTGGCTTCTCCATGATCTCCCCACGGTTGGGAATCCTCCCTGGGAACCACCTTCTTTCTTTGGTGACATCTGCACTGTGTTGGCTACTGTCACTGACCCAAAGCAAACCCACATATTCAGTTTTCCTCCTCAGACCTGCCCACCCATTGTCCCCTCCCAACTAGATTACCGTTCCTTCTTCTTGGGGATGCCTCCAGTTGCCGGCCCATTTTTGGATCAGGGGTGTCATGTATTTGGTGTCTGAACTTCCTGGCCCTATATTCCCTTGAGTAGCTTACTGTTGATCATCATTCAGGTTTTCTTTGTTCCCCATGAAATCCCCATCCACCCAAGAGAGCATTTCACTCTTTTAAAAACTAGTCACTTAATTGAATGACAGGAAAAATTCTCACCCCAAGAAGGAATTCTGCTCTTTATTGGGCACATGTGAAGATTGAGCCTCAGACAGTGGTTCCAAACAAGGGGTAATTTTGCCCTCCCAGGGAACATTAGGCAAAATCTGGAGACATACTTGATTGTCACGCCCTGGGGGGCATGTTACTGGCATCTAGTGGGCAGAGGTCAGGGATGCTGGTGAACACAGCACAGCCTCGCAACAAGGAATTACTGGCCCTCTGTGTCAGTACGTTAAGAAACCCTAACTGGGGGCTAGTGAAGCCGATGTGGGAGGGTGAGCTGGTGAGGGGGAGGGCCTGGGGGCACTGTGCTAAATACTGACGAAACTCTAGATAGTATTTTGTCAGCTCAAGGGTCACTAGGAGAAGCAAATGTGATGATGATTTTCTGGCCCTGAGGAAAGCGGCCCCAGTCTTAGGGTCACTAATTTTCTAGAAAGGCAGCTGTGTCATTTGCTATGGAACAGTGGTTTTCATGCTTCTGCTCTGGGGATTCCTTACTTTACATTCTTAAAAGTACTGAGGGCCCTAAATTCATTTTAAAGTAACAATAATAAACTCATTACATATTAACACAGAAACCCATTTTATGAAAATAACTGCATTTTCAAAAAAAAAAAGATTATGAGGAGAGCATGTTAAATGTTTGCACATCGTTTTATTTATTTTCTTTATTTTTTTAATGTTTATTTATTTTTGAGAGAGCACGAGTGGGGGAGGGGCAGAGAGCGAGGGAGACACACAATCCCAAGTAGGCTCCAGGCTCTGAACTGTCAGCACAAAGCCCCGCGCAGGGCTCAAATTCATGGACCAGACTTCAAGATCATGACCTGAGCCGAAGTTGGACGCCCAGCTGAGTGAGCCACCGAGGCGCCCCTGCGCGTCGTTTTAATGGCTGCCTTAATAGAAGGTAGCTGATTTTGCATATCTGCTTCTGCATTTAGTCTGTGTCAACATCACACGTTATGTAGCCTGTGGAAACCCTGCTGAAGACTCAGGGAGAGTTAGAGTGAAAAAGACAAATTATGTAAATTACATCTTTATAAAAGTTTCAAAAAGTTTTGATTTTGGGGGCCCCTGAAAGAGGCTCAAGTTCCCACTCAGGGCACCCTGACTCACGGTTTTAAAGAACAGCTGCTCTATAACTCAGGGGTCAGTGAACCTGAATGGGAAGAAAGTTATGCATCTTTATTTTGCCCCACCTCTAACTGGAAGTTAGCGCCCCCTTCACTTATGGACAGAGGCCTCAAACTACAGTGGTACTAGTTAGTATCTCTGATTTTGTCACCAATACAGGTCAGAGGTATTTTCTGGTCACATTACAGTTCTTGCAGATATCTCAGATATTACTTTTCATCAGTGCTTGGAAATTGCGGTCGCTACAGTGCCAGACCTGGTCATTTAGCACCCTCAAAGGAAAGCACATGTAGTACTATACCACAAATATGTCCTTTGAGTATTTTCATAAATGTATTTTACTCTAATTGCTTTCCTTTGTAATCCTGTGTATTTTATTTTACCTATTTAAAAACATCCTGAGAAAAATAACAATTAAAATTAAAACCTTCTGAGAAGGGGCCCATGGGCTTCAGTAGAGAGCCAAAGAGGTCGTCCGTACAAAAATCTTTCAGAGGCCCTGCTCTAGAAAGTTACAGAGCCAGAACAGTGTCACTAGGCCATTTGGGGGGATCATTCTGGCCCCAAAGCAAGCCAAAATGGGGAAGCGTTCCAAGAAAGCAAGTTCCTGTGCCATGTCGTTGGCCTGTATCCTGCCCACAGCCACAGCTTCAGGTCATCACAGTACACAGTGCTCAAAGTGCACACCGTCAGTTTTCCAGAGAGTTCAGCACCTTGTAATGTATATTTGAGAAAGGTTTATCATAATTCACATGATAAACTCTGGTCTTCTCAGCAAACTCAGCTGCCCCAAGAGTTCTAGATAGCCAAGGCTTTCCTTATTACAAGTTAATAAAGCTTCCTCCATATTCCTGGGCGGGCACAGAAACAAGCTAAAATGATTGCTTCTGAGAAGGGACACGGAGTGGATGGGAGACTTTTTGTTGATTGGTTAACTCTTTAATTTTAGCGGTTATATGTGCACATAATTTGATGTATCTAAAGTTCAATATAGCTGGTTAGAAAAAGCTGTCCCCTTTCCCATCCTGCAGACCTCAAAAGCACCCACTTGTAACTCATTCCACGACTATTTCTAGTATTACGTCCTTATCTCTGAACAGCAGGCACAGAGTGCATTATCTGCTCATTTTCTACAGTGGACACTGAGGGCCTGGCGCCCTGCTCCCACCCCCGCCACCACACACGCACCGTTTCCGCTCCCTTTCCCACCCCCCCACCCCCCCGGGGCTCAGGAGGCAGTTAGATCACGCCTCTGGCTGGCCGGTGGTCAATATTTATATATACCATCCCTTCCCCTGGTTATCTAAACCTGCTCTTCCTCCAGTTCAAACATACCTGGTATTCTGGGCTCAGGGCCCTCATGGCCTGGCGCACAGTTGTTATGCTGGGGGGCTCCCCCTTGTCTCCCCCCAGAGTCCTCGTGTCCTGGATTCTCCGGCTTTGTTTATTGTTCCTCTCTTGGGGAGAGGTAGAGCACCTCTCTTCCAAGTGGCTTCCTGGAAAAGGTTCTGTGGCAGATGAAGTGTCAGAGACCTTGCTCCTCTTAAAATGTCCTTAATCTACCCTCAGACCTAAGCACTAGTTACAGCATTCTAGACTGAAACTCCCGTCTTTCATATTTTGGAAACATTGTTCTGTTTTTTTTGAAAGCTTCTCTGATTCCTAACCCTTTCTATTTGTGGTCTTCTTCAGTGGCTTGTTCCTTTTCCCAAACTTAAAGGCTCTCTTTTGCACCTGCCACGTACACATTCACAGTAGAGCCATCTTTTCCAGTCGAGCCCTCCAGTTCCGAGAAGTATTTCTTGAACACTAAGCACGAACTGAGAAATTTTTTTTTTTGAGAAATAGTTTTTGAACACTAAATACCAGATGCTATCGTAAGCATGTTCTGTGTTTTAATTATTTAATTCTTACAACAACCTTATAAAGTAAGTGCTATTGTTATCCGTATGTTACAGATGAGATGGAGGTACAGAGAGCTTAAGTAACCTGGTCAGGGTAACACAGCAAGTTGACGGCAGCTAGGATTCTAATCCAAATAGTAGCTCTAAAGCACATTTTAAAACTAACTCCCTTGGGCACAATGCCAGTGGTTTGTAAATTGTGTGTAGAACTGAGTCTCCATCTTTGTTACAGATGTCCCCAAATTCTTTAATGGACCAGTTGTCTTAATTTCACCAACTTCTATTATAGCTCTTTTTTTCCATATAAATGTCATTAGATTATGTAGGAATTTTTTTTTTTTTTTTTTTTTTTTTTTTTTTTTTTTTTTTACTGTTTACATCAAATAAAATGTCATTAGCAAAGAACTGGTTGGTATTAAGATAATTGCCTAAAACTTGATTTTCATTACATGCAAAGAATGTAAATCGGCCACGCACCCTAAGATAGTATTCGAGAATGAAAGTGATAAAGCATCAGTATTCCTCTTTGCCCCTTCGGTAATAATGGGAGAGTTTTGAAATCGTGGAAGTTTACATAAGCATTTTAGAGGAATTTGATTTTCTTTACAGGGCAATCATCTTCATTTTTATAAAACTGACATCACTGTAAAACTGTTTTTACCTCAGGTTAAAATTTGCCTGACCTATTCTGTTGCCGACTTGAGTCATACCAGGTCACTGAAACCCAAAATAAGTATGTTCTAAGTATTGGGTAACCATTATAACCTATTTAGAGCCAAGATCCACGTAAGCCACGTTGACTTCTTTCCTCCATCACCGAGATAGCGGACATGTTCATCAATAATGTCCTGATGTGCTCATTAGATCTCCACAGAAGGAGGGGTGCCAGCAAGAGGTACAGAAGTAAATTCAGTGGAATCTCAACGGTCAAGAGTTAGGACTATTGTTCTATATGTCAGCCCCTGCACTGGTAACATTATTTTTTCCACTAATGTATTTTGTGATTTGATTTGGCCCGCGGTTTGCCTGAATGCAGGCAATTACACTTGTATTAAGGGTTCTGCTGTCTAGTTTTTCTCCATGCTGAGGGATGTCAGAAGGCGAGTATTCTGCGTCTAAAGGAAACATGAAAAATAAAAATGGAAACACCTGAAGAATGCCTTTACTTACATTAATCAAGGGGCAGCTGCTGCTCTCAGTGATGACGGCCTGCTCTGTGCTTAGCTGAGCAGGGCCCCGTGGGCCTCAGAGCAGGAGTTAAGTCAGGCTGTGAGGGATGCTGCCTGTGTTCAGAGGGAAAGACCTTGTCACGAGTACAGTGTACCGGCTCGGGTTAAATCAGAAGGGAGATTTTGTCCCTTCAGTTTGGGGTGGTGGAAATTACCTATATATCACTAATATCTGTGCAGTATGGAAGAGATTTGGACCCTGTATTTTCCCCTGTCTTCCCCTTGTAGGATGGTGATTTTCCTTTAAGGACTTGGGTTTCTCTGTGTATCCACTAATAAATGGCCAGAGAAAGACTCACCAATTAAAATCATTTTATGGTAAGTGTCTGTGTCTTTTCAACCAGATGCTTCTCTTTGTAGAACTAAGTCAGGAAAATGATTCAGGTGAAGTCTATGCATTTTGATGTTAACGGATTCCACTCTTACGGAGAGACAACCAGTTAACAACATGAAATGAGGGTGGTGATGGTTTTCGAAATGAAATAATGTTTGATGTAACTTTGAGCTTTCTCTGAACTTTGGCCAGACTGTAGGAAAGGTAGGCGGCGGGGAGCAGCTCTGTCAAGCACAGAATTACACACGGGGGAAAAAATTAATCTAAATACTGAGGGAGAAGCCTGTGTTCTCTTGCATGATATTTAGCAGCAAGAGCAAGGAGAGGGATGTTTCTTTCTTTGTGTAATGTGCTGTAGTTACAATAAACACAAGATTTCCAAATCTCAGAGGACTCTCTTGACAGTTGCTTGATAACAGCTTTTTTCATTCCATAGTTTTGACAGTTCGTGTGTGTTGCCATATCTAGTGTAAACTAAAACATCACTGTCATTCTGTTTTTCTTTTGTATGTGGCTTCTCTTTTTTTTCATCTTTAGGATAATGAAAAAGATGGGCTTTTCACTCGTAGACTAGAGGAAGGCAAGTTGTGTGTGGAGATTAGCATGTGTTTATGAGTTTTGAAAGATTCAAGTTGACAGCCGAACACTGCTTTAAATAATTTTCTTCTCCATATTGCTTCAGGAAAAGTATAAGTGGGATGTGTAAGTTTTCTCTTAATCTTTTGATAAATAGCAAATCTGAGGCATCTGTGTGGGTACCTATATTATTTATCTGTGGTTATTGAAAAGCACCGAATACAATGAACGTCCCTAGCGCTCCAGGCTGTGCAGCCTTTGAGAAATGGGAAGCGTCCTGTTCCTCGTCATTAACACCATGGTGCCCTGTTTCCCCCTGGTGCTTTTCGGTCCCCAAGGATGCTTCCCATCATCTGCTGGATCGCCGTCCCACCCGCTTCTGCCAAGTTCATAGCTAAGTGACGTCATCGGACTGTTTCAGAAACAACAGGGTACCGCCGCCGTCATTTATTCATCTGGTCTTTGTTTTTCTAGAGTCACTCTAGAAACTGAATTGCACCGGCAGGCACTGTTTTTGAGGCTGCAGGGGAGATGACAGGCCGGGAGCACAGGGCAGGGTCACGGCAGTCTTGACTCCTCAGGTGGAAACTCTCAACTTTTGCACATGCCAGAAGGGGTCCCGTGGAATTTATCCTGGGAGACCTTCCCTCCTCCAGTCCCCATCACCTTTGATTTACAGAAATCTCAGTGAGGTTATTTTGCCCTCAAACCAAATTTGCTGTCGCGTAGCACAGCTCCCAATGCCGTCATCTGGCATGTTACAGACAAATTCCAATTACTTTTCTACTTCGAGCTATTGTTAAACACTACAAGCTAGCTGACAGTAAAATTATAAATACAGGTGTTGTCACACTACACTATAATCAGAATTTTAATTTGAATTTTCATTTGGAAAGCCTTTTTTTTTTTTTACATGAAAATGGGAATAGAATTAGTTTTATTGACAGTAAAAAGACATTTTGAAAGCTTCCTAAATCATTACCTGTATTTAGCAGGAGGAAAAATTGTATATGTCCATGTAAAAAGAAGAGTTTTATTATCACATATTTACTCATTATATTTGGTGGTAAATAAAACGGGGAAGACGTGTTTGACAAATGATTGACGGAACTCGCTGGGTTTTTGCTTCATCAGAACAATAGACAGACATAAATATATATTTTGCTTTTGTTTTGCTCTGCTATTACCGATGCAGACCTGTAGACGAAATCTTCTTCTAGCAAATTAAGTACAGCCTGTTGGGAGTCTGCATGCAATGCTCAACTTTTTTATTTGGCAATTTTCTCTTCTTATCCAGATTCATCATCCATGGTGCTTCCCGCCCCCCCCCCCCCCCCCCCCCCCCGCCCTTGCGCGGTGGTTGGAGTGGGTTCCCTTCTCAAGTCCCTTTTTTTCCCTCGAGGCATTTAGTGTCGTGTCTGCCAGATTTCAGTGATGAGCAGCGAATTGCTTTTAAAGTGGGCATTATGCCAGTTCAGCAGCACAATGGAAAACCAATCTTCCCCCATTCTACTTTTGATGCTGTTATTGTAGCATTTTCCATAACTGCTGCCACAAAAAAAAAGGGGGGGGGGAGAGATGTGCTCAATTGCTACCAGTTAGTCAAGTTAAATCCAGAGTAGCATTAAAATTACTCTGAAAACTGTTTGTCAGAGGTCATGTGCCGTCTGTGGCTGCTGCACGTAGGAGACATGTTCTGTTCTGGTGGCTTTTTTCCCTTTATTATTACCGTCACTGACCAGCTCTCTAAATAGCCCTTCACTACCTGTTTACTTATTGTCTTCACCTCCCTGTTGAAAAAATGTGTCAAACAGAAATGTTGAAAAGTTTCTTTAAAGTGCTGGAAATAGCAGGAGAGTGAGTTGTTCAGGGTGCTAGAGTTTGTACAGTGTGAAAGCACAAGAAAGTGGGGGAGCGCGAGAACATAATTCTCTGGTTTCTATAGCAAGATTACTGTTTTCTTCTTTTTAGCTTCACGTTTCAACCGCTGGGTTCACTGTTCTACTTTTTTTAATAGCACAAATGGAATTTATCCTCTCTCCATCTCAAGTCCCCCCTCCCCTGGCTTTGCTCGTGAATGAAAGCGACTCCTACTATGGCTGCAGGCCAGATGGCAGCTGTATATGTTGGATTGGATGCTTTTGGAGTGCGCCATATTTTTAAAATCAGGGCCAATAGATGGACTATTTTGAGAGTGGCAGTAACACTGCAAGCCTGCCCCATTTCCTAAGAATTTATTTGCACTTTTAAAATGACATAAATATCCTATAATCTGTGCTTAAAATAATCGAGTTGTGATCTCTTAGGTGTATTGCGCTAATAATAAAAGCAAGTCGGATTTCTGGGATGCCTTTCTTCTAAAGACTGTGGGCTAATTTAACCGTGTGCTATCTCTACAGGATTTTTTCTCTTTCCGTTAATCCTATCCATAATTTCACTGGACTCTCAGCCTTATGAAGGCAGGCATTTTTGTCCATCTTGTTCACTCCTGTAGCCCCAGGGCTTAGAACATTATCTGGCACGTAGTAGGCACTTGGTAAATATTTTGTGGAATGAGTTAATAAATAATTTGTGCTTCTCTTGTGGTTTCATGGAGTTGTACCCTGTTTACTTATTTATATATTTTTCAATCCAGCTGGAATGCCAAACTGTGGTCCTAAAGCACAGCCATCATAGTAATTTACCTGTTGATTCTTTAATTCACCCCACCCTATCGCAAGTTGTACTTGACACCCGGTGGGTACTCAGTAGATGTTTGTTGGATGAACAAGTGGAAGAAGTCTGCACAAAGGTTATTTGCCAATAAGGGATGTAGCCATTTGGTGGTAGATAAGGGGGTAGTTTAGTGTGTCCCACCATGAGTAGTCATAAAGAGTCTACGAATTCTCAGTCTTAGGTTGGTCCAGAGGTCTTTCCCAAAGATTACGTTGGTTTTCTGGGCTTACGTTCACGCATATTTCGGATCTATGTTCTCCTTCAGTTTCTAGTTTGAGAGCATTTGAATTTCTCCTAAAGCAGGAGAGGAAAGACTCCAGTAAGGCTGCAGTCAGTATTCATAACCAGCCCACTCGCCAGTGCCGTCTCCATGAATCCATTGCACGCTCTCCAGAGTGAGTGGTCCTGTCTCAACGTGGGAAGGAGGCCGCCACCCATGGTGGGAGGTATGCATGATAGCAGGTAGACCTCCCTCGGCACCGTTCGCCTGTCACGTGGAATCGTGGTAAGGCATTCTATTATTCTGCTCTGTCCTTCACTACCTGCCTCCCCCAGAACGCTCCGCTTCCATCTGCGAAGTGAGGGAAATGCAGGCCCAGAGGCTGCTTACCAAGGTCAGAGGCTTCAGAGAATTCAGTGACTTAATCAAGAACTGTACCGCGTAAAGAGACATACTGCTTTCCCTTTTAATCATTGAGTTGTAAATGTGACATAGCTTTAAATGGATAGCAACAATTTGCAAATCAGTAAGACCCATTTTGTAATTAACTTTGGACTAAGCATTAAAAAGTATACATTGAGGATTATCATAGTAAAAATGCAGAGCAGTGTGGGGATTCTTTCTTGGCGGCTAAAAGTGTGCATATTAAACATACAGAAATGGAGGTAGTGGGTTTCTCTGGCTACTAACAGATTCTCTCAAAAGAATGCCTTGTTAGAAACCTTTTTTTTTTAAGAGATTTTATTTTGTAAGTAATCTCTCCACCAAATGTGGAGTTCGAATTCACAACTGCTAGATCAAGAGTCACACACTCTTCCAACTGAGCCAGCCAGATGCCCCAGAAGCCTTTTTTGTTTTAAGTAGCAGATAAAAGAATATTAAGTTATACCATAAGGATTATGCGTTTGAGAGGAATCTGGAATGTACAATAAGATGTTCTCTGATGTGCTCATTTCATCTCTTCTCCAATACTATTTGACCTTCATCCGAGAAAAGCCAAAGAACATACTGAAAGAAGGATTCTGATTTTAATTAGAGCAAATTTAAACATCTATAAAGTAGAACATTTTGCCTTACATGTCCTAGCATCAACATTTTACACAGGGTGAAAAACGAGGATGTTCACTGTAGCATCCTGCATCAGCATTTGTTAAAGTTCCAAGGATATTGAGTTGCTCGGGCCAACTGTGGAAAATCTTATATAAGAGTACTGTGAGGAGAACTTGTGCCTTTATTATTTTTTTAAATGTTTATTTATTTTTGAGAGAGAGACAGAGCACGAGTGGGGGAGGGGCAGAGAGAGAGGGAGACACAGAATCCGAAAAAGGCTCCAGGCTCTGAGCTGTCTGCACACAGCCCGACGCAGGGCTCGAACTCACCAACCGTGAGAACATGGCCTGAGCTGAAGTCGGACGCTCAACCAACTGAGCCACTCAAGCGCACCCCCCTTTTCTTTTCTTTTTTTTTTTAATGTTTGAATTTGTGCCTTAAAAAAAAAAAATAACTCATGCAGGCTGGGGAGTAGTAGAATAAGAGTTTCTCTTCGTGTCCCTCCACCAAGAGCATTTAGAGGAAAGAACATGAAGTAGATGTGTGACCTTGCAAAAAGCCTCCTGGTCTGTTTTCCTCGTGGGTATAGTGTCTCTTCTGTTTAACTTACAGGGTTATTGTTAGGATGAAACAATAGGATGTGTACCTTTGTAACCCTCTCTATAATAGGAATTGGCTAATGTTTTTCTATCAGGGGTCAGGTTACGAATATTTTCAGCTTTGAGCCCAAGATGGGCTCCACCGCCACTGCTCACCTTCCCCATTGTAGTTAGAGACGATGCAGTAACAAATGGGCATGGCTGTGTTCCAGTAAAACTTTACTGACTCAAACAAGGGGCATCGGGGGTTTGGCCTAAGGTCCTAGTTTGCTAACCTTTGACCTATAATAATGAAAGGTATAAAACATATAAAATACCAAATATTTGCTTATTGTTCTGAGTAAATAGCCCACCATCTCGGAATCAGCCTGTGAGGTCACTGTTTGCCTGTCATCGTAAGGAGAAAGGCTAAAGGGACAATCTGTTTCAAGAGAAAGTCACCTTCAGTAGGTTTTGGTCCAGGCTTCCGAAAGTTTTACAGATTCTGCAGAGAGAATTTCATTCCATTCAGCTTATATTTATCGATGGCTTCATTTAGGCCACCTAGTCTCACGAGCCTCCAGCCTTTTCTTTAAGAAAGTGTTCCTTCCTTAGGACAGTTGGTTTCTACAGAGCCTTGATGTTATTTGTGGTAGAGAAAAGATTCTGGTATTAAAATAGCTAAGTAGGGGGTGCCTGGGGGGCTCGGTCAGTTAAGCATCTGACTCTTGGTTTCAGCTCAGGTCATAATCTCAGGGTTTGTGAAATTGAGCCCCATGTCGGGCTCTGCTCTGACTGCACGGAGCCTGCTTGGGATTCATTCATTCACATTCTCTCTCTCTCTCTCTCTCTCTCTCTCTCTCTCTCTCTCTCAAAATAAGTAAACGTTGGGGCGCCTGGGTGGCGCAGTCGGTTAAGCGTCCGACTTCAGCCAGGTCACGATCTCGCGGTCCGTGAGTTCGAGCCCCGCGTCGGGCTCTGGGCTGATGGCTCAGAGCCTGGAGCCTGTTTCCGATTCTGTGTCTCCCTCTCTCTCTGCCCCTCCCCCGTTCATGCTCTGTCTCTCTCTGTCCCAAAAATAAATAAACGTTGAAAAAAAAATTAAAAAAAAAAATAAGTAAACGTTAAAATATATATAAATATATATATATATATGTATATATATATATATATATGTATATATATATATATATATATATTTATATACACATATAAAGTAGCTAAGTAGGGTGGAGAGCTGTCACCCCTTACCTCCCCTGGACAGTCCTGGAGTCTTTGGAAGAGTTGACAAAGAGGGACAGTGGCTATCTTGGTGATTAACCAGGTAAGGTTTCAAGGTATATGGTCAGTTCTTTTGAAACTGCTGGAGAATCCTACTTAAAGAGTGTCACTGATACATTCTGGAATTAGGAATGCCCCACAGTCTTCGAGTTTCCAAGAGACAAAATCACATTAGCTTAATGGAAGAACTCATCCCAGAAGGAGTACAGGGTATCAGTTCATAGAAGTTAAGAAGGTAAAGGTTATTAATCCTGATACCCTTAAAACACTGGTTTATTTCAGACTTCATAGTTGGTTTGTAGGTGGCTGGACTTCTTTAATATTTATACTGTATCTGATGAGTCAGAAATACAAAACCACATCCATTTTACATAAACATTAAATCCGGAGCAGCTGAAAAATGTATCTGGTGCAGAATTTGCCTTCGTGTATTTTCCTTGGGTGTAATGAGTTTGATGGTAAGCAGTCATTTAAGTCTGCCTTTGACTCTCTCTGCTTTCTCTCAAATTTCTTAAGGTCTTAGATTTCTCCCATCTCTTAGACATTCCACACTGAATCTGTGAGCTTTTTGTAATATATATGCCAATCAGTTGACAATTAACCAATTTATTCATGTTTTCCTGTATTCCTGCCATTTATCCAGGGCAGTGGCCCTCTGCTAGGCAGTTTCTAAGATGGCACCCAGTGCTCCCTGCCTGTTGGCACTCACTCTTGTGCGGTATTCCTCTTCCCTTGAGTGTGGGCTGGATTGAGTGACAAAAGGGGTAGGATGTTACTTCCGAGATTAGGTTACAAAGGATTGCGACTTCTGTTTTGAGTGCATTCGCTTGCTTTCTTGCTCACTCACTCTGCTGGAAACCAGCTGCCATGTTATGAACTGTCCTGGAGGCAGTCTGCATGGTGAAGAATCGAGGCCTCGGTCCAACAACCTGAGAGGAATGTATAGTCACATATTATACAAATATGTTGCCAGAATACCTGTTTGGTTTGGATTAATCAAAAATGCTCACGTTTTTCCCTCCTCAAAGGATGTAACTAACCGTCTTGGGTAGGACATCTGTAGATGCCTACAAGTTGAGAGGGAATGGACACTACCCATGAACAAAGATGGAACCCAGGAAATGCCAAGAACTCTTGGAGTAGTCGTAGGTAGCTGCATCCATCCCCATTGGGCAGAAGGGAAAGGGTGTTAGAGGCAGCTTGCTTTAATGTCAGGATCTAGGAGGGCATGGCCTGTTTTCTGTCCTCTGTCCAGAAAGTGGCAGTGGCCTAGATGCTCATCATAGCATGGCTGTTACTTTCATGTCCCACTGTGGCCCATCCATCTTTCCACCTGTTTACGTGGATCAGAACTGTCCCTGCTACAATAGCTTGGGCTGTGAGAACAGGAGGCTGGTGAGAACACCAAGATTAGAAATGATATGTGAGGGGTGCCCAGTTGCTCAGTCAGTTGAGCATCCAACTCTTGATTTTGGCTCAGGTCATGATCCCAGGATCGTGGGATCAAGCCCCACATTGGGCTCTCTGTCTGCCCCTCTCTCTACCTCATGCTCTCTCTCTTGCTCTCTCTCTCTCTCTCTCAAAAAAAAAAAAAAGAAAGAAAGAAAGAAATTGTATGTGAACCATAAAGACACAGTGTACCCTTCTTAGATATTTTTGGTGACATGCGCCTTTGTAAGACTGAGGTCTTCAAGAAGAGTGGGGGTGGGTGGTGGAGAATGTTATTTCAGCGCTATAAGGCTGTTGAGTCCATTGCAATTGGATATACCTGGGAATCTGTAGTTCTCGTCCTCAGTGGAGGAGTTGTAAACTTAGCAGGATCTGGGAATCTTTAAAAAGCCAACAAACAAACACATTTTTCACCTCCCTTTTCTCCACAAGAACCTATGAGAAATGGGGTCGGGTGATGGCACTGGGTGGGTATGTTGAAAAAACAAACAAACTTCCCAAGTGATTCTACTTCCCACCCTCCTTGAGCAACACTGACCTGGGGCGACTCATCTTTGTTCTGGTCTGTCACAGAGCATTAATTAGACATGAAGTGGCTTAGAATATTCCCATTTGCTCATGATTTCATGTGTATTGGAAAATAGCACTCACATCAAATTCCACTGTTCTTGGGGCGCCTGGGTGGCTCAGTCAGTTGAGCGACTGACTTCGGCTCAGGTCATGATCTCACGGTTTGTGAGTTCGAGCCCCACGTCGGGCTCTGTGCTGACAGCTCAGAGACTGGAGCCTGCTTCTGATTCTGTGTCTCCCTCTCTCTGTCTGCCCCTCCCCCACTCATGCTCTCTCTCTGTCTCCGAAATAAACATTAAAAAAAAAAAAATTAAAAAAAACCTCCACTGTTCTTGCCATCTCTCCCATTGGCTTTGATGAAATTGCAAGCTTGTAACTTGTCGCGATGGTGACCGGATGGATGATGCATGCAAAAATGTTAAATCACTGTATCGTACACCCAAAACGAATACTACGCTGTATGTTAACTGCCTGGAATTTAAATAAAAACTTGAAAAATTAAAAATTTTTTGAAAATTAAAAATAAGTTACAGGCCTATAGTAGTAGCCCTGCCCGGGGACTTGGGGGTCAACTAACATGTTGTCTGCTGGGTCAGTTAACCCTGGTCTTTGATAGAGCGTGTCTTTGATCACACTTCCTTTCATGTTGGAAACCTGCTTGTTGTTTGAGGTCAACATTTTGTTGTTACTTTTTCCGCCCAAATATAGAGCCATTTGGAGAATAGAATTTTTTTTTGCCGGTTGTTCAGCGTATCCAGAACAGAGTTCTGATAGTTAAAGTGTACAATACGCTTGTATACCACAATGATGGCTCTTTTTAAACATTAGGGTAATTTTGAAAAATTGCAATAAAGTCATTGTAATTCATAGAGCATGCTGTAATGCAGAGATACGTGTAAAATACAATCTGTGTACCTGATTGCAGGTAACAGAGTTAAATGTGCCAGCAATTTCAAACACAGTTTGATATTTCCTATAATAAAATATAATGCAAAAAAATTAAATATCCAATATCAATGGATTCTAAATGGTTCTGATATTTCTTTTTGTCCTTTCCCATGAAGAGTAATTTATTTCCCTTTTTAAAGTGTGGGCAGAGTGATTACTAGCGCACTGTAATGTAATTGTGTTGCATTGATAAAATAAAAATTGTCCTTTATCTGTGTCCTGATAATGTTCAATTTACAGGCTGGCTTCTCTGCCACCTCTTCAGTGCTTTGAGTATTCCAGCTCTCCTCCCTTCCTGCTCTGAGAGCGCACAGAACTGTTTGAAATCCACTGGTACAATTGTCAAATCAATTATTCATTCTCTGCAATTATGCTCGCACAAAGAACATTTTGCTGGTCTGAATGATGATTAAATTAACAGCTATTCCAGCTGCCTGATAACATCTAATAGAATATTCATAAGCCCAAAATGGAATGAATTATCTCCATTAACTTCATCATGCTCACTTAATTACATGCTTGTTATTGTATTTACACCTTGTTAGATACCGCTGAAGCTGATCCAGTGGCTGGCCGGGAATTGGAAGCGTCTGTCATGGGGCAGTTGGAGCGCGTTTTGTAGGAAATGCTATTTATTTTAAATGCTCCACCTGCTGGGAGCCGAGGTTAGTCAGCAGCACTGAGATGAATTGGGAAACGGGGTGTAAAAAGAAATAATGTGCTTCTGACAGGCTCCGTGGCTTTTAAGTTGCTCTCATTCAGCCACTTCACAAAAAATTATTTTATTCCATCTCTCAGTGATGATGACATGATTGCTTTTGGGTAATCATTTACCATTCTGATTTTATTTTTTGAAGTAAATTGTCTGAAGTAATAGGTTCTTGGAATTACAGCATGCCTTGCTTTTTTCTTAGAACTTTATTTAAGCTTGTCTTCCAGCATTTAACCCGAGTCCCCTCTTTCGTTTGATCTTCTAACTTTATTTATACAACAGTGCTTAATGACCCTGCACAATGTGTTTTTTTTTCCTTCTCTGCACCCCCCCAAAAAAATTCTGTCCAGTGTGGTTGACAGTACTTTTTATAACCTCAGCAAGGGGGCTGCATGGGCAATTTTCTTCCGACATGACAAATACAAACACCCCAAACCCAGCCCTGATAGAATCACTTCATCCAGTTGAAAGGAAATTTTTGATCTCTTTCAAGGTGACTCTTTCTCCACTGAAATATGGTAAGGGGTACGACTCTCCCCTTCTATTTTTCGCTGTAGAAGTGGCATTCTTTACATTGGCTTGCCCTGGCTCCTCCCTTCTCCCATCACCCTCTGCTCTTTCCCACACTTGCACTGACCAGCCCTTCCTGGTGGGGGGCCCTGCAGCACCTCCGTCCTTTTGGAGTGTGAAGGGTCACTGTTCACCACCACCAGGCTGTAGCAAGTCTGTGTTTATTGAACACGAACCAGACCAGTGGTGGAGAGAATTATAATCACACTTCTAAATACTTGTCAGATCAGCCTAGTAGAGTACTTGAGCTAAACCATGGATATTTTATTCTGTTTAAAGGCTGTATTTTGGTATCAACAAAAAAGAAGAGAAAAGGAAAACTGGAGATAATTACTTAGAAGTAGGAATGGAGCTGGATAGGGGACTAACAGACTCTTCAGCCCTGAGAAATGTGTTCGCGGCTAACATGTGATTTAACGGGCGAGAATGGACCTCTAGGCGTTGGTTAGTCGGTAAATGCCTCATACACGGAGTGTGCCTGGCATTGTGCCCTGTAAAGTTGTTTCTAAAGAACTGAATGGAAGATGGTATTTTTTATTTCTCGTTTTGAGAAGTGTTTCTATACTTGTTATTTGGTTTGGGGCCCTGAATGTGTCTGTCTTTGAAACATGGCTATCTCCTGAGATCTTTCAGATACCGTGCGTTGCCCAGACTTGGGTATCGATTGATATTCAGGAGAGAGCTGGCCAGGCCAGAGGCTCCAACAGTTCTCTATAGGTTGGGTGGTTTTAAATCATGAAGTGGCTTTCTTTCAGACTTCCTAAAGCTTCCGGGGCGGCCTTCCACCCCCGAAGGCAAAGCTCACGGTGCACTGAGGGAGGGAGGGAGGCTATGGATTAGAACCGGTTGGGAAAGCTGAGAACTGTATAGTGGGAAGCCATGCAATTAAAAAACTGACTGAAATTATTACCTGATTTCATAATTGACAGAATATTTAATTCAGATATAGTAAATTGACACACCTCTACACAGAGACAATTATGACTGACTGTATAACACCTGACAGAATCAATTATAACTGACTGTTGTTTGATACCTTTGCACGGAAATAAATGAAACAGACATTCAGAACAGAGACGGCTGCTGCCTGTGTGCCTAAGCCTGCTTTAATTAAAATAAAATAACCAGGAGGCGATGTTAAAATGTCTTTGCCTTGTGGTTTCTGGTTGAGTGTGTTTCCTTAAGTGCAGAAGGGGTTTTACAAAAAGTACAGCCGAAAAGAGATGTTTGGTTTGCTGACAGGGAAACAAAATATCCGAAGTAGACATGGTTTCCTTAGATGGGAGAATACTCCCATTTTTTCAGACAGTTCTAACATGTGATTGGATCAGTTAACTTGCAAATAAAATATCTAAAGACAGGTTCGACTGGCAGGTGATGATCTAGGTCACCCCAGATAGAAAATACTGTAACTTGCCTGGTTTTGAGGTTTTAGATTCTAATCAGTAGAAACCAACTTTTAAATTAGCAATTCATGTCAGTGTCTGATAAAATATTGTGTGAATAATATCTGGGCTAACTTGTTTTTCATTGTTTTCTTAGGAGTGGGGGACAGGAGGTTTTTGGTAATCAGCATATAACCCTAAGGAATCAGCATGTAGAAAGGACCTACAGTAAGCGTTATTCCCAGGAAAAGGGGATTCGCTTTGCTGGTGCATTCGGATGAGTGATTTCCGGTGACAGCACAGCCCTCTGGAGTAGATTTTGCTGATGCCCTTGTGTCTAGGGAGAGCATTTCCTTCTTTAGTCAACGAAGGTTGGATTTTTTTGTGCTGGTTGTTGAGACAGCAACAGCCACGGCCCCTGGCATCTCTGTGGACTGGGATGAGATGATCTTCTCTGCCTCTTGCCTGATGGCCTCTTGGAATCTTTTAATAGTTGTCGTCACCGCATGCCTGATGTGCAGTGACTCTGCCCATGGCCTCTTTGCCGACTCCCAAAACCAGAGCACGGAAAAGGAATCCAATTTTGCTGGCCACATTAACTTGTTTCCACCATTTAACACCGGTATTTTCCCTTGAGTTCTACAGTGGTGGGTGTAGCAGTACAGGAAACAGGATAGTGGTTTCATGTGAGGCCTAATGCGGGGGGCCTAGGTGCCTGAAGGGGGCTGAGAAAAACCACAAAGAAGGGGCGAGCCCTTTTCCCCCCTCCGCACCCCCGTCTGACGCACCTGTGCCAGCTCGTGCAGTTCTGTTTCCTAGAAGACCTTCCATATGTTATTGATTAAATTCTCTTTGGGGAAGCAAGCGGGAGCTTTTATCTGCATGTCTAACTGGCGTGCAATGGTGCCTTGGCCGTATTGACCGGCTATGGGATATGCTGGCGGTCACACTTGTCTTTTACGAAGAAGAGCACCGAGTGACGCTGGTTGTCATTCTAACTCTGCTGTGTGGCAGCGTAAATAGTCCCCTTTCTAACCAACCTGGTGGGAAAAGTCAATATCCCATCAGCAGAGGAGGTAAACACATCAGGAGCGATGCCCTCTCCCTTCCTCCCCTGCTCCTTATTCCGGCAGCTCTTTAAATGTGCTCCCCAGTCAGCACCTGCGTTCGTGTCATTCACATGCGCCGGGTGCCGGCCTGCTGCTCTGGCCTGCAGGGAGGCGGCCGCCGCTCCCGCCGCTCCGGGCCATTGTTGTGTATTCCCAGACTCCCATAATTAGAACTTTCAAAGTGTCTTTCTGTAATCGGTAGTCGGTAGTCGGCTACTAATGCCTCCCCTCTCTCTCCTCTCGCCTCTCTTTTTCCACCCCCTTTGGGCATTTAAATCCTCTCCACCAAACTTTTTGCTGTTGTTTCTTAAAAGGCACTTGACGTAATTTAGAAAAGGTTGTGGAGGACGAATGTGAATGTGGAGCTAAGGAACAAAAATCTTGAGCCCCAGCTTTAATCTTGCGGGTGTTCGGTAGATTGCAGTGTTGCTCTGTTGTTTCGGTGGGGTTTTTCTCCCGGTCGTTGACGAGTACTCCCTTCCTCGATGCTTGATGCCATGCTCACCTGTGCCTGTGCCTGTTCCGGGGGCACCGGGGAGGGGTGACGGTAGGGAGAGGGGGCGCACTAGGGTGCCTGACCTTCGAGTAGGGGCTCAGGGTTCTGGCCACCCGGGCTCGCATGTCTGTGTCGCACATTTCCGGCTCTGTGACCTCGGGTGAGTGGCTGGACCTCCCAGTCTCTTCAGCCAGCAAATGGGGTTAAAAAAAAACAACGTGGACTTCGCCAAACACGTCACAGGGTTCCTGAGCAGCTGTGAACCAAAACTGTGTCGCCTTAAGCATCCTGGGCAGGGCTGCCTCCCCTAGGGATCAATCACCCTTATCCTCAAAAGATCACACCTCAGTGTCTTGGCCCTACTGCTCCTTGAACCAAGTGTGCAAGTAGCAGGCTGTGGGGCAGGAAAGGAAGGACCTTCTGTGCGGCTGGCAGTGCCCGTCTCAGAGTGGGCAGGCCAGGCATGAATGGGTAGAAGAAGCAGGAAGCGGAGGAACGGCTGCTGCATGCCCGGAGTCCACAGGTACACGGTGTGGATGGAGAAGAAAAAGCAACCTCGCCACCGGACAGGTGCCCTCCAGACAGCCTACCCCTCACCTCTTCCAACACAGGAGTCTTGAGTAGCAGAGGGACACAGACCGGAGGGCCTCAAAGAAGCCGACTAGGCCCAGCTGCTCCTGGGAGTTGACTCTGGGAGGCCCTGGCTTCTTTTGAGACAGTGTTTCCTGCCGCATCCATACTTTGCATTCAGTTGCACGCATATGCTCGACAGCGCTGCGAGAGTGGTGGCTGCAGGTGGAGTTCACCTTGGCTGCTGCACGTGCATGCGCACCTGCAGTTCGCATCCGTGGAGCGTGGCCCTGTCCCCCGCCCCCGGAGTCAGCTAGGTGCTGGGAAGCGGCGCGCAGGGTAGAAGAACCAAGGCTTCCAGAGAGGAACCTAGGGAACTCACCCGCACCCCTGGCGTGGGACTGGCCCCTGGTGTAGACCAGCAACGGGGCACCAGGAGGACATCTGAGACATGGAAATGCAGACAGGATCTGCGCCCTCTTCTCTGGTGCTTGAGGGATACTGAATGGTCTCTAAAGACGCTACCTCTGAGACTTGTAATCCTTTTATTTTTATTTCTTTTTAGATAAATGGAAGAAGCAGTTTTTTACCCCCAAAGTTCGTCAGGACTACCAAAAACTCAAGAACACGGCAGAGCAGTTCTTGTCCCGAAGTGGCTACTCCGAAGTGAACCTCAGCAAGCTCTTCGCAGATTGTGCCGTGAGGCCCTGAGGGAGCCTGCGATGCAGGCAGCAGGGTGGGCGACCCCACCGCCTCCACCCCTCCACCGGGGTCCTGACGGCTCCCTCTGGCATCGCTTTTCCTTTAGGACTGCGTGCGTGCGTGCGTGCGTGCGTGCGTGCGTGTGTGGCTTGGGAGGGGAATTACTGAGGTGGGGGCGAGTGCAACAGTATTTCATCTACCAAATATCAGAGCATCATAAGAGCCTTCCTATTACAACATATCATGTACTGCGGAAACACAGCCTAGAGCCAGCTGCGCATCTGGGACTCGATTCCTAGGGGAGAGGTCCGTGAGGGACAAGAAATTAATTGAGAGTGGCTGGAACGCAAGGGACCCCACGCTTTGCCCCAGGGCCTTCAGCAGAGGTGCCCCCAGAAAGAGTTATGAAGCCTGGTAGGAGTGCTAACATTTTATTTTGCCTTTTCACATGCCAGTTAAACCCAGTCTGAACCCCACTATTGCCCCAGTCGCTGGCTCCAAGAGTGGCTGTCCTTTTTAGTCTGGTCTTTTATATAGGTAGCCGAGGGGTGGGGTAGAGAAGCCTTGCGTCTCCTAAATAGATGAAACAGAGCCTACTTGTTTATTGAATTGCTCCCCATTGCACGCGCACACGTATACTGAGCAGGTGTTTTATACTCGCATTCCTTTTTGTCCCCTTAAGTAGAAAATCCAGGTAAAGGTTTCTGCAGACAGAAAGCACATTGAAAATAATTTGATATCCTATAACATTTCCTTTCAACTGTGTAGAGTTTGGGGCAAGGGTCATTGTGTTGTATTCAGAAGAAATTGGGAGGAGGTTTGGTTAATTGGCCCTGGTGCGGTTGTGTGCGTGTGTGTGTTTTCATTTCTTTGGAATGGTGCCCTCTTTGCCAGAAGCCACATCTATTTCAGTATAGCAGCCTTTGCATTCTTACATTATATGTAAGGTTATACTAACAAGATATATTTCCCCTGTACACTATGCTATATTTTTTTAAAAAGTCTACCTGTCTGTTTTTCTAAAAGAAAAATATGCCATGTGTGTGGTTTTTTTTTTTTTTTTTTTTTTTTTTTTTCCTGCTTAAATAAAGATTTCTGAAAGGAAAGCAGTTCCACTAAATCTCCATCAGGTGTGAAGAGCTGGCCAGAGGTGGCAGCCCGGAGTAAGGGGTGACTGGAGGCCATCCCCTTCCCAGCCCTCAGCCTGGCTGGAAATCAGCTCCTAGAGGCCCCAGTGGTGTATGTCCCAGTGCCCTGAGCAGCATTCCCGAGACTTCCTGTGGACTTAGGGTCCTTTACAAGATGAAGTATGGTTTCTCGTGTGCTTTGCTGACTTGGACAGCCCGAGAGCTAAGCCAAGAGCCCAGTGGTGTCTGTTTTTGGAGAGACTAAGACCGATGGCTCCTGGGAGAAAGGCCCCCCATCAGACCAAGGTCACCCAGCATGGACCCTAGTGAAGGCCGCTTGTTAAAGCAATGCAAATGAACTGTCTTCCATCTTGCTCTGCTTTTTTCTTTTCTCTCCCCCACTTTCTCCTTTGTCTCTTGTATTCAGGTTCTAAGTGGAGACACTTTGGGTGTGGGGCCCTGGGGGTTAATTAATGAATGCCTTGGTAGTCAGGCTCCACCACCTGTCAGAAGTGGAGCAGCCATGTCGCTTCAGGGAACTAAGGGGGTTGTGTGGTTTTCAACGTTTTTATCACATAAGGTTTTAGAGATAGTTCTCTAGTGTGTGCTTCCGGAGCCCGTGCCCCCACGTTGCTTTCCAAAGAGAAGGCGTGTTTTATTTGGTTTCTGGAACCTGGGGTTATGGTAAATACAGAGAATTATCCTTAACTTAGTCATCAAGAAACAACGGGAGACTCAGATCACTTCTGACTGCTCTGTTTCTTGTCTCTGCGTCGAGCTAGTAAGCACTGTGAGGGCAGGAACTGTTTCTGTAGATAGAAAGTCCGGCGTTTCATGGTCCAGCCCCCCAAAAAGAGCTCATGCAGCAGTTGATGTGGTCTTACTCAGATTTGTCACTCCAGGTTACTGAAGGGGCTTTTCTGGGAGGCACATACAGAGTCCAGAATTTCATACAAAATTGAAACTGCAACTTTCATGAAGAATTCCCATGGGTCTCTCTGTCAGAACGTTGGCACATAGCATACTCCCATTTCTCTGAGAAAGGTTTCGACTCCTTGAGTTTTGTCAGTTGATGGGGCATTGGTTGGGAGGGGTGCAGAAACGCCACCCACCTCTCTGTCAGGGGGAGCCTACCCGTGTGTCTCCGCAGGCTCCCGGGCATGGATCCGAAGTTCAAGTGCTAAAAGTGAACGGCTGAAACAAGCCAGGTTCACACTGAAGAGTGGCAGGGACTGTCCAAAGAGGGAAGAGGCTGCCGAGGGCTGCTGGGAGGGATGGGGCCCAGGGTGGCCACACAATCTGGTTTTCAAGAGAAGCCAGGAATCCTGATACTCCATAAAGCGTCTCCATTTCTCAACTTGGCAGTGAATTTTTTAGCATAAAATTTTGAGCACTGGGCCAGACTAACTAAACCTCCGGGCTAAGTTTTATCTGGGCCAGTTGGGAAATGGGGCCCCAGGAGAACCCGGCCCGGCTCTCTTGCGGGCCCGTGCCTCTGCAAAGGGCACCTTTCCTGTTGAATGTAAGCAGGATCTGCCTCTAACAAGGTGCCCGTTGATCTCGGACACCACTTGCTAACCCTCCACTCTCTTTCATATAAAGGGGCATAGGGGAGGTCAGAAGTTGAAAATCCTACACAGACCATGTTCAAGATTTTAATTTATCCGGGAAACGGACAGAGTTAATCTTCTGACTCTTGCCCAAGACATGGGGGGCTAACCAGAGTTCACAGATTGGAGTTTGGGAGAGGATGTTGAAAGAGGATGAATCCACTGCCCTTCACCACCATCCCCCTCCTCTTCTCCCCAGCACACAAAACACACACAGACACCTCAACATGCCTTTTCGAACGTGTCCTACAATTAGTTTGGTAGGAGGTGCAAAGATAAGGAAACTCTAAAAACAGATTTCCCTATCTTGTTTTAAGAAAAACACACCAAGTCCCAGATCCTCTTGTCAGAACCCCCCAGCCCCTCAATTCAGTGCTCCCATCCCAGACTTCAAGCCACCTTGCCTTTCCCTCCCTTCTCTCTCTCAATCTCTCTCTCTCTCTCTCTCTCTCTCTCTCTCTCTCTCTCTCTGTGTGTCTCTCCTCACCTAAATATTTCTTAATTGAATGGTTTGCTGTGGAGCTTCCTTATAGCAGTTTAATAGATTAACTCATCTGAGCCAGCCTCAAATTTCAGATTAAAATTCCTTCATCCCGAAGGCAGCATTATCAGGTTGTTGGAGGCTGTTTTCAAACCTTGGTTTTGAATAGCAGCGGCTCTGCATTAATTTAACCACTAAGCTAATAAGTAGGTTTCGTTTTGTTATGCTAAGCTTTATTGCTTTTCTTTTGATCAGAATGGTGTTGTTGAGCAAAGCAGCAGACAAGGCATTCTTTGATGAGGGAATTAGCGCTCCATTCTTCCTCTATTATTCATAGCACAGTGGAATATGTAAGTACCTGAGGGTGTCAAAGGAGTGCAGGTTCTATTGCAAAGTGCTCGCCTTGTTTCTCTCAATAGCTGACTATGAGATGATAAACCGCTTAATACACTGTGCTAATTGGATGAGAGCAAAAAGAGATGGGAATTAAGGCGAGGCAAAAGCAGAAAGTGCAACCAGCCTTCAATTCAGTCTTTCACCACTTTACCAGCACCAAAGGAGGCACAAGCTTTCTATAAGCAGACTAGAGGTTTTGTGCAGAGATAAAATGAACGTGTTAGTGGATTCAAGTAATACACTAATTATTGCACAGTATAAATACCACTACTGGTTTTATAACAGGGAGGTAAACTTCTTTTGAGAGGGTTATAGGATTGCTTGGCAGTGGTGTAGAACCTAATAAGGGCCCAGAGTAATAACCCCCTGGATTAACAAAATTGCTGCTTGTAGAAGTATGATTCAGGCTTTTACGAAGATTTCCGGAGAATGAATAAAAATGACTGAATGACATTTCTTAATGTATAACTGGTAATCGCTCTCTTTTCTTTAAAGGGAAAAAAATGTATGCTTCAAACTGGACAGTTAACAACGTCCAGAGGCAACACAACTTTTTCCTCTGAAAAATGCTTTTTCCCCTTGTCAGGCTGGCAGCCCCCCACCCCCACCCCCGCTCCACCCCCCAGCCAGCCTGCCACTGGCTGTGAAATAACACAGTTGCTCCGCAGAACTCGGGGTTCCAGAATCCCCTCTCCGACCCCGTTGAAGATCCCCTTCATCCAGCCACACTCACCGTTGTGTATACACGCGCACACGTGCTCACATACACATTATTTCCTCCAAGCGCAAGTTCACCTAACCCGTGTGTGATTTCCTTCCCTCTAACATCAGCCCCCGCTTCCATTCCAGCAAGATCTCCTCACTCAGAACGACACGAAAAAGAGAACTGCGGGTGCCTTGTCCCTCTGGGTTTTACAAATCGAAAACAATAATAATAAATGTTTGCCCCCATTACGGAGGGCGAGGGCGCTACTAGAAGACGACAGTGGGAAACTGACCGGCGCCACTACCCGTGACTTGACGTAAAGTCTCAGTTTCAAGTCCCGAGTCATCCCAAACCTTCTCCAGTAGTCCCTCTCTCTAGCTCATGGACCTCCTGGCTGCCCCACCACAAACCTACGGTGGCCGCCCTGACCGCAGCCCAACCCTGAGTCGTTGGTGACAACACAGGGACGTTATTAGGCCAACTGCTCCCTTCTTGCGTTTCCTTCCAGGGCCTCATCCAGATCTGGCTAGCCTGTCTGAAAATGGAGCAAATTCACTTTCCCCTTCCCCTCATCCTTCCCACAGAGGCTCCCAATCACTTCTCATCCCAAGACACCGTAGGGGTGGCCCTGGGAAAGCAGGTGGTGGGGCATTGTGCCCTCAGTGTGCAGGGGACAGCTATGTCCCCATCACAGGGGCTCTCCTGAACTCCCCTGGGCTCCGCACGTCCTCCTCCACGGTGGAAGAGGTTTGCTTAAGGTTGGGGGGGGGGGTCAGCCGCTCCCAGCATTGTGACCTCGTTCCCAGATATTGGGGCCAAATTGGGTTGCCCATTCATTAATAATGCTCACAATAAGATTAAATCATTCTGGAAAATCTCATAAAATCCCCCTAAGTACGCTCCAGTGGCTCTTTCCAATCCCCATCATTCAGCACTTGGGGAGGTTTGGAAGGAGAAGAAAATTGGTTTCTTTGCTTTTAATGCTGCTTTGAAAAGATACTCAGAGTTTGTCATGCGTGACATGTCACATGTTTAATGTGGACTTGCTGGAAGTCAGGGGTCTTTAGCGTGTGATATTTATGGGGAATATTAAGTGCAGAATGAGGTCCCTCCAGCTGGGGAAAGTTGAAAGAATAGGAGGCCCAGGACCGGGCTTGTTTGCGGCATCAGAATGACATAGGATTAAGAGTTTGTAAAACAAGGCGAGGGGTTCTCATTGGCCGGTAATAAATGTAATCCTTGGAGGTAATTTCACGCAATTTGCTTCTGCTCCATGGAAGGGTCAAATGAGAAAAAATGACTTAAAAAAGAGTTCATTAACAGGAAGAATGGTACTGTTTCTCGTATACCATCCAACCGGCAGCCTGGAGGGGGAAAAAAGCCGTACCTAAACAAAAAGCCAAAATCGACGGAAAATTGATATTGACCACCAAAAAAAAAAAAAAAAAAAAAAAGAAGAAGAAGAAGAGAAAGCCTCTCCCTCACGCTCTTCCTGCATTCCCCCATCCTCACTTCCCAACTCCAGTGTAACCCTGCCCACCCCCAGGAAAGGGCCTTTCGCCACAGGAGATCCTGTGGAGCCTGGAGGTTTGAGACACTCAGATCTTGGGGCTGTCCTCCAAAGTTCCCGCCGGGCCCGCTGAAGTCCAGGAAGGAGTACGTGACCACGACGGTCGACGAAAGGTGTTTGGCAGCCTGCTCCCCACGCCCCAGGCAAGGGGGGCTCCTGCTTGCCAGCGCCCCTCGCGCGAGTCCAGAGCCGGAGCAGGGTGGCGGTGAGCCACCCGACGGCCAAGGGCCGGAGAGCAGCCTCGGCCCGTGAAGCCCGTGAAGCCCGTGGGCGCGCTCCCCAAAGTTCCCGGCAGGCGGGGTCTCCGGCTTTCCGGGCCGCGTCGGCGAGCGGAGGACGCCAGGGCCTGCGCGCGGCAGCTGCCGACCGGGTTACCCACCCCGGAGTTGCCGCCGACCTCTACCCGACCCCGCACCTGCCCCTCGGCCGCGCACACTTGCGCTCCCGAGCCGCACGGGGACCGGCCCCCCCGCCTTCTGCGGGGCGCGGCCCGGGAGCGCGCGCGGAGCCCGACGGCCGGACCGGAGACGCGCCCCCGCCCCCCGCGGCGCCCGACCGGCCCACGGCCTGGCGGGGCGGCGGGCACCCGCTCTGCGAGCCCGGTAGTCACGCCGCGGCAGCACCCCTCCCCCTCGCCTGCCCCTCTCCCCAAAGGTCCGGCGAGCTAATTACTACAAATTGAAACTAATTAAGCTTCTCTTCCCTTTCCCATCACCCTGGGAGCGTCGGCGAGACCCAGCCCCCGCGGGCGGGCTTACCCCGCGGTCGCCGGGAGTGGCGCACGAAGGGTCGGGGGGGGGGGGTCGGGGGGGAGGGAGAAGCTACGGTTCCCCGCGCGGGGAGGAGTGCGCCAAGGGGGTTACAGATTGCAAATCTGTTCTGGTCTCCTCCGGAAACCTGAGTTGTTTAGATTTTTTTCAAATGTATACATTTCCCAGTGTCTGGATAAGTGATGTAATGACATTTGTCGAGTTAAGATCTGCCACTTGGATACCCCCTTGCTGCCTTTCCATCACCGATTCTGCGTTCTTCTCCTCCTTTCTCTCTCTCTCTCTCTCTCTCACACACACACACACCCTCCTCCCCGAGGGTATACCCTGTATACCTTGGAGCCCGCCCCCCTCGGAAGCCAGCGCCTCGGCTTCTTGCTCTCGCCATTACCTGTCATCTCGGACCGCGCACTTCCTTGCTACGTGGCACTTTCCACGAACAATTTCCTTCGCCTTCCTAGCTAAGACTCCCGCTCGCTTCAAATTTCTGTCTCCACGATCAACAACGCCTACGGTACGGCCACCCACCCTCGAGTCCACCCCACGTCCGTAGCCCGGGACCCTCGGCTCCCGCTGCGGAACGACCCGTGGGAGCCGAGACGCGGGAGGAAACTGCGGCGGCGGCGTCCTTAACTTTTGCAGGAAACCCGAATCCCTTTGAGGATCACATTCAAACCAAGGGCCTCTGCCAGGAAAACGCGCATGCAAATAAACCGAAGAGGTGCCGGAGCGCCAGAGCGCCCCCCCCCCCCCCCCCCCGGCCTCTGCGGGGGCCTGTCCGCTGTCCCCTCAGCGCTTGCATAGAGCATTCACACTTCCTTTTGTTAAACATATAATTTTTTTTTTTATTTTGAGCGTGACACTTCTCCACTAGATAGCAAGGAAAAGTGATAACAATTACACATTACACAAAAGTACTGTACCATTGCCTTTATCTTGAAGGTTTCAGAAGCCTCTACAGTTAATAAGTTAAATAAAGGGCTTGAGTACATAAATATTTGTCTAGGAACCCTACCGTATCTACAACACAGTAAGAATCTACAGGAGGACAAACTTTTACCATACCACGCTGAGTGCAATTGCGTTATAACATTTCAAATATACAAAGCTCTGTTCTTTTTTTTTTTTTAATAACAATGGTATGTACAGAATCAATAATCACAGTTTGGTGACTTCAACAGTCCATATTCTAGCAGAGTATTTCCCTTTGGTTTGATATAAAAACCTTGGTTGGTGTATGATAAAGAAGAGAACAAGAACAAGACGCCCCTTTCCGTTAAGTGCACTGTTAGCTATCTTACAGATTCGCATTCGCTTCCCTGGCCCTGGCTTCACACCGGGGCCCACGCTGGGGGGATCAACTTAGAGCGCCAAAATGCTATTTAAGAAAAAAAAAAAAAAAGCTAAGTGGGGTGTCAGGAGGAAGAGAGGTTGGGTTTCTTAATTTTTTAACTTCAATACCAGGCGTCTTGGAAAGAAAACCTCCCCGATATTTTCAGTAAAGAGCGAGAGAGAGTGGATGTTCAGAGTCGGAGCGAGGTTGGCAGGGGCAGGGGCAGGGGCAGGGGCAGGGGCGGGTGGACAGCCAGCCGAGGAGGTGCCACGTCCGGTAGCGCCAGGGGCTGCCTTGCCCGCATCCGGGCTGCTGCGAAGGCGGCCGCGCTCTCTCAGTGCCGTCTCGGGAGTGTGCTGGTCCTCTGTTTCCATTTGGTCTTGAGTGGTGCTGAGTGAGGTGACCTTTCGGGGTGCGCCCGGGGCGCGAGGGTGGAGGGCAGCCTTTAGCACACCTCCTTGCCCGTGCTGGTGCCCGGCAGGATGTTGAGCTGCGTGAGCTGCGCGGCGTGCTCCTTGGCCTTGAGCCTCAGCGCCGCTATGCTAGAGGCGCGTCTGTCTGCGGCCGCGGTGGCCGGGTCGGCCAGCGCGCCCGACGCCACCGCGCCCTCCACGGCCGGCGTAGGCTGTCTCAGGAGCGCGGCCGCGGTCGACGCGCTGGTCAGGGGGGCCATGGTGGAAAAGAGCCTGCAGGGAGAGCAAACAGCGCGGTCACGGCCTCGGGAGCTGAGCGCGGCGCCGGGGACGGCGTTTCCCGCCGCCTCTCACCAGGGGAGCGGAGGGCCACAGAAGGACGCAGACGGGCGCCGCCGCAGAAGCCCGGAGTCGCAGGGCTAGGGTGGGCCACGGGCTGGGGAGCATGGGCGCTAGGCTGGGGTGCTCTGAGAGGCCTTTACTAGAGCAGGGAACCGGAGGGAAAAAACCAAACAAAAAAAGGCCATGGGGCCAGAGAGCCTGAAGGGAGCAGAGCCGGGGCGGAGGCAGGTCCTGCGACCCAAACCCCCACGGCCCAGTTGCTTGCATTCTGTGGTTTCGCCTAAGAAAGGGTTGTATTCCCAGACCGGGAGCTCCACTTGCCAGAAGAGAGAAGAGAGACAAAGAGAAAAAGAAGAGGAGAGATGGAGGAGTAAAAAAGAGAAAGAAGCGAGAAGGTGGCATTAAAACTGAGTAAGACCTAGGCTGCAGACCTTGTACTCTTCCTAGGGCGCCTTCTCGGCCGGGGACTCCTTTTGCCCTGGGAGAGCTGGCCTTCTTTGTCGGCCTTCCCGCCGACAAGGCCGCCCTCCCGCGCCAGACTGAGCTGCCCGTGCCCAGCCAATGACCGCGAGGTGGGGGTGTGGGGCGCCCGCCTGTTGATTTCCGCTGGGTAGGCCGCTCGGACCCGCCCGCCGCCCCGCGTCCGGGTGCAACGACACCCCTTCCCCATCGCCCTCCCTGTGTCCTGCAGCCTCTCGCCCCAGAGAGCCCCCCCGAACCCGTGACCCCCGCGGGCGGTGCACGGCGACGCCCAAGCCCGGGACCCTAGTCCGTGCCACCGCCTCCAGTCGGCGCCGGGATTGCTTCTCGCGGCGCCTCCCTCCACCTCCTTCGCACGGCACAGCGGTCCTGCAGCCGAGACCAGAGCCGTCCCCGGCCACCCCACCCCAACTACCACCCCAACCCTACCTGCCTCCCCTCCTCCGCCCCCCCCCCACCTCCGCCCCACGCCCATGGTTTTGGCTCTGGGCTCCTGCAGGGCTAATTCTCAGTTTCCGTCATTAGAAATGAGCCCACCAGGATTCGAGGAGAGCCTCCCGCTTCTCCCAGGCCACCTTCTACCCCTCATGCCACCCCCACCGCACTCCTCTTCCAGCCTCTCCAAATCTCTCAGGCGCTCCAGCCGGGGTCTGCCGGCTTTTATGAGCCACTTGTCAGAAGGGAAAGGTGGGGGACGCGAGGTACACAGGACTTAAAATTGTTTGCTCAGAAAAAATAATAGAGTGTGTCCTGGAGGGGGCGTAAGATGCTCTGGTTCCACTAGGTAAACTGAGTCACTAACTACACACTTCGGTGCACTTGCTGTTTATTTTATCGGTTTGTTACGTGAAACTACTTCTCCTTCGTGTCTTTTTTAAAAAATTTTCTCTAAGATGATTTTTTGTTAAGTGGCTGCGCCGTTGGATGAATCTATTATTTCTTTGTTCTCCCAAAGAGAGATCATTGAAGCTGCATTCAGTTTTATTTTCACTGCACTTTCCAACTTAATACATCCCTCCTTTGTTTCTTTGTCTGTGTGATTATACAGACTTTTTATTTCATCATTCGATGTTCATTTAAAGAAAGGGAATTATAATATACGATGAACGGTTTCTTTTATTTCGTTGTCTTGTGCCGCAGTGAGGGTCGGGGCTTGCACATATGGGGGATGGCTGGCGGCGGGTCACTTGAGTGACAGGGAAGTTAGAGTCTGGGGAAGAAAAAAGAGTTCTTTGCACCCAGAGGGCCCCTGGCTCCAGGATTCCTGTAGAAGCCAGGGCTGTGTTGCTCTGCCAGGCCCTGAAGCATGGGGAAGGGTTTTGGCAAAATCTGAAGAGTCATCCCAGCTCTGTAGCCTACACGTGTACACGTTTACACACACACCACCTATGGCCTGAGCTGGTGCTTCCTTCAAATGGTACTTTCACAGCTTCCACTGGACACTCCCAGTTGTCATGGTTGTTGTTACTGCCACCGCCCTCCCCTATGCCACTCGGCCCCAAGTCATTCCCTTCAAGATCCACATTGAGGCAAAATTAGAGAGTATTTTCTTTGACTAAATCTCTAAGAGTTGGCCAAAGAGCAAAGATGTGGTGTAGCCACTACCTGTCTCCTGTCTCCGGCTCCTCCCTGACCCCAGGCTCTCTGTGTGTATTAGAGAGACAGACAGACAGACTCCCGAGGCCGCGCGTTACCTGCCGAACGCAGGGCTGATGAAGGCCGGGTGTCGGAACACAGCGGCTCCGAGGAAAGTGCTCAGGCCCAGCGGCGCCCCGCTGGGCGGCAGACTGGCCGAGCCAGGAGGCGGAGGTAGGCTCGGGAAGGCGGCGGCGGCGGCGGCAGCGGCGGCCGTCCAGGCCGAGTCGAGCGCAGGGTGGTGCGGGGGGAAGGGGCTGGCGTCCAGGTAGGGGCTCAGAGGGTGGGTCGCCGACAGCGGCCCGGGGAAGGGCAGCCCCGGAGGATGGGTCTGAGCGCCCGCCTTCTCCCGCTTGCGCCACTTCGCCCGACGGTTCTGGAACCAAACCTGCAAGGCGGAGAGAGCCGGGGTCGGCGGGGCTCCGGACGCGCGCCCCCTCCCCATCCCACCCCCCCCCTCACCACCACCGCTGGGAACCTTTCCTCCTTTCCGCTGAGGCCGGCGCCCACTCGCTCCTCACTGGCCTCGGGTGATTCAAAGACACCTCTAGGGCCAAACAAGAGGCGAAAAGGAGCCCAAACTTAAGGCCAGCAGGAAATACAGGACAAGCAAACCCTTTCCAGTGCGTATTTCAAATAGCCTCGTTCCTTTCCCAGTTGGAAGAAAATGGTCCCGTGTGTTTAGAGATGGGGACACCGAGGTTTAAACGTCTCCGCTGCCATTTGCTTGCTGTGCGTCTTTAGGCACGTCACTTAAACCTCTCTCAACCTTGGTTTTTCTAATCTGTAAAATGGTGATGATAAAAGTTCACTCATAAGGCTGTTATGTGCGACGAGTAGCACAAAGCATGTGAAAGCTCGGCTGGATAGGGACTCTTGGCTATGGGCAGCCACCCAGAGATGAGTAGGTATCAGGCTGTCGCTGCCCATCAGCTATTCTCGCGGATTTCAGGTTTACCCAAGAGCTGGCAAAATCTCTGCTGTGTTGAAGAGGGGACCTCAGGAAGGCTGTTCATTTATTCTTTCCAGAAATATTTACTGAACACCTAAGAGCACTAAGCTGGATTCTGAGGCTTGGGGGAAGCTGGGAGGGAGGGAAGGAACACACAAGCAAACAAGCCTGCATTGTGGGGGCCAGTCCTCCGTGAAAGGAAAGACGGGGTAGGCGGCCTGCTATGGGCAGGGGCCCTGTGTAGGGCCCGGCTCCACCCAGGAAGGCGCTGACTGTGCGGACCAGGTATGCAGCAACCTGGACAAATCGAAATGAGAGTGCAGGATAGCTGTAGACGTTACACGTCTTCAGAGCTAACAGGCCTTTCTTTCTTTGCAGGATGTGGTTTAAATAGGCTATTTAAATAAGATAGTTCTAGGTTTGGGGGAGATTTTTAGTACAAGGTATCTTCCTAATTGTTAATAGAAAGCAGTTTTAGTAGAGACCTTTACCTGAAATGTGGCAGCTACCATAGTCTAAAAATAACTCCCAGGCGCATGAAATTATTTTTACGTGACCTGTTCGTCACACCCACAGCTAAGAAGATATGCTCCTTCTCCCCTGAAGGCATTAATATTTTTAGGTTGGGGTTTATGCCTGCACACAAGTCTAAAAATTAAGAATGAACTCCGGGGCTATACAGAGTTATATTAAAAACATAATGTAAATGATCCTGGAGGAATTTGTTTGGGTTTTTTTTTTTTTATTTTAAAGACATCCACGCCTTTCATATAGATACACTGGAGGCTGTCTTACTAGCACTAGTATCTAAGCTTGGCTTGACTTCTAGACAGCCACATACGGCAAGAAAAATCGAGAATCCAAATCGTTTGATTATTTAAAATCCTGCTGCGCAGGAGCCCATCCATAACATTCCACAGCCCTGGAATAATCTATTTGTGAATTGGAGAAACACTCTAGTGTGGAAATTCAGAGGCTTGAAAAAGTAAGACTAGATGGGACCAGGCTGGGTGGGCAGCTTTTGTGTATCCAAATCTGTCTAGACGAGAATATCCGCCACTCTTCGATGGCAGTGAAAGGAGTAAAGGACGGGAGGGGGGCAGGGGAGGCAGAATGCCCTCAAAGAACGTGGAAACCTTTTACAGACAGATCATCTCTCCCGGCTCCACTGCAATTATCAAGATGTCCCCCTGCAATTCCTCATTATTGAATTAATACCTCTGAGGCCCCCCAAAGGTAAACGAAAGGACTCTAATAATTCATATTCACTTAATTACATCTTCTCCAGTGAATAGGGAGAGAGGAGAAGGGGAGGGGGCGCTCTCTTTCTTTTTAAAAGTTATTTAACTTTCCCACGACTCGTTCCCCTGAGCTGAAAACACGGAGTTGCTGTCACATCTCTGTTTGACAATGGAGAAATGTGTCAACAGAAGGGAGGGGACAGGCCTCATCATTAGCCCTCTAATGCAAGAAGCTGTTGTGTATTAAATGAGCCATATGGAATTTATTGTGCTTTATCAGCGCTTGATTTTGACTGTAAAGTGATTCACTCAGCTCCTAACCCAGGGACATCTGTTTTCTGTTGGCCGTCGGGGCTGCCCAGTGTTGATCGTCTCTCTGGTTATGAGGCCTGGGTTCGGAAATGCACTCTGGTATGGGGCTGCAAACACCTTTAATAGCATTGCACTCACTCCCTATTAGATCAATGTGGGCTCATTGCTATAAAAAATGGGAAATCAAATAGCATTAGCCAGCTCCTTGTGCGGGCGGAGGGGAAATCAAACAGCATTTTGCCTTCAAATGGCCCTGTTTGTTCTAGCACTAAGTGGGCTTTTATGAAGCCCGATTGGAGACTTAATCGCAGCCAAATACCTGCTTGGAGCTGAGCGGATTTGTCTAACAACCAAATCCATGCTCCATCCCATTATTTCAATCAGGAGAAGTCACTCCTCCGATTGTTTCCTACAGGGGCTGTGGAACCAGGGGGCTCCTGACTGCATTTCAGGGGCCCTGAAACTCCTCTTCTGATCCCGGACTCCTCCCTCAAGGCTCCCAAACCCAGAAACCTTCCCCTCCAACCTCCCAGGTCTCCATATTTTAATCTTTTGGGGCATGTGTGTTTGGATCTGCTTTTCTGATTCTGCTCCTCTTCATTTTACAAAGGGGGTCTCAACCCACACCAGTTCATCAACTCCCCTCTCTCCCACTCTCCCCCCACCCCTGCCTCCCCGCTCTCTGCAGCGCAGCTCACCTGGACTCGAGCCTCAGTCAAATCCAGCCTCATGGCCAATTCCTCCCTATAAGAAAGTAACACACAGACAGGAGGTCACAGCAGGCTCCAGCAAACCTTCCCAGCCACCTTCCCCTTTCTGGCAGGCTTCCTCCATCAGGGCCTCTCCTGGCTGCCTGCCTGCCCTCACCCCCAAACATATGGGCATCGTGATCCCTTCACCACTCAAGTGCCTACTATTTGATTGAAAACATAAAAACACACGACACGTTGCTTGATGTAAGATGTTGTAGTGTATCATCCTATATTCAAGAGTGACAAGCGTGGCTTCTTGAGTCTCTAAGTCGAACTGGGCACTCGCATTCGCCCCCACTCTCCCTTAAGCCAGAGTTAGACAAGAAACACACAGGCACACAACGCTCATACCCTGTTTTGTCCTCATATTACATGCGAGAAGAACTCAGCACTCAACCACAAATTTGTTTTCGTGCCCTTGGTTTCTTTCTGCCTTAAAATTTTTTTTTCTGCCCCCTCTTTTCTCTCTCTCCCTCTCTTTCCAGCTCTCCGCCTTTCCCTTCATCTCTCTCTCTCTCTCCTCCGCCTCCCTCCCTCCCTCTTCCCTTAGGTCATACTCCCCATTACCCTCTGGAGATATGTTAAGCTTGTTAAGAGTTCAGTGGGGTAATTTTTTGATTAAACAAAATTCTGCGCACCTCCTGACTCCAGTGCCCACTACAAACCCTGCCCATCTCAGGGGAAGTCGATTTAACTGAAACCCTACCCCGTCATTGCAGTTATTACTGCGACAATTAAGGCAAATAGGAAACCATTAAGATGCTGTAAAATGCCTTACGTACGACCTGTTTACCGAAAATCTGAGCTTGAGAGAATAATTGGCTGTACCCCCGCTAATATGGAAGATCGGGGGCTGCCCTAGCCTGGGACCTGGGTCCGCACTGCCGGCAGGCCCCCCAGTCCACACTTGAAACTTCAGGACCAGGAGGAAACCGGCTCACCAAGCAGCGCAGCGCTTTCGGCTGCCCCCCTGCTGCAGTGAGCACCAGCAAATCTAAAACCTCACTGTTGGCTGGCTCCCTGCCCGAACTAAGGAGCTCTAAGTAACCCCCAGTCGGAAGGGGTGGGCACGGGGCAGTGAAGAGGAGCTGCCCCCTTTCACATACTATGGTTCCCCCCGGAGAAGGTAAAAAAGGGCGGACCTGGGTGCCAATCGACACCACATCATTTTCTTCTTTTGAAACACACATGTGTGATAAATGCAAAAAGCAGGTCGGCCAGTTAGCTATTGGACAGCACACACAGATTTTAAATTTTGTGTTCTTTTTTAAAGAAAATGAAGGGACTGGATGATATAAGGAGGACCAACTTTAGCTCAAGGGATGACCAAGTTTAGTGTATGCCAGCACCAGATCAACTCTTTTCCATTACTGGTTAGGAGAGAGTCTGGCCATTACTTGCCAGATCAACAACACTTTAGAGCTGGCTCGGGCCTCGTCAGCTCTGAGCAGCAATGTCTCCTGCGGTTCAAAAGGGTGGGCAGCTTTCCGCTTCTAAAATGCATATTGAAAAGCTGCACACGTCTTGAGTGAACAAGCTGCCGGAGCTTGACAAGCCCTGCGCCAGGCAGACACCCAGCCCTCTCTCCCGACCTACTGTAGGAAGTTTGCCCAGACGCTGGCTCCTCGCCTGAGCCCAGATCTTGGCTGTAGGGTGGGAGAGGAAGGCCCCCAGGCAGCCAGCGCTCCAGGTTGGATGGATAAGCTGGGGCCCAGGGGCTCAGTCCTCTCACCTCTTTCCTCAAAACACTCGGGCAAGAGGGAACTGGAGCGTGATCAGGCGGAACACCCTGGCCGGACAGCCGTCCGAAGAGAAAAATCCCCCCAGCTGTTTGGTCCACTGTCTGCCTGGCTGCCAGCATTCATGTCCCACCCCTGTAAACCCGTGTGCATGAAATGAACGCTGGGCTTAATGTGTGTGGGGGGGAAGAGAGGACAGCAATGAGAGGGGAAGATTCTGCCTGCTGCCCCCCAGATGTACAGATACCAAATCCTGTCCAGTGCTGACTTCCTGCCGTTATTTTAGGAGTCCTCAAACGACAGAACTTGACTCTTTTTTAAAGGCCTTCTCCGCAGGCACGGGCTCCAGCTCTACTGTGAACAGCGAACAGCGTAACTGATACCCACCAGTCTCCTGGGGCATCAGGCGGGGGTGGCGAGCGCACCACACAGTGGCCAAAAATAGCCCCTGTTTTTGCCTTGGCCGAGAGGGCCCCGCAGCGCTTCCTGCGCCTCGCCCGGGACCTGGCCGGGACCGAAGCGCCCGGGGTCCTGAGTATGTGCGCTGGGGTACGCGTGCCTCCAAGGTGGTGCGTTCAGGCACCCTTTGGAGAGGCCGTTCTTCTCTAACTAAAACTCGTAATTTGAAAAAATTAAACTGGAGAGACTTTGGGAAGGAAAGAAATCATCCCAGTCCAAACTTAAAGCCCGGAGTAGGGGTGGGGTTGGGTGTGGGTAGTTTTTGGTGAGCAGGGGTGGGTGCACTGCGAGGGCACACCTGGGTACAGTCCAGGAGCCAAGCCCCTGCCCACCCGCCTTCCCTCCCTGGGGCCCGCGTGAGCTCTCCACTAGCTACCGCCGCGAAAGCCGCGACCCTCCCCTCACGTACCTGGTGAAGACGTCTGGATAGTGCGTCTTCTGGAAGGCCCGCTCCAGTTCCTCCAGCTGGTAGCTGGTGAACGTGGTGCGGTAGCGCCGCTGTTTGCGCTTCAGCAGCCCCTCCTCCGAATCGCTGCCCGCTGACAGGCACACGCTGTCCTCGCCGTCCTTGCCCTCAGCGTCCTCTGGGTGCAGCAGCAGCTCCTCCTTGGGCGATAGCTCCCCGCCCTCGGTGGCCACGGCGGCGGCAGCGGCGGCGGCTACCGCGCCAGTGGCGGCCACGGCACAGCGCCGGGGCTCCTTGAGCAGCGCGCGGGCGTCGTCCTCCAGCAGCTCCTCCTCGTCGTCCTCCAGCAGCTCCTCTTCCTCGTCCTCGTCCTCTTCATCCTCCAGTAGCTCCTCCTCGTCGTCCTCGGCGCCCGTACCGCCACCCGCCGCCGGGGCGCCACCGGGGCCGCTGGCCGCGCCGAGGCGCTCGTCCGGGTGCGCGGCGCCCCCCGGGCCACCCAGCTCGTCCAGCGCGGGCGGCGGCGGCACGAAGGGCGCCCCGTTCTCGCGGTACGACTTGCTGCGGCTGATGCTCACCTGCGGTGCCTGACTGATCTTGAGCGTGTCCCAGGCCGCGGCGGCGGCGGCCGCGGCGGCCGCGGCGGCCCCCGCGCCGTCCGGCCGCTCCCCGGGCCGCGCGTTTGGCGGCGGCGGCGGAGGGGCCTCCCCGCGCGGACCCGCGGTGGCCGTGGCCGCCGCCGCGGCCGCCGCCGCCGCAGCCGCCGCCGCCGCCGCGGCGCCCTGGAGGAGGCGGCCCCCGCCAGGGCCGTACAGGCGCCGCAGCTTGGGCGGCAGGTGCAGCTCAGCCTCGAACGGGGCGCCGCTGCCCTTGGGGGAGCCTGCGGGCAAGGGAGAGCGGTCAGCGCGCTGGTCAGCCGGGCGTCCCCGCCAGAGCCGCCGCCCGAGGCCGGCCCGCCACTGCTTTCTCGGCGCCTAGGCCCCGGCCCCCCCTCCCGCGTGCAACCGGACTTGGACCCCCTTCTCTTTCCCACTTTTCTTGCTTTTTCTTTTTCTTTCTCTTGTTTCTTTCTCTTTTTTTCTTCGGTCCTCCTCCGCCCCTCGCCTCTCTCCTTGCCCTCTCCCACTCTTCCCTTTATTTCCTTTCTTCCTTCCTTTTACCTCTTTCTCTCCCTCTTTCTCTTCCTTTCGTTGTTACTTTCCTTCTCTTTTTCTTTCTCTACCGTCCCCCCTTTCTTTCCTCATTTTTCTCTTCTCCCCCTTCCTTCCTTTTTGTGCGCTTTCCGCGCGCTCTCTCTCCTCGTCCTTTCTTCATTTCTTTTTTCTTTCCCTTTGCTCTTTCTCTCACTTCGGGGCATGGAAGAACCTGAAAACATTCAACAACTTGGAAAAAAAAATCACTACCACCCTGAAAACTCTGCGCACGACCTCTGCCGCTGCTCTGCCACGCAGGCCCAGGCTGGCGAGAGGGGCGCTGCCCTGTGAGCGACCCCTGGGGGGGCTGAGGAAGCGGCCCAGTGGCCCTGAGCGCGGGCCGTGCCCCAACCGCCCGCAGCTGGAGGGGGCGACGGCTCCTTGCACAGAAAGGCAAAGAAAAATCGTCCTGGAGAAAATTGGCTCCGAAAGGCCTGGGAGGGGGCATAAGGGGGGTACAACACGCACAGGCCGCTCTTTCCCTTCGAGGAAGCGCCTGGCATAGGTGCCACTGCAGGCTAAAAAAAGAAAAGGAAAAAGTCAGTTTTATTTTAAACGGCCCCTTCTCTGCCATCTGCTCCTGTCTTCCAAGTGGCGCTGCGGCTGGACCGCTGGATTTGGGATTTTGAAAGAAATCAACAATTCTTTCCCTGTGATACCTCTGCAGTCAGCTCAAGGCGAAACTTGAGCGTAACAGGTTCGGGGCAAAACGACGGTTCTTTTGGAATTTTTAATTAAAAAAAAATAAAACCTTTTAAATATTTCAACTCTATTTTTAAAAATAACACAGCAGAGAAAAAATAGTACCCAGAAGCCTCACATTTCATACATTTCAAATACAATAAGGAGCATTTGGGTAATCCCAGGGAGATGTTTTCTGCGAAGCTTGGGTTTAAAAGGTCACAAGTAATCTACAATTAAAAAAAGAAAGAAAGGGCGGGGGGAGGGGTGGGGAGAACACCGCATATAAAGAAATCCTCCAGGGAGGAAAGACCAAGGCTCAGTCTGTCTGGAGACCCCTATTCACAGCTTTAGGGGTTCTTGTCTTCAAGTTGTTGTTACAAGGGTCCACCAGGCACCTGCTGTTTCTGACCTGTCGCCCCTCTTCAGAGCACTCCCAAGGCCACCAAAGCGGGTATTTAAACGACCTCAATACCGAGAATTTAAGCCCCCACCCCCTCCAAAGCGATGCTTGGCCTCTGTTTCTGGAAGCAAAGAGGAAGAGGCAGCCCCTGGCGAGATGTTTGCCGCTCTTTGAGACACCAGGCCTCAGAGTTGTTCTCTCTCTTTCCTCCATGTCCACCTTGACAACCCCAGGCCCCTGGCCCCCGAACATCAAACATCCAAACCAGTGCCCAGCGCTCTTTGTAGGTGCCTGGTGAGCGCAACCTTACCTTGCACGGCCTTTTCCTGGTCGGCGCGGCTGGCCAGTGGGGCGGGCAAGCTCTGCGCGGCTCCCAGCAGCCGCATTTTGCAAGGGCTCCTTCGGCCCAGGATGCTGTCGATGCAGTAGGAGGAGAGCAAAGTTGGAGATTTACTTTTGCACTCGGGCCTCTCCGAGCAGCCCTCCTCCTGGTACTGATTGCTCATGGCTGGGGCTTTTTCCCTGGGCGCAGAGAGCGGGGCCGCTGGCTGCCTCTCCTGAAGGGTGGGATAATGGGTGTGTGTTGGGGGGTGGGGTTAGATGGCTGGTTATAGTGGATATTACTGCGGTCTCTGCGCCTCTGTCTCCCTCGGTTGCCGGCTGTTGCCTCCCGCCCTGCCCGCGGCCGGAGCTCGCCCTCTCCGCGCTCAGGACAGGCAGTAACAAGTGTAGTGAGCAGCGAGCGCTGAGCTCTGGAGTCTCTCTCCTCCACGTGCTGAGAGGCGCACTGTGATTGGCTCTCGCCAGAGGCCGGGCTGCACCGGGCTGCGGGCTCAGCGCAAAGCCTGGACTGGAGTCCGGAAAGGCCGGCGAGGGGTTGGGGGGGGCGGTGCGGAGGATGAGGGGACAGCAAGCTGTCACCCAAACCATTTTTTTCTTTTTTTGTTTTTAACTAACAACTTTCTAACTTATCCATCTTCGTCCCGCAGCTTCCCCTTTAACCCTTCAAGACTGGCCCGAAGCTCTAGCTTATTCTGATGTCAGGCCTGTGGGTGCCCCTTGGGCGCCGTGCGCCCCTTCCACCAACCAGGGGACCTTGCTTCCTGGAGGCGAGGCCTGGAGGCTCGCGTTCAGACTGACTTGGTACTTTTCAAAGCCAGAATTGCGGTCGCAGGACAGCGCCTCGACCTCAGTGGCGCCCAGTCGCCGTCCTCTTTAGGCCGGACGAGCCTCCGAGGTGTCAGGGGGATGGCCGCCAGCAAACAACCGCTGTTTGAGCGCTCACTTTTGTCTTGTGGCCCAACGCCTTGAGCAGTTAGTCTTCACTCTGAGCCGGGAGGCTGCTCTCTGGTTTGCAGCGTCCCCCGACTTCTCTTACCTCCGTCTTTAACTCTGGGAAAAGTCCGCTTCAAGACAAAGCTCGGCCAGTGGAGCGCGGCCTTCACTAGAGCAGTTACAGGGCAAAAAGGGACAGGAGAGTGTCGACTGCGGGGTCTGGGAGTCTCCCTCTTCTCCCCAGACTCGCTTCTCTCTTCTTTCCGCAAGTTCGCTTCCACTAGTTAGGCTGTCACCCCGAGGTCGGACGCTCCCAAATCTCATGCAAGGAGCGGAACTGTGGGGGCCCTGAGTGCTCCAGGGTGGGAAAGACCCAGGTTCGGCTGCTACCAAGTCTGAGCGCCTACATTTCTGAATTCTTAGGGCCCGGCTCCCATTAGCAAAGGTAAGAGAGTGAGCCTATGATTGAACGAACGCGTTTCTTCCCAAACAACTTACTGCGTGTCCAGCACTGAGAATCGAGACCAATTGTGACTGAAGTTGGGCCAAGCCAGTGCGAGGGTTTGGCACGAACGCCCACTTTTTCTGGGTGCTGGGCTCAAGGGACTGCCAGGGGCCCCGACGCTGGCAGGGTGGGGGCAAGGGTGGTGGGTGGGACAGGGACCGGCGAGGGGGAATCCACGCCGGGTTTTCCTCTCTCAACCCCCTTCAATATGTCAAAGAGAAAAGCGTTTTACAAAGGATTATACTTGAATCACTTACAGTCAGTATTTAAAAATACAAGAATGCATAACTGGGATTTTTTTTTTCCAGCCATAAACATCTGCATAACTCTTGGATGCGGGTGGGTGGGCGGCCGACAGATTGAGCTGGCTTGGCTGGAGCATTCAGGATACGACTTGAGGAGGATGAAGGGTTGGGAATGGGTATATTAATATTGTTAATACTAATGCTGATATTACTACTACTATTAAAGGCAAGAGGAAAAATATGTCTCTCTGTGTCCTTCTCTCTTTCTGTCTTTTAGCTTGATTCTCACCAGTTTTTCTGACACTTGGATGTTCGGACCCGGGAACGGAGGAGTCCCTGAGCTATCTCTGACGTTTGATTTTCTTTTAAGCCCTGCCTGCTGGTCCAAGGCACCTGGGAGATTCTGCCTTTCCTGCATTCCTCCTTTTTCCATCCTCATCAACAGTTCGGCGTTTTGATACCGTCCCATTCAGCTTTCGATTAACGTTCGGCACGCCGATTCCCTCCCCAGCCGCGAGAGCCCACTCCTGGGAAGCGGGTCTGGACGCAGCTGTAAAGACGCGTCGGTTTCCTCCAAGCCTCCAGCCGCGGACCCTCGCGGGCGTCCCAGCGGCTGGTCGCTGGGAGAAACAGAGGCACTTTTCCCTCACGGGAGGGCCCTGCGTCGGAAATCCACAAGACCCGGCTGCTGGGTGGCTCCGTGACTTCAGAGTCGGCTCCGCACACGCAAGGAGTGGGCTGAAAATGAGTCCAAAAAAGATCGTGTTAAACAAAAAGAGACACAAATGTACAAATCATTTCTGAGAGCCTAACAGTGTTTCAACTCTCTCGGTGGAAGATTTCTTTGCTTCCGTCTCTCTCCTCCCCCTTCTGCAGCTGTTCTCCTTTTTTTAAAAAAGAAGTCGGACTTTCTGCTGGGGTGTATTCTAATTTTAATCATCCACTGTAAAAGGGGAGGTTAACATAGACTTTCTGATTCTGACTTAATGACCCCTGGAATTTAATTCTATTAATAGAATATAATGTGTTTGTTTGGGAAACCTGTTTGAAAACACTAGATTTGTTATTTTATTTTGTTTATTTTTGGTATTTCTAATCAATCTTCCCCAGTGAGGACGCTATTGGGAAGGCACATCCATTCACTTTGGGGAAAAGGGCCTGACCCAGTTCACTTTACACCCAGCAGCCCTGAGATAATCTTTGTCACAATTCAATACCAACTTCAAAATCTACAATTGACTCTTGCTATTCCCAAAAGATTAAATTAAACAACAACAACAGAAAACTTTTCTAGCATACCCCCTGGAAGACAGAATCTGCTGTCATCCCCAGAGTGTCTAACCAGAATATGGGTTTAAGGTGTACATGTTATCCTATTTGTTATTTTATTTTATTTTTTTTTAGATAAGCTTTACACCCAACATGGGGCTTGAACTCACAACCCTGAGATCAAGAGTCTCATGCTCCACCAACCGAGCCAGCCAGGCACCCTTCCTATTTGTTATTTTAGAAAACAAAAATGATACTTCTCATATCTAGGAAGAATTTAGCTGATTTGTTGAGTAGGTAAACGTGTAAGAATTGGGCTATAGGATGTGTATAAAAACTTTTAGTTTAGCCAATTTCATATTTACTGTCATCTCTCTTTTACCCACGAATCAAAGTAATTTCATTTTACTGGCAACATTTTTCACATTTGTACTTTGAAATTCACAACTCCTGGTTCCTCTTGTATTTGAGGTCTGTAACTGTTGGTCACCCCCCCCCCCCCCCCCCGCCCCGGGCTGCCTAGAAAACAATAGTTTGCAGTTCATTTGCCTTTAAAATCAATCACTAAAATAAAAATGACAGTTATGGTCAGAAGTGAGGGTCAGAAGTGTTTAAAACTGTTGTTTATGGTGAAAGACGAGGCTTGTCCCCAGGACTGGAAATAATAATTACCTAGAAGAGGCAGATGGAAGAAACTCCTTTCTTTTCCGTGGTGAGAACTAATTCTACACTGCAGTTTCAAAATTATATTTGCAAGAAATGCAGGCTAAGGGGGTGGCAGTTTGATGTCATTATCCAGGGGGAAAATGTTTGCAGGAGAGTTAACCTTGCACACTTCTCATTTCAGATGTTTTAATTTACTGTGCAATATATGCATAGATAAATAAAGCAGTGATGGGCTTTCAGCCTCACCGGACACTCAGGTCCCCTTAAATTATGCTCAACCTCTTCAAAACATATATTTAAACAATAGAAATAAACTTCGTTGGACTCTGGCGACCAATTTGGAAGCCATTGGAAGGGAAGACAATAAGTCCTGATTACACTCGAGGATTCTCTGTGATGTGATATCCCCTTTGCCAAGTAATTTTGCTGTTTTATTTATTTAATTTTTTTAACAAACTTTCATTCATTTATGGTCTTCCGCAACCTGCTAATTTAACACTGGAGCGCGTTATTGCAGTGTTAGGAGGAGAGAAAGAGGGAGAGAAAACAACAATACTGCAATGATCCAAATGATACAGTAGAATTATAGCAATTATAGTTCTACTTGTGGAAGAAAACCTTGCTGAGATCAGGCAAACAAACTGAAGCCTTGTGAGGATAACAAGCGTCGGGATTGACAGCCGGTGCTGGGAAGAGCCGGAGGGCATAAACAGAAATATTTGCCTCCCCCCCCACCCCCCTTAACTCCAACCAGTTAAGGTTAACCTCCTCAAATGCTGCCTTCAGAGTCTTATCCATTTCAGGGTATGCATTTTATATACAAATCGAGGTCTCTCCTTCTGGCAGTCTGGTAATAGGCGGAAAATACAACATAATCCGCTTGCCTAGCTCTTGGTCCTCGCCTTCTCTGCCCCCTGCTTGCCCTCCACTCCCTACCCCTGCCTCAGTTCTCCCCAAGGCTGCTGGGATCTGTCTGTGGACGGTGTTTGTTTGTTGATGTGTTTTCAAAGAATCAGCCTTCGGAAAGGTCCAAAGGCACTGGTAACTTGGATTTCCAAGGAAGACTCCTTGGTGTTTGCTGATCCCCACCCCCCTTCTACGCGCCCTGTCGTCCGCCTGAACCCTGGGTTCCACCAACAGGGCTCAGCTGTGAGAGGTTTGTGGGGAAGCAGTGCTTTTGGAAGCGCCCCGAAAACCATGGCCAAGCTCTAAGGTACCGACGTGTGGGTGTGATCACTGCGTTAGGACAGCTCCCCTTATTTGCAAACCTCGCCACTTTTGGTTACCCATCAGCAGGCAAGGATGGGGGTGGGGAGGGAGAACTAGAGAGAAAACAGACCCACCTCCATCCCAATCATCCACCCAGGCGGCCAACCGAGGCATTTTTCAGCTTTGCTCTAAGCACAAAGCCAGGCGAGATGGTCGCAGGCTCACATCTGCCCTCGGAAGGCGGGGGTGGCTGGGGGTGAGCAGAGGAGCGGGAGGTCCCCCCCTTCCCACCGGCGAGAAGCAAGCGGTGGGGCTCTCACCCTGAGTCCCTCGGCGGGAGCCCCTCCCATCTCCTGCCGCACCATTCCCCAGGTTTCCAGACCAGAGAGGGAAACTTCTCGGCGCCCTGTAATCATCACCATCAGGTTTCTCCTCTCCAATGCCGCCGGACTGCGGGACCCTGAGTGCGTCCAGGGTCGAGGCGTCCCGGGTGCAGCCAGCGTTACTCTGTAGCTGTTCCTGGCGTCCCCGGACGTGGGGGGCGGGTGAGCGGAGGGCATGGGTGGGAGTTCACGTAAAGGAGCAGCGAGGGACCCAATGCCGGCGTCAGTCCGGAGGCCCAGCCGACCCCGGCAGTCGGCGTACTCTCAGGGGAGCCCCCCTGGCGGGCTCGGCTCGGCTCGGCGCCACGGCCAGAGCGCGCCCCCTAGCGGGGTCTCCGGGTGGGCCAGGCCCTTCAGCCGCAGCCTCTGGGCACTGAAGTTGGCAGATCCTAGTGATACGGCAGGAATGAATGGGGGAAGAAAACAAAAGCCTTGGAAACATTTCCAAGTGTGCAATAAAAGACCCATCTGTACCTTTCTTCTCCAGCGCGTTCGTGGTTAATGTCCCCCCATGCGCGCGAGAGGGGAGATAATTGCTGGGTGGATTCTTGCTGGCGAACCTCAGGAAACACTGGCCCGAGAAGTGGAATGATTGGGGGTGGGGGGAAGGCAAGCATGCGGAGGCTGCAACACCAGCCTGAGATCTGAATCTGCCCGCTGGGGTGTTCATGGGGTCTTGCCCGCCTGTGCCCTCAGGTTCCTCAGTCCCTGGTAAGGGGTCATCTGAAGGTAGCTACTCTAATATTTCTGTAACGCCACATTCTGGCTCTGCGACCCCCTCCCACCTTCTGACTCTAGAATACTCCACCTTCGGATTATAGGATTCTCCAGTTTTTGCCTCAGTGATTATCACCCTCCCTTCTGTCTTCATGATTCCTCCACCTTCTGACTCGGTCCCACACCCGTGACTTGACGGCCCCCTATTTTCTGACTCTCAGGGAATCTGACCACCGCCCTGCTCCCCTTCCCCAGGCACCACTTCCCTCCGGCAGCATCTGCATCGGGAGATCCTCTACCCCAGATTCCACCGCTCTCCACTACTCCCAAATCACCTACTCCCACTTGGTCTGGCCAGAAATGCAGAAAAGAGAAATGCAGGGTTCATGTCCATCCCCTTTGGATCAATCTGAAAATGTTGAGTTTTCTTGAAGCTCTTAGAACCTCTGGTGAAAAGTTACTAATGAAGACTTTTCAAAGATGAAAAATTATTCTATTCAATCCATAACTTGGTATTTCTTTTGCACTAGTGTGTTAAACCTCACCCATCAATCAGAAAAACACAAATCGAGCTTCTCAAGATGTGGAGTGTCTACATACATACGTCCTCAGCCCTGCAGGATTTTAAAGTCATGCTAAGGCCACCAAAACATTTAATGGGTAAGGCCTAGAAAGGAGGGTCCAAAAATAGGAGTGATAACGGCTCTTTACAGTCTCTTTTTTTTGCGTTGTGTCTCGCTAATTGGGAAGTTCAACACCAGGTTTTCCCTGCCTAGAAAAGGCTGGTATTTCGGAGTGGGGGGAGCAGATGGAAGGGGTCCTATGGGAAGGGAGGCGTGGATGTCCCCGTGTTTAATTAAGAGTTGCATTGTGTTGAAGGGAGGAGAGAAGATGCCAAGGCCGAGCAGCGTTCTGTTCCCTTCGTCACAAAATAACCTGCAAGAAAGAAAGAAAGAAAGAAAGAGAAAAAGAAAGAAAGAAAGAAAAGCCCGCGAGTAAGACAGAGCCGGCTCTCTGCAATAGATACCATTAGAACTACACTGCCTCTGGAATAAAGCTATCTAATTTCCTGCCGCAAATCACTTACCCGATCAGAAAACACAAATAGCTGAACAGAAGGGGGAAAAAAATAGAGGAGGAGGACGAGGACGAGGACGAGGACGAGGAAGAAAGGCCCCCGGAATAAAAATAACTGCGCAAAAGGGCTTGCATTCCACGCGTTGACAGGCGTCTCCTCCAAATCTGGGGCAGTCGCGTCCTCCCCCAACGGTCCCCCTTCTGCCCCCGGACTTGCCAGCCCACCCAGGATCCGTTTCGGGGACACTCAGCATCTTTGGGGGGAAAAGGGCGGCTCCCCAGCCGCGAGGAGGGCGATGGTGGGGCAGAGAGCTGGGACCCTTCCGGCCTAGGGGCGGCGGAGGCCGGGTTCACCGGCCGCGACTTTGCGTTCAGGAGCCCTCCGGCACCGCTCGGCCCGGGCGGTCTCGGTTTCCCCGTCGGGAAGGAGGCGCCCCCACGTCGTGTCGCCTCCGGGCTCTCGGGGACCGGGGGAGCTGAGCCCCATGGCGCTGACAATTGACGGGGGGGGGGGGGGGTTGCGGGCGGTCAGCGCCCGGAGCGGGAAGGGCGCCCACGAGAGGGCGCGGGCGGGGGGTGGCCTGCGGGGAGAGGCGCCGGGACCTCGGGTCCCCGACACCGCCCGGCCCTCGAAAACGTCAGCGGTGGTGGATGCGAGCGGAGAGTCGGGGCAGGAAATGGGGGACAAGAGCAAAACAATCTGCCCAGAAGCAAATGCACACCGAAAGAGAGCCTTGGCAGTTTTTCTTTGGGGATCCAATGAGCTGATCTCAGATTTTTTTTGAGTGGGAAATCGCAGATTTCTCACAATCGCCTGAAATGTTGTGTTGCATGCCTCTGAACATCACATTCTTCCCTCTGAACATCACATTCTTTCCCGCACTTTAGACTTTGCGGTCTTAGCACATTTTCTGGCACCCGGGAGCAGCTTAGTATAGCCTTTCTGTCCTGAAAACTGCATGATGGCTGTGGGCGGATACAGGATATTTGATTTGAGCAAATGGCAATTGATTTTTCATTCTCGTGAGGGTGGGGGCTGATTGATCTCACCTCCCTCCCCCCTCTCTCCTCCCTTTTTTTTTTTTTTTTTTTTTTTAATCTGGGCCTCATTTTCTTTCCTCAATTCCCCTGTTACTGCTATTGCGGCCATTTCATTGTTTATGATTCGCCCAACTTAACGCTCGCAAAAGATGAAGAAGAAATTAAAACCAATGTATTCTGCTCAGAGAATCCCAAAAAGGCTGCAAAGATTGAAACCCACAGTTCAAGTGAATTTGAGCCCTAGGAGTGATTTGTACTTATTTCTTTTCATGGATAATAGAGAGTTGGTGTTATCTGTCACTGTATGTTCTCTCTAATAGCTCCAAGACTATAATCTAACAGGTGTAAAATTTCCCTTTTGTGAGAAGGGAAGAGACCACCAACACTATCTTTTAAATAGTACAAATAGAAAATGCAGTTGTAGACAGTCTTCTACCCAGGAGAATCAATTCCCAGCCCAACTTGCTTTCTCTCTTTCTTTCCTATCCAGGCCTGGTTTGGGGAGTAGGGTGGTGTGTACCCCACACAGAGGGTTGTAAACAAAGAATGACTGATTGGAATTCTAGGGCCCCAGGCAAAAATATCCAGAAAGGGCTTTTCAACTTTCTGCCAACTGCAAAAGGGACCGCTCATCAAAGAAAATGCCTGTCGTTTCTTTCACCCACTTCCCTTTATCTCCTCCAAAAATATGGCCCACTTAGGTATTAGGCATCACAGGATGGGGAGGGAAGAGGCCGAGACCTGTTCCAGGACTCTTCTTTCCCCGCGAGGCCTCTCTGCAGCGGGCGTCTGGTGAGCGCCTGTTTTCCTCCAGGATGGGCCTCGTTCGCAGAGGCTCATGGGCATCCTTCGTTCTCAGGCACCCCTTCTACAAGTTCCCCTACCTTCCAAGCACCCCATCAACCAGGCCTGGCTCCCCCAGCGTAGAACGCAAAAGGATCTCAGCCAGAATGTTTTGTGGAAGATGGGAGGGAAACTGGCCCAGGAGACGGCTGCCCCTTGATCTCCTCGTGGACCAGCTCCCGCCTGCTTCTGCTAACCCTCCTCATATCTTCATCAGCTTTGGGGCGGGAGCATTTTGATGTTATTTATGTAAAAGAAACGACATCAGAGTAACCTTTTTAATGCACTACATTAAAGGGAGATTGAACTATAACTTTGAAAATTGTGACATTCCAATGAGAGCTATATTAAATTGCTTAAAAACATTTTGAAGGCATCATTGGTCTTGTCTGTAGTGGTAAGTGAAACAAAGGATTTCACAGCATGTCGGGTTTAATACTAACTATGCTCATAGTTAAGACTTTCAGCTATTAAACAGAAGAGAGGAGAAAGGGAGATGGTGACACAGTAAATGAGGGGGGTGGAATAGAGAAGGCGGAAGACACCTTGCAGAGGACAATCCTGAATATTGACTGTGTGTGTCAGCCATCACCCTAAGTGCTTTTCACATGGACTGACTGTTTTCCTGACAACCCGACGAGGAAGGTTCTGTCGTAATCCCTCTTTTACAGATGAGGAAACTGAGGCATGGAACGTGTGACCAGATGGTCCCGGTTTTCCGGAGGTTTGTCTGGTTTTCACACAGAAAGTCCTATGTCCTAGCCAGTCCCTCAATCCTGGACAAACTGGGGTGGTCGACCACCCTAGGCACGGGAAGGATTAGTTTGCCCAGAGACACAGAACTGGAGGGAGGATGTGAACCCAGGTGATCTGACACAAGTCAGCAGCCCTTCCCTCTGTAAATCTTGTCCATTTTGCAGATGAGTAACTTGAGGGTCAGAGAGAAATTAACTGACTTGTCCACAGTCACAGCTAGCTAGTGACAGGCGGGATGCTACAGTTTGGGACTTGGGAATCCACCCCCTTTCTACTTCTATAAAAAAGAGTTTTTGTGGGGGTGCCTGGGTGGCTCCGTCAAGAGTCTGACTTCGGCTCAGGTCACGATCTTGCGGTTCGGGAGTTGGAGCCTCGCGTGGGCTCTGTGCTGACAGCTCAGAGCCTGGAGCCTGCTTTGGATTCTGCGTCTCCCTCTCTCTCTCCCCCTCCCCTACTTGTGCTCTCTCTCTCTCTCTCTCTCACAAATAAATAAACATTAAAAACATTAAAAAAAAAAACGAGTTCTTGTGGAAAACAAGGTGACTTTTTAACAACCTTGAAGATAAAATTAAGGGGGCAAAAAGAGATAATATCCAAGATAAAGATGTATACCATATTCAGACACGCATATCATCACTACCTGGAAGTAAGAGAACATGGAGAAAAAGGAGGTCACCTATATTGTAAACACAATTTATAATGAAAGACAATTTAAAAATTGCAATAACCAAAGAAAATAATTATATGGAACATGTGGCCATTAGGCAGGGAACGTTTTAACTCTCAAAAGCATTTGGGGTATTGTTCTGATACCATAATTGTTCAATCATGCCGATCATTGTTCTACCTCACACCCTCCTCAAAACTGGCGGCCCCCTGCAGTGTTCAGTGTTTCCAAACAGCTTCTCATGGGCCCTTCACAGAAAAGTTTGAGAATGGATTTGACTCCGCGCATACAGTTTGTAAGCGGCTTCAGCTGGGCCCTGGCCAGGAAAGAATGCTCTCTCGGAACACAGCTCATTGTAGAAATGCAGCTTGACATCAATGAAAATAATCACTATTTGAAGTATTTCTTATAATTATAGGTCATCTCTCGGCAGGGCTTTGCGGTTAGCAAAGTTGTGATTTGGCCTCTGTCATGCTGGTGCGGGCGAGAGGGAGGCCCCAGTGCCTGTCAGAGTCCTGGCGGGCATCCTGAATGCCATCAGCTTATGCACAACTTCAGAGAAGAAAACATTTTGGAAATGACGAGAAAACTGTGAAGGAGTTGCAACCGTAAACAGCAAATGTGCTAAAGAGTGGGGACTTATGCAGAGCGAAAAGAGGGCAGGTGGAGCTCGTTCTCAGTTTTTTTTAATGTGAAGAAAACATTGGGCTGACTTCATTCTGGTTCTGCAGAGCTAAAATGTGCCTTACTGATTGCTCTTGTTGTTTTATTTAACACAAGCACCCGGGGCAGTGCGAGGATGGGGGCTTGAAGAGCCACAGGATTCTGAGATAAAAGGTGAACAGCTGTGGTTCTTGTCAAACGCAAAGCCTTAATCATCGTTGAATCACGCCCCCATATTGGACATTCCGGTTAGTTTAGGTGTCTTTGCTGTGATGAATAACAGTAGAATGAGAACCTCTGTGCACCTAACTTACTCTTTTGCGTTCTTTCCCTTAACTACTTTCCTAAGAATGGCATTAATGGTTAAAGAACGTGAACATTTTAATGTGTGTTTTGAAATAGTGCCAAAAATTTCTCTAACTGATTGAACCAATTTGCACCACCACTAGCAAGATATGAATGTACCAGTTTTAGTGTAATCTTGCCAATATTAGGTATTATAGCTGCCCCCCACCCCAGTTTGTTAATTTAAATAACTGTGTACTTGAGTTTAGTTCTTCTAACTCCACACTGGGTAATGTGCCGCCCTCGACCCAGCAGTTCTATCTCTTGACCTTGGGAGTGCCTTGAAATACCATTAAGATGGCAAAGATAAACGGGAAAGAAAGGTAATCCTAAAACAGGGCATATCAAGCCACACTGGGGAAGGCTTTGGAAGACATCTGTGGCAGAAGGTAGTGTCTAAGACCTTACGCTCTGGAATCAGTGAGGCCTGGCTTGGATTCCATTCCTTCTACTACTTCCTGGCTGTTTGGCCTTGGGCAATGAAACGAACCTCTTAAAACTCAGTTTCCTTGAGATAGCACCTAATAGCCATTCAGAATGGTTAAAGTCAAAAAGACAAGAAACAAGCGTTGGCCAGAATGTGGAGAAAAAGGAACCCTTGGGCATTGTCGGTGGGAACGCAAACTGGTGCAGCCACTGTGGAGAACAGTATGGAGTATTCCCCAGGAAGTTTAAAATAGACCTCCCCTTTGATCCAGTAATTTCACTCCTAGGTATTTACCTAAAGAATACAAAAACACTAATTTGAAAGGATATATGCACTCTGAGGTTTATTGCAGCGCTATTTACAACAGCCAAATTAGGGAAGCAGCCCAAGTGTCCATCCATAGATGAATGGGTAAAGAAGATGTGAGATATATATATATAATGGAATATTATTTAGCCATAAATAGAATGAAATTTGCAACAACATGGATGGATCTAGAGGGCATAATGTTAAGCAAAATAAGCCAGTCAGAGAAAGATAAATACCATATGATTTCACTCATGTGGAATTTAACAAACAAAACAAATGAACAAAGGAAAAAAGGGGAAGACAAACCAAGAAACAGATTCTTACCTACAGACAGCAAACTGATGGTTGTTGCCAGAGGGGAGGGGCGGTGCGGGGGGGCGGGGGGGATGGATGAAACAGGTGAAGCTGATTAAGGAGAGCACTAGTCGTGATGAGCCCTGGATGTTGTATGGAAGTGTTGAATCACTATATTGTACACCTGAAACTGATATTATACTGTAGGTTAACCATACTGGAGTTAAAATTAAAAACTTAAAAAAAAATTTAAATTATGAACACACACACACACAAGACTCAGTTTCCTCACCTGAAAGGGGGGAATTAGAGAAGGACCTGCAGGCACACTATAAATGCTAAGTAAAAATTAGCTTATTTCATGTGATGTATGAGTACTAAAATGCACATTACTTTATGCACATTTTTGAATACTCATACAATTATGGAATACAGACTTGGGACTGGAATTGCCCCCACTAAAAGGTATGTACAATTTAGGAGTGCCTGGGTGGCTCAGCGGTTAAGCGTCTGACTCTTGATTTTGGCTCCGGTCATGATCTCACAGTTGGTGAGTTCAAGCCCCACATCGAGCCCCACCTCGGGCTACACACTGACAGTGTGGAGCCTGCTTGGGATTCTCTCTGTCTCCCTCTTCCTCTCTCTCTGTCCCTCCCCCACTCACACGTGCTCTTTCTCTCTCAAAGTAAGTAAGTAAACTTTGAAAAAAACCAAAAGGTATGTACAGTTTCAACCTCATAGATATTGACAAAATGCCCCTTAAAAAGATCATTCAGGAGGCGCCTGGCTGGCTTGGTCAGTGGAGCATGTGACTCTGGATCTCAGGGTTGTGAGTCCAAGCCCCATGTTGGGTGTAGAGATCACTTCAAGATAAAATCTTTAAAAAGATCATTCCGCTTTATACTCCTACAAACAACAGTGAGAACACTGGACATTTTCTTTCCTTCTTTAAGACATTTTTTGAGTATAGTTGACACAATGTCACATTAGTTTCAGGTGTACAACACAGTGATTCAACAAGTCTCTAGGTTATGCTCTGCTCACCACAAGCACAGCCACCAACTGTCCTGACACATCGCCGTTAGGATGCCACTGATTGTATCCCTTACCTCCTACCTTTCGTCCCTGTGACTTATGTATTCCGCAACTGGAAGCCAGTATCTCCCACTCACCTTCATCCATTTTGCCCCACCTCCACCCCCTCCCTTCCGGCCACCATCAGTTTGTTCTCTGTATTTCCAGGTCCAATTCTGCTTTTTGCTTGTTTATTCATTAGTTGAGTTCTGTTTTGTCTTTAGATTTGACATATGAGTGAAATCGAATGGCGTCTGTCTTTCTCAGTCTGACTTATTTCACTTGGCACAATACACTCTTGGTCTATCCATATTATTCCAAATGGCAAGATCTCATCTTTTTTGTTATGGCTGAGTATATTCCATTGTGTGCGTACCACAACTTTACTCATTCATCTGTCGATGGACACTTGGGCTGCTTCTGTATCTTGGCTCTTGTAAATAATACTGCAATAAACATAGGGGTGCCTGTATCTTTTTGAGTTAGTGTTTACGTTTTGTTTGCATCAATACCCAGTAGTGGAATTTTATTTTTAATGTTTTGAGGAACCTCCATACTGCTTTCCACAGTGGCTGCACCAATTTACACTCTCACCAATAACACCGGGTATTTTCAATCTTCTAAAACCTTGTTAGTCTGATGAACAAAACCTAATCGCTTATTATTGTTTTATGTGCATTTCTTTCATTATTAGTGAGATCGAGTACTTTTTCATGAGACAATAGGCAATTGCATTTCCTCTCCTACGAATGATGTTCTCAATTGCTTGTTAATGTTGTACCCAGATTATTTTACCCACAGTTAATGTTTTAAAAGTTTGCTAGGGCTTTATGAATAGCTGGCATGAGGGTGACTACGAGGATGGCCATTAGTCTTACTCCCTTTTCCTTTACATTCTAAGCCAGTGTTTCTTGTCATGCATTTTATGTAGCAGTGGTCCTCTCTTATTCTGGTAGATGGTTTGCCTTGAAGGGACACGAGGGGAAGACTGCTAATCGCCTCCAAGTAGCCACATTCCTAGTGGTGGGTTGAAGAGGGCTGCGAATTCTGTGTCATTGCCCTCACAGAGAAGTTTCTTTCTCTTCCTCTTGGATTTGGACTTGGCCCTATGACTGATTTGACCAGTGGAAGGTGGTGAAATGACACTATGCCCAAGCTGTGAGGCTCTGAGCTTCTGCTCTGTGTTTTTGGCTCCCTCGCGGGAGCGTGATCATTTGAGAGGGGAGGCTGTGAGGCCACAGTGGGAGGGAGAGAGGCTTGAGCGCCCAGCATCTTCGTTGACAGCGGTGAGACCGGTGGAGGAACTGCCCAGCTGAGCCCACTTAACCCCCAGACCCATGAGAAATAACTAAATGCTTATTGTTGTTTTATGGTTCTTTTTAAGTTTTTTTTTTTTTTTTGTTTTTGTTTTTTTCCTGAGCGAGAGACAAGGGCAGAGAGAGAGGGAGAATCCCAAGCTGGCTCCACACTGTCAGCACAGAGCCTGATGTGGGGCTCAATCCCACGAACCACGAGATCACAACTTGAGCCAAAATCAAGAGTCAGAGGCTTAACCCACTGAGCCATCCAGGCGCCCTCATGTGTGTTTTGTAAGTAGGCTCCGTGCCCAATGCAAGCCCAACGTGAGGCTCGTATTCATGACCCTGAGATCAAGACCAGAGCAGAGATCAAGATCAAGAGTCGAATGCTCAACTGACTGAGCCACCGACCAAGCCCCTAGTTTTATGTAGTTTTTAATTGTTATTTCAAGCCACTAAGTTTTAGGGTGCTTCTTTGGCCTTTAATAACCAAATCCTGATTTGTACCTGGGCACATTGTAGTGCAATTGAAAGGCCCCATCTCTTGGCTTGTCCTTCAGGGAAGACTGGCCAATCTGAGTAAAATCTGGATGAGGACATGTTGTGTGGTGTTTCCAGGAAGTCACCTTAAGAGAGACGGGGCGGGGTGGGGGGGCATGGGGCACCTGGGTGGCTCAGTCGGGTGGGCGTCTGACTTCAGCTCAGGTCATGATCTTGCAGTCTGTGAGTTTGAGCCCTGCATCAGGCTCTGTGCTGACAGCTCGGAGCCTGGAGCCTGCTTTGGATTCTGTGTCTCCCTCTCTCTCTGCCCCTCCCCTGCTCATGCTCTGTCTCTATCTGTCTCAAAAAATAAATAAAAACATTTGAAAACAATTAAAAAAAAAAAGAGAGAGAGACGGGGCAGGCCCTAAACGTATGTGACATAGGGCAAGACTGAAGTCCATTATGAAGCCTGTTACCTGCCTTTGCAATAGGAGCCTGTGTCCCAGGGATTCATTGACCTACTTTTTGGGAATTCCTGTATCGGGATACAATTATGAGCAAAATCAGACAGCTCCCTATGCCCACACACCTTACGGCCAATCAAATAATCACAAAGCACGTGGAAAACTATAACTATGACCAGCCCTTGCCAGACAGCCTCACGATGCCAGGAGAGCCCAGAGTGCGGCCTTTGCCAAATCAAGGAGTCAGGGTCTGGAAGTGATGTTTGAGCTAAGGTCTGAAAAGCAGGTGCGAGTGAACTCAGCGATGAGGGTACAGAAGACCATTCCGGGCAGAGGTCACAGCACGTAGGGAGGCACGGCAAGTAAAATGGGAGGAAAGATGATGTGGGTGGAGCCAGAAGGAAGTGAGTTAGGTGTGAACGAAGCCGGAGAGGGCAGCACGTGACAGAATGAGCAGCTCACATTTGTGAGTCTTGTCTGTTTTCAAAGCCCTGGGAGCCACTGAAGCTTTTATTTGTTTGTTTGTTTGTTTACCTTTCCCCCCATTTTTTTAGAGAGAGAGAGCACAGGGAAGGGGGCAGAGGGACACAGAGAGAGAATCTTAAGCAGGCTCCACGTTCAGTGCCCCCGGACGTGGGGCTCAATCCCACAACCCTGGGATCATGACCTGAGCCAACATCAACAGTCAGATGCTCAACTGCCTGAGCCACTCATGCGCGCCCCCACCATTGAAGTTTTTAAGCTGGCAAGTGGCGGTGATCTGAAAGAGAAGATGCTAGCAGAGAAGTGAGACACAGAAGTGCTACTTCTCACTCTCACTCTTGGGCGTGGGTCCTTGACTTTGTTTTTTATTTGTCGCTGAGAGGTTGAATTGAAGTAACTCCTTAATCTTTGGTGAAATCAGGCACGTTTGTTAGGATGTGTATTGGAGTGCATGGGACTCAGTGACAATAGTGGTTTGAACAAGTTGGAAGCTTATTTCTCTTTTAAACAAAAATTGGAGGGTGTTGTATGTAAGCCAAGGTGACAGTAAATTATATTTAAAAAATTGGAGGTGATATAGTAGATCTACTCTAGGAAATCATCAAGGTCCCAGTCTCCTTGTATCTTGTTGCTTTTCTGTCCCTAGGATGTTGCCTTTATCTGTATGGCCCAAGACGGCTCTCAACATTCCAGGCAGTGGGAAGGAAGGAAGGGGAAGAAGAGGTCACATCTCTTCCGTTTTGGGGCATGGGTTAGTGGTTGCCCATATTGCTTCTTTTTATATCTCAGTGACCAGAACTTAGACACATGGTCATACCTAGCTCCTGTGAGCCAAGTCTAGCTATGCCCATTCCTCTACATGTGGTCAATGGCTGCTTTTGCACTAGTAAGGGCCCTTGGTTCCTCAGAAAGTATACAGTCGGATGGCCAAAAGGACCCCTGGTACCTTAGTGTGTGGTCTGGCTGGTGGCCTTAGCTTCCCCCACATCACCCGAACAAAAGACTGACTGAGGGACTGATGGTGGCCCTGGAGAGACAGCAGGAGGAAAGCTGCTTCCCTATAGGGCTCGAGATTCCACAGCAAGCGGGCTGGCCCCCGCCCCAAGGGCTCCCATTCACCTGTGATTCCAAAACATGTGCAGGTGGTAAGGGGCCCCTCAGCACCATCTTGCTGGTAGGTTTGGGGCTGCTAGGTGGGAAGGCCCTCCCATGGCTGAAAAGGACCTTCATTCCTTAGAATACATGTGCTGACAGCCAGAGGGATCCTTGGGTCTCCAGCACACGTGCAGGTAGGTGCCTGAAGGACAGGTGGAATCCAGGAATGTGGGCAGGCTGGTGACCCAGAGGACCCGATGGCTCCAGTGCAAGGCCAGACAGTGACTGGAAGGGCCCCTGGGTGACCAGTGCACAGTAGGGATGGTGGTTGAAAGAGCTGTTGACTCAATAGGTCACGGGCAGGTGAACAGCCAGAGAAGCCCTAGGATTCCCAGTGCCGAACACCTGTGCAGTTGCCAAAGTGCTCACCAACAGCACATGGGCAGACTGATGGCAGGATGACCCTCTGTTGCCCAGCACAAGGCAGGCACGTGCATGTGTGTGTGTGTGTGTGTGTGTGTGTGTGTGCACGTCAGAGGGTGGAACGGAACCAAGTGATGCATGGAACCCTCGTGGGTGGCCAGGTTTCTCATGGAAAGATTGCTTAAGCACATGAGTAGAATAGTAGCCAAAAGGGCTCTTGCTGCCTCAAAACAGAGTTGGTGCAAAGGCACAAAGGGCCCTCGACTCTACTGCATGTGAGGCTAGTATGGTGGCCAAAAGGGCAGTAGAATTACTAGAATAGCCCATGGTTCCCCATCTTGCAGAAAGGTTGTGTGCAGGGTCGACCCGCAGAACCCACATAGGAAGCCAAGTTGGTGACCAGAAGGCCCTCTGGAACACCTAGAAAGAGGGTCACCAAAAGGCATTCGTCTTCCACAACACTCTGAAGCCTGAGGGAGGAAAGTGTTTTGTTCTGTCCACTGCAGGCTGGGGTCCTGAAGCATCTAAGAATATTGGGATTTCAGGCTGGGTGTGGTCAGAAGGGCTTCAAGTCTTGTTCTCTGGTGATGGCAAGTGGGGAGTAGGAAGGGAACGGGATGCACCAGCAAGATGTAAAGATGGTGGCCAAGAGAGCTCTCACTCCCTCAGTATACTGGCAGTTTGCTAGCGAAAAAGTTGATGGCTCCACACTGTGCCGGGCCTGTAAGGTGTCCAAGAGGGATCTCATTTCCCCAACGCGTGGGCAGACTGAAGGTCAGTTAGCTCTCTTCCCCAGCACACAGGCCGGTTGGGGGACCAAATGACCAATGGAACCCTGGTGGGTGGGTCCGTTTGTGACCCTAAGAGTCCTTGCAACCAACGCAGAAGGATGGTGGCCCAAAGGATTCTGTCACAGTGAACATGTGGCCTGGGGCTAGAAGGCCTTTCAGCTCTGTAGCTTGTGAGGCCCATATGACAGCCAAAAGGGCTCCCACTTTCAGAGCTAGTAGTCCCCCGATGGCTGGTTTGCTCTATGTTTCCCAGGACAATGGGGTCAAAATGACTGGTGGAAGCCCAATGGGTGGCCAGGTTTCAGACGGGAAGGTCACGCGGGACACCTTGTGAGGACGGTGGTCGAAAGGGCTCGTTTTTCCTCAAAACGCAGCAGTTGTTATGGCACGTTGGGCCATCGGCTCGGTAGCACTCAAAGCCGAATTGGTGGCCAGAAGGGCTTTCAGCTGCACAGTCACGTGGAGGAGAATTGCTGGTATGACCCATGGTTCCCCAGTACAGACGGAGGCCGGGGGTCCGAAACGACCTGCAGAACCCTGGCGGGGAGTCAGGTTGGTGACCGGAAGGTCCTGTAAGACACCAGAGGGCAGGAAAGACCATCACTATAAAAGGTATGAGTTTTTCATAGCTCTCTAGAGGCTTGAGGGCGAAAGGCCTTTTAGTTTCCAGTTCCGCTGCAGGCTGGGATCCTGAAGAATCCGCAGGTAGGGGGCTTATGGGCCGGCTCGTGGCTGAGAGGGCCTCCAATCGAGTTCCCCCGATGAGGAGCATCGGTAGCCGGAAAGGCAGTGGATGCACCAGCAGGCTGGAAGGATGGTGGCCGCCACGGCTCACACTACCTCATCGCATGGGCGGGTTATCAGCGCCGAGAGTTCCTTCCCCGCTATGCCAGTCCAGGCCTGTAATACCGCCCGACGGGATCTCATTTTCACAGCGTGCGGGCAGGCCGAAGGCGGGTTAGCTCTTGGTTTCCCAGCAGCCGGGCGGGTTGGGGGACCAAATGACCCGCGGAACCCTATCAAGTGGGCATGTTTGTGACCGGAGGAGTATCTGCCAGAAGTGCAGGAAAAGGATGGTGGCCCAAAGGTGCCCATGGGGCCTGGCGCGGGAAGTGCCCTGGGTTTCCCCCTGTGCCAGGCCCTTAACGTAACGTGACCGAAGGGACCGTGCATTTCCATAGCATGCAGGCCGGCCGGCGTGGTGGAGCCTCTGTTCCCTTGCCCGCAGCAAGCCACATCACACTGCTGTGTCTCCGCCGCTAGCCTCAGTTGGTGATTTCAGCTTTGGTGAGTCGCTCCTTTGAGCTGTACTTTCTGTGCACTCAATGTAAAATAAGACTTTGGGCTTAAGCTGCCATCGGCCTAGGCGCAGAGCATGCCTAGACCGATATTTTAAAAGCCTTGAGGGATTGTCAAAAGGAGAGAGTGTTTCCTTGTTCTTGTTAGTCTCCCCTGCTCTATTTCTGCATTTCTCCATGCATTGTGGATCAAAGGACATCAGACCAAATTGGTCTTTAGCGTCCAAGAGATTACCATGTGTCGTGGAGACCTGGACCAGATGACTACACAAAAAATTAGGTAGTAGTTAGCATACCTGTTGTGCAGGGGAAATAAACACCAGGGGGATCTGACCTATTGTGAGGGTCACAGAAGACTTCCTTGATGAAATGAGAGACTTGAGAGATGAACAGGAGTTATCTACAATGCTATCTAGGCCAGTGGTTCTTAAACTTGGGTGTGAATCAGAATCACCCAGAGCACCTGTAAAACACGGATGGCTGGGCTTCCCTCCAGAGTTTCTCGGTCAGTAGATCTGCGGTGGAACTGATGAGTTGCATTTCTAACCTGTTCCCAGGTGATGCTGATGCTGCCTGCCATTGGGGAACCACACTTTGGGAACCACTTATCTGGGCCATATCTCCCAACAGGTGTGGCGGGGCGCAGTGCTGAAGGTGGGTTATAGGTCAGCTGAGGACTGGTTCTCTTCAGCTCTCAGGGGCAGTTAAAATTGGGGGCTGAGGCAGTACCCAAGGATGCTCATCTCTAGCAGTGGATAGCCTCGTCCGTTCCCCCAGCATGCTCTGCAGACTTCATGCTGACTTACTGTGATAGGGAAACAGTTGGGAAGGACTGGCCTGGTCAAATGGGGAGGGGCAGGTGGTTAGTGTCAGGTCAAGAGAAGAGTTTATCTGAGGACTCTGCAGCAGGGAAGACGGCTGCATGTTCAGAGAACTGAAGAGAAGGCCAGCGAAGGTGTACAGGAGAGGGTCTGGTTAGATGGTACGAAGAGAATGTAGAGGTTCAGCTGGTAAAGGATTTGGAAGACCTCGTTAAGTATCCAAAACAATGAGAAAGCAGTGAAAAATTTTCATCAAGGGAATGGTTTGGCAGCGTGTAAATATGCGTGTGGGAAGACCAATTAGGCAATGACGGAATGGTCTAGGATGGAACTGACGGTGCTATGGTCCAAGGTGGATAAAGTGAACATGGAAGCACTGGAAAGATGTTTTGAAGGCAAATCAATAAACCTGGGTGATTATTGAATGTAGAGGTTGAATGATAAGGAGGTGTCTGATAGGATTCTCAGATGATTCTCAGCTTGAAGTCATTATTTGTATTCTCAGATAAACCATCCTGGTGGTCAGATTCGGGAGGAAGTGGTTTTGAAGATGCTGAATATGAGGTGCTCTTGTTTTTTTATTGTTCAGTTGGAGATTTTTGGAAGGCAGCTGGCTATGTCCCTGGATTACAGAGGACATACGTGAGTAAAGTTAACTGCAGGGGCCATGTGGTGTGTGGCCTGGACTTTAGAGGACATGCAGGTATGTGATCTGGACCTCAGGACATGCAGATGTGTGGAGCTGGACTTCAGAAAATGTCCAAATGGATTCTGTTAGTGTGTGGAGAGATGGTCCCTGAAGCCACACTAGGTACATGGAACAGAGATTGCAAGCTCCATTGCCCATAGGGGCCAGGCAGGTAACATGCAGGCCAGATGTATATTTTGTTTGACTCAATGATTGAGACTGCCTTCTCTTTTCCAGACATACAATGTCATGTGGTTATTGCATGGATTTTCAACTGAAGTCCGGATCTGGCTTTTACTACAAAATGTCTCGGTTTTAAATGTTGGCTTAATTTTAAGAATTGACCTGGGTCAAAGAGAACAAAAATGTGTTGTAAGTGGCTCCCATGCTGCCAGTTGATAGCTTTTGTCGATGGGTGGGAAGGGAAGAGTGTGTCCGATCAAGCCTCTGAGGAATCCAGCGGAATGAAATTCCAGGTCTGGTAGAGAAGGATGTGGAGTGACCAGAGAGGTCAGAGCAGGGGAGCATGGTGTCCTGAAAACCAAGACAAGAGGTCGTTCAGGCTTCAGAGTTGGGTGGTATACCAGGACCCAGTGCTTCTAGAATGGACGTAAAGCAAATACTATTAGGTAGATAATGTTTTTGGAAATGCCCATGGCGGAAAATGTTTGTGCTGTGGTCCCTTTCTCTTTAGAGGACAGAGCTTCAAGACTTTAAAGACTTGTTTGCATTCTAATGGAAAGCCTTATAAACTCTGTCATAAATTCCTTTCCTTCCACTGTCCCAACCTCATTGACTTTATAATTAAAAATATCTCGTTTTAGGGGTACCTGGCTGGCTCAGTCAGTAGAGCATACAACTCTTGATTTCTGGGTCGTGATTTCAAGCCCCATGTTGGGTGTAGAGATTACTTTAAAAAAATTTAAAAAAATATCTTGTTTTAATATTTTTAAATGTTTGTTTATTTTGGAGAAAGAGAGACAGAGAACGTGTGTGTGTGGGGGGTGGGGGGCAGGTAGAGAGGGAGACACAGTGTCTGAACCAGGCTCCAGGCTCTGAGCTGTCAGCACAGAACCCTATGCAGGGCTCGAAGTCGCAAACTGCGAGATCATGACCTGAGCCAGACGCTCAATTGACTGAGGCACCCAGGCGGCCCCCCAAAATATCTTGTTTTAATCTTGGATTGTAATTTGATTTGATCCAGAGATACAGGAAATTCAGTCCCTCTTGTGGAGGAATTATTGTCAATGCACAAAACACTGTAGGAATTGTTTCCAAGGCCTCCTTTTGCTAGGAAAGTAAGCTTGAGTTAAAACTTAGAATAATAAACCGAAGGGTGTAACAAATAGCGTCACATCTCAATTCTATAGGTTTGTATTAGGGTTTAATAGAAAGAGTACTTCCAGAATAGGAATAAGGAAGCCTTATGTACGGTCTCAGGCAAATCATTCATCTTTGTCTTAGCTGTAAATGAGGATACTAATATATCTACTCACACTATATGGCTTGTTGTACAGATCCCCCCCCCCAAAAAAAATGAAAGTACTTGAAAGTGATATAAAAATGTCAAAGTGTCAATATGAAATATGGATATGAAATAATTGGTATAGTAAAGCATGTCAATATAAAGTTGAATTGCTGCTGTAAAAGTTGAGAAGGACCCTCACCGCGGATATCCACAAATTAGGTTACTCAGTACTTGCTTCCATATGCTAATGATGAGAAAACCGCTTAATTAATGTATCATCCAAGCCCGGACACTTTTTCGTGTGAAACGGGGCACTGTTAACAGTTCTTTGGGACAACAGGCAAAACCCAGGACTGTCCTGGGTGCAGTGGAACCCGTGATCCTCCAGGCATAGGTAAAATGTCACTAGATATATCATTGATTTGTTAGATGGTGTGGTGACCTCAAATCTATGTGTGCAAAATGCTTTCTTCTCCTAAAAACTTGTTCACTTGGATATGTTATAAGGACACAGCAGTTTCACAAACAGGAATACTGGCCTAAGTGAAAAGCAAGAAAATAATAAACACACAAGGTACCATCTCTAGCTCCCATTCTTGCTTCTAAAGGGCATTTAGAAATTCAACAGAAGGATGTGCTTTGAGCTAGTGTTCTCAACTCTAATGAAGTAATTTGGTTTTTGACTCTTAGAGGAGACTGTGGCAGGTGAAAAGATTGGGTGAGTCTTCCCTGACAGGAGGGGAAAATATTAAATAATGGAATTAGCACGCAAAAGATGGTAGGTTCAGTGGTGTCGTAGCCCTGGCAGACTAATGTACAGTGCGTTTATATCCTCATGCAAGTAGATGAGGTACAATGGTATGCACAGAATTTGAATGTCTCGGGGATTCATTTGGAGCCTGGCTACGGCTCTAGCTAGCCCCTTTAGGCTGTAGCGATTTGGGGATAGGTGGGTGAGATTAACAGAACAATAATTCACACATGTTTTCATTTGGTGAGTTTTTATGTTCTCAAGTTTGAGTTGGGTTTCATACCTTTGTGAGAAGTCTTGCTGGAATGTGATTGCGTCGCGGTGGCGGCTGATGTACCATTAGAAGACACTGCTAAAGATGGACATTTCTCAGTAATCAGGTAAGTAGGCAAGCCGGCCTTTGTTCTCTGCATAATCTGAAGCGCTCTGGGATCTGCAGCCTGGCACATGAAAAGCAGCACATCTGAATTGACAAAGAGATCTTTATTTCTCTTCCACAATGTACAGAGAAAAGGTAGAAAGAGAAGTGGAGTGTGAATTTATTTCTTCGGGAGTGTGTGCTATCAGTTTGAGCAAAGGAAATGCTAATGGAAGTTGTGTTCCTGCCTCGCGACAGCCAGCGTTTCCTGTCTCTCCTGTCTCGCGTTGCCGTATTCTGTGTTTGTGCTGGGTCTGGGTCCAGACCGCAGCCTCCCACTTCGCCGAGGGGTGGAGCAGCCTGGGAGGGAGGAGGGTTCCCTGCTGGCTGCAGCTCTGCCCGGCTAAAAGGAATATGCCCCTAGGCAGGCTGGGCCGGAGTTTACCCATTTTGAAAAGCCACATACAGAGAGAGATAATTGAGAACATAATAATATGATTTACGTGCTAAGCCTTTGAGTTTGTTGAAAGAAAGTTGTCAGCTAAATATTTCCTTTGGATAAGCTATTAGTATAGCACTTATTTATTTTCAGGACCAAAGTTCTATCTTCTTTTTAAAAAAATTAAAAAAAATTTTTTTTTTTATTTTTGAGAGAGACAGAACGTGAGTGAGGGGGAGAGAGAAAGAGAGAGAGAAAGAGAGACAGACAGAATCCAAAATGGGCTCTAGGCTCTGAGCTGTCAGCACAGAGCCCCATGAGGGGCTCGAACCCACTGACCCACTGACCGTGAGATCATGACCTGAGCCAAAGTCAGATGCCCAACCCGCTGAGCTACCCATGCGCCCCAGCCACCTTCTTCTTTTATGTTAGGTGACCCTGCTGAAGTCAGTGGAAGCATCTTGGGCACATTCAGATACTGACTTTGGCTTGGCCAAATAGCAGTGATTAGAGACACTTATCACCATTTTATGTCAGTTTAGTAACTGAGACGTAAAAGCAATTAATTCTTGTTTCATTGTGATATTTTGAAATTTTTCTAACTACCCTAATTTGGCATCGTGATAATGGCTCTGTTCAGAGCAGTAGCATTTTTTCATTCTTTTGTTCTGGGTCCTGTATGGTGGTTCTTATACCAAACGGCAGAGAGTTTTTTGCTACTATTTGTTGAGTTTGAAATCGATTTGAAGGGTTATGTTGGGAAAACCAAAATTCATTGGAACTCCTTTGTTCACTTTAACGAGCATCACTTTCTATTAGCCTTCCAGTCTTAAAGATGGTTCCCCTCAAATACTTGTAGCAGTTTCAGGCAGCTCCTAGAACACTTGATCAGATAAAGATGATGGTCATGTATTGGCGAAGCCACATCTGGGGTGGGGAGCGGGGCAGGGCATCTCAGGGCCAGCGTTTCCTGCACAGCGTTCAGTCATTTGACAAGTGGGCATTGAACTCATTCATCCATTGAATCAGGTGTTTTGTAGGCTCTGCAAGGCCAAGGGGGAAAGCTGGTGAGTCCTGGTTCCATACAGGCTTGTTAGGTAAAAGGCACCTACTTTCTAACCTGGTCCTTGGTAGTGCTTTGGAGCTCTGTGAAGGGAGCATCCGCTCTTGGGAAGCACGGGAAGGTTTAGAGCCTTTTGTCCTTCAGCAGCGAAGTGTTCTGCTCTTTTACTTGAAGCGCAGAACACTCAGCACAACACCAGCACGAATCTGACCGGATATTGACGTGTCCAAATTTCTACCAGGTGGCTCTTCATTTGATACTATGTGTGGAAGGGTCAGAGTTAACCCCGGTGGTGTTCGGTTCAATTCCTGGGGCTTCCACTTTCTCTTGCCTTCTTTAGAAACCGTTTCCTGGTGTTCTAATTCTGTATCTTGCCAAGGAGTGAAAGCTGGGAGGAAAACCCCGGAAGTAGCTTGTGGTGAAGTTTCAAGTTTTTTGGCTCTTATCCAAACGCTCGTGAGCTTCATTTGTGTTCACATATAAGAAAAGCCAACCCAGATCTCCTAATAATGTTTTATTTAGTGCTTAAACTTTAATTGCAGGGTATAAATGATACCATTAGGAACCGATATCAATACTAATGCCACCTATATTATTATTTACTCGGCTGAAAACTAAGCTTGTTGAAATATATTTATTAACACTGCACCCTCGAACTACATACACATTTAAAGCTTAATTCTGTGGCTGTTCATGAATTCTCAGCACACTACAGTGTTGGGGCTTCCCAGCTTGAGATAAATCCATTATGAAATTTGAGTGATAAAGTGTGTTAGGGCATTTCTTTTTTCAGGTAACAAATGCAAGCTGCTTTTTTCAGATGATGAGGCACCCTTTCTGGAATTCTAGCCCTTTCAGCCAACAAACAGTTAAATTTGGCATTTATGATGTATAAACTTTGCTCCTTAGCATTAAAATGTACCTTATTCATTCCTTAGATTTCTCTTTCAACCGTGGCTATTGTTTGTCACTAACAGCTAGCTTTTGTGAAGTTAATAAATGTGCATAATAAGGACATAAAGGTATGGAGAAGTAATACTGTAATCCTTTTGTTTGGATAATCAGTCTAATGTATGCAAATTAAACCTTATTAGTACTAGGGTTTTGTGTCTGCTTATCAAAATGTGCCATTTTCATGAAAATTGGAAGTCCATTATATAAAGTTATTATTAACAATCATTTAGGAATTATATACGGTATGCAAATTAAAGTTGATTACAACTAATTAAGGGCTTTCTTTGTTATTTGACCTTGTCTGCTTTTTATGTAAATATGTTTCTTTTGGTCTGGCATATTTTTAGACTCAGAAAAGTATATTAAGACAAGTTACATTATGTATTTTTTAATATATCTTTGTGTTGCCATTGTCTGTGCCCCTCATTTTACAGAGGCACACATGATATGTAGAGCCACGCATCTTGCTGTTTGCAGATGGTTCTCTAGGTGAGTAGAATTTCAGAAATAGAAAACAATCAGATTTCCAAGTCTCTCCACTAAGTTTAATGGAATATGAGCACAAATCCAGTGTAACATATAAACAGTCTTCATGCCAGAATGCCCTTTTTTTCCACTATTTATTGACTTCAGTGAGTCTTGGGTTGCAGATTTCCAAATGGAGCTGAGTAATAAGTGATCATTACTTGCTTACAAGGTGCCCTGCAAACCTAATTGTTATCCATGAAGGCATTCAGCTAAAGATAAGTAACTTCACCACTGAAAGTATCACAGGTCTAGTACCAGGGGCCTTTAGGAAGAACTCTGTGCTCCCTGTGAAAATAAGGGAAGAACTTCTCTTCTCATCTGGCAAAGAGGAAACATTTGAGGTGAGGCTTTTTAACACTTACTGAATTATATTTTTCCTTCAGTGCAGTTGTTCTAGTTTTCTGTGAAGAAGCTTGATACAGTGGCTGGAGCAAAGGATCCCGGGGCACTAGGTTTAATTGTGTGATACAAAAGACGTGTTAATCAATAGCTCTCCATTTGCCTTAAAATATATGGGTAGGAAAAAGAATAGGGAAGATACACAGCCCAAGAAACGAGACCAGCGTATTGCACAGTATCTAGATATTTAAAAGAGGCCAAGTGTTGAGAACTCTTCAAAAGAGAAACCATGAACCAAATCACCATTGAATTCCTCCAGATTTTGAATTTTCTTTTATTTTTCTGCTTTGAAGAGTCAGTTTCTTTATTTTTTTAAACAACTGTTAAATTCTTGAAAAATGTCATTCAAACTCTTAACAAAGGAATTGAAAACAAACTTGTAGTTGAACGTATGATATATAAACAGAGAAGTGCACGTAGCATAAACACACAGCTTGTTAAAGTTTCACAGACTTGTCACTCTGATGCAACCAGGACCCAGATCAAGGAACAGCACCTTAACGGTACTCCAGTAGCCCCTGTGTTTTTCATAAGTCAGATGACAGTATATGTGTGGGTCTGTTTCTGGCCTGTCTTGGGGAGAATTGACATCTCTACAATACTGAGTACTTAAATCTATGAACATGGTATATCTTTTATAAAGGGAAACTTTATGATTCATTAGCCTCCCGGGAAAACACAGGAAAATCAAGAAAAGAGAGACTAAGTTCATACATTTCTCTGGAATTTTGGTGGTCCCTGCATGGAGTAGATGTCCCACTACACCATACTGCCTGGGAAAGATGTGGGTGTGCTGCTGGACTTCATGGAGTGGTGAAGCTTTCATGTGGAGCCTCCAGTTTTCTAGGCACTGCATGCTTTCCTCACCCTGTGTCTGCAGGTGTTCCAGGTCTTCTTCCACAGGTACTTTGGCTATCATTTCTTGCCACTTTTGCTCCAGTTCTCGTGTGGAGAGTTTTCAGTATAACACAAAGCACCGTGCCTTTTATAGCCTTCCACTTAAGGTGCAGGGCTCTTAGCGAACGTTTTCTTCTTGTTCCAAAGGGAAGCAAAATTTGTCCTTCTCAGGGTCAAACTGTGCCCTGCTAAAAGGTACAAAGCATGCTTTGGTTTTTATGTTTGTAGAGACCAAGTTTTTCTAGCAGTTCCAGATATTTTTCTTTCCCCAGAGCAAGATGTAGAACCCTGGAATTCCTATCTCCATGGGGAAAAAAAGGTCCTCATTTGCACCATGGCTCAATAGGTACAAGTGGAAGAATGATCTCATGATAGTGGCCTCACAGATAATACAGGCTGTGTCTGAATTGTACCATAATAAAGGTGCTGCTGTAGGTGCAGCTTTCCGCCTTCTCAGAAGATCCTTTGCTCGCAGAGGAATTGCTGGGTGTGCCTGGAGAAGCTCCAAAAAGGTTAATAAGTGCCTGTGGTAGTAAGAGAAGGAAGATTGAAAGAGAACCCAGGAAATTCTCACAATGGTGTGCGGAAAAGGAGGCAAGCGCCAAGTCTCTAGTCTGCCTTTAGAACAATGTGGAGAAACACAAGCACAGGGAGAGGTGTGGGTGACGCCCCCTGCTGTCAGGTGACTGGCTGTGTACTCCCCGCTTCCTTTCCCACGCACTGACTGCTTCCTACGTGGGGATGGGAGAAAGGACACAAAACGCTCTCTTCTCTCCTGGTGTTGTGCACATGGGAACAGTGGGCTGGGCTGACTACAGCCAAGCGGTAACAGCCCCTAAGAACAGGGTCCTGGAAGTTAACCGGTTTTTTTAGGTTTATTATTTTACATTTCTCAAAATAACACAGTAAAATTACAGGCAACACAAACAAGATTCAAGCCATGTGAGTCTTTTAATTCAGGCAGAATTTAATGTGTAATTAAGATTAATTACACCATAATGGCATTGTAGACACATGATTATTGCATCATCTTCCTTGCAGACTTGTATCTTCATCTTGCTTTCGCATCATTCTGGCTTCTCCAGCCGAGCAGTGTGCTGAGAGTCAGAGCCGGGGCAATTCGGCTGCATTTTGCAGGGTGTGTTTGTTACAAGGTCATTTTGGAAGTTAATTTTTGCCAGTGCTCATTTCACAAGTGTTTAAAATATGCTCAGGTATCATGGCCTTAAAAAATACTGCCTTTTGGTTTGAGAAGAAGCTAAGCCTTAAAATATCTCTGCTAGAAGCTCAAAGCATTTGTGTTCATTGAGTTTAGAACATCAGTTGAATTTGGTGTTCGTGAATTGCGTGTGAAGTGTTTGGATTGTGCGTGAAGGTAAAAAGAATTTATTTCTCAGTCATAAATTCAAAAATGTGGGTGAGAGTCTGGAAATGATTTAGCATAGGCCACTTCCTGAATCAGAGGGGAAGATGGGCTAAACTTTCAAAGCAGTTTTGATTTTCCTGTTAGAAAAAGGAAAAGAAAAAGAAATTTGGGGCGCCTGGGTGGCTCAGTCAGATAGGCGTCTGATTTCAGCTCAGGTCATGATCTCGCTGTTCGTGAGTTCGAGCCCTGCGCCTGGCTCTGTGCTGACAGCTTGGAGCCTGGAGCCTGCTTCGGATTCTGTGTCTTCCTCTCTCTCTCGACCCCTCCCCCACTGGCACTCTCTCTCTCTCTCTCTCTCTCTCTCTCTCGCTCTCGCTCTCAAAAATAAATACACATTAAAAAATGAAATAAAATAAAGAAAAAGAAATTCAAAGAAGGAAATTTCATTTTATACTCTAGTATATTATTTAAATATATAACAAATACAACAATTTTCTTTTTCTTTCTTTTTCTTATTTTAGAGAGAGAGTGTACAAGTGGGGGAGAGAGAGAGAATTAGAGAATCTCAATCAGATTTCACGCTCAGCGTGGAGCCCGACCAAGGCTCGATCCCACAACCGTGGGATCATGACCTGAGCTGAAATCAAGAGTCGAACACTCAACCCACCGAGCCACCCAGGCACCCCAACAACACCTTTTTAAAAATAATTTTTTAAATTATTATTTTTATTTTAGAGAGCACACAAGCAGAGAAGAGGGGCAGAGGAAGTGAGAGAGAATCTGAAGCAGGCTCCATGCTCTACATCGAGTCCAGTGCGGGGCTCGATCCCATGACCCTGCGATCATGACCTGAGCCAAAATCGAGATTCAAACGCTTAACTGACTGAGCCACCCAGGTACCCCCGAACAACTACGTTCAATCAGTACTTCATCCTGCATAATTAGGCCTAGACAGAGAGTTTTATTTCCTTCAGTTTTCTTGGCTGTGGTTTCAATACTAAGAGGAAATAATTCTCAAATGTGAGTAAATTATAGTTCCTTTTGTTATGTAATCAGTTATATACTTTTTATTATGGAAGCTTTCAGATATACATAGTCAGTCCCTTTTATTTTATGTTATGCTATTTTATTTTAAAGTTTTATTTATTTATGTAATCTCTATACCCAACGTGGGGCTTGAACTCAGGACCCCTAGATCAAGAGTTTCAAACTCTTCTGACTAAGCCAGCCAGGTGCTCCAGTCAGACCTTTTTAAAAGAAAAAGTTATCAGGGCACCTGGGTGGCTCAGCCGGTTAAGGGTCTGATTTTTGATCTTAGTTCAGGTCTTGATTTCAAGGTCTTGATCTCAGGGTTGTGAGTTCAAGCCCTGCATTGGGCTCTATGCTGGGTGTGAAGCCTACTTAAGAAAACAAAAATATTCTCTTGGATTCTAGTGTTGACTTAAATAATTTTGGTTATATGCTATCACACTATTAGTTGTTAACTCCTGCTTTTACCTCTTATACAAGTATAAAGCAAAATAAGCAACATACATGAAACACTAGCAGTTGTATTCCCATAACATTTTCCCCTATAACATTTAAAATAACAACAGCGGGGGCGCCTGGGTGGCGCAGTCGGTTAAGCGTCCGACTTCAGCCAGGTCACGATCTCGCGGTCAGTGAGTTCGAGCCCCGCATCAGGCTCTGGGCTGATGGCTCGGAGCCTGGAGCCTGTTTCCGATTCTGTGTCTCCCTCTCTCTCTGCCCCTCCCCGGTTCATGCTCTGTCTCTCTCTGTCCCAAAAATAAATAAACGTTGAAAAAAAAAATTTAAAATAACAACAGCGATTTAAAGTAAAGAATGATGTTTTTCTTTTTTTTTCCGTATGAAATTTATTGTCAAACTGGTTTCCGTACAAGAATGATGTTTTTCTGAAACTACTTTTTAGGTATTCTTTATTCACTAGTTTATAATTCAGACAGTCTTATTCTGGCTGAAATGACTAGAAGTTCATCTGAAATCTAGTGTACTTAAAAAAGAATAATAGCCTTTCCTATAAGGCAGACTGTCCAGGGCATTTGTTTGGATGATCGTCTAAATCAAGGATCAGTAAACTGTTTCTGTGAAGTATCTGACAGTAAATATTTTAAGCTTTGATGGCCAAACGATCTCTTACAACTCCTCAACTATTGCTATTGTATTGTGAAATTAGCCATAGACGTATAAGAGAATGAGTTTAGCTATGTTTCAGTAAAACTTTATTTACAAAAGTGGATGGAAGGTGGCATTTGGCCGATGGATGTAGTTTGCTAATCCCTGATCTAAATGAAAATACAGCGTGAAAAATTCTTGGGCTGTCTTTGCAGACTTCCATTTGAAAAACAATTATACCCCACGTTTCTGGGAGAATTTTTTCTTAAAAAATTTTTTTAAAGGCTTATTCATTTATTTTTGAGAGAGAGAGTGTGAGTAGGGGAGGGACAGATAGACACACAATCCGAAGCAGGCTCTGAGCTGTCAGAAAAGAGTCTGATGCAAGGCTTGAACCCAGGAATCGTGAGATCATGACCTGAACCAAAGTTGGATGCTTAACCACCTGGAGTGACTCAGGTGCCCCCTCTGGGAGATTCTTTAGGGTGTGTGTGGTTTTTAAAATTTATTTATTTATTTTGTGAGGTAGGGACAGAGAGGGAGAGAGAGAGAATCCCAAGCAGGCTCCATGCTGTCAGCACAGAGCCCTATGCAGGGGCTCGATTTCACAAATGGTGAGATCATAACCTGAGCTGAAATTAAGAGTTGGACGCTTTACTGAGTCACCCAGGTGCCCCTGTGTGTGTGTATTTTAAATTAGATTGTCAAAAATTATGCAAGTAAAACCTTCTTAATTTGGCAAGTGAAACAGTTCTGAGATATATAGTGACAGTGTTCTTAATCTTTCCGCCACTTCCTCCATTTTAACTACCATCAGATGGACAATATTAATAGCTTAATTCTCACGAACACTTTTTTTGATGGACAGATCTATGAAAACATAAATTGTTTCTCTACTCATTGTTGAGCCTCTTCTATACATGTTTCCTAGCCTTAAAAAAAACCCTAGATAATATATTTCCTATCCATCCAGGCCAATAGACATAGATCTGTTTTTTCCCTTCAATTTTTATTATGAGAAGGTGAAATAATAGTAATGAATGCTTATCTAACCTCTGTCTAGCTTCATGCATTGTTAACATTTGACTATATTTGTGTTCATGCTCCCTCCTACCCCCAGTGTTAGGTTGAGCTGTGTAAAGTTGCCAATACTTAACTGCTTTGACATACAAAAAATGGCAGTTTGATATAGTGGAACCTAATATTTATATTTTTCTATATCATCTGAGACAGAATAAATTGAACATTATGGCATTTCCCCCATAAATACTTCAGTATGCACTTTCAAAAGAAAGTACCTTCTCAAATATCCCCCCACAGTCCTCTGCAGAGGACTGACCAGTGGGAAAGAGCAGCCAAAACGCAGCTGTAGAGTGCACACAGCATACACCAGAAACACTTCCTGGAATGCCAGGCCCTGGACAGTGTATGACTCCTTTCTGATATAGCATTTCTCTCAGGTGCAGGAAACATAACAGACTTTCAAAACACTCAAAAGACAGAAAATTAGCCAAAGGACAAGATGGAGGAATTCTCCCCAGAAGAAAGGTCAAGAAGAAATCACAGCCAGGGACTTGCTCAACACAGATATAGACAATATATCTGAACAAGAATTTAGAACAGTCATAAGATGACTAGCTGGCCTTGAAAAGAGCATAGAAGACACCAGAAAAACCCTCGCTGCAGAGATCAAAGACCTAAAAACTACTCAGGATGCATTTAAAAATGCTATAACAGAGATGCAAAATAAAATAGATACAGTGACAGTGAGGATTGAAGAAGCAGAGGAAAGAATAGGAGAAATAGAAGCTAAAACAATCTAAAATAATGAAGCTTAAAAAGGGAAAGGAAATTACTGGATCATGAGAGGAGACTTAGAGAACTAAGTGATTCCATGAAACTAAACAATATCTGTAGCATAGGACTCCCAGAAGAAGAAGAGTGAGAAAAAGGGGCTGAAGGTCTATTGCAACAAATTATGGCTGAGAACTTCCTTTATCTGGAGAAGGAAATAGGCATCCAAGTCCAAGAGGCACAGAGAACTCCCTTGAAAATCAACAAAAGCAGGTCAACACCAGGACAAATCATAGTCAAATTGGCAAAATACAAAGATAAAGAGAATTCTGAAAGCAGCCAGGGACAAAAGGTCCTTAACCTACAAGGGTAGACACATAAGGTTAGTAGCAGACCTGTCCACTGAAAGTTGGCAGGCCAGAAGGGAGTGGCAGGAAATATTTAATGTTTTGAATAGGAAAAATATGTAGTTAAGAATCCTTTATCCAGCAAGGCTGTCATTTAGAATAGAAGGAGAGATAAATACTTTCTCAGACAGACAAAAACTAAAGGAATTCATGACCACTAAAAAAGACCAAAGCAACAGAGACTATAAAGGACCAAAGACCATCACCAGAAACACTAGATCTACAGATAACACAATGGCACTAAATCCATATCTTTCAGTAATCACTCTGAATGTAAATGGACTAAATGTTTTAATCAAAAGACATTGGGTATCAGAAAGGATAAAAAAACAAGATCTGTCTATACGCTGCCAATAAGAGACTCATTTTAGACCTGAAGACACTTGCAGATTGAAAGTGAGGGGATGGAGGGGCACCTGGGTGGCTCAGTCAGTTAAACGTCTGACTTCAGCTCAGGTCATGATCTCGTGGTTCGGGAGTTCAAGCTCCACATCAGGCTCACTGCTGTTAGACAGAGCCCACCTTGGATCCTCTGTCCCACTCTCTCAGCCCCTTCCTTGCTCTCTCTCAAAAATAAATAAACATTAAAAATATTAAAAAAAAGAAAGGGGATGGAGAACCATTTATGATGCTAATGGAGGTCAAAAGAAAGCTAGAGTAGCCATACTTAAATCAGACAAACTACATTTTAAAACGAAGACTGTAACGAGATGAAGAAGGGCATTATACCATAATTAAGGAGTCTATCCATCAAGAAGATCTAACAATTATAAATATTTATGCTCCCAACTTGGAACACCCATATGTATAAATCAATTAATCACAAATGTAAAGAAACTCATTGATAATAATGCCATTATAGTAGGAGACTTTAATACCCCACTTACAGGGGCTCCTGGATGGCTCAGTTGGTTAAGCATCTGACTTTGGCTCAGGTCATGATCTCATGGTTTGTGAGTTCAGCCCTGCATTGGTCTCTGTGCTAACAGCTCAGAGCCTGGAGACTTCTTTGGATGCTCTCTCTCTGTCCCTCCCTTGCTCACTTGCTCTCTCTCAAAAATAAATAAACATTTAAAAAATACTCTACTTACAACAATGGACATATCATCTAAGCATAAATGTAACAACTCAACTTTGAATGATACACTGGACCAGATGGACGTAACAGATATATTCAGAACACTTTATTCTGAAGCAGAAGAATACACATATTTCTTGAGTGCACACGAAACATTCTCCAGAATAGATGACATATTGGGTCACAAATCAGCCCTCAACATGTACAAAAATATCGAGATCATACCATGCATATTTTCAGATCACAATGTTAATGAAACTTGAAATTAACCACAAGAAAAAATTTGGAAAGCCCTCAAATACATGGAGGTTTAAGAACATCCTACTGAAGAATGAATGGGTTAACCAGGAAATTAAAGAAGAAATTAAAAAAAATATGGAAACAAATGAAAATGAAAACACGAATAGTCCAAACCCTTTGGGATGCAGCAAAGGGAGTCCTAAGAGGAAAATACATTGCAGTTCAGACCTTTGTCAAGAAGCAATCAAGGTCCCAAATACACAGTCTAAGCTTCCACCTAAAGGAGCTAGAAAAGGAGCAGCAAATAAATCCCAAAGCCAACAGAAGAAGGGAAAATAACAAAGATTAGAGCAGAAATAAATGATACAGAAACAAAATGAACAGTTCAACAGATCAATGAAACTAAAAGCTTGTTTTTTGAAAGAATAAACAAAATTGATAAACCCCTAGCCAGACTTCTCAAAAAGAAGAGTGAAGACCCAAATATATAGAATCACAAATGAAATGGAAGAGGTCACAACTAACGCCACAGAAATACAAACAATTATAAGAGAATACTATGAAAATTATATGCTAACAAACTGGATAATCTAGAAGAAACGGACAGGTTCCTAGACACTCACATACTACTAAAACTCAAATAGGAAGAAATACAAAATTTGAACAGGCCAAGAGAGTCCTGGGCCAGATGGCTTCCCAGAGGAATTCTACCAGATGCTTAAAGAAGGGTTAATACCTATTCTTCTCAAACTGTTCCAAAAAATAGAAATGGAAGGAAAGCTTCCAAACTCATTCTATGAAGTCAGCATTACCTTGATTCCAAAACCAATGACTCCACTAAGAAGGAGAATTACAGGCCAGTATCCCTGTTGAATCTGAATGCAAAAATTCTCACCAACATACTAGCAAATCAAAGTCAACAGCACATCAAAAGAATCATTCACCATGATCAAGTGGGGTTTATTCCTGGGCATCAGGGCTGGTTCAGTATTGGCAAATCAATCAATATGATTTACTGCATTAATAAAAGAAAGAAGAACCATATGATCCTTTCAATAGATGCAGAAAAAGCATTTGACAAAATACAGCATCCTTTCTTGATAAAAACTGTCAAGAAAGTAGGGATAGAAGGAACATACCTCAACATCCTAAAAGTCATATATGAAAAGCCCACAGCTAATATCATCCTTAATGGGGAAAAATGGAGCTTTCCCCCTAAGATCAGGAACATGACAGGGATGTCCACACCCACCACTGTTGTTCAACGTAGTACTGGAAGTCCTAGCCTCAGCAGTCAGACAACAAAAAGAAATAAGAGGCATACAAATTGGCAAAGAAGTAGTCAAACTTTAACTCTTCACAGATGAGATTATACTCTACATGGAAAACCCAAAAGACTCCACCAAAAAACTGCTAGAACTGATACATGAGTTCAGCAAACTCGAAAGATATAAAGTTAATGTATAGAAATTGGTTGCATTTCTTTTTTTTTTTTAACATTTATTTATTTTTGATAGAGCACGAGTGGGGGAGGGACAGAGAGAGAGGGAGACAGAATCCATAGCAGGCTCCAGGCTCTGAGCTGTCAGTACAGAGCCTGACGTGGGGTTTGAACCCATGAACCGCGAGATCATGACCTGAGCCAAAGTCGGACGCTTAACTGACTGAGCCAACCAGGTGCTTCATTCGGTTGCATTTCTATACACCAATAGTGAAGCAGCAGAAAGAGAAATCAAGGAATCAATCCTATTTACAATTGCACCAAAAGCCATAAGATACCTAGGAATAATCCTAATCAAAGAGGTTAAAGATCTGTATGCTGAAAACTATAGAAAGCTTATGAAAGAAATTGAAGAAAATATAAATCAATGGAAAAAAACATTCCATGCTCATGAATTGGAAGAATAAATATTGTTAAAATGTCTATACTACCCAAAGCAATCTACACATTCAATGCAATCCCAATCAAAATAACACCAGCATTCTTCACAGAGTTAGAACAAACAATCCTACAATTTGTATGGAACCAGAACAGACCCTGAATAGCCAAAGTAATGTTGAAAAAGAAAACCAAAGTGGGAGGCACCACAATTCTGGACTTCAAGCTGTATTACAAAGCTGTATTCATCCAGACAGTGTGGCACTGGCACAAAAACAGGCACATAGATCAATGCAACAGAATAGAGAACCCAGAAATGGACCCACAAATGTATGACCAACTAATCTTTGACAAAGCAGGGAAGAATATCCAATGGAATAAAGACAGTCTCTTTAGCAAATGGTGCTGGGACAACTGGACAGAAACATGAAGAAGAATGAAACTGGACCACTTTCTTACAACATACACAAAAATAGACTCAAAATGGATGGAAGACCTAAATGTGAGACAGGAAACCATCAAAATCCTAGAGGAGAGAACAGGCAGCAGCCTCTTTGACCTTGGCTGCAGCAACTTCTTACTTGACATGTCTCCGAAGGCAAGGGAAACAAAAGCAAAAATGAACCATTGGGACCTCATCAAGGTAAAAAGCTTCTGCACAACAAAGGAAACAGTCAACAAAAGTAATATCTGATAAGGGGTTAGTATCCAAAATATCTGATAAGGGGTTAGTATCCAAAATCCATAAAGAACTTATGAAACTCAACACCCAAAAAACAATCCAGTGAAGAAATGGGCAGAAGATATGCATAGACACTTTTCCAAAGAAGATATCCAGATGGGTAACAGACATGTGAAAAGATGCTCAATATCACTCATCATCAGGGAAATACAAATCAAAACTATAGTGAGATACCACCTCATACCTGTCAGAATGGCTAACATTAACAATACAAGAAACAACAGCTGTTGGCAAGGATGAGGAGAAAGGGGAACCCTCTTGCACTGTTGGTGGGAATGCAAACTGGTGCAGCCACTCTGGAAAACAGTGCGGAGGTTCCTCAAAAAATTAAAAATAGAACTATCCTATGACCGAGCAATTGCACTGCTAGGTGTTTATCCAAAGGAAACAGGAGTCCTGTTTCGAAGGGGCACATGCACCCCATTGTTTATACCAGTGCTATCAACAACAGCCAAATTATGGAATGAGGGCAAATGCCCATCAACTAATGAATGGAGAAAGAAGATGTGATATATATACACAATGGAGTACTACTTGGCCATCAAAAAGAATGAAATCTTGCCATTTGCAACAATGTAGATGGAACTAGAGTGTATTATGCTAAGCGAAATAAGTCAGGCAGAGAAAGATAACATGATTTTACTCATGTGTGGAATTTAAGAAACGTAACAGATTAACATAGGGGAAGAGAAGGAAAAACTAAGATAAAAACAGAGAGGGAGGCAATCCACAAGAGACTCTTAAATACAGAGAACAAACCGAGGATTGCTGGGGAGGGGAGCTGCGTCAGGTGATGAGCTAAATGGGTGATGGGCATTAAGGAGACCACTTGCTGGGATGAGTGCTGGGTGTTATATTTAAGTGATGAATCACTGGGTTCTACTCCTGAAACCAACACTACACTGTATGTTAACTAACTTGAATTTAAATAAGTAAATAAATTAAAAAATCAATTCACTATCTTCTAATATTTAGTTTATATTCACATTTCCCCAATTATGCCTAAAATCTGTTTTTTAAAATATTTTTAAAGTTTATTTATTTTGAGAGAGAGAGACAGAGCAGATGACATAAGGGCACAGAGAGGGAGAGAGAGAGAGAATCCCAAACAGGGTCCACTCTGTCAGTGCAGAGTGCGGGGCTTGAACTCCCAAACTGTGAGATCACGACCTGAGCCGAAATCAAGAGTCAGATGCTTAGCCGACCGAGCCACCCAGGCGCCCCTGCCTAAAATCTCTTTATAGCTAGTTATTTTAGAACCAGATTCCAATCAAACGTCACACATTACAATTAGTTTTATGCCTCTTGAGTCTTTTTTAACTTAGAATAGTTCCCCCCCTTTTTTTTTAAACTTAATCCTGACCTTTGGAAAAGACTAGATCAGTTGTCTTGCAGAATATACCACATTCTGTATTTGAGTGATTTTCCTTGGAGTGTTGTGTAACTTGTTCTTCTGTTCCCTGTGTGTCTTGGAATTTGTTTTTTGGCCAAAACATTGGCCCCAAATTTGGCAATGACTGTAAGTAGAAAAACTCCTCCATATTTGGTAAGAATAGTTTGCAGATGATTCTGTGTGTTTCTATTGTATAACATCAGACTGACCCACTCTTAAATAATTTGATAACTTGGTTAAAGTAGTGACCACCGAATCAAAGTAGGCTTTTTTCTTTGTGTTCATTTAAAAAAAGGTGTAATGTTACATTGGATAGCCTGCTTATGTGGATAAAGAACTAGGGTTTATTCAAGCATTCCTTAGTTGGTGGCGATTCAATTTGTTTCTGTTCTTTTGCCATTGAAATGTCTCAATGAGGGGCGCCTGAGTGGCTCAGTTGGTTAAGTATCCTACTTAGGCTCAGGTCATGATCTCGTGGTCTGTGGGTTCGAGCCCTGCATCGGGCTCTGTGATGACAGCTCAGAGCCTGGAGCCTGTTTCAGATTCTGTGTCTCCCTCTTTCTCTGACCCTCCCCTGTTCATGCTCTCTCTCTCTCTCTCTGTCTCAAAAATAAATAAATGTTCAAAAAAAATAAAAAAAAAAAAAGAAATGTCTCAATGAGCATTCTTGTGTTTTAAGTATTCTGAAATACTGATACTTTTCTTCCTCCCTCCCTCCCTTTCTTTCTTTCTAAAGTTTGTTTATTTATTTACTTATCTAAGTCACCTCTACACCCAACACGAGGCTTCAGCTCACGACCCTGAGGTGAAGAGTCACGTGGTCTTCTGACTGAGCCAGCCAGGTGCCCCTGATGCTTTTATTTCTGACGAATAGATTGCCCGACGTAGATTGAGAAGGCTGTATATTTTTAATTTTGACATTTTTTTTTTTTTACTTATTTGACATTTGGTTACTGACATTTATTTGACATTTAAAACACTTTCTTAAAGATTTTATTTTTAAATAGTCTACACTCACTGTGGGACTTGAACTTACAGCATTGATTTGAGATCAAGAGTTGCCTGCTCCACCGACTGAGCCAGCCAGGTGCCCCAAAATATTTTTTACCATTGCACGCTTTCCAAAAAATTTGTAACATGTTTCCACCAACAATATATGAGTGCCTGTTTCTCCAAATCTTCAGTGTTACCAGATATAAATACTTTTTAATCTCCACCCTGCCCCCCAATCTGATGAGTAAAAACGCATTGTATTTTGCATTTCTGTGACTACTAATGAGTCTTTGCAACCTGTTATGTAATTTTTGGCTATTTAAATGTCCTATTCCTATTCTTTGCCCATTCCTCCCAATATTTCACCTTGTCTATGGTCTCATTTGCTATATAAAAAATTAAGAGTTACAGGGGCGCCTGTGTGGCTCAGTCAGTTAAGCATCCAACTTTGGCTCAGGTCATGATCTCATGGTTCATGGGTTTGAGCCCCGTATCGGGCTTCGCGCTGGCAGTGCGTAGCTTGCTTGGGATTCTCACTGTCTCCTCTCTCTCTGCCCCTCCCCTGCTTGCGTGCACTCTCTCTCTCTCAAAATAAATAAACTTAAAACATTTAAAAAAGTAAGATTTAGGGGCGCCTGGGTGGCGCAGTCGGTTAAGCGTCCGACTTCAGCCAGGTCACGATCTCGCGGTCCGTGAGTTTGAGCCCCGCGTCAGGCTCTGGGCTGATGGCTCAGAGCCTGGAGCCTGTTTCCGATTCTGTGTCTCCCTCTCTCTCTGCCCCTCCCCCGTTCATGCTCTGTCTCTCTCTGTCCCCCCAAAAATAAATAAACGTTGAAAAAAAAAATTAAAAAAAAAAGTAAGATTTACAAAATGTAGTTATGTCTAATTTTTTCTTTATGGGTCCTGAGTTACCGATCTGCTTTAGAAGGTCTTCTCTACCTAAGATAATATAAAACTATGTTAAATTTTCTTTTATTATTATTCTGACTTGTGTTTATTACATGATATGAGGTAAAGGTTTAGTTTTGCTTCCTTTTGGTTAGTTAGCAGTACCATATATTAAATCCACCCTTTTGGCAAATATTTGAAATTCCATCTTTGTGGAAATTGAAGTGTGTGGAAATCTACGTTTAGGGGATTTCTGCTTGTGTGGTGAGTTCCTATATATGTTTGGATCCATTTATGCTCCACAGACCTATATATCTATTACTGTATTCATACCAGACTATTTTTATTTTCTTGTTTTTCCAGTAATTTTTAATATTGGGTAAGATAAGTCCTTCACTAATTTTCCTCTTGAAAATGACCTGGCAATCAGTTTATAGCCATTTATTCTTCCGTATAAATTTTAAAGTCATTTTCCAGCATTCCCAACATAGTTGCTTAGGATTCTGATTGGGATTGTATTAACTGTATATGTAAATATATGTAAAAATGTGGGGCGTGTATAATACATTTGCATGGATTTAACATTTTAATGGTTAGATAAATATATATGTGTACAGTTGACCCTTGAATGTGATGGAAGTTATAGGTGCCAACCCCCTACTCAGTCAAAAATCCCCATGCAACTTTTGGGGTTATATGCTCAGTCGGTGGAGCATGCAACTCTTGATCTCAGGGATATAAGTTTGAGACCCATGTTGAGTGTAGAGATTACTTAAAAATAAAATCTTAAAATCCCTATATAACTTTCGATTCCCCAAACGTTTAACTACACGTAGCGTACTGTTGACCAGAAGCCTTACCGATAACATGAATAGTCGATTAACACATACTTTGTAGGTTATATGTATTATATATTGTATTGTATTCTTTAAGAAAGGTTTTTTTGATGGTTTTATTTATTTTTGAGACAGAGAAAAAGCACAGCATGGGGAGTGGCAGAGAGAGAGGGAGACAGGAACCGAAACAGATTCCGAGCTGACAGCAGCAAGCCTGATGCGGGGCTCGAACTCATGAATCATGAGGTCATGACCTGAGCCTAAGCTGGATGCTCAGCTGACTGAGGCACCCAGGCGCCCATATATTGTATCGTATTCTTAAAGCAAGCCAGAGAAAAGAAAATATTGAGAAAATCCCAAGGAAGAGAGAATATATTTACAACACTGTATTTATTTAACAAAATCTCCGTATAACTGGCCCTGTGCAGTTCAAACCCATGTTGTTCAAGGGTCAAGTGCACACATAAACGTATATTATTTAGGGGAAGGATTAGCAAGTTACTAATAAGCCACATGACATTGAAATGATAGCAAAAGAAAGACTTGATCTTGGTGAATTCTTGTCAAAAATACTTTCCCTTTACCAATGATGCCCCAAACTGGCAAAAATTTAGTTTTAGTCCAGAGGACAAAATTAAAAGATTTGGGTGTCATTGGAGTGCAGTTTTCTTTTGGATTGTAAAGTTAAAGTGTTGTTCGGTATGCTTTGGGAATAAAAGTGTGTCGGTGTATTCTCGTAATGTGTCAGTAATATATTCCCAGGTGTGCCGGAAAACTTGTCTAGATACTATTAATGTCTCCGTAAATCCATTTCCATCTGTCACACTATCATGTACCTTTTCTGTGTCGCCCTCAGCATACCCATATTCATTCTTACTTCCGGTGGGACACTTTTAGCCCCGGTCAAGTCGCATTACAGCGAACTCTGCAGGTGTATCAGCTGTTCTCTGTACCCTTTGGTGTGCAGTTCAGAATGGCCTTCCCAGCTCATGCACCCTGTTGCTCATAGGTCAAGGGCTGGGGATATCACAGCACAGGTGCAGAACCCTCTGAGGGAGCCAGGGTTTCTGTCATCAATAGCAGAGCTTCTCTGGCTGTCGGTTTTCTAATTCCAGCTGTTTGACCAGCAGGGCCCTTGACTTTGAATAAAGCCCTCAGGAGCCCTAGGAATTTACCAAGGGTGGGTTAAGCTGGATTTGTTAGAAAGTGATATGAAATGTTTTCTTAATTGTTTAATGTTTATTTATTTTTGAGAGAGAGACAGAGCATGAGCAGGGGAGGGGCCAAGAGGAAGGGAGACACAGAATCCGAAGCAGGCTCCAGGCTCCGAGCTGTCAGCACAGAGTCCGACGTGAGGCTCGAACCCATGAACTACGAGATCATGACCTGAGCTGAAGTGGGATGATTAACCGACTGAGCCACCCAGGCACCCCTTGAATGTTTTATTTGTGAGAAATACAGGTCACCAATATGGGGGAAAACCAAGGAATTTGGGTCTTCAGTATGGGGATCTGAATCCCGACCTCACCCCTCCCTTAGCAGCACCAGCTCGGGTGTATGACTTAACCCAGTGAATGCCTCAGTGTCCTCATCTGCAAAGTGGAGTTTAAAATGGAACTAAAATCATAGGGCTGTTGTGAAGATGAAACACCCAGTAGATAATGCATTTGAGACTTCCTGCCACACAACGAGTACTCTTTCAGTGTTACTATTATTATTAGCTCTTGGAGAAATTGAACACAAAGGCTGGGATTATAAGTTTTTTTTAAAGTTTATTTTGAGAGGGTGAGAGCGAGAGACAGAGAGAGAGAGAGAGAGAGAGAGAGAGAGAGGGAGGGAGGGAGAGAGAGAGAACACCAGTGGGGGAAGGGGACAGGGAGAGAGAAAATCTGAAGCTGGCTCTGCGTTGAGAGCAGAGGGCCCAACGCGGGGCTCTAACTCAGTAACTGTGAGATCATGACCTGAGCCGAAGTTGAACACTTAACCGACTGAGCCACCCGGGTGACCCCAGAGGCTGGGATTATAAGGGAGAAGGTAGGAATGAGAAAGCGTGGGAAGGTCTCAGGTAGGTAAAGCTTCAGAATAGGCTTCTATTCCGGGTGAGAGCTAGGATAGCAAGAAAATGAGATTACAGGTACCTCTGTATGGATGATTCTGCAGGGATTAGGGAAGGACTATCCTTAGAGCTGGGTGTGTCCAGTTATTACCAGAGTTACTCTGGATCCTGGCGTGATAGCTGCATGCATAATTCCAGGCCTTATTTCCTTAGGATCCTGATGCCCCCATAGACTTTCAGCCCCAGCCAGGATTGGCAGAGTTACTGGCTGAGTGACTCAAAGTGAAGGGCCTTATTGGGCTAACCTGGACATCGTATGGCAGAATGTGCATCAATCTTCTCTTCCTCCTTCTCTTCTTCCTCTTTCTTTTTTTTTTAAATGGAAATTTTCAAGCACATCTAAAAGTAGAGAAACTGGGGGCACATGGCTGGCTCAGTTGATAGAGCACGTGACTCTTGATCTCGGGGTTGTGAGTTCAAGCCCCACTTTGGGTGTAGAGGTTGCTTAAACCTAAAATCTTAAAAAAATAAATGTAGAGAAACTAGAATAATACATTTTCACGAACCCATTACTTAGATTCAAGAGTTACTAATTCTTGTTTAATCTTTACCGTCATTTGCTTCCCCACCCTGAATATTTTTAAGCAGATCACAGACATCACTATGCATCTCTATAATATAGGGATTCTTTTTTTGTTGCTTTAAAATCTTTAATGTTTTTTTTTGAGAGAGAGAGAGAGAGAGAGAGAGAGAGAGAACGAATCAAGGAGCAGCAGAGAGAGAGGGAGACACAGAATCTGAAGTAGGCTCCAGGCTCTGAGCTGTCAGTGCAGAGCCTGATGCGGGGCTTGAACTCAAGGAGTGTGAGATCATGACCTGAGCCGAAGTCGGACGCTTAACCAACTGAGTCACACAGGTGCCCCGCAAAGATTCTTTTTAAAGCATAAGCACATTGCTATAATCATACCTACAAAACAGTAATTTCTTAAAATCATCAAATATTCAGTGTTTAAATTTCTCTAACTGTGCCATACACATCTTTTTTTAAACAGTCTATTTGTTTGAAACAGGATTCAAATAAGATCCATTCATTGATACATCTTCTTTCTCTTTTAATCCACAAATCCGTTTATTTTTCTGAATTTCTTATTTGTTGAAGAATCTGGGTTTTTGACCTGTAGAAGTCTTCAGAGTCTAGATTTTACCAATTGCATCTCCACAGTGTCATTTAACATCTTCTATGTCCCCTGTGTTTCCTGTAAATTGGTAAATTGGTAGTTAGATATAGAGGCTTGCTGAGATTCAGGTTTGATTCTTTGGCAAGAATATTTCATAAATAGAGTTGGATCCAAGAGGCACATGATATCTGTTGGTTTCTCTTTCAGTGATGTTACCAGCAACTAATGGTCATTGTTAAGGTCCACTAATTAATAAGGGGGTATTTCTGTCATTTCTTCTTTGCTTATTAGCTGAAGTACTTCCATGAAGAGAAACTTCCCCTCATTCACTGTTTGGTGACTCTGAGGTAGTCTTTGTAAAGAAAGGCAAAATAAATGCTTGTTTCTTTTGCTTTATTTACCAGTTTTCATGCAAATGAATTGTTTCTCTTGCATTCACCAAAGGTGATCATTCGGATTTAAAATTGTGTGTGTGTGGGGCGCCTGGGTGGCTCAGTCGGTCAAAGTCCGACTTCAGCTCAGGTCACGATCTCGCGGTCCGTGAGTTCGAGCCCCGCGTCGGGCTCTGGGCTGATGGCTCAGAGCCTGGAGCCTGCTTCCGATTCTGTGTCTCCCTCTCTCTCTGCCCCTCCCCCGGTCATGTTCTGTCTCTCTCTGTCTCAAAAATAAATAAATGTTAAAAAAAAAAAATTTAAAATTGTGTGTGTGTGTATAGTTGACACACAATGCCACATTAATTCCAGGTGTACAACATGGTGATTCCACAAGTTTATACATTATGCTGTGCTTACCACAAGTGTAGCTACTATCTTTCCTGATACATTGCTATTATAATATCATTGACTGTATTCCTTATGCTGTACCTCTTATTCCCATGACTTATTCCTTCAATAACTGGAAGCCTGTGTCTCCCACTTCCCTTCGCTTATTTTGCCCAACTACCCACCTCCCTCCCCTCTGACAACCATCTGTTTGTTCTCTGTATTTATAAGTCTGATTCTGCTTTTCGCTTGTTTATTCATTTTTTTAGATTCCATTTATGAGTGAAATCATTTGGTATTTGCCTTTCTCAGCCTGACTTATTTCACTTAGCACAATACCCTTTAGGTCTGTCTATGTTGTTAGAAATGACATGATCTCATTTTTTATGACTGTGTAATATTGCATTCTATATATATTGTATACTTTTTATTTGAGTAGGTTTTTTAAACGTTTATTTATTTTTGAGACAGAGAGAGACAAAGCATGAACAGGGGAGGGGCAGAGAGAGAGGGAGACACAGAATCCAAAACAGGCTCCAGGCTCTGAGCTGTCAGCACAGAGCCCGACGTGGGGCTCAAACTCACAGACCGTGAGATCATGACCTGAGTCGAAGTCGGACGCTTAACTGACCAAGCCACCCAGGCGCCCCTTATTTGAGTAATTTTATGAACCAATGGATTTTCAAGTATTTGATGTATGTAAATACAGTCCATTGTTAATAATTTTTAAAAAGATTTTATTTTTAAGTATTCTCTAGGCCCAATATGGGGCTTGAACTTACAACCCCAAGATCAAGAGTCACATGCTCCACTGAGTGAGCCAGCCAGGTGCCCCTCATTGTTAGTGATTTTGAAATGATCTCCTCCTTGGTCAATAGGAGACTCTTTAAGTTGGTGCCCTAGTTTTTTTTTTTTTTTTTAATGTTTATTTTTGAGAGAGAGAGAGCTTGCAAGCGAGGGGGGATAGAGAGAGTGGGGGACAGAGGATCTGAAGCAGGCTCGGTGCCCATAACAGCAAGCCTGACCTTGGGCTCAAACTCAATAGCGAGATCATGACTTGAGCCAAAGTTGTACGCCCAACTGACTGAGCCACCCAAGTGCGCTGGTGCCCTGGTATTTTTGACACAACACCAGAATTATTATAGTTTCCTTGATTCCTGATATAAGATGATGCAGGCTCCTGTTGTACATTTCCTGACCTTGCTATTTCTTTTTTAATGGAAAATGGTATTTAGAGATTACATTCTGGTTCCTGGGATGCTCATTATTATTGGGTGCATCCATCCTTCTTTTTTTTTTTTTTTAATTTTTTTTTTCAACGTTTATTTATTTTTGGGACAGAGAGAGACAGAGCATGAACGGGGGAGGGGCAGAGAGAGAGGGAGACACAGAATCGGAAACAGGCTCCAGGCTCTGAGCCATCAGCCCAGAGCCCGATGCGGGGCTCGAACTCACAGACTGCGAGATCGTGACCTGGCTGAAGTCGGACGCTTAACCGACTGCGCCACCCAGGCGCCCCAGCATCCATCCTTCTTAATAGTACATTCTTTTTTCCAATGAGAAAGATAATATGTTTTCATTGTATAAGTGAAGATTTTGGAAGATACCACAAATAACATAGAGACCGTCAATATTTATATTTTGTTGTACCATGTACACCCAAATATAAATGAGGTTTTTCTCTTAAAATTATTCCTCAGAAAGGAAGGTATCACCTTATTTGTGAGTTCTTATAAAACCTCTTCATTATGGGATGACTTCTATTTGAGGAAGATACATCAGTTTGAAATGATCTTAACTACTGATAGTCTTGGATGTGTTTAGAAGTCATCTAATAGAATTGGTTTAATGGAACCAAAGAAATTGAGCACAGATTGAGTAATTAGGCCTGGGTGTATGAATTCAAATTAGCATATATTAGATGTTGTTAAAGATCAACTTTTTTTTTTTGTATAAGGCATAAGTATGCTCTCACAAGATGAATGAAAAAATTCAACATCCCTGTGTTATAGAAATGGACACTTTCTTGGGTGCCTGGGTGGCTCAGTTGGTTAAGCACCCCACTTGGGCTCAGGTCACGATCTCATGGTTCGTGGGTTTGAGCCCCACATCATGCTCTGGGCTGACAGCTCAGAGCCTGGAGCCTGCTTCAGATTCTGTGTCTCCCTCTCTCTCTGCCCCTCCCCTGTGCGTGCTCTCTCTGTCTCTCTCAAAAATAAATAAACATAAAAAAAAAGAAATGGACACTTTCAATCAACTGGGATAAAATTTCCAGTGCAGACATCATACAAAGGCTCAAATAATTATTTGTCTGAAACAGAATGGATTTGATGGAGATGAGGCCTCTAGAATTGTGGTCTTCAAACTTGCTTACTCGTCAAGCCTCTAAAAGAATATTGGAAACAGTATACTTCCTAATAATTTAAAATTAACATTTAAAATTTTTAATTGTAAGTCTAATTGGTTACAAAGGATGCAATTCTAGCATACTATAAATATTGACATTTTAGAATAAAACTATTTTATATCATTCCTTTAAATGCATTTAATGAAATCTCAATTCTATAGTGATTTGATAATCCCATCTTCCACTAAAAAATTACTTTAAAAATTTATATTGTTACACATTCACTATGAAGTAATAATTGCATTCAATTTTCCCCACAGAATTTTATCCTAATGTAACACATTTTATGTGTGAAAGTATTATATTGACTTCTGTCATATTTCTTGGAAATGAATTGTGTGTGTGTGTGTGTGTGTGTGTGTGTGTGTGTGTGTATGAGTATATTTGAAATGTTAAAAAAATGCTCTCATGACCATGAGGCTATATGTGTTAGCAGGTTGATTCTAGATAGAGTTATACAATTGTCAAAATCACAGATATTTGACACATTTTGGTAAATGCTTATCAAACTTACAAGATTATATTGGAGAAGAATCTCTCGTTGAGGTAGATGAGACTTTTTCTCCTCAATTTATAAATTAAAAATATTAATTTTGCAAGAATGAGACAGGGTTTGACATCAATTATATTATCAGTTTTCATTTTTTATAGGCTTAGGCTCTGAGAAAACTTGTGCATGTAAATAAAAAGGTTGGGATGGAAGCAGTTTTTGTTTATAGCCATGCCGCTTAATTCTCTGAATTCTCTCCTACTTAGATGCTAAGAATCACGTGGCATTCTGTCATCCAAACTAATTTTAAATCATCTAGTGGCTGACAGCTCCATTTGACCCTCCTTCAATTTTGTTGAGAATGAAGCTTTGGAAACCACTATACTTGCAAGAGAATTTGTTATCTAGCCACGAACGTCTTCCATTGTCTTAATGCCACTGCCTGTACTGTGTTTGGAGTTGTCCATTTGTTTGGCACCTTGGAGCAATGTGCCATAGTAAATTTAGAAATAGGGGATTGTCAAAGGGGGTGTACAAACAGAAAACCTGTTCCTCTACCATAGATACGCTTGTAGGAGCTCAGTTTTCAAAGAGTATAGAAATTTGAGGATCTGGAAATTGATTCTTTTAAAACTGTCTGTCACCATGTGCCACTTGAAGAGCTCTTAGCATACTCCTGGGTCTATGCATAACTGAGCTTGAAGATTCAGGCTCTAGAATCTAGTATAGATTCTAATGTCTCACTGTGAGAAGATTCAAAACATGGTTCTGGTGATCACAAGCATGTGAAGAATGTCAAGAAAATTGTTTTTGTGTAACATGAAGTGGGGATAAAAGCAGTATTTCTAAATTAATATTTGGTTTATATTAAATGTGATGTTAGGTATGTATAATAAATAAGGAATGAATATAATACTATGAATAGTTTTTGGCTATTTTCATCCATATCCATAAGAGCTTATATATTTAAGTTTGACAAAGTCATTTTTGGGAGCAAACTCCACATTGTAAAACAGGTGGAATGCTTTTTAATTGAGCATATATAGTGTATAGTTTTGATTTTTATGTATGTATGCAGATGTGAATACTATATACATATATATATATATACACATATATATATATAATGAAATTAGTCATTTAGTAGTTTCTGTTTTATATGTTATCATTTTAAATGTTTAAAATTTAGAGAAGTTTTAAAAAATTTATTTATTTATTTAATTTTATTTTTTATTTTTTAAAATTTACATCCAAATTAGTTAGCATATAGTGAAACAATGATTTCAGGAGTAGATTCCTTAGTTCCCCTGACCCATTGAGCCCATCCCCCCTCCCACACCCCTCCAGCAACCCTCTGTTTGTTCTCCATATTTATGAGTCTCTTCTGTTGTGTCCCCCTCCCTGTTTTTATATTATTTTTGTTTCCCTTCCCTTAGGTTCATCTGTTTTGTCTCTTAAAGTCCTCATATGAGTGAAGTCATATGATTTTTGTCTTTCTCTGACTGATTTCACTTAGCATAATGCCCTCCAGTTCCATCCACGTAGTTGCAAATGGCAAGATTTCATTCTTTTTGATTGCCAAGTAATACTCCATTGTATGTATGTGTATACATATATATATATATATATATATATATATATATATATACCACATCTTCTTTATCCATTCATCCCTCGATGGACATTTGGGCTCTTTCCATACTTGGCTGTTGTGAATAGTGCTGCTCTAAACATGGGGGTGCATGTGTCCCTTCGAAACAGCACACCTGTATCCCGTGGATAAATGCCTAGTAGTGCCTGCCATTGCTGGGTCGTAGGGTAGTTCTATTTTTAGTTTTTTGAGGAACCTCCATACTGTTTTCCAGAGTGGCTGCACCAGCTTGCATTCCCACCAACGATGCAAAAGAGATCCTCTTTCTCCGCATCCTCGCCACCATCTGTTGTTGCCTGAGTTGTTCATGTTAGCCGTTCTCACAGGTGTCAGGTGGTATCTCATTGTGGTTTTGATTTGTATTTCCCTGATGATGAGTGATGTTGAGCATTTTTTCATGTGTCAGTTGGCCATCTGGATGTCTTCCTTGGAGAAGTGTCTTTTGCCCATTTCTTCACTGGATTATTTGTTTTTTGGGTGTTGAGTTTGATAAGTTCTTTATATATTTTGGATACTAACCCTTTATCTGATATGTCATTTGCAAATATTTTCTCCCATTCTGTTGTTTGTCTTTTAGTTTTGATGATTTTTTCCTTCACTGTGCAGAAGCTTTTTATTTTGATGAGGTCCCAGTAGTTCATTTTTGCTTTTGTTTCCCTTGTCTCCGGAGACGTGTTGAGTAAGAAGTTGCTGCGGCCAAGATCAAAGAAGTTTTTGCCTGCTTTCTCCTCAAGGATTTTGATGGCTTCCTGTCTTACATTGAGGTCTTTCATCCACTTTGAGTTTATTTTTGTGTATGGTTTAAGAAAGTGGTCCAGGTTCATTCTTCTACATGTCGCTGTCCAGTTTTCCCAGCGCCATTTTCTGAAGAGACTGTCTTTATTCCATTGGATATTCTTTCCTGCTTTGTCAAAGATGAGTTGGCCATACGTTTGTGGGTCCATTTCTGGGTTCTCTATTCTGTTCCATTGATCTGAGTGTCTGTTCTTGTGCCAGTACCATACTGTCTTGATGATTATAGCTTTGTAGTATAGCTTGAAGTCTGGGATTATGATGCCTCCCGATTTGGTTTTCTTTTTCAAGATTTCTTTGGCTATTCGGGGTCTTTTCTGGTTCCATAAAAAAAATTTAATTATTTTGAGAGAGCAAGTGCACGTGCATGTGCTCGTAAGCAGGGGAGGGGAAGAGAGAGGGGAAGAGAGTCCCAAGCAGCCTCCACAGTGTCAGTGCAGAGCTCCAAGCCAGACTAGATTCACGAACTGTGAGATCATGACCTGAGCTGACATCAAGAGTTGGTTGCCTCACTGACTGAGCCACCCAGGTGCCCCTAAAATTTAAAGAACTTTTAAAGCTTTGTTACAGAAAAAGGTAGACACATATTAAAGAGAATAGTATAATGAGCCCCCTTGTACCTGTCACCCATGTTCAAGAGTTATCAATTCACGGCCAACCCTTTTTTTGATATTCTACACTTGGATTTAATGAAATCTGAGGCATCATTATCATTTTTTCCATAAGCATTTCACTGTGAATGAAGAAAAGAGAAGGACTGTTAAATAAGGGTAACTATGATACCATTGTTGCACCTAAAAAAATCATAATTTCTTCGTATTGTCAAATATCTAGATAAATGTCAAGTTATCATGATTGTCTTGTAAAATTTTTAAGACTATTTAAATCCGGATCTAAGTCTATACGTTGAAATTAATTATGTCTCTTGCATCTCTCTCTTTTTTTCAAAGTTTATTTATTTATTTTGAGAGAGATTGCAAGTGTGGGAAGGGCAGAGAGATAGGGAGAGAGAGAGAATCCCAAGCAGGCTCCCTGCTGATAGTGTGGAGCCTGATGCAGGGCTAGAACTCACGAAGGGTGGGATCACGACTGGAGCTGAAATCAAGAGTCAGACGCTTAACTGTCTGAGCCACCCAGGCGCCCCTCTTGCATCTCTTTTAATCAGTTTTTGCAGTTAATTTGCTGAAGGAATAGAGTCATTTGTCTTAGAGCATCTCCTACAGTCTAGATTTTGCTGAACAGTGTCAGTTAACATATTCTACTGTCTCTTGCTGTTCCTGTAAATGGAGAAGTTGAGAGGCTTTATCAGATTCAGGTTTAATATGTGTGTGTTTTTTTTTTTTTTTTTTTTTTTGCCTAAAGTATTTTAAGGAGTGTGTAGTATTTTATCTTTTTAAAAATTTCTAGCTGCTTTATTGCATTATAACTGACATGCAATAAACTGCACATATTTAAAGTATATAATTTTCGGGGTGCCTGGGTGGCTCAGTTGGTTAAGCATCAGACTCTTGATTTTGGCTCAGGTCATGATCCCAGGATCGTGGGATCAAGTCCCGAGTCTGGCTCCATGCTGAGCTTAGAGCCTACTTGAGATTCTCTCTCTCTCTCTCTCTCTCTCTCTCTCTCTCTCTCTCTCTCTCTCCCCCCTCTCCCTCCCTCTCCCTCTCCTTCTCCCTCTGTCTCTCCCTACTCGCGTGCACATGTTCTCTCTCTCCTCAAAAAATTAAAAAATAAGGTATATACTTTTATCATTTTGGCATATGTATACACTTTGAGGTGATTACTTCAGTCAAGGTAATGAACATAAGCATCACTAAAAGGCCCTTTTACACCAGGAGTGAGCACGGGGAGAAATAAAAGATGTAAACAGGAGGGGAACTTGGTCCTGCCCCACATTGGATTGGAGTAGACCTTCATGATCCTGTGGTTTTCAGTCATTTTGAACAATAAAATTATTTCTTTTAAATATTTAAATATCATGTAGAACTGAAAGGCAGATGTTTTAATAGTAGAAATTTAGTTTATAAATATCTGTTTTGTAAGTATTAATACATTAAAATAACAAAGCACCTGATATAATAGTGTTGATTTAATCATTAAAGTATTGATATGCTAAGTATTAATAGGTTTATGCTTATCTTTGTACATACATAAGTTGTACTCATGTCAGTATCAGTAGCCAATTTACTTATTTTTATTTTTTATTTATTAAATTAAAAAAATTTATGTTGATTTTTTGTAACATTTTTTGATTTATTATTGAGAGACAGAGAGACACAGAGTGTGAGCAGGGAAGGGGTAGAGAGAGGGGGAGACACAGAATCGGAAGCAGGCTCCAGGCTCTGAGCTGTCAGCACAGAGCCCGATGCAGGGCTCGAGCTCACAAACTGTAAGATCATGACCTAAGCTGAAGTCGCCCAACCAACTGAGCCACCCAGGCGCCCCTGTTTTTTATTTACTAAATTTTTTAAATGTTTATTTCGAGAGAGAGCACAAGCAGGGGAGGGGCAGAGAGAGATGGAGAGAGAGAATCTCAAGCAGGCTCTGAGCTGTCAGCCCAGAGCCCTATGTGGGTTCAAACTCCCGAGCCATGGGATCATGACCTGAGCCCAAATTAAGAGTTGTACCCTTAACCGACTGAGATACCCAGGTGCCCCACTTATTTTTAATTTAATTTAACTTATTTGTTGTTGCTAATGTACTTATTTTTAAATTAAAAACAAATTTAACTGTGGTGAAACACACATGAAACCCACCATCTTCACCAGTTTTGAGTGTACAGTTCAGTAGTGTTAGGAAATTCACACTGTTGTGAAACCATTGTCTAGAACACTTTTCGTCTTGCAAAACTGAAACTCTATAGCCATTAAACACTACCTCCCCATTCTCCCCTTCCCCCAGTCCCTGGCACTCACCCTTCTCCTTTTTGTCTTTGTGGACTTCACTACTCCAGGTACCTCGTATAACTGGAATCATACAGTATTTGTCTTTTTTTCTTCTTGTATTCAAGTATAATTAACGTCCAGTGTTATATTATTAGTTTAAGGTGTCCAGTATAACAATTCGGCAATTCTGTACATCACTCAGTGTCCATCCTGAGGCTACTCTTAATCCCCTTCACCTATTCCACCCATCCCCCGACCCACAGTATTTGTCTTTTGGTGACTGGTTTATTTCACCTAACATAATCTCCTCAAGATTTATTCATGTTGTAGCATGTGTCAGAATTTCCTTCTTTTTAAAGCTGAATAATAATCCATTCTTTGTGTATACCACATTTGTTTATCCATTCATCCCTCGATGGATGCTTGGGTTGCTTTGCTCCTTTAGGCTATTGTAGAATAATGCTACTGTGGACGTGAGTGTACAGATATTTCTTTGAGGCCCTGTTTGCAGTAGCCAATTTACTTTTGTATTTTGCTTTGGCTATACAGTGGGAAAAAATCTTAACTCATGTCGATGAATAGTTGCAAATGGTTAAGAAGTTGGAAATGGCAATAGTTTGTAATAGCTTGCCATAATGTCTTATGACTCATCTGAATGTCAAATAGAACGATGCAGGAGATATTATGAGACATTTTAGTTTTAAAGTTAATCATTAGCGGTACCTAAAAGGCTCTTCTCTTTTTTTTCCAACAGCTAAGTGTACAATTTGGAGTTAGTGAAAGAGTTTTTAGCCGGTTAACATCTGTATTTAATGATCCAATTTATGATGTCATTGGAGGGAATCTTTGACCTCTCACTGTACTTTTTTTATAATTTATTTTCTCAAACTTTCAAAGCAGTCATATGTTTTTCATTCTTTTTGTTGATTCTATACTTTGTTTCAGTGTCTTTTCTTTCTTTTTTGCAATTTTAAAACTTGGTAACAATCTCTGTATTGCTAAATTGATATTCCACAAATTTATGGGACGTCCATGCCAGGTCCATAATTCACAAATGAAGAAGAAAACAGATACGACCCTTGACTTCATGAACTCACAGTTTAGTAGGATTGCTGAATAATAAATAAGTAAACAAACAACTAGATAAATACTTACAAAAATGGTTTTTTATGATGGAAAAGAGCAGTATACTGTGACAGAGAATAATGGTGACTGCTTTATTTAAAAAAATTTTTTTTTAATTTTTATTTTCAGATAGAGAACCTGAGTGGGGGTGAGGGGCAGAGGGAGAGAGAGAGAGAGAGGGAGAATCCCAAGGAGGCTCCATGCTCAGCGTAGAGCCCAACGTGGGGCTCGATCCTGCGACCCTGGGATCATGATCTGAGCCAAAATCAAGAGTTGGATGCTCAAATGACTGAGCCACCCAGGTGCCCCTAATGGTGACTACTTTAGATTGGGCGGGGAAGACCTCTCTGAGAAGGTGGCATTTAGCATGAGCCCTAATTGCAAAAAGGAAACTGCCATTTAAAAATTTGGAAGAAGACAAATTATTCCAGACAATTTGAAGCAGTGGGAAAACCATGGATGGTGGTTCTGAGGCATGAAAATGCTTGGTACGTTCGAAACATTGCAAGACCCATGTGTTTGAGGCACATGTACTATATTAGTTTGGTATCGCTGCTGCAACAAATAACCACAAATATATTATTTTATAGTTCTGGAGGTCAGACATCTGACATGGGTCTAATGGGGCTAAAATTAAGGTGTCAGCAGAGCTGAATTCCTTCTTCAGGCTCTAAGGGAGAATCAGTGTCCTTGCCTTCTCTACCTTCTAGAGGCCACCTGCTTTCCTTTTCTCATGCCCCCTTCCTCTGTCTTCCCAGTGCGTTACTTGATTGGCCTTTAATACAAAAAAGGAAATTATGATACTTGCTGCCCATATAATTACAAACATCTCTGAAAAGTCTGCAATTTAAAGTCTGCTCCTTAATAAAATTGACAGTCTACAGGGCATTTTTGAATCCTAATTTGAGACATGCTGACATCTTATTAATGCTTAGAGCTAGTCTCAATAGAATAAGAACTACTGTGGTTAAAACATTGTGGCACCAGCATTGATTGAAGCCCGTTTCCCCGGTTTATTCAGTAAAGTGCTTCCTATTATATGGTTTTGTTAATAAACTAAAATTTTATCAGTATACTTGAAGACTTATATTCCTGTTGAATGTAAGTTGATAAGTGGTTTATGTACTCAAATCTTCTTTGTAGTGACCTGGAAGAACATATATAAAAACAGGCAAAAAGGAGAAATACACAAATCCATACTCACATGCAGGTGAATTGTGGACTTCATATACTATCAGTCCTTGCACAGATAACCATGTATTCAGTAAACATCAGTGGAGCACCTACTGTATATTAGGCACTGTTCTTGGATTCTCTTCTAGCTGTTTCAGATTGTGGTACAAATTTTATGTTTGGAGCAGTGTGCTTATCTACCATTCATTCTGTTGAGCACCTGTTATGTATCAGGTACTGTTCTAGGTGCTTAGGACACATTAGTGAACAAAAGAAAGAAATATGTCTTCCCTTCATGGAGCTTCCATTTGTGTTGCAAGATCAGTAGATCAGGATTTACTGAGCATTTTTTTAAAGATGTGAAATTTTTACTGAAATATGCCGTATAGAGAAAAGTACACAATTCATAATGGAAAAACTTAATAAATTTTTACAAGGTGAGTAAGCCAGTATAACCAGAACCCCAGATCCTGTTTGTGTAGCCTCAGTCTCTTGTCTCCTGGGAGTCACCACTATCCTGACCTCTAATGCCATAGATTAGGGTGCCTGCCTTTGAACTTTATCTAAATGGTATCATATAATATGTGCTCTTCTCCCACTGGATTCTTTTTCTCAAAGTTTTGTTCATGAGATTCATTGAATTGTTTTGTGTAGTTGTAGTTCATTTATTCTCCTTACCGTATCATATTCCATTGTATGAATATACCACGATGTGTGCTTTCCCCTTCTCCTGTTAGCGTGCATTTGGTGGTCTCCTATTTTTGGCTGTTTATGCCTAGTGCTGCTGTAGACAGTCTTGTGCCTGCTTTTCAGTAGTCACTTGTATGCATTTCAGTTGGATATATAAATAGGCATGAAATCACTGCCTCAGAGAGAGTAGTTATGTTCAACTTCAGTAGATACTGATAGTTTTCCAAAATGTTTGAACCCATTTATTCTACGCACTGCACCCCCCGCCCCCACCATTGGTGGAGGGTTTTAGTTGCTCCACATCCTTGTCAACACTTGGTATTGTCTGTCTTTTCCATTTTACCTCTCCTGTGGGTGTGCAGTGATATGGCATTGCCATACCACACAGCCATAGTGTTAGGACTAAAGCGGCCCCTTTCCATATATTTGTAACAGCCATTTGGATATCCTCTTTGGTGAAGTGTCTAATTAAGTTTTTTGCCCATTTTTAAAAACTACATTGTCTCTTTATTTTTAGTGAGCTTTTTCCTATGTGCACCGTGGCATTTTTCTTTGAAAGATCCTATGTGTACTTACAAAATCCGATTTAAATTTTGTTTGCATAATTTTTCCAATAACATTAAGTTGTTTAATTTATGCTGAAAGAACCAAGAGCCTTATTTTTATGCTCACCGCGTGTTGTTTCCAAATGATGTTGTAACTTGGCAAGGGCCGCAGAACTATTTTGAAAAATTTCACTGCCTCGACTCTGCTGATGGCTTGTGCACTGTTTTAACATGATAAAGGCTTAAAGCCTGTAACAAATTCAGCCACCATTTTATTTTGTCTTTAAATGACATTGTGAGAGCATTTTAGGTGCATTATTTTCATTTTATGTACTGTCACTTGCTAGAGAAGGAGTCATTTGGTTCCAGTATGTTATTTTGTGTTGTTTCATCTCCAGCCCAATCAATCTCATCACCCCCTCACTGACTTTTTTTGTTTCAAGTATCCTGTTGTTAATCGTAATCCATTTCTGGCTAAAGGTTATAATTTGAAACCATCAGAAAAAGTTCTAAATAATAATAGCTTACAGCCTGTTTATGATGTACCAAGTAATGTTCTGTGCTTTAAGTGCTTTAACTTGTTTGCCCTTATGAGGTAGGTGCCGTTACCAGCTTCATTTTACAGATGATGAAGTTGAGGCCTGGGAGAAGTCACTTGACAAAATCACAAAGTTGGTAAACAGGAAACCCAGGATTCAAACCTTGTACCTAGCTCTCAATTTCTCCAGCCGTATTAGCTGCCTCTGTTAACTTGGTATGACAGACTTCCCCTATCAGCATGCTCATTGACACACTCCACATTTTGTTCTTTGCCGACAGCACTCCTGGTCCATGGAAACCCTATTGCGAGCATATGTTTGACTGGTCTGGACTGCCAAGGTTGGGTTGGCCAGGATGTTTCACCCATCCCAGCGTCTGGGGTCTTAGTATTCACAGGTCAGACACAAGGATGTGGCTCTTTATTCTTACTCTTCCTCCACAAAGCTGGGGCAGCACATTGGAATTCTTCTGCTTTCTCCTTATATGGGTCAGAGTCTGGCCCTCTTGTCCATGGCATTGGAGGCCACGCCATCTCTTTTTCTCCTTTCTCACATTTGGATTCAGAACAGAGAGAGACCCTTTTTGGACCTGGAGCCTCAGCACTGCTTTCCATCCTAGATTTGAGAGCTCTGTATCAGTACTTTGGGCACAAACCCAACTAATGACAAAGCTGTACTGTGGCTTCCCAGTCGCTGCTCTCCCTAACGTAACTCTCATTGGGATAGCAACAGTGTTTTGGCCAATACAAATGGTGTGCTAGGGGTTTTTAAATATTATTTCATTTAGAAAGTAGAACCCCTTTCTGCTGGGTGGCTCTTAGCTTTGTTTGGGGAAACAAATTGGCACTTCTTTAGTGTTCTGATTATTAACACAGAATTGGGTATATGGGATTCTGTCTTGGACCTCGTCCAAAGGATTCTAATTATCAAGGCATGCTCACGACGAGGTAGAAAGTAGTTTTGCCTGCAAGGTGGTCCTATGGTCTGGACTCCTAAATATAATATTAGAGCAAAGCTTTCACTGTTTATTTCTATCTTTTCATGACTGTAATTTTTTTGAGCAATGGGCACTTCTTTCTTCTGCTATGACCAAGTGCTGAAAAGTGGAAATATTTATGTCCTCAAAGTAGCAGAATGTAAAAGGGAAACTCAGTAGGAAAAACAGAGCTTTTTCCTTTTTTAACTTCAGAAAGTTCAGGAGTGTTTTTGACTTTTTCTTTCAATTGTTGCACTGATGGCCCTGTTCAGAACACCACAAGTAAGAGTTTGTCTAAATTATATTTAGTGGAAGTTATTAAGCAGAGATCTTGAGAGTCAGGCTCGCTGTCTGGAATTTGCTCCCTAACCTGCCATGGTTTGCTAGCATTTTTCCGAGCTTATTAGTCCCTTGGATTCACTCTTTGAGGCCCCCTTTTTTTTAATGTGTGTATGAGAGAGGCCAGTATGGTTGGACAACAAATAAAGCCAATGTGGGTGGCTTAAGTTATGAGAACAGAAATCCTTATGATGAGAAACCAGGAGTTTATCAGGAGCCATTTGCTGCCTCTGGATCTGTGAGTCATTCCAGTTCTGTGGATGGTTCATCTCTCTTGAATGGTGGGAATGTACCCAGGAATGTGATAGAATAGTGGTTTCTACCTCCCCCCTCACCAAAGATAAAACCTACCAGTGTCTGGGCCCTTCCTCCTCCAGAGCTTTGCCGTTAGTTCATCAGGGGCCCAATAAGGACTGTGTGTCAACCGAGTCTTGGTGATGAAGAGACAGAGCATTTGAGGAAACCCTGAACTTTGAACACAGGGACCACTTAATCTTCAGAAATCACCACACACATCCTGGATTTAGCATTGCCTCTTGATGTGTCTTAGAAATCTGAGAACAACAAAGTAGCTGGGCCGGAGTTAAACTGCTGGCATCCAATTGAGCACACTTAGAATGGACCCATTTTACGAACACGAAAGTTTTCCAAATTTCATTCTCAGTATCTTATTCCTCTAGTTTTCTTTTGTTTTCTTTTCTTTCCTTTTCTTTCTTCCTTACAACCCATAAAAATGGAAGGAAGATGAGGTTGGGAACAATCATATGCACAAGAATATGACATTTTTCTTGGATTTTTGTTAGTTTAAGTTGAGAATGCACCTGCAGAAATGTCAGAAATAGGCCCCCTTCCAATATAATATAAATAGGCCTTTATTATAGTTGAATCCTATGGGGGTTTCCACACAAAATATGAGTAGGGATTGGAAAAGGGAAAGGTGAGGCCACTGTGGGTGAAAATGCCCCTCCTAGTCTTGAGGTTATTGAGCATTTTCCTAGAATGTGAGGTCAGTACGCATGTGCAGTGTGGGCTTGGGGTGTTCAGCACTGGAGCGGCTCTGTGGCTCTTCTTGATATGTAAGTGCATATATTGACATGACAGGAGAAAGCATCACAGCATTAACTCATATTGTGAGATAATTATGACTTATTCATAGCACTGCAGGCCTATTACAATAATGATTACATTTCTGGAACAGTTTCCTCCCATCCTCCTTCCTGTCCCCAGGAAGCCTAGAGAACTTTACTCATTTATTTTCACAATGTGCCCATAGTTTAGTTGCATTTGTTTCTTGAAACCACCAAGGTGTGAACCAAAGGCAAAAAAAAAAAAAAATGTTACTCAAGTTTATGCAATGAGATGCAATTAAAGTAGACCTAAAAATCATTTGCTTTTACCTGCTTGTTTTTTTTTTTTTTTTTTAATTTTTTTTCAACGTTTATTTATTTTTGGAACAGAGAGAGACAGAGCATGAATGGGGGAGGGGCAGAGAGAGAGGGAGACACAGAATCGGAAACAGGCTCCAGGCTCTGAGCCATCAGCCCAGAGCCCGACGCGGGGCTCGAACTCCCGGACCGCGAGATCGTGACCTGGCTGAAGTCGGACGCTTAACCGACTGCGCCACCCAGGCGCCCTACCTGCTTGTTTTTTATTAGGTCTTGAGAGAGCCTTAAATCTTCACCTAGCATAGGCTTGTTTGAGCTGGCCTTTGTAGTTGGAATGACAGAGAAAGACTGCGAGGGTGATATGGGGCCAGTCATGGAGGAAAAACGAGGTGTTGTTGGAGTTCTGTTTATAAGTATGGAATAGCTGAGAAGAGGTGCATCAGGGAGCATATTAGTGCCTTCCCTTGGAAACTGCACACAAACGGGGGGATAAAACAACTTTGCAAAGTGGCTCAGCAGTATTTGCTAAAGCTGAGTATATCCCTATCATCCAATCCTGAAATTCCACTTGTAGATAGATACCCCAGGGAAGTGAGTGCACATGTTTGTCAAAAGACCTGCATTGTAAGAATGTTTACAGTGGCCTTCTCATAGTAGCCCTGAATTGGAAGCAACCTGAATGTTCATCAGTAGAAGGATGGATGAATAATTTATAATATGTGCATATGATGAAATACTGCTCAGCCAAAACCAAATAAACATAAAAACCCCATTGATTATCGTGGACATCATGAAAGAGGCCAGTTACAAAAGAGTACGTACTATATAAGTCATTGATAGAAAGTTCAAGAGCAGGCAATACTAATACATGATGATAGAAGTCAGAATAGTTGTTATTTTTGAGAGAAGGGTTATGAGAGCCTTCTGGGTGCTAGAAATATTCTAGATCTTGGTCTGGGGGTGGTGACCCAGATGTGCACATATGTCAAAATGTCTTGAGCTGAAATTACAGCACATTCTATAATGACTGTATGTATATTACACTTCAATTAAAGTAAACAAAACAAAGACAAAAACCTTAAGAAGAAACACAGATAGGGAGAGGCATTGATGTCAAGCCATCATAATAAAAATGTCAAGAGTTTTATAACATAACTAGAAATTGTTTTCAGGTGTTGATAAATTACTAGCCCTCAAAACAATCACCTGATAGCAAAATAAATCTGTTGGTTCTTATCCTCTACCAATAAGATGGTCATTTTATTTTGTATTTATTATAAAGATATTTGTTGCATGGTTGACTACCTAAAAGCCATTCCCAACCTCAATATTCCTTGTAGATCTCTTATTATAAATGTTGGAAAAACTAGAGTCTCATTTTCTCAGCCTCTCTTTCAAATATTGCATGGAGATCTTTCCTATCTTTCATTGGGAAAACAGAATTTGTGGGCATGTTTTATGCTGCTACAGCATCCATGACTGATAAAAATTCATATGCATTTTCAGCTTTCAATCATGTTACTTTATTTAAAAATTTTTTAAAAGTGGAAATTATCCATTTTTTAATTTTTATGTTTTAGCTTTTTTTAAATGTGTATTTTTGAGAGAGAGAGAGACAGAGTGTGAGCAGGGGAGGGGCAGAGAGAGAGGGAGACACAGAATCCAAAGCAGGCTCCAGCCTCTGAGCTGTCAGCACAGAGCCCAATACAGGGCTTGAACTCATGCACTGTGAGATCATGAGCCGAACCAAAGTCAGATGCTTAACCTCCTAAGCCACCCAGGCACCCCAAGAATCATATTATTTTAACTACGGAGAAATGGGAAGTCTAGTACAACTCACTGGGGTTCCGCCATGCCTCCAATTTAATTTCTTTTTTAAAATTTTTATTTGAGAGAGAGAGAGAGAGCGAGAGAGCGAGAGAGTGACCTTGTGCACAAGCAGAGGAGTGTCAGAGAGAGAGAATCCCAAGCAGGCTCTGCACTGTCAGTGCAGAGCCCTACGTGGGGCTTGATCTCATGAGCCACAAGATCATGACCTGAGTCGAAATCAGGAGTCTGATGCTTATCCGACTGAGCCACCCAGGCGTCCCTAATTTTTGACCTGTAGATATTCTCATGGGCTGGTAAGCAAGGAAGAAAGTGGGGACAGGCTATATGGAAGGCAAACCAACTGTGTCTGCCAGAAATTTCTCTCCTTTTGTTGACCCAAAATGGGACAATAATAAATAATGGGCCAAATAAGAACCTCTTTACAAAAAGAGATAACAATGATAGAATTTTGAACAAAGAAGACCACACTTCTCTATGGAGAAATAATGTACTCTTGGAACACATAGCCTTAGAATTTGCCTAATTTTAAAGGATGGATAAAATATAAATAACTTATATCTGTGGGATAATTGGATCATGCCTGTTGGGCTCTTACAAGAGAAGGGGACCCACACTCCTTTTTTTATTGTCTTGGGATAGGACGGACCAGGTGGGCTTTCTGGTTCTTAACAATTTGTTAGGAAAAAGGCTTCGAACACAGAATCTGCTTATAGACTGAACAAGAAAGAAGCATTCATTGGAATATCTGACAAGATGGAAGAACTGGGGTGAAAGTAAACATTTTTCTGAAATTAGAAAGGAAACCTGAAGTGTAACACTTAAGCCAAGAAAGAGAAGAACAAATCCATAACTAGGTGTATGTATTTAACTTCAAGTTGTACAGTACAGAGGCTCTGCTTATACTTAGTAATTATGCAGAATTTAAATATTTATGCCATTTACTTTTCCCCCCATCACCTATATATAGAAAAATTGAAAAGTTGTGCTGTGAACACTTACATACCCATTACGTAGATTCTACAGTGAACCTTTTGGTATATTTGTCTTATCACATAGCGATCTATTGATCCTGCCATCCATCCATTAATCCACATAACTTATTTTTTGGTGCATTTTAAAGTAAGTTGCGGGGGCGCCTGGGTGGCTCAGTTGGTTGAGCATCTGACTTTGGCTCAGGTCATGATCTTATGGTTTGTGAGTTTGAGCCCTACAGGGGGCTTTCTGCTGTCAGCACAGAGCCTACTTCGGATCCTCTCTGCCCCTCCTCTGCTTGCATGTGTGCCTGCTCTCTGTCTCCCTGAAGTAAATAAACATTTTTTCATGTTTATTTATTTATTTTGAGAGAGAGACAGAGCATGAGCAGGGGAGGGGCAGAGAGAGAGGGAGACAGAGAATCCCAAGCAGGCTCTGCACTGTCAGCGCAGAGCCCATTGTGGGGCTCGAACTCATAAACTGTGAGATCATGACCTGAGCCGAAACCAAGAGTTGGATGCTTAACCGACTGAGCCTCCCAGGTGCCCCAATAAATAAACATTTAAAAAAAATCTTTAAAAAAATAAAGTAAGTTGCGAGCAGCAGTACATTTCTCCCATGACCACTTTGGCCATTTAAAAAAAAAAATTTGTGGAGGGGTGCCTGGGTGGCTCTGTCATTTAAGCTATTGACTCTTGATCTCTGCTCAGGTCATGATTTCACGGTTCAGTTTTGGTTACTGAGTTTGAGCCCCGCATCGGGCTAGGATTCTCTTTCCTTCTCTCTCTCTGCCCCTCCCCTACTCACACACTCTCTCTCAAAATAAATAAACTTAAAAAAAAATTTTTTTAATGTTTTAATTTTTTTATTTTTGAGACAGAGAGAAACAGAGCACGAGTGGGAGAGGGGCAGAGAGAGAGGGATTCACAGAATAGGAAGCAGGCTTCAGGCTCTGAGCTGTCAGCCCAGAGCCCGATGCGGGGCCCAAACCCACGGACCGTGAGATCATGACCTGAGCCTTAGTCAGACGCTTAACCGACTGAGCCACCCAGGTGCCCCTAAACTTAAAAAAATTTTATGGAGAAAGCCATTTTGGCAGAATGAAGTGTTATTTTTCTTCTCCTAGTTATTTCTGTTTTGTATATCGAAACATTACAATAGAAGTTATATAACAACATTTTTTTTGACACTGCCTAGGTGCTCAAGCACATATTTCTGTGCCACAATCTCATGAAGTGGGTATTATTATTATCCTCATTTTACAGATGATGAGGCTTAGATATGGTGAGTTAAATACCTGCCCAAGGTTGTATCATCAGGATGTGACTGGGCTGGTACTTGAATCCTTGCACTTTGACTTAAGAACCTGATCCCTGAACCACCAAGAAGAGTACCCAGGATTGCAGGTCTAGTGCCCAAGAGGAAAGGGTCACTTGAAGGTTCCATAACTGGTAAGGGATGACAAGGACTGTGAGAACTGTATGGTACAGGAAGGATTTTCCGATTAGTGGACTTTTTAACTTTCTGAATTTTTTTTTTTTTTTTGGCAAATTCCCCCCTTGGCTTTTGATCACTGTATAGTTAGGTCATAAGTATGTTTACCACCAATTCTCAGGAAAGAAAATGACCAAGCATTACTTTCTTACTTGTTCTTTAGAGTTTTAAAAAGCAGTGTTTTAAAATCCTTTCTCCTCTATCCTCTTTTTAAAAAATTTGTTAAATGTTTATTTTTGAGAGACAGAGAGACAGAGCATGAGTGGAGGAGGGGCAGAGAGTGAGGGAGATACAGAATCCGAAGCAGGCTCCAGGCTCCGAGCTGTCAGCACAGAGCCAGACGTGGGGCTCGAACTCACGAACCATGACATCCGAAGTCAGACGCTTAACCGACTAAGCCACCCAGATGCCCCAAAAGCAGTTTTTATTAAAGTATGATGTGTACACAGAAGAGTGCGCTTAGGACAAACTGAACATGCTTATGTGTGCTAGGGACAGAGCAAATAGTCGTTTCACATCCGCTGATGCCAACCGTTTATATACGGACTTTGGCAAGCCATACCTACTTCTTTGCTATTCTTACATTTTAAGTGAAGACCAAGGAAAACACTTCACCTCTTTCTGAATGTTTAGTTACCTAACCACTGGGTCTATTTATTAAATGAATAAACCCTGTAGCTATAATATATGTGGATTAACACTGCTTCAGATGAGAAATACACATTGGTATGAATTGGAAAAACTGAAAGTCTCTAGATAGAACTAAACTCATATTTTTATTCAGTTTCTATTTTTTTCTTTGTCCTCATTTTTTTCTATTCTTGACATTCTCTATATTATGTAAAGCTGTTTTTACCCTTTTACTTCTATATTTTGAAGAACGTTAATAAATAAAAGATGTGAAAACCAAATTGCTATTCAAATTCAATTGTTTCCAATTATACCGGGAACTAAACAGAACCCAGCAATTCACAGCTTCTTAGGGTGAAAGCAGCTCAACATTATTCAGTCTTCTATAAAAGAAATAGAGAAACAAAAAAAGGGAGAGAAAGGGGAGAAATTCAGAGACTGAGAAATACAATGACAGGTTAATATTATGAAGAACAGATGGGCTTAAGGGTCTGAAAAATCAGTGTCAAGACCTTGCAATCTATGCTCCATTCCTAGTGTCCTCAGTCGTCTATATTATTAGAGACTTCAGTCATTTCTTGCTTTTCATTCATTTTGTTGTTTTCTTTGGATCAGCTGGTAACATACAGTGTGCTTACAGTGTATGCTTATTTCAGTACTGACTCTAACAGCTGTAGATATTTCTCATGCACAGAGGAGGGTAAATAAAAGAATGGTAAGCCTCAGTGGTGGAGATTCTAAACTACCCCAAACAATTGAGTGTGTCAAAAGGCTTCAAGAAATAAAACTGTTGTCAGCTTTCCTTTCTATGTAGGTTTAAAGAAGAAAAATTGAGCTAACAATTCTGAAATGACTGCCAGAGATACTTCTGCAGTTAATAAAGGAGGAAGAAATAGAATGCTATCTTTTTTTAAAAGTCTGAGTGGGGGAGGGTCAGAGAGAGAGAGGGGGGGAGAGAGAGAGAATCCCAAGCAGTCTCCACACTCTCAGTGTGGAGCCCAACGTGGGGCTTGAACTCACGATCCTGAGATCAAGACCTGAGCTGGGATCGAGAGTTGGACACTTAACCAACTGAGCCACCCAGGCGCTCCTAGGATGCTATTTTCTAATGAACTGACATGGATCTGGGTATTTTGATAGGGTACCTCTTTTTGGTTGTTTGTATGTTAGCAACAGAAATTGACAAGTGCCCCATACCTTTATGAAGCTTCGCAAGGTACACAGCAACTTGTTGATGCATTGGATTTGAAAGATGTGTCAGTCAGCTTTAGCCACAGTAACAAACCCGGTATTTGAGTAGCTAACAAAAATCCTCCTTTATTTATTGTTCATGGGTCTGCTGGTTGGCTTGGCCTTCCTATGCTCAGCTGGCTGTGGATCCAGGACATGGGCCCAGTTCAGGTCTGCTCCACATCCATGGGACCCAGGCTAAGGAACAACAGTTATCTGAGATGTGCTGTGGGCATCGTGAATGACAGAAGGACAGAAGTTGCTGGTGCAAATTTGCCACACCTGTTAAAATTTCAGCTCATTACAAACACATGTCACTTCTACCAACATTCTATTGGTCAAAACAAGTCATAAGGCCGGACCTAAAGTCGGTTGGGTGGGGATGTTTACTTTGTGAACTCCACTCTCTTGCAAAGCCCAGTGGCAAAGGCTGTGGATTTTTATAATCCTTTCTACAGGGAGAGAGTGAAGAGTTGGGAATAGTAATCCAACCTACCATAGAAGGCCGCCATTAGAGAAAGGTCTTGGGGTTAGTGGAATGCTATTTGTAATTTTCCCCACAGTTTCACTAATCTGAAGTGAAATCAAAGGACTTGATGAGTTTTAATTTAAAAAGTATATTTCGGAACACTAAGATTTAGAATAGCCTGAACATAAGATGAATCGCTCAAAGTAATTCAGGTAGTAGACTATGTGAGTTCCTTGAGTAAGCCACATGGACTTAGCCCTTACTACCGTTCCCCACCATTCTAGGTCTGTGTGAAGATATTAAACATGTAGGCGAGTGGGGAAAATGTAGAAGGAGAGGGCATAGCAGTTTCCTCTGTGCTTTCTTAGCTGAAATTTGTGATTTCGGTCGCGAGGAGGAGTGAGCACCCGTCTTCCCACACTACCGGTATACCGTCATCACGAGCCCTGTATTTGGAAGGAATGTGTCTCCCATTTAAGCGTTTGACGGAATGATGAGTCTGAGTGGGCCTTGCTGAATCATCCTTCTGTGGGCAATACACGGGCCTACCTGTATCTCACAACTTACCCTGGCACTTCGCCAGACAAGAAAGAGAGGAGAGCTGAGCTGGTATTTGTTGAGATGTTGCTTTCTCCTCCCTGCTTTGCCCAGATAAAAACACAACAAATCCCCCTCAACCCCCGCCCCCTTTTTTTCCACAGGAAAAGGTCTAGCATTTCTCTTTCTCACTGAGATGAAGAATTTTCCCATAAGAACTTGAGTTCTTCCAACATTGCGAGTAAAAGTCTTCTAGTGAGTATGGTCAGGAGAGAGCAATGACAGTGGGTGACCCATGGATCATTCTGTAAGGAGATTGAAAAGCAAAGCAAAGCAAAACAAAACAAAACAAAAAACAGCAACAAAAAAGAAAAGCAAAATCAAGCCATGGGCTCGAATGAGCCTTGGAAATTTCCCTCTAATTCCTATTTGGAAAATACTCAGTTGGCCTAATGAGTGTGTTTAACAAAAGGTATTCCTGCCAGGTTTTCAGAAATGGAATAACTGACCTAATTTCTGTTTGGATCAGAATCAGAATCTAATCCGTGTCTGTAGACAAATAAGCCTAGAGGAGACCTACAACAGGCATCCGTTGCTACTTCTGTTTCTAAACAGGGTGGTCTCCCAGCCACTGTGCACCGAGGCTCTCGGCTCATCTGGCTGTTCTGCTGGGCAAGGTCCTGGAACCGCAAAGCAGGTTTAACATCACTCAGAAAGCCCGGCTGTGCTTTGTGTGAGGACATTGTGTGGATAACGAAATAGGCTCTTGGGGCACCTGGGTGGCTCAGTCAGTTGAGTGTCCAACTCTTGGTTTCCCCTCAGGTCATGATCTCATGACTCGTGGGTTCAAGCCCTGAATCAGGCTCCACACTGACAGTGCGGAGCCTGCTTGGGCTTCTCTCTCTCTCCCACTCCCTCTGCTCCTCCCCTGCATGCGTGCCACGCTCTCTCTCAAAATAAGTGAATAAATTAAAAAAAAATAGTTTAGAAGAAACGGGCTCTTATTGGATGCAGTGTTTTAGAGGCAGGTGCGGATGAACAGCCACCATCACGCATATTGGGGCATTGCCTGCCTTGTTCTGTTAACACCCAGTGTGAACTGGGGTAGCACATCTTCTAGTGTGGACTTCCTTTTAATTAGGGTTTTAGTCTTATTTAGTTAGAATAAGGGACTCCTTTAAGACTAATAAAAGCAATAAATAGCCCCCACCCCCCACCAGAGGCACATATTTATACATGCTTCAGACATTTAATTTCAGGGGTTCACAGAACCCTTGAAATCATGGCCCCAGATTAAGAGTCCCTACCTTTATACCTTTCTATTTAATGGTGTTTATTGTAGCCTATTTGATGGATAGAAAGACATGGGTTAGTGAAGGGACAGGTGTAGACAGTTGAGCTCCCACACTGCTGCCATTATTTAGTAGCCCCAGGACTTTGCTGAGTTTCTTCATTCGTGAAATGGGGAACGTTGTAGGACCCTTTGAGGGCTGTTGTGTGAGTAAAATGAGGCCATTTTCTTGGCTTTTGATTAAGTGGGTGTTCAAGAAATGGCAGTAGTTACTCTTGTTATTGCTATATTGACATCGTGTTTACATTGCACGTCCAACAAATGGAAGGCTTATGGAACACTTTGAACACAAGTGTGAACCAAATACTTTTTTTAAAAAAAATTATTTTACTTATTTTGAGAGAGAGAGAGAGAGAGCACAGGAGGGGCAGAGAGAGAAGGAGAGAGAGAGAGAGAGAGAGAGAGAGAGAGAGAGAGAGAGAGAGAATCCCAAGCAGGCTCCACACTGTCAGTGCAGACCCCGATGGGGCTCAAACTCACAAACTGTGAGATCTTGACCTGAGCCGAAGTCAAGAGTCGGTCGCTTAACCGACTGAGCCACCCAGGTGCCCTGAACCAAATGATAATTTTAAGGTTGCTGGTTTCTTTTAAGGTATCTAGTGCACTTATATTTATGCGTAACTCTTGGTGCCCTCCTTCACTGCATCCTTCTCTAAACCCCGCTAGTTAGATATTTAGAACAAAGTGCCTAACACACAGCAGATGCTCAGTAAAAATGAATCATTGTTGTAATAATAATAATTATTGTTGTTATTACTGTTGCTGCTTCCTAAGTCATTCTTCTGTGGAGCCTTAATTTCACAGGAAAAAGGATTTCAAGATGGTCTTTTCAAGGTCAGGGAACATTTCAAAGTCATTGTGATAAGGAGAACAAAAAACTTGCTTTTTGCCCTTCCTCTTTTCTCAGTATCTTATAAAAATTCACATCTTTGCCTTCCATTCATTTCACTCACTATAGGCTGGATGCACAGCCTCCATGGGACAGATGACTAAATTGGTTTATGACAGTTTCTGGAATAGCCCTTGGTAGAACAAGGAAATGTGTCAGCCCTCTGTGACTGGGTGGGGCTGGCTCTAGGTTCTCCAGGCTAAGAAATGTGTGTGTTCAGGTCTCTTTCCCCCTTTCTTTGGCCGCATTTGTGCTCAGGTCCCGATTTCTTTGGAAGGTACAGGTGACTAACAACAGAGGAAAGTGTAAGCACTCACCATGCATGTATTAAAAAACGTTTTTATTTGAGTATCATTGACATACAAACCACGCTTGTATTTTAATAAAGTTGGAATCAAAGTTCAGGATCACATCTTTGCACATCTAGAACCTGGCAAAGGCTCAATAAATATTGAATGAACAAAGGAAAGGAATTAATCAGTGGAAAAATTTATTTTTGGAGGCGAAGGGGGCTTCTTGGTGCCCTTAAAAGCTCACTGTTTTCTCTCGTTCTGAATTTTCTAGCTTTGCCAGTCGAATACCACTCCATTACTGGTGTCCGAATACACCCAATACAGTAACTTTGATATTTCTGTAATTTTTTAACTTGAAGCTCTGTTTTTCCTCCCTGTTCTAAAGGAGCCCCAGATTTGCTAACATAGTAAGCTTTTTTCAAGGTGCTAGAGTAAGAGAGGGTCTGACTGAAGACACTGTATTGGTTAGTTATTGCTACATAACAATTGCCCTACAACATAGTGTCTTCGAACAACAGCCATGGGTTTTTGTTTGTTTTGTTTTGTTTTGTTTTCCTCAGGATTTTGTCATCTGGGCTGGGCTCAGTTGGGTGGCAGGAAATGTAGATGTAGCAAGAATGAAGGAGATAGACAATCATCATTGGCAGACATCACAATAATAAATCTTATGGGCTAGGGTTATCAGTGGATGGTTAAATCAGCAGACAGAGCATGATGGGAAGCAGGATATTTGCACGGTCTCTAAGTGTCTCCCCATGAGACGTTTACTGATTAGAAAAGAGAAAATGGTCATCTTTAGTGTGGAGAAAGTTGGCAGACATCGCCTTAACCAAGTGATCAAGGTTGACATTACTAATAATAGGACATATTGATATCATTTACACCTGATATGATGCACTGAGAACACATCACTTCTGTGGTGTTTTTGCCGAAAATTTGTAACCTCAGTCTGATCGTGAAAAAAAATTGATGAACCCGACTTGAGGGACATGGCACAGAATACTTGACTGGTACTTTTCAAAAGTGTCAAGAGCATGAAATGCACCCCACAGAGTGGCGGAGACTAAGGAGACATGCTGACTAAATGCAACATGGTATCCTGGATTAGATCCTATATCAGAAAAAGGACATTAGTCAAACTAGTGAAATTCAAATATAACCTATAATTGAGTTAATATGTTAACATATATTTCTTAGTTTTGATATATGAACTATGGTTTTGCAAAATACTAACATTAGGGGAAGCTGGGTGAAAGGTATACAGTGATCCTTTGCTCTTTTTTTTTAAATTATAATTGACATACAGTGTTATGTTAGTTTCAGGGTTACAACATACTGATTCAACAATTCTGTACATTACTCAGTGCTCATCACTGTAAGTGTAGTCACCATCTGTCACAACACAATGTTATTACAATATTATTGACTGTATTCCCTATGCTGTACTTTTCATTCCTGTGGCTTATTTATTTTATAACTGGAAGTTTGTACCTCTTATTCCCCTTTATTTATTTTGCCTGTTCCCCCACCCACCTCCCCTCTAGGAACCATCAGTTTGTTCTCTGTATTCAAGAGTCTATTTTTTTTTTTTTGGTCTTTTGGTTTGTTTGTTTTTTAATTAATATTTATTTATTTTGAGAGAGAGAGACAGAGTGAGAGTGGGGAACGGGCAGAGAGAGAGGGAGACACAGAATCTGAAGCAGGCTCCAGGCTCTGAGCTGTCAGCACAGAGCCTGACGTGGGGCTCAAACAAACTCACAAACTGCGAGATCATGACCTGAGCCCAAGTCAGATGCTTAACTGACTGAGCCACCTAGGTGCCTCATTTGTTTTGTTTTTTAGATTACACGTATAAGTGAAATTCTCTGTCCTGTTTTTGCAACATTACTGCAAGTATAAAACTATTTTAAAATAAAACATTAAAAAGTGAGTTACATGTGGAACACAAACTGTGTGTATAGGTGTAGCGTGGGGCAAGGGCTGAAGGAGGAACCCATTCGGATTTTATTACACACGGTCCAGGCAAGAAATGATGGTGGTTTGTAACAGGGTATTGCAACAGAGAGATGAGATACTGGATTCTGGATATATTTGGAATGTATAAGCAACAGATTTGCTGACGGATTGGTTGTAAGGGGAAGAGAAAGAGGAGTTGAGGCCATATTGAGATGTCTTAGATGGTACTTCCTTGCCTGTCTTTGAGGACTAGGCGTCTTAAAAAAATTCAAAGACTGACTTGAGAAATAGGGCACCTGTAGGTCAAGTGATTGGAGTAAAGGTCTGGGAAATAAGGAACTTGCAGGCTGAAGACAGAGAGGGAACTGGCCTTGGTGGAAAGGAGATACCCAGAAGCCAGGGTATTGGCTATCACCTAAATCCACTTTTCATCTCTGACTGACATTGATTTCCTCCCTCTTACAAAGACAAAGGACACAACACAGTAATATGAGGAAAACATGAATTGAGAAAATAATGGCTAGTCAAACAGAGAGGGAAGGCCTGAGGAACCATGGTGTCATCATTGGCCTGCAAAGAAAAAAAAAAAAAAAAGAAAAAAAGGTAAGTTTGGCAGCCCCTGGCCTAGGCAGTGAAGGTTAGTCATCTCTATGTGAGTGTGTTATGTATGCTGCCCAACATGTTGTAGGTCAAGTAAAACATTAAGATAGAAGATGGAGAAAGCTAACACTGAAAGACCACTTTAATCCACAGTTCACTTTCATGTACAGCCTCATTCTGATAGACAGAACCCCTCCACTCCGCTGGCGTCACTTTGAAGTGTATGTCCTTATATCTAGGATAATCTCTCTGTGATGGAATGGAGACATCCATCCCACTGTTGAACCTGTCACACTGTATTTATTTTCTCCTTATGCCTATTTTTGACCCCCTTCTTATTTCTTTTCTGTAATTTCCCCCCCTTCCTTGTTCATTCTTTGTCTTTCTCCCTTAGATACTCACCCGACTTTGACAGCGTGATTACTTAATACTTACCTGCCAAATTAAGTGACTTATTTTACCAACTGGGTGGATATACAATACCTTGACACTTGCTATTTGAGTATTTTATTGCATTTTTTGTGTGTCCATGGTGAATAAATAATGGTGCCAGCATTCAAATATTGGTACAGTATTGGTAATTGGCTTGTTTTGAATTAAAGTATGCATCACAGTATATTGTGTCTCTTTTGCTGTTTGACTTTAGTTCAATGAAGATTAATAAATTAATATTAAAATTAATAATATCATCCATTCCTGTTCACTTTCTAGACTCCCTTTTCATTTCTCCAAGTTGAGATATTTACAATGAAAGAGGAAAGAGCATTTAGTCAAATGAGCAATGAGAACAGCAGAACAGTCCAATTATTTGAAAATAGAACCTATTACCGTAGTTGCCCAAAATTTAGTTTTGAAATGGCCCCAAGTTCGCCCGGGTGGCTCAGTCAGTTGAGTGTCCAACTCTTAATTTTGGCTCAGGTCATGATCTCAGGGTCGTGGGATTGAGCCCTGCATTGGGCTTTGTGTTGGGCATGGAGCCTGCTTGAAATTCTTTTGGTACCTCTCTCTCTGCTCCTCCATCATGCATTCTCTCTCTTTCTCTCTCTCAAAAAAAAAAAAAAAGATTAAAAAAATGAAATGACCCCAGGTTTATTGTACCAGCCAAGCGTTATTGGCAACCATCTGGTGGTGCTGTTTATTTATTATATTGGAGGGTTGAGGTATATTCCCCAATACAAAATACAGTATTATCCTTAAAACCCACAAGACTCTCCCCTCCCTCCTTTCCTCTCTCTTTCCTTCTTTACTTTCCGTGACTCTTTCTTTCCTTCCTTCCCTTTTACTGCCACTCTTCACTGGCAATGATTCCAATGTGTCTAATGTGTATATTCATATTTGTATGTATCAGAATATGTAGGTTATGTAAGAATAGTCTTACAGAATATGCAAGATTATATTGTGGGTATGTTTTACAGATTCACATTAATGGTTTTTCCAAAAAAGTCATTCTGCTTCTTAATATTTTTTTTCATTTGGGACTGCATCCTTAATATCTCACCATGTTGTTGTGTGTCCTTCTACTTTGTTGCTCCTAACTGCTGCATGATATGCTACAGAATGCACCATTCACATTCTCCTTACCCATTATACCCTAGTGTCAGACACTTAGGTTACTCCAACTTCCTTTACCACAAGTAACACTCCTCATAAATATCTTCTTTGGGGCCATATGTGAATTTCTCTTGGATATATTCCCAGGAGTAGGATTGTTGTATCATAGGATACAAATACTATGATTCATTTCTTTCAGATTGCTCTCCATGATAGTTGCCTCTGTGTGTGTGTGTGCACATATTCTCAGAGCCTAAGGGTAAAACGTTATGTGTCAGTCCTTATCCTTGAAAATCCATGAGGCCAGATTGGGGACCATTGCTTGGAGTGACAAGAAAGATGGAATCATGTTAACTTTTCTTCTAGGATTGAGTCTGCATTCATATTAATGACAAAAATAACTACCATAAAGCGAGCACTTCTTATGTGCCAGGGACTATGCTAGGTGCTGTACATTCTTTGTCTTACTTACCCTTTACAGTAATGCTATGAAGTACATGTTGGTATTAAAACTTCTGTCTCAGGGATGTGAAAACCTATACTTAGAGACTTTTAGTGACTTGCTTCAGCTGGTAAGTTTCATATCGGGGATGGGACTGAGGTCTATCTAACCCCAAAGCCCATGCTCTTAATCACAATGCCACCATGCCTCCCCATCATCCCTTTATGAGAAAGACTTTTTGAGATGCTTGATATTCATCCCCACCATCTCTGTGTGCTGTAGGTTTTAGGATGTCAGGTTAATGTTCGGGTTGGTAGGGAGAGAAGCTATGGGATGGACCATCGCAGCCTTGGGCATCAGTGTTTAATATACCACAAGAGAACACTTTTGCATTCTGGTTTATGGCTCAGTTGCTTTAATTTTTATGGCTGTGAACCAGTTACCCCATTGCCAAAATCCTGTATTTTGAAATAGCAAAACTGAGGCCAAAACCATATGACTGACAAGTGAACAATAGAGGCTCTCTTAGTTGACCTAGACCTAATTATGTTGTTGGAAGAACTGACATTCTCCATTTTATCTCTTAAGCCCTACTGACTGATGCTCACAGATTCCTGAATACTATAGTTGCTATTCCTACCAAATGAACTCTGTCCTTAACAGAGGCTAGTTGTGTTTGTTCCCCAAACTGGTTATGCCAGTTGTAGTTAGTAGTATAAGTTACATAAATTAAATGTTAAATGAATGGATGAAATGTGAGTGTAATGTTGTTTCTATGAAAATTAGGTTGAATGTGTTTGTAAGACTTACTACATATGATTTGCTAAAAACAGTTATTGAGTAATTAGGTGTGGGGAGACATCTGTGAAAGATGGGAAAAAATAATTAGATTTCTCCAGGGATTCTCCCCTCAATTGCCTGTAAGTGTCTTAGAGTTTTCAATACACCCCGAAGAAATGGAACCTGGAAATCATAGATGATCCATTAAGGGTATGGTTTATGCAAAAAGACTGTATACAACTCCCATTTAGCAGACCCGTATTCAAAGGCCTTGAACTTTCCTCAAAATATTAGCAAATATTTGAGTTTTTACATTTCCTTTTTAAGTTAAATCTAATAGTTAATGTATGATTGCATTATTTTTGTAACTCCTAGCTTTACCTGATTTATTTTGTTAACCAGCCAACCATGTTTTCATATTGCATTGGGCACACTTCTTGCCTGAAAATCCCATTATATTTTCTTACCATATGTTAGCTGCTTTAATACCAGGATGGATGTTTTCTAATTAATAAATATGTACAGAAGGTCACATAATTTTTAGCAGAGTTTAAAGGAATCCAAATACCCAAGTGCAATGTGGTACCATTGTCACACGGAGTACCAATTATTACTAGCCACTTTTTAAAATGTTTAAGATAGAGAGAGAGAGAGGGGAAGAGAGAAAGGGAGAGAGAGAATCCCAAGCAGGCTCTACACTGTCAGCGCAGAGCCTGACCTGGGGCTCGATCTCATGAACCTTGAGATCATGACCTGAGCCAAAATCAAGAGTAGGTCACTTAACCAACTGAGCCACCCAGGTGCCCTACCATACAGGTTTTTTTAATCTTTATTTATTTTTGAGAGAGAGAGACAGAGTGTGAGCAGGGGAGGTGCAGAGAGAGAGGGAGACACAGAATCTGAAGCAGGCTCCAGGCCCTGAGCTGTCAGCACAGAGCCCGACACGAGGCTCGAACTCACGAACCATGAGATCATGACCTGAGCCGAAGTTGGACGCTCAACTGACTGAGCCACCCAGGCGCCCCCTTACCATACAGTTTTTAATCTACCTTTAAATGTTCTTATTTTGCATTAAGAGAACCTTTAGCACCTTCACACACTGGAAGGCCTAAGCTTCTACAGGTCCTGTTGTAGTGTGTTGTTTCTGCCTGCTGAAGGTCTCAGAGGAGCTTGTCATGAAAATTCTGATCTCAGCCCCTCACAACATGGGAGAAATTACATTAAATGGCTCCTTATCAGTCCCTCATGACTGTCCCTTTGAGACTGGGATTCTTAACAGTTTTGAGGGGCTTTGTAAATCATGTGACAACTTTGGATCCTCTCCCTGTCAGATACATTGCATATGGAATTTTACATACACGTTATTGGGCTGGGTTTTGGAGTTCTTAGAGCTCATCCATGGATGTACGCTCATTATCTCAGCTCTACAGATGATGTACTTGGGAAGGTAGGAGGTCTGGGGTACTCTTGGCTCTGTCATTAAGTAGTTAGGCCACCTTAGTTAGGCAAACCCATCAACCTCTTTGGGCCTCAGTTTCCTGATCTGTAAAGTAAGAGGTTTATCGTACATTAAGCTCCACTATCCCTTTCAGTTCTACTGCATAATTCTACTTGAGGTCTCTGGTCTTTTTTATGAAAAAGAACTCAACGTTAGCCTTAGAAGAGGCCTGAAATCACACTATTTCTTGCAGAGTCAAGAAAATCCTAATAACTCCATGTGCATGGTTGTCTAGAGACATTATCTCTTTTTTCTGATTCCCCAAACATGTATTGAGGGCCTACTCTGTGCCCAGCTCCGCAAAGCACTGGTAAGTTTCACACATAAATAAATGTTCCGCCCCGGCCCCCCAGACAGGGTGGTTTCAGTGCACTCACAGATAAGGTTTCTGTTGTAAGAAGTGAGAAAAGACCAAGTTAGGTGAATTTCCCTGGGCTTGAATAAAATCTGCTTAAATGCCCTCTATTCAGGCTTTTCCTGATAACTATGCTTCTAATTCAGCCCCTCCTTCAGGAGAAAAGCTGCTGTGTGGACAAGCGGGCTGGGCCATTCTCCACTTCCCTGCTTGTCAGAGGCCAGCTTTTAATTCTTAAAGGGACCAGGCCTTTCTTCCCCGAAACCTTCAAAAACCCCTCGCAACAGCACAGTTCACAGGCAGGCAGGCAGGCCCCGGTTTCCTCACACCCACGTTGCTTTCCCGACTCCGGAGTAGGAGGGACAAAATCTGTAGGGTTGAACTGGTTTATGGGGGATACAATAGAGCATTGAGAAGTTCTCATTTTTATTTACTTATTTGATAATCTGCTACTTATTTTATTTTTGCTCTTTTGTTCAGTCTTTGTCTTTCTCCCTTTGATACTCACCAGATTCTGACAGCATGATTACTTAATACTTACCTGCCAAATTAACTGACTTATTTTACCAACTGGGTGGATATACAATACCTTGACACTTGCTATTTGAGTATTTTAGTGAATTTTTTAAAAAAAAAAATGTCCCCGGTGATATCTTATCCAAAAAGGCGAAACCCCACGGCTCCTTTTATTTAAAAAAAAAAAAAACAACAAAAACTCTTTGTTGCTTTTGTTTTTATAAACTACGTTTGGTTATAATACATGTTCCACTATAAGATAGAACCAACCAGTTTTCTCCTTCCAGTTACAGAGGTGAAAGATACACATAGAAGCATATACTCCAGTGTAATTTTGTGGGGGCTGTTCTGCCATCTCTCAACAGGAAGATGGCCTTGTTCACAGGGATTTAGTTCCTGGATTGGGTCAGTTAAGCTCTTTTTTTGTTTGACAGTTTTTTTTTTTTTTACAGTCAGCAATGGATAAGTAAAATATTTCCCAAGAGCCAAATAACTATCATTTTTTTATGAGTAGAAATGGGATTGATGATGTTGTTACTTTTCTTATCTTAATAGAAATGAACATACTGCCCATCTCCAACACACACATTTCTCCTCTAATAGGTTAGTATGAAGGGGTAAAAGATAAAAATGTGTAAACTAATGGTCACATATGTATTTTCTTTTTTTTAATGTTTATTTATTTATTTTGAGAGAGAGCACAAGCATGTGCGAGTGGGGGAGGGGCAGAGAACGGGAGAGAGAGAATCCTGAGCAGGTTCCACGCCATCAGCTTGGAGCCCGAGGTGGGGCTTGAACCAGTGAACAGTGAGATCATGACCTGAGCCAAAACCAAGAGTCAGAGGCTCAACCGACTGAGCCACCCAGGTGCCCCACACATATGTATTTTCTCAGATATTCAACTAAACATTGAGTCGTGAGATAATTTTTTTGAAGTTTATTTATTTAAGTAATCTCTGCACCCAGTGTGGGGCCCAAACTCATGACCCTGAGATCGAGAATTGCATGTTCTACCGACTGAGCTAGCCAGGTGCCCCTCAAAATAATTTTTCATGTCTTAGGGTCGTAGGAGAGTGGCAAGCTTTTTTCTACACTGTGATACAGATATTTTAACATAACATTTGTAGCCTTTTGTGAGAAGGCTGGAATTTGGTTTCAGGTTCAGAAAAGATCACATTATATAAATTTCCCTGGGACTGAATAAAATCTGCTTAAATGGTCTTAAGTAAAAATAAATAAAATCTTAAATAAAAATAAATTAAATAAAAAATAAAATCTGCTTAAATGGAGCCTTCCTTGCCTTGTTTGATACCTTGAAGCCATTTGTCTTGGGATTCTAGGAACAAGGAAGGAGAGAGAAACGAGAATATAATAGGCTGAAGGAAGTCTGGAAATCATGTTGTATGCCCCAAGAGGCAAGGATACTTTCTCTTTAATCCGGTGAAAACTAACTCTCAGAATGAAATGAAAACAATGCTTGAATAACACTTGGTGATTGGTGACCATCTTGTTGGCAATCCTGTTGCCTCTGAATTTGATATGATTAGCTTGGTTTAAAGCACAGGGCATTTCACAAACAGGTATAGTTTACTTTTCATGATGCCCGGACTCTAGAGGCTTTGTTCTTACTCAGTTCGGTTTCCTAGAAAGCATTTCAGTCCCTGCAACCTCTACTGATATTAAGAATCTATTTGCATTTGTAACTCTGATTTTTTGAGTGTAGAGTGGCAGTTTCTAGAAGCTATGTGATGTGCTACCACAACAGACTGCATGCAGAAACAGATATATGAAAGGTGTCTCTTACTAAGTCAGACATTAAAGAGACTTGCAAAAATAGAAAAACAGTGCCATTTGCCTCATTGGTTTTTGTTTTGGCAAATAAGTCTGTTTTGCACAAAACATGTTATGTGTATAAATGTGTAACGGGTCTATTGTTATTTGCACATGAGTTAATAAATATTTAAAAAATTCTCAGTTTTCATTTCTAATATGGTAAGTACCAATAGATAGAACCCATATAAACAAGAGCTGTCTGGAGTTTTCAGTAATTTTTCAGAGTATAAGGGGTCTCGATGCTAAAAAGTCTGAGACTTGCTGCTCCACAAACATACACATGGGCCACTGTTGAAAAGAACATAAGAGAAACACTGTAAGAGGCTCTGAAGATCAATTAATGTGGGGCCCAAGGACTTTCGTCATAATGCATAAATTTCAATGGGATTGCAATTGTGTGCCTTACAAAGACTTACTGGTGTGATGTTACACATTTTCTGTCACATGCATCTGCTTGAATTTAGCAACCCAGAGCTAATTGCCATTGCTCTTTGTAATTTGGTCATTGTCATATAGGTGAGCATTTCTTCATTTGCCACTTAAATAGAATGTGTAACCATTATTACACAGGTGAAGTTAGTGGCATTTACCATTTGCTCTGTTTTCCCCATGTTTTGTTGGTTGTGTAAGATAAACAGTATTTGGTGAACTGTGTCACGCAATTATCTATGATCGTCTGAAATTCATAACTACTGTGTATTCGTTAATTAACTTAAAAAGGTGGTAGTTTCAAAAAAAATAATTGTTAATGGTGTTGATGAAACTGGAAAATTTGACATTTGCCCCGGTGCTCCATAATTCTTTATAATTATGTTTCCTTTAACCCATTCTTGCATTTTCTTGTTCTTCCTATCCTTCAGGGAGGACTACAACCAGTCATGAACAACTGAAATGGGAATGTGGGAATGTGGAACATTGAGAGAGAGATTTTATGGAAGAAAAGCTTAAATTAATTGAGACTGTTTAGCCTGCAGAAGAGGACTTACCAGAAGTCTCTAAGCATAGAGAGCCTTATTTTGTAGAGGATAGAAAGCAGCTGTCTTTCAGCGCCAGGAGCCTGGAATATGAGGACACGGTCTTACAGTGTAATCAGAGGGGATTTAGTGAAGATACACTGAACATGTTTCCTCACAGTGGAGGCTGCTAGACTCTCGAGTGGGTTCCTGAAGGCAGCTGTGCACTTTCTTTCTCTGGAGTCGGAGGAATTCAAAACTGTTTTCATGCTGATCAGCTGTAGGCAGAAGTAAGGCGACCGCTTCCTAACTTATTGAGGCTTTGGCACCTCGACATTTAAAATTTTTCATTGGAACATCTGGATGTGGGTGGGCAGAAAGGCCTTTGTAAAATCACATCTGAATATTATCCTGAAGAGGAGAAAAGAGAGGGAAGAGTCTGCAAATGCATAGAATTCGGCCCCAGGGGTGGTCCCTACCTATCTGCCTGCTTCCTCTCTTCCCCCTGATTTTCTTCTCTAAGCTCATTTTCATCTTGGGGTCTATTCCTTTGCTGGAATGCTTTTCCCCTAGATCTTTGATGGCTGCTTCTTTCTCATTACTCGGTCTCAGCGCAAGCATGACTCCATTTTTATTTTCCTTACGGTACTTACAACCGCCTGGAATTACTTTATTTACCTTCACCCCTCCACACTTCCCTCCCTGGTCAGAGCCGCCATCATCTGTCACCAGGATGGCCGCGGTCGCCTCTGCAGTGGTGTCCTTGGCCCACCCTCAGTGTACTCTCACCAGCCTTTTCTTAATGCAGCGGCCAGGGGAATCCTTTTAAAACGGGAGTCACATCGTGTGAGACTCCGTTACTCTCCGAGAGGAAGCCAAAGTATTTCGTAACGGCCTCTAGGGCCCTCGTGATCTGGCCCACTGTGACCGTTCTGACTTCTTTCCTGCTGTTCTCCCCCTCACTTGTTTCATTGCCACAACATTGGTCTCCTGGCTGTTCATCGATCAAGCCAGACTTGCTCTTGCCACAGTTAGTGGCTGTGCCCTGGCCGGTTCCTTTTTAACATTCTACAGACTTTATTTATCTATCATATTACTGCCTCTTACCCATTTCCAGAAAATGTGGTCCACAAGGCAGGGATTTTTTTTCCCTATTTTATTCATCGCAGTATCCACATGCCTAGAACAGTGTCTGGCACATCGTAGATACTTGCTCTGGGCTGAGTCATGTCCCTCGAAAAGATGTGCTCAAGTGCTGACCCTCAGTAGCTGTGAATATGACTTTGTTTGGAAATAAGGTCTTTGCAGATGTGATCAAGAGGAGGTTATAGGGTGAGCTCTAATCCAGTATGATTGGTGTCCTTATAAAAGGAGGAAAATGCCATGTGGCAACAGCGGCAGCTGTAACCACCACCAGGAACTGGGAAGAGGCGAGGAAGGATCTCAGCCAGAGTCCCACAGGGCACATGGCCCTACTGGTACTTGTAACCTTGATCTCCAACTTCTAGCCTCCAGAACCGTGGGAGAATACGTTTGTATCGTTTTAAGCCACTCACTTTGTGGTGCTTTCTTACGGCCGGCCGCTGTAGGAAGTAAATACAGTGCTTGATAAGTATTTATTTGAGTGCATGTACCTGCTGTTGACCTATTTATGCCTCATCTCTTCCCCGGAAATGAAAACTCATTGAAGGTGGAGCCTGTGTCTTACTCTCCATTGTATCTTTGGTATCTAGAGCAGCGCCTGGCACAAAGGTGTGTCCACAGTGTTGTGGGGGAAGCGGTGTAGGGTGGCGGTAAAGCACAGGGCTCTGGTGTCAGGCTGTCTGGGTTCAGGTTCCAGCTTGGCCACTTCTGGCCCTGGGCCTTCGGGCGCTGGTTCTGTACTTCGCCCCCTCATTTGTGGGATGGGTCCGCGTATACCGGGTGCTTAGAATGGTGCCCGAGTTGTTCAGCGCTCGGTATCTGTCATCTGTTGTTCTCATTAGCTAGCTTATATAGCACGATGCCACTAGGATTAGCTGTGAAAAGCCTCGTGAACTGCGGACTCAAGAGGCCAAGGACTCACCATGGGACCTTGGGCCGGTGACATGCTTCCCTAGACTTCTATCTTCTTATCTGCAGGGGAAGGTGTTGGAGGAGAACTCCTCAGGCACTCTCCAGCTACAACCTTTGTGGGTCCGGGTGGTAGGTCGAGGATGTAATGCCAGGCTGTTGGGCACGTCAGAGACTGAGCGCTGGTGGGCCTTCGTTTGAGGAGAGGAAACGCAGAGGAAGGGAAAACCTGGCTTTCCCTCATACCCCATCCTCCCAAGCAGCCCTCACGTGCACTCTAGTGTGCCTGATGGAAACCAGGTGGCAGAGTCTGGGCTTCTCTACGAGCCCCCTGAGGCCATTTTATGCTGAAGATTATCATCTTGTCGGTCCCTTCTTTTATTGATATGGAGCCAACTTAATAAAGAGCCTCATTTCTCATTATCTTGGAACAACTCGCGTTACTGCTTTAACTTGCCAACGTGCCTGGCCTGTATTATTGTTGTTATTATTACACTTGCAAGACAGGTGCAGTAAATAGGTGCCAATGAGATTATGAATCACACACGAGGCTTGTCAACAGTACAACAGAAGTAAAATGCAGCACCTGTCGCTTCACTTCAAGCTGAGACTACTTACATGTCAGGCTGAAATATTAACTGAGCTGGTTAGTAATTGGTTAGTTTCCACTCATCTCATTCAAACAGTCAGATCTTTTTGTGTGTGTGCATAGACACCATCTCGGCATTCTAGACTTTAACTGATCCTCCTCCTGGCCCCGTTGTCATCACTGATTTTGTGCTGAAGACTTACGAACTAGTGCTAAGTTTTTATGTCATGAAGTCAGGGAGGGAGAGAGAGAACAAGTAACAGCCAGATCAGATCCCATTAGGGCCCGGTTGCTTGTCTCAGAAGGGGGCCACGTAACTGGGAAGGGGAAGCAACGGGAAGGGGAGTGGAAAAAGCATGGCCCTAGGATGTGGAGGCCTGGGTGTGAGCGTCCTGCCACTTCTGATGTGATCTTGGACAAGTCACTTGTGTTCGTCCATCTGTAAGTAGGGTAGAGAAACCTGCTTCATCCAACTCACAGAGTTGTCATAATCACAGATACAGCAGTATATGTGCAAATGCTTCACAACGTGTAACACATTATGCAAAAATTAGTTGTTATGGCTTATGGTTACTGAATGAACATAGTGCAGGAAGAAGTGTTTCTAGTGTTTTTTTTTTCTACTAGTGTAATATAAGCAAAGCATTTAAAACCAACAACGTATTTAACAATTTTGTGACTTAAATTTTTTTTTTAATTTTTTTTTCAATGTTTATTTTTGGGACAGAGAGAGACAGAGCATGAACGGGGGAGGGGCAGAGAGAGAGGGAGACACAGAATCGGAAACAGGCTCCAGGCTCTGAGCCATCAGCCCAGAGCCTGACGTGGGGCTCAAACTCCCGGACCGCGAGATCGTGACCTGGCTGAAGTCGGACGCTTAACCGACTGCGCCACCCAGGCACCCCTTAAATTTTTTTTAATGTTTATTCATTTTTGAGAGAGACAGAGCGTGAGTGGGGGAGGGGGAGAGAGAGAGGGAGACACAGAATCCAAAGCAGGCTGCAGGCTCTGAGCTGTCAGCACAGAGCCCCATGCAGGGCTCGAACTCATGGACCACGAGATCATGACCTGAGCCGAAGTAGGATGCTCAACCGACTGAGCCACCCAGGCTCCCCAACAATTTTGTGACTTTAATGCCATTAGTGGCTCCAGGGCAACTTCAGGTGCAATTGGGCATTTGGAAAATTTGTGAAACTCTTAGTGAAGTAAGAAACGATATCTTTGGGGACACCTGGCTGGCTTGGTCAGAAGAACATGCTACTTTTGATCTCAGGGTTATGAGTTTGAGCCCCACATTGGGTGTAGAGATTACTTAAAAATAATCTGATAACTGTTGGGGCATCCAGGTGGCTCAGTCGCTTAAGCATCCAACTTTGGCTCAGGTCATGATCTCATGGTTCATGAGTTCGAGCCCCGCATCGGGCTTTCTGCTGTCAGCACAGAGCCTGGTTTGGATCCTCTGTCCCCCTTGCCTCTCCCCTGCGTGTGCGCTCTCCCTCTCTCTCAAAAATAAATGAACACGTAAAAAATTAAAATCTGAAAACAAGACAAAAATGATAAATGTCACCAATTCGTCCCTCTCTTGTGCACATAGAATTATGTAACTGTGCCCTTTGTCATGTGACTATGGTTTTTTCCCACTAGAGTAGGTAGAGTGTATTCCTCTACCCTACTGATGTTGGTTTGGCCGTGGACTTGCTTTGGCCAATGGAGTGTTAGTGAAAGAGATGCCTTGATGTCCTTCAAATGTCTCTGATGATTCAGCTTGCTCTTTTGTGCTTTTGCCATTAGAAGAACATATCTCAAATAGTCACCGGTCCAAACGGAATGCAGAGACGTGTGGGGTGACCTGGACTCTACCTGCGGCCTGGATTCAATCTGCAGCTACAGAAACACCCCAGTTGACCCTCAGAGCTGTGAACAAGAAAAAGAAAACTTGATTGTTGTGAGCCCCTGAAATTTTGGCTTGTTATGCAGTATTTTTGCAGCAGAAACCTGACTAATACACAGTAAAATAATGTACACGCTTTGTAGCATGCATAGAGGCATCACTCTGAAGTTGCCTTCATTGGTTTCATTTTTCAGCCAGACAACCTGGACCTTTATTGTTGATTTTAATACATTCTCTCTCTCTCCCTCCCCCCCTTCTCTCTCTCTCTCTCTCACTCTCTCTCTCTCTCTCTCTCTCTGTCACCACACATTCATGGTCATGGAGGATGCTGTCACCTTGATGGATCCACTGATGACATATTGGCCTTCACGGCCACCATCTTTCTTCTTTCCTCCTTGTTCCCTTAGGAGGTCTTATGCTCTTTCCAATTTTAGCAGGTTAAGTGCTGGCTGGCTTTGCAGGTATCATGGCTGAGCCTTGCACAGTCATAGTATCCCTATTCTGGACCCGTCCCCCATCATCCCTCAAAACAGTTTTCTTCCGAACACTATCCGAGACATTGATAAGTCAGTGTGTGCTCTGGCAGAAAGGGGAAAATAACTCCAGGCAGAGCTTAAATTTTGGCTCCATTTATCTCATTCAGTGTTAGACAAAGGATCATTATCATTAGGATGTGCTGGTTTTCTATTGCTGAGTAACAAATTACTCCAAATTTTAGTGGCTTGAAAAAAATCATTTTATTTTGTCCACTTTTATTTTGCGGATTAGTAGTTCAGGAAGGGTTTGGCTAGTTGGTTCATCTCTGATCCATGTGGCATTATCTGGGTGCCTGGGGTATGACAGTCCACTTCAAAGACGGCTCCTTCATTCACATGCTGGGCACCTGGGCTAGGATGGCTGGCAGTTGATGCTGACTGTCAGCTGGAAGCCGAGCTGGGGCTGTCCCCTGAAGTGCCTACACATGGTCTCCTTATGTGGTTTGGGCTTCTCACAACATGGTGGCTGTCTGTATTCCCAAGAGTGAGTATTCTGAGAGACATGAAGTAGAACCTACCAGTCTTTTTTTTTTTTTCTAATGTTTATTTTTGAGGGAGAGAGACAGACAGAGTGTGAGCAGGGGAGGGGCAGAGAGAGATGGAGACATAGAATCCAAAGCAGGCTCCAGGCTCTAAGGTGTCAGCACAGAGCTTGATGCGGGGCTCGAACCCGCAGACTGTGATATCATGACCTGAGCCGAAGTCAGGTGCTTAAATGACTGAGCCACCCGGGTGACCCAGAGCCTACCAGACTTCTAATGCTGGAGTCAGAAAATTGGTATAATGTCACTTATACTGTATTTTGTTGGTCACAGCAGTCACAGAGCATTCCCACATTTAAGAGAAGGGGACACAGAACTCCCCATGAGAGAGGTAGTAAAGACTTTGCAGCCGTCTTTCATCTACACGTATGTGGATAGTTTTTTCCCAGGAGGCTTTAAGAAACAAACGTGCTCTAGGTTGAGGGCTTGGGACTGGCAGTGTTCTTGCAAATTTTTTACACATCACTCATTTTTTGCTTTTTTTTCCAATGAGAGCCTCGTGAACTGATAGTAAACGCTGGCCCTTGTCGGATAAACTCAAGTGACATGCTGATTGCTTCACTACCACAGTCTCTTAGAGTGTAAATAATGGAGTGATAATGACAATAACAATAGTTTTCTGTGGGCCTCATTTAGTTCTAAATGCATTTTCTGTATTGATTCATGTGATCTTCGTAACAAAGCCATGAGATCAGTTCTTTTATCAATCCTATTTTCATAGGAGAAAACTGAGGCACAGAAAGGTTAAATAACTTCCTAGAGTCACACAGCTGGTAAACGGCAGCACCGGGGTTTGAATTGCATTCTGTATAGTTCCACTCCCTGAAGGGAAATCATCTGGTTGACTTTTATATTCCTCCTTTCGCACGGAGGAAAATCAGCCGGTGGGAGTTGCTGCTATTAAGTACTATTATGTACATAAATTATACAAATATGTTTGCATTAGAGCTCGGGGGCGGAAGTGGAAAAATGGAAACAGGTTCTTTCCCCTATAGGTGATCTTTAGAGAGGCTATTTCAGGAAAACATTTCCATATTTTTGTCCTCCCAGTTCTATCTCTAGTCAACTTGTTTTGTCTAAAGTTAATAATGATTTATTGATTCCAAGCTTGTTTGTATCCATTCTATCTTTCTGTCAGATGTAATTGTTTATTCTAAAGGAGTGGTGTGCGTGTGCGTGGGTGTGTGTGTGTAAAAATCCTATTGCTGTCGTGAAAAAAACCAGGAGTTACAACAGACCAATTTAATATGGTCCCTCTTCTGAAATCCCATTTTCTGCATTGTTTCTGAGGAGTCTTTAACTTACATGCTGATATAGTTACTATATAACTACATATATAATTGTTCATTTTTGTTAACTCACACTGCAGTTTCCTGTCCCCTTACTGTTGGGAAATTTTAGCATTTCAGGACAGCTGGCCACCTTTGCTGAGGCCCCAGAGCACTTTTTCATGATTCACAAAGAAAGCTGGTGTGTGGCCAGAATGGGCAGCGACAGGTGGAAGGCTCAAAGGTTACCCTTTGTACAGGTTCCCACCATAAGTGTATACTCGCCACTCTTGTTCTGTTAACCTCTTAATTACCCACAGACGGCCACGGGTGGTGACAGAAATTAGCTAGCTTAGAAGGCTGCTGCCCAGCCAGTTGAAATCCGTGGATAGGCTCTGTATAATTTTCTGGTCTGGGAGTAAACCTGAAAGAGACTTCAGAGGATTTCAGAAATTCTGAAATCACCCAAAGGTTGGAGGAGCATGTCTTCGGGCACAGCTGCGTGTAATGCTCATTAAGCAGACAGGTTCCTAAATGATCAAGAATAACATTTGGATTTTCCTAGTCCCTGGGTAATATGTTCTTGGTTTAAGAGTGGGATGTCCTGCCAGGCATTTTTGTGTGTGTGTGTGTGTGTGTGTGTGTGTGTGTGTGTGTGTGTGTGTGTGGAAGGGCTGAGGTTTATTAATTAGCGAAGAATTGAGCCTGGCTGATGATCAAGTCTTGGTGTTAAGACAACATTCTGGTCGTGAGCAGTTTTTCCCCCCTTAGAGTTGGTTCTGTACTGAACTTTTTATCTGATGCAGTCTGAAATGGCCTTTATTAAAGCCGACTAGTCGCAGATATTTCCCAACGTAGACATTTTCAGAGGGCCAATTTTTTGAAATTTCTACCTTATTGAAGAGAACTGTATTCGAGTCTTTACAAATATTGTCTCTCAATTTAAAAACGTCTTCTAAAGATCTGTCTTCATCTCACCGATGAGGAAACGACGGTTCGGAGGGAGTTAGTAACTTGCCTAAGGTGACAAAACAAATAAAAGCCGGAGCTGACCCCATCGAATAGTGCTACCTGTTTTTCTGTCTACATTGCTCAATTGTTACCGTAGTTCATTTCAATACATTTCAGAAAAGGATTTAGCACGAGTTCATTGAACGTGTCGTCTGAGAAAACATCCCTGTACTACTTTGGGGGTGTGTTTAACTGCGCTGGTTTGCTGGAGGATTGACTCTCTTCGCACCTCCGATGTTGCTTCTGTGAACATAAATGAATGAGTGCTGATGTCTGGCAGTATATCTATTTGATTTGTAGTTTCTTCATAGAATGGTATACCAAGTAGGGAGGGTACAAAGCAAATTTTGTTCAGTATCCGTTCAGTTATCTATCCAACGGCTGTCCAATATAGGTGAGGGGACAGGTTAACACAAGATCTCAGCCCTTGATGTGACCATAGACAGGTTGTGTGGCTGCCCCGATACGGTATAACAAGGACTAAGAGCTGCCAAGTCCTAAGAGGAGAGATAAGGGAGCAGCTAACTGTCTATGGAAGATTCGTGGAAAGCTTCTCAAGGGAGGTGGCTTTTGAGTTGGGTCTTTAAAGATGAGGAGCTTGTTGGATGGGGAAGGAGAGCTCTTGCAAACGCAAAGTGTATCAAAGGGCACGAGTGGCTTGGTGTGGCTGAAGGGCAGAATATGTATGTGTGACTTGAGAGAGAAGAGCTTGGAGAGGTGAGATGAAACCACACAGTGAAGGGGTCCCCTGAGCCATGGAGGGCCATAGAAGGATAGAAAAGTATAATCGGGTTTGTGTTTCAGGAAGTTAGCTCCATATTCTGGTTGGGTTTGAGGAAGGGAGGACTGGAGAGAGGGGGACGCCTGGAAGATGGGTACTGATGAGAGCAGTGGCAGGGCACGAGTAAGAGAGGGTCTGTAGACCTTGGGGGGAGACTACTCGCTGTGTTTGAAAACGAATTGTTCAGTGTGGTTGAAGGAAAGTGCGGAGTAGTCCTTCAGTTTCAGGTTTCTCTTAGGCAGAGTGGTGCCATTAACTGAGATAAGGAATTTCAGAATAAGTAAATTGGGAGACGGGTATGAAAAAATTCGTTTTGGGATATTGGGTTTGAAGACTCTGTGAAATGTAGGGGTGGAATTGACCAGTGGAATGTTAGAAATTTGGGTCTGGAGCCCTGGAGAAAATAGGGGTTCGATTTGGGGTTTGTCTACATATAGGGGGCATTTAAAGCTTTAGAAGTAATAGGCTCATGTGAGGGAACAGGGAAGGAGCAGACAGAGAGGAGAAGGGAACCAAGAGAGACTCCTGCATGGAAAGCAAAGAGTCCAAAAAGACCAAATGGTTGGCAATGCCAGATGATGCCAGATGATGTTAAGGAGACTAAACATTGATAAGAAAAACCTCAGGATTTATCACTTAGGAAGTAATAAGTGACTAAGTCGGTTAACAGGCCGGTTTCCAAAACAATATGTAGAACACACATCCAAACAATCTGTGCTCTCTAATACCATTTTTATAGCACAGTGCATTCAGAACTCTGAAGGGACCAGTTTCTAAGAGTGGTTACCTCTGGTTGGTGGGATTAGGAGTGTTTTGTTCTGTTTTTTTAAAGGGAGGACTCTACTTTGAACCTCATTCAGGTTGCTTTCTGAGGTCCCAATTCTTGCTGGCTGTCAGCTGGGGTTAATTTCAGCTTCCAGATGCTGCCTACATTCCTTCCCTGTTGCCCTCCTTCCTCTATCTCAAACCAGCAATGAGAGATTGAGTCATCCTCATTCTTTAAATCTCTGAAGAGATAGTAGCTGAGCAGGGTACAAAAAAACTTGGCGATTCCCATCCATACAGCGGCAGCAGAGCACAGAAGAATGAACATGGACTTTGGCGTGAAAAGCCCCTTGTTGTATTTTCGTATGTGACTTTCTAGCCAGATGGTCTTTATCATGTTATTTAACTTCTTCTTTAGTTTTCTGATCTTTTCCAGCTTCTAGAGACTGCGTGAGTTTCTTGGCTCCTGGCACGCTTCTTCCCAGTCTGATCGGGGGTGATTTTTTTTTTATTGCTCTTTTTTGTGTGTTTTTGCTTATATGCATTTTCTAAATGTCCTACAGTGACCATGCACTACTCTTGTAATCTTAAAAGAATATGATAAAAATTCTTACAAGAGGACGTTACCGGTGACCTTGGTGAGCATAATTTCAGTGGTGTGATGGGAAGCAGAAGTTGGATTCCAGTGGACTGAGAAGATCATTGGAACTGAGGAAATGGAAACAGGGGATGTTAGTGGCAAAGGCAAGGAAAGAGAAAGAGAAATATCCTGAGGGGTAGCAGGACTGAGAAAATTATTATTTATAGTAGCAATTCTTAAACCCTTTGCTCCAGGACCCATTTCTAGTCTCCGAAAGTTATTGGGGACCCCAAAGATCTTGCATGTTTTATGTGGGATAATATTTACCATATTACATATTAACACAGAACTTTAAAAATAGGTATTGATTTATTTTAAAATAATAAGCTCATTATTTAACATATCATATTTTAAATAAAAATAACTTTTTCAGAACAAAAACATTTAGTGAAAAGAGCAGCACTCTTTTTCATTTTTGCACACCTCTCTAATATCTGACTTAGTTAAAAAAAAAAAAACAGATTCTTCTGCATCCAATCTGTCGTAATATGTTGTCATGGTTGAAGTAAATAAGAAAAATCTGGCCTTACACAGGTGTGTAGCTGGTAAAAGGAAGACCCTTGTGGATCCCCTCAAAGGACCTCGGAAGCCTCCCACAAGGGTTCTTGGACCACATTTTGAGAACCACACTGACTTATAGTGTGGGAGGAAATTTGAAAGTGCTATGACTGGAACAGAAGGAGCCAGGAAAGAGAAAATTCCAGAGAGGGAGGTATAATTGAAGGAATGTACCAATATGGATAGAGAGCTCACCTTCTTAAAGAGAGGAGGTAGGTAGGATAGAGCCGTCAGGATAGATGTAGCTATAAATATGTGTGGAGGAGTGGAGGCGGTTGATAGATTTCACCTCCATTACTTTCACTTTTCTCTAAAACAGGATTGAGGGGCTACAGAATGGGACGGGAATTTATGCGGTGCTGTGAAGCTTATTTCTATAGAGGTTGTTTATATGCATACTGCAAAGTGAGATGCTAGCTGTGTGAAGGTTTAAGTGTTTCTGTGAGCAGGAATCTGCATTTCTAGGAAAATGCAGGGAATATCTTGAGCTGGATGCTAACCCCAGGAGCCTTTTTTTTTTTTAATTTTTTAAAAATGTTTGTTTATTTTTGAGACAGAGAGAGACAAAGCATGAGCAGGGAAGGGGCAGAGAGAGATGGAGGCACAGAATGTGAAGCAGGCTCCAGGCTCCGAGCTGTCAGCACAGAGCCCGACTCGGGGCTCGAACTCACGAACCGCGGGATCGTGACCCCAGCCGAAGTCGGATGCTTGACTGACTGAGCCACCCAGGCGCCCCAGCCTTTTCTTTTTAAAGTTTATTTATTTAGAGAGCATGCAGGGGAAGGGGAAGGGGGTGGGGAAAGAGAGAGGATACCAAGCAGACTCCGCACTGTCAGCACAGAGTCTGATGGGGGCTCAGACTCACGAACTGTGAGATCATGACCTGAGCTGAAATCAATTTAACGAACTAAGCCATTCAGGCGCCCCGACCCCAGGAGCCTTTTCTACCGCACTTTAATCCCAGTGAATCCCAATGGTTGAAAATAGAGATCAACAAAAGCGTCCTGGACCTGAGATGTGTGAGTACAGTAGGGGAGGGACTTATCTTTTTTACTTGGTTTTATAAGATGATGTTTATGAGCTAGTTGTATGTATGTGTATATATGACATATTTTTGAGTATTTAAACCTTGGGTATTTTTAGCACTAATTAGCAGGGCTACTTGGAAGAGAAGCTCTCCAAAGCCCAGTGTTTGGGATTGTGGCCCCCATTCCTATGGTGGATATGCCTCCAAGTAGGTCTCTATTGCACTAGACTTTATATATTTAGGCTGGGAGAGCTTGTGTGTATGTCCATGTGCATATGTACGTAAGAGGCCGATTCACTGCTTTGTTAGCAGCACTTTATTTTGAATGTCTTCAGAGTTCAAGTCTTTCTTGAAACGTTGAGTAAGACTGGAACAACTAAAAGAAATAAAGGAGAAAATTAAACTAGGAGTGCCTTAGGTTCAGAAGAAAATTGAGTTTGAGAAATAGAAGCATAATATTTTTTACAATTCTTTTTTTTACTTCATGTGATTAACACAAAGGCAAGTGATTTAATGAAAACCTTTTTATGGGGAACATTTTAAAATTAAGAACTTTTCCCATCAATCTGGAACATTATAGACCTTTCTCTTTCATAAATCTCCCCTAAAGATGAGAGCTTACTTAAGTACATTCTGGCATCTTTTTTTTTTTTTTTCTTTTTTCTTTTCACTTTTCCATGGAAAAGTGTAGGTCTGGGATGAGGAGTTCCTGACTCACAGGGTGATTCTTAGGATAAGCCCTTATTTAATTTATTTTTTTTAATTAATAATTTTTTTTTGAGAGAGAGAGCTGACCCACAGGCTGATTCTTAAGATATGCCCTTATTTAATTTATTTTTTTTTTAATTTTAATTTTTTTTTTCAGAGAGAGAGACAGAGGGAGAGAGCAAGGAGGGGAGGGGCAGAGAGAGAGGGAGAGAGAATCTGAAGAGGGCTCTGCGCTGAGAGAGGAGAGCTTGACATGGGGCTCAAACCCTTGATCTGTGAGTTCATGATCTGAGTTGAAGCCCAACCGGCTGAACCACCCCGGTGCCCCAAGCCCTTATTTTAGAAAAAGCCTTTACCTCACTTGCCAAATGCCAAGAAAGTTTACCATATCGTGATGAAAGCTTGGACCTGGTAGGAAACTTACTGGACATCTGGTTTGTCTTCATTTTGTAGCTTAAAAAAATGAAAACCCAAGAATTAGGGGAGCTCCTGAAGTACACAATGGTGGCTTATTGCAGAGGTTTTTTTTTTTTCTTCCAGTCCTGTCACTTCTTCTTTACACCAGAGATAGAAACTTCTCATGGTTACAAAACTGCAGCAAGGTTTTAGAGTCTTCTGTGGCACAAAGTTACAACTACCTCTACACATTTGAGGAGTCTCTCTTTTTAAGTCTCAGTTTAATTGGTTCATTTAGGTCTCTGTGTGTGGTTCTTTTCTCTTGTGGGAAATCTGCTGCTCACTAATGTTTTCACAGTGTGTTTTACTTTCTTTCTTTTGGGCTCTTTCTCTTTGTATCCTTTTTTCTCTGTACATGAGTGTGCATGGTTCCCTCTGTTTCTATGTCAGTCTCCCTCTCCCTCCTTAATCTTCTTTCTTAACTAGTGCTAAAGGATTCTATAGGACAGTTCTCTGCTGTCTCTTTTTATCTTTCATCTTCTTTCCATCTTAGCTTTTTATCTCCCATAAGAGATACTGATTTGTAGTTTTCCTTTTTTTTTTTTTTTTTGTATTTGTCTAATTTTGGTATCAGGGTGATGCTGGCCTCATATAATGAGTTGGGAGTGTCCTTCATTTCTTATTTTCTGCGTGAGATTGTGTAGAATTGGTGTTATTTCTCCTTTAAAAATTTGGTAGAATTCTCCAATAAAATCATCTGGGCATGGAGCTTTATTTTTTGAGAGTTTTACAATAATGAACTTAATTTCTTTGATAGTTATAGGACTATTTAGATTATTTATTCCATCTTGGTTTAATTTTGGAATTTCATGGCTTTAAAAGTATCAGTCTCTTTTTCCGAAGTTTTCAAATTTATGAGTGTAAATTTGTTTGTCATATTCTCTTATTATCTTTTTAACAGCTCCAGGATCTTTGCTAATGTTCCATTTCATTCCTGATTTTGGTAATGTGTTTCTCTGTTTTATTTTTTGTCAGTCTTCCAAAGATTTATTAATTTTGTTGAATTTTTTGAAGATCAGCTTTTTTAGTTTTATTTATTTTTAATTTTTTTTGATATTTATTTTTAACAGAGAGAGAGAGAGAGAGAGAGAGAGAGAGAGAGCACGCATGAGTGAGCAGGGGAGGGGCAGAGAGAGAGACAGATAGAATCTCAAGCAGGCTCCAGGCTCTGAGCTGTCAGGACAGAGCCTGACACGGGGCTTGAACTCCCAGACCATGAGATCATGACCTGAACCGAAGTCAGATGCTTAACTGACTGAGCCCACCCAGGTTCCCCAAGAATCAGCTTTGTAAAAAGTTTTATTTTTTTAAGTGATCTTTACACCCAACGTGGGACTCGAACTCATGACTCTGTGATTGAGTCGTATGCTTTTCGACTGAGCCAGCCAGGCGCCAAAAGAATCAGCTTTTTAACTTGATTTTCTCTATTGTTTTTCTGTTTTCAAGTGCATTGATTTCCTATCTCATCCTCTGCTTGCTTTGAGTTAATAAAGGAGATTATTGTTTTGAGACCTTTTCTCTTTTGTACTGTAAGTATGTGGTGCTATAAACTCCTCTCTCAGAACTTCTGTATTTCTGTATTTCTGCTTGTTTTGTCATGTTTTATTTTCATTTTCTTTTGGTGTCATGGGTAATGTATTTCATTTTTGACTTCCTCTCTGATCATTTGGAAATTAACCAATATACATCCAAGTGATTATTTTCATTCTGTTTGGAGAAGTTCCTTTAGCCATTCTGTAAGGGTAGGTTTATTAGTGACACATTCTTTTAGTTCCCCTTTATCCGAGAATGTCTTTATTCCCTCTTCATTCTGAAAGAATAGTTTCATCAGATATAGATTTCACAGTTGACATTTCTTTTCTTCCAGCACTTGGAAAACGTTGGGCCACTTCCTTTTGGCCTCTGTGGATTCAAAGGAGAAATCTGTTGCCATTTGAATTGATTTTTTTCCTATAGATTGTTTCTCATTGGCTGATTTCAATATTATTTGTCTTTAGTTTTTATAAGTGTACTAGTGACACATCTTGGCATAAATTTATTTGTGCCTATCTGATTTGAGGGTTGTTGAGCCTTCAGTCTGTAGGTTCATGTTTTGTTTTTTTTCCCCCAAATTTGGGAAGTTTTTTTTGCCATTATTTCCCTGAATATTCTTTCAGCCTCATGTTCTCCATTTGGATTTTGCTCCTCTTTTTTTGGACTTCACAGACTTCTTTTTTTTGGGTCTTTGCTCATAGGTCCACAGGTGTCTGAGGCTTTGTTAAATCTTTTAGTCTATTTTCTCTCTGTTGTATAAATTGAGTGAATTCCATTGATGTGTCCTCAAATTCTTTGATTCTTCTGCTCTATAAATTTTTTGGTTGAGCCCAGTGATAGAATTTTTAATTTTGGTTAGTTTGTTTTTTAGTTCTGTGATTTCCATTTGGTTCTTTTTAAAATAACTTCTATTTCTTTTGCTGAGATTTTTCTACCTTAGCATTTGTTCTAAGAGAATATATAATAGCTTATTGAAGCATATTTATCGTGGTTGCTTTTAAATTGTTGTCAGGTTAAGTCCAACAGCTGATTTGTCTTGGTGTTGACATCATTTGCTTGTCTTCCCTCATTCAAATTGTGAGTTTCCCGGTCCATTGTATGATGGGTGACTTTTGGTTGTATTTTGGACATTTCGGCTATTATGTTAGGAAACTCTGGGTCCTATTCTTTTATTTTAGCAGGCAGTCTCCCCATTTTGATTTATCATACAGTTTCTTTAGTGTAGGAGTTTCTTCTCTACTTTTAGAAACTGCCTATATAATAAGGATATATTCATTGGGAGTATTGCGTTTCAAAACTGAGACAAAATGGATAATTTTGTTAGAAGATACAAATTATTAAAATTGACTTTAAAGGAAATACTAAACATGAATAAATCCATACTCTTTAAAAAGATTTATCTGTAGTCAAGAATTTGCCCATAAAATCCTCCCCAAAAGCCCACCCTTAACATCAAACAAAACACAAACACCTGGGTTGGATGTGTCTACAAATGAAGTTTATGAAAATTTAGAGTAACACAAATCTTATCTTATAAAAACTTTTAAAAAATTTTATTAAAGTATAATTGACATAGAATATTATATTAGTTTCAAATGTAGTACATAGTAATTCAACCTTTCACAATATATACACTGTGAAATGGTCACCTCAATAAGTCTGGTTACCATGTGTCACCTTACAAAGTTAATACAATATAACTGACTCTGTTCCCTATACTGTATGTTACATCCCCATGACTTATTTATTTTGTAAGTGGAAGTTTGTACTTTTTGGTTTTCTTCATCTGTTTTGTCCCTCCTAACCCCACTCCCCTCTTCCCATTTTTAATTGGATTGTTTGTGTTTTTGTTATTGAGTTGTGTGAGTTCTTCATAATTTGGGTGCTAACCCCTTATCAGATAAATGATTTGCAAATATTTTCTCCCATTCAGTAGGTTGCCTTTTAATTTTGTTGATAGTCTCTTTGCTGTGCAGAAGCTTTTTACCTTGATGTAATGTTATTTATTTTTGCTTTTGTTGTCCTTTCCTTTTGACTCAGATGCAAAAAAACATTGCTTAGTATGACATCAGGGAGCTTAACATACTAGCTTTGTAAGTGATTTATCCACTACTTTTATTATATATGCACCTTTTTCAGTGAGGTTTTTGCTTTTGTATGTTTTCTTGTTGTTAATAGTGCTATTTCTGTTCAGCTTAAAGAAATCCCTTTAACATTTCTTGTAAGGCTGCTTTAGCGGTGATGAATTCTTTTAGTTTTGCTTATTTGCAAAACTCATTACCTCTTTTTCAATTCTGGGTGATAACTTAGCAAGGTATTCTTGATTGGAAGTTTTTTTTTTCCTTTTAACACTTCAACTATGTCATGATACTCTCTTCTAGTGTGCAAAGTTTCTACTGAAAAATTAGCTGATAATCTTACAGAGGTTCTCTTGTATGTAACAAGTTGCTTTTCTCTTCCTGCTTTTGAGCTTCTCGCTTTATCTTTAATGTTTGACATTTTAATTATAATGTGTCTTGGTGTGGATCTCTTTGGGTTCATTTTTCTTTGGAACTCTCTGGGCTTCCTGGAACTGGATGTTTCCTTCTCCAGGTTACAGAAGTTTTCAGCCACTTTTTCTTCAAATAAGTTATTTGTCCCTTCCTTTGTCTCTTTTCTGGGACCTCTATAATGTGAATGCTATTCTGCTTGATGTTGTCCCATAGATCTCTTAAGTCATCTTCATGTTTTAAAATTCTTTTTTTTTATTTTGCTGCTCTGTCTGTGTGCCTTCCAGTGCTTTGTATTCCAGCTCACTGATCTGTTCTTCTGTTTCATTCAGTCTGCTGTTGAACTCCTTCTAGAGTATTCGTCAGTTTAGTTATTATATTCTTTGGCTCTGTGATTTTTGTGTGGTACTTTCTTACTTTTTATTTCTTTTTTGAGGTTCTCGCTTGTTCATCCATATTTACCCCAAGTTGGTGAGCATCTTTGTGATCACTACTTTGAATTATGTATTGGGTTGATTTCTTATTTCTGTATCTTTTGTGTTGTTCTCTCTCATTTGGAACATATTTCTGTTTCCTCATTTTGCTTGACACTCTTTGATTTTCTTCTGTGCTTTATGTGAAATAGGTATTTTGGTCTTTTTTTAATGTTTATTTGTTTTTGAGACAGAAACAGAGTGTGAGTAGTGTGAGTCGGGGAGGGGCAGAGAGAGAGGGAGACACAGAATCCAAAGCAGGCTCCAGGCTTTGAGCTGCCAGCACAGAGCCGGACAGAAGCTTGAACGCTCGAACAGTGAGATCATGACCTGAGCCGAAGTCAGACGCTTAACTGACTGAACCACCCAGGCTCTCCAACGTATTTCAGTCTTGAAGGAATGGCCTTGTGAAGGTGATGAACCTTGTCATTCACTCTTGCCCAAACCTTTGTGATTGTCTAAACCACCGAATTTATTTTTGATATGTTCCCATTGTTGAGAGTGTGCCCAGACCTGTCAGTGATGCAAGGGATGGGAATCTCATTGAGCACCTATTTTCAGGCTGATTGGAAGCCTGATGCTCCAGCAGTACCTTCTAAGGTATACAAATATATATATATAGTCTTGTGGGCTTGCAGTTGTAAAACGCTCCTGGCCTCCAGAGTGGGAGACCTGGAGGTTTTCCCTGGGCAACAGTGACAAGAATTGGGGCTCTAGATGAGTGTATAAGCTCCTGTTTAGGAGGTCTCCTCGAGCTGTAGTGAGGCCAAGGAGGGGTGCACAAGAATGGTGTCCCCTTACTTGCATTCCCAGGGAGTGGCTCTTTAGTCTTTAGATTTGTGGAAAACCTAAAACCTGTCCGTTGGGCTAAAGCTCTTTGATAAGTAAATTTTCCCAGAAGACTGGGGCTGTGTTTCTGTTTGCTCTGTGTGCAGCGCCCTGTGGGTGTTGGCCTGCCAAGAAGTGTCTTTCTGGTTATTAGAGTTACTTGGAGCTCAGGAACGCCAGCCCCCTTGGACACCAGGGCCACACGAATAAGGGTCACCCCCTGTGAGGTTTGCACATACTCGCTAGTCCTAACAGGACAGCTGGAAAGTGTAGGGGGTGAGGTAGGCTCGCTGGCTTCGGAAAGGCCATGGTAAAATGCCTCACCTGCACGTGCCCATCGGCCTCAGTGAGGCTGTAGGAGCGCGCTCTGGCTGTGGCTGTGCACTGGCCCCATGTGAGGGGCAGGAGGATGCCATGACCGCTCATGCTTGCCAGCCTCAGCCAGGGTGTTGAGGAGTGTTGCAACCACCCGTGGTTGCTGACCTTACCAAAGAAGCGAGAGAATGCCGTGGCTGTTTGTGTGCCTGCCCCAGCCAGGAAGTGGGGCATCGCTGTGACTGCCCTTGCTCTCTGGCCTCAGAAAGGCAGTGAGACAGTGCTAAGACTGATTGTTCTGCCCATTCAGGTGAGGGAGAAGGAGGGCGCTGTGTCTGAGCAAGCCCGTCTGTGCTAGCAGGGTAGGTAGAGAATAGGCAAATGATGTCTCCCAGCCCCTTCGTCTCTGCAGAGAGCCCGAAGTACTCCCTGCCTGTCTGGCAGATGCTATTGACCAGCAAATGAAACTCCTTTACAGTCAGGTGCTTTTCAAATTGGCACTTTTGTGTTGAATCCTGGGTTGAGTGAGATTCTCTTTAAAGGGAGAATCTCAGTTTCCGATAGCACTTTCAGTCCCTTGGACATTGGCCCTATTGGTTTTCTAAGCCATGTGTTGGCTTGTCTCAGCCAGACTGGGAGCTCATCTCTCCAGTGCAGATCTCAAGTTAGGATGCCCGATGTGGGGCACCAACCCCTTGCTTCTCTGGGAAAAGTACCTGTTTGATGAAATTCCTCTCTGTTGTGTGTTGCCATGCTGGGGGGTAGGGTTTTTTGCTGAGACCTTGTCTCTGCCTGTCTTACCCATCTTCATGGGGTCCTTTCACCCTTTGCTGTGGACAAGCAGTTCAGCTGGTTTTCCTAATTTTTTTTTTTAGAGGGAAGTGATTCATATGTAGCTGTAGATTTAGTGTGTCTGTGAGAGAAGGTGAGTTCTGTATCTTACTACACTGCCATCTTGGATCCTTCCATACACACTGTTTTAGAGACTACACATAGTGAGAAAGTCCCCCAATTCATTTTGTGTGGTTAGTGAGAAAGATGGGAACGAGTCTCTGTAGAAAGCAAAGCACAGGGTTATATAGTTTGTCCCTGTTTCTCAGGCGATACGTTAATTTCAATTCCTGTGTCTGCTTGTCCTATCAGCTGAAATCGCAATGCTGGGAAACCCAGATCTCCTCAGACGCCTGAAGTCATGCCTCTAGCCTTTTCTCTTTTGGGCAATTGGAGGTGCATCGGTGTGTGGACTGACCAGTGAATAATTCTATAGCTGCTTTTCAGTCCTACGGAAACACTAAAGCTTGCACAGAGAAATTCGGTGGCTTCTTCATGACTGGGTATATATATCTCTGTGTTTTCTTGCCGGCAGAGTATTGGCTTCTGTTTTCTTATATCTTCAGTTAATGCTCTGATAGTGTATTTGCTATTGTGCCATTCTGTGCATTTCATCAAAATAAACAAATCTTCTCCTGTATGAGACTCGGGTGGCTGGGATTGTTATTTTTTGGTTTCAACCAGTCCATTAAGAGGAAATATATTCTATAGAATATATAAAGAAGAATCAAATGGAAATTTGATCACTGAATAATAAATTAACCAAAGGCAAAAAACCCCCCCAAAAAAACCCTCAGCAGAATGGAGAGGACAGAGGAAAAAAATCAGTGAACTTAAAGATACAACCATAGAAATACCCAGTCTGAACAACAGAGAGAAGATAGACTGAAAAAACTGAATGGAGGCTCAGAGACCTGGGGGATTATAACAAAAGCTGTAGCATTTGTGTGGTTGGAGTGCCAAAAGGGGAGAACAAAGAGGGTGAGGCCGACAAGATATCAAAAAAACAATGGTTGAAAATTCCAATTTGGCAAAAGACACAAACCTACAAATTCAAAAAGCTTAGAGAATCCCAAATAAGATGAGCCCAAAGCAATCTAAACCAGGACACTTCATAATCAAACTTCAAAAAGTTAAGACCAAGAAAATATCATGAAAACAGGCAGAGAGAAATGACACATTATCTGTAGGGAAAAGATAATTTGAATGACGGCATTTCTCAGCAGAAATCATGAGGCTAGAAAGAAATGGCACATTTTTCAAGTGCTGAAAGAAGAGAAGTGTCAACAACAAATTCTATATTTGGTGAAACTATCCTTCAGGAGTAAAAGGGAAATAAAGACATTCTCAGATCACGGAAAACTGAAAGAATTTGTACCTAGCAGACCTACCCTTAAAAATGTCCGAAGGAAGTTCTTGCCTACATGGAAATGAATCTTGAAGCCTCAGGACGGAAGAGAGAACAAAGGAAAGAGTAAAAATATGGGTAGTAGACTTCCTCCTCTTCAGTCTTCTAACCCATATCTGGCAGGGGAAGCATAAAATTCACGTTTTGATGTGGTTCTAATGTGTGTAGAGGAAATGTTTAAGATAATTATCAATGGAGGAGCACAAAGGTACCTGAAGGGAAGTAGGGTTTCTACATTTCCCTTGAACTGGTAAAATTTCACCACCAACATATTGTGAAAAGTTATGAACGTATGCTGTAATACTTAGAGCAACCACTAAAAATTTATGTATGAACCAAGTTTTCATGGACCTCAAGGGCATTCTGCTGAATGTAAAAAGCCAGTCTTAAAAGGTCACACGGTGTACTACATTTAAATAACATTTTCAAAATAGCACCCTTAAGATGATGGAGAGCAAATGAGTGGCTGTCAAGAGCTAAGGGCGGTGGTGGGGGTGGACCTGACTCTACAGGTAGCATGATGAAATCTTTGTGGTGATGGAATAGTTTTTATCTTTTAAGTGTATTTATTTTGAGAGAGAGAGAGAGAGAGAGTGAGCAGAGGAAGAGCAGAGATATAGGGAGAGAGAGAATCCCAAGAGCAGAGATATAGGGAGAGAGAGAATCCCAAGCAGACAACACAGAGCCTGGAGCCCGACTCAGGGCTCGAACTCACAAACCGTGAGATCATGACCTGACCTGAGCCGAAATCAAGAGTCAGATGCTTAACCGACTGACACCCAGGTGCCGTGAGTTTTGTATCTTGATTATAGTGGTTGCACAAATCAGCACATGATAAGAAGGCATAGAACTATACACATGTGTTGAACCAACGTCTCTTTCCTGGTTTAAAATTGTATTGTAGTTACATAAGATGTAGCTGTTGGGAGAAACTGGGTGTAGGGGACATGGGATAGACAGTGCCTTACTATCTCTGCGATTGCCTGTAAATTGTGCTTATTTCAAAATGAACACATCTTAAAGAGAAAAACCTCACCATTATTTGCTGAAAAATTTTGTTTTTAACTTAATGTAAATTAAGTATATTTTCCAAAATGGAATGTTATTTTTAGGTTTCTCCATTATTCTGAAGCTTGACTGTCACAGAGAAATATTGGGTGGCACTAGCAAATTCAAGGAGGAATTTTCTCTCCTAAATGTTATTTTAGCCTTTTAGCCAGCAGGGTTTTGAGTTGGGAGTTGTTGGTGCCAGTATTTAGAGAAGAAGATATGACTGTAGCAGGAATGCTTTGTGGGGTTACTTTTCAGTAGGAATGCTAAAAATCATTCAGATTCTTCATTATGCATGCCTTTACCCAAACACCTAGTTTTATGAGTTGCTTGGCTGCAGTGAGAGGTAGATCAGTGGCTGAGGAATGGAATTCTTACTAAAACAAGGTTAAGTAGCCTAGATCATTCCCCTCTTTGTAACCTTGACTAACTGAACTTGGATTAAGTGCAAGTTTTTGCTTTTGACTATCATATTTTCCCCCAATTAATCAAATTTTCCGGAAGCTCTCTCCCTACAACTAACTAGACTAGATCTCTGTGCAGAGGTGGGAATAGAAATTACTCTGGGAGTCTTGATTGTGTTACTGATTTGCATAGTGTTAATGATTTGTATGTTAATGGGATGGGGAGGCCGAAGGATTGCCTGTCAGTATAACCTGTTTCCTATTTTCAGTTCTGGATCCATACAGAATCCATTTCACCCTTTTTTTGTTTTTTTGTTTTTTTTTGTTTTTCCAGGGGCAGGGGTGGTTTCTCTTTAGTTCCTTTTTGTTTACACTTTATTTTATGGCCAGAATTTAATATCCAGTAGTATTTATTTGGAATATGACTTTGAGCTCTCTGCAGCTGTATGAGATATTTTACACATATCGTTTCATCACTCCAAACAGCAGTTCTTTATTTTAAGCAATAATGCAGCATTTCAGTATTTCCTAATGTTGGAGTTATGTTTAAATGCCAAATTAAATATTAAGAATTTGATGAATGCTGTCAAGTGCATTCCGTATGACACATGGGACACTTACATTAGTTTGATACAATAGAATTATTAGATATCCCTTAAAAGACTTAATATCATTTCAGTGCATACAATGAAGGAAATGCAGGAACTATAATCCAGAAACTCATCTGTTGAAAAAAATTATGCAAGATAGAATAAACCTGACATAGAAATTTTTTATCCTACCGTAAACTTACTTTATTCCCCCAGTGTTTATCTTTGAAGAAGTTTCCATTTCAAGTATTAGTGCAGATGTAAGAATAAATTTGAGGTGAACAATAGTATATCCCAAGGCCTATGTGGTGGCTAAATGATAATGAGACCACTACAGTTCATCATGGTAAAGCAAACACACTTGGAAGTGTATTATTGTTATTATTATCATTATGACAGTGTTGAGAGGGGCTCAATTAATCAATCAAGGGTGTAGCCATCTGATAGAAAGATGGGATTTGTAATAAGAGGTTTACTATTGGGTGGCAGATGTGGCAGACAGCCCAGACGACAAGCTTGGAATGGTGAACCACGCATCCCCCCTGGCAACATTTGTGGCACCGGAAGTAGTATCCATATGCACGTATTTACTTAGAGGAGTGGAAAAGGGGAGAAAAAGAAGAGTACATGCATGAATGGGATTGTAAAGCAGTGGATTCCCAATTTATGAGCCAGCTTTCAAAATGCACCCACGATTTGAAATCTGGTTTTGTTTCCTTACAAATGCTAATAATGTAACATGTACTGCTTGTATTGTAACCTATACAATGGTAATAGTGTAAGTATAGATATATTTTTATTTAATAAATTGGCTCACACATAGTGTGGCAGGCAGTCTCCAAGATGACCCTCCATGATCTCTGCCTCCTGGTATCCACACCCTTGGGAAATTACGTCCCCTGGAGTGTGGGCTGGATTTATTGACTTGCTTATAATGAATAGAGTATGGCAGAAGTGACGGGGTGCCATTTGTGGTACTAGGTTATAAAAAGACTGTGACTTCCATCTCAGGATGCTTTCTCTTGGACTGCTTGTTCTGGGGTATATTAGTCCTCTCGGGCTGCCATAACAAAATACCACACACGTGGTGGCTTAAACAACAGAAATTTAGTTTCTCATAATCCTGGAAACTGGAAGTCCGAGATCAAGGTGCTCCTTGATTGTGTTCTTGGTGAGGACCTGTTTCCTGGCTTATAAACGGCCGCCATCTTGAATGGGCTGGCATGTACTCTTTGTGTGTGTGAGAGGAGACAGAGAGAGCAAGCAAGCATCTGGTATCTTTTTTTATTCTTTTTTTTTAATGTTTAATTATTTTTGAGAGAGAAAGAGACAGAGTGTGAGCGGGGGAGGGGCAGAGAGAGGGAGACACAGAATCCGAAGCAGGCTCCAGGCTCCGAGCTGTCAGCACAGAGCCTGACATGGGGCTCGAACCCACGGAGCCCGAGATCATGACCTGAGCCAAAGTAGGATGCTTAACTGACTGAGCCACCCTGGTGTCTCTTCTTCTAACAACGTTAATCCTCTTGGATATGGGCTCCACTCGTATGACCTCATGACCCTTAATTACTTCCTTAAAAGTGCCATCTTCAGTTCCAGCCACACTGGGGGTTAGGGCTTTAACTTTGTAAGGGGACACAAATGTTCAGTCTCCAACGTGGGGGAAGCGGACTGCCATGTTATGAGGCAAGCCTGTGGAGAGGCACATGTTCGTGAGCTTGGAAGGGGGTCTTCTTTGGTCTGCTACAGCCATGGGCGCTCTTTGACATGGCTTCTCCCTCAATGAGGCTAGAGGTGACTGTAGCCCCCATCCACACTTGGTAGCATCATGAGAGACTACATCGACATCATCCAGCTAAACTGCTACTGCATTCTTGAACCAAGGAAACTGAAATAATAAATGTTTGTTGTTTTCAGTTGCTGAGTTCGAGATGATTTGTTGTGTAGCCAATACACATAATATTATTTAATATTTGACTCTTCGATTCCTCTATCAGAAGCTTCAGAAGTAGGATCTATCAATAATAGAGTCTCATTTTCAGCAGGGAGGGAAAGAGTGGAGTATGTGAAAAGGGCCTAACAACTCTCTATTTATGGTCTTCTTCCCAGAAATGACATACATAATCTGTGAATATCCCGATGAGTGTAATGATTTTATCTGACTCGGGGAATTATGTATTTTATGTGAGCTACCTCTAGGACCCTTGATTCTGCAGATGCATCCTGAACAGAATGTACGGAGATTCTTTGTGACTACGGGATTTCACAGATGCATTTGTCATTGAGCATAATTTAAAAAAGGATCACCAAATGCTCTACAGAGTGAGCGTTTGATGGCCAGCTGGAGGTAAGAGTTGGCAAATGAACCATTTACAATTACAGTGCTGCCCAGCAACCCTCAACTTTCCCAAACGCCCGATGTAAGGATCCCTTTGCCTCTAGCCTGCTAAGACTGCGGAGTAGTCTGTGCTCTCCATTGGCATGCTGGACTAGTTACATTCGTAGCCAATTAGCAGGGTGGCGCACACTCCGCCAAGAAGCCCCAGTCTCTATAGACCCGGTATAGAGAGTGAAATTAGCTGAGACAAATACCTGTTAATCCCCCGTTCTTGGCCGGCGTGGAGCGCCTACTGTGCAGTGCTAATAGTTCTGGGAAATCCCAATTCCCAGTGTCAAGAGTTGAACAGACTAAGTCTGTTAAATGAAGAAATTTACAGCGCATTAGCTTTGATCAAGAAATTCTAGGTGCAAGTCTCTTAAACAAATGAAGGCTGCTTGGGAATACAGGTCACCCTTTCTGGGAAGCTGTTTTTCAGGGAGTTTATCTTCACTCTCTTTCCCATGCCAGAGCCAGGGGCAGAAAAGTGGCAGTTTGAGTGGCTGGACCTGGGGGCAGTAGAAAATAGTCTTATTTGAACAAGAGAGGAGAACTTACTGACTATAGCAGAGTTTTGTCCTCGGGAGCTTGCACATGGTATTCGAAAATGCGAAATTTATGACAAAAATCGCAGGAGCCCTTACAGCTTCCAGTCAAGGCTCGTTTATACTTACATGTGTAAGCTGCGCCCTCTGCTGGTTGGATCGAGCCATGTCCCCGTTCTTCCTCCCTCCCCGCCCCCCTTCCTGGGAAAACCGCGTTGTATTTTCCCATCTAAATTATGTTTTCAGTTGCATTCTATCAGCCCGATGTTGCCTGTGCAAAGAATGAGGCAAGCGGAATTGAAATTGTGGCTTGCACCATACTGCCTGTCACTCAAAGCTCTGCATAGCAGTTCTCAGAGAAGGACGAAGGATTTAGAATTCTTGGGGACACACTATAAATATCCAAATTCTGATTCCTGGGCTAAATTTGCAGACATCCAGGTTCATTTGTGTTTGCAACATATCTTTTAATATTTGTTCCGCTGTAGAAGGCAGAGAAATCTTTCCTTAGTCCCTGGAAATGCTTTTAATTCAGACATGCTTTTAATTCTTGGTTACAGGAAATATAAGGGAGTTTGGCAGTTGCCTTCCACCCCGTAAGTCAATGGAAGAGAGGATGAATAGAATCACAGTGAAAGAGGAGGGTGGGCTGATGAGACAGTGAAGGGAAGAACAGATGATCTTATGCTCTAGTGCTGATTTGCCTTGAGCCTAGGGAGAGAGATGATTTACATTTTGACATGTCAGTGAAAGAAAACCAAAAGAAGTTGTGCACCTAACAATTTGTTGAGAGCTTCTCGGGCATAAAGCACTACCCAATTTACACCCCCCCCCCCCGCAAAAGGAACAAAGAAGTATCCATTCCAGGGAAGGCAGAGGAGTAAATACAGCCCAGTCCCCCTGAGATGAGTTAAACTTGCCATAAGGAGTGGAGGTGGTAGATGGTGCTGTAGAATTTCATTTCTGGAAAGACATTCAAAATGTACTCCAGGATGTTTGTGAAAATGAGCCTTACATCATCCTAATCCTTCTAGACATTGACGTGCATCGTTTAACCCTCTCTCCGCACCCCCTGCACAGAGGTTGGCGTTGTTTGGTGTAGTTGGGCAGGACTAAGACCCATGACAAATAACACAGGTGCTTTCATAAACTGGGATTAAGTCACAGTTAGCAGAGACGTACAGCTGAGCTGTTTGGATAACCCTCTCCCTCCTCCAGTCGGCTTTAGTTGATGAAAGCATTCCCTAATAACTGTGGTTACTGTATGCTCATTCTGTTGATCCCAATTCATAAAAATCAAATCTACAGCAAAGAGGTTTCTATTGATGTCAGGCCTTGGAAAACTCGCTTTCAGGCCAAGTTCATGTGTGGGGGATGTTAAGCCCTTCCAACAATGGATTCCAGCTACTCATGTTTACCAAGAGCTAGGGATCAGGACCTGTGCTGTTGTTCTGCAATAGAATATTATGGCGACTGCATGGGGACACTCCACGGACATGTTTAATCTGCGATTTGTATGCAGTATAACGTTGCTGAAACCTTTTAGCTGCTCTAAGCCCTGAGTAATACACAATCGAGCATTTCACTTGCCATTTTTATTTTAAAGATTGTATCTTGGTAATTTGTCCTGTATGTGCAATCTGTTTACATTAACAGTTGTGTGATAATCCAAGCCTTATAATTTGAAACTCGTCCTTACCATACCAAAGTGTTTACTAGTAACTCACCAGAGTAATGGTTCAAAACGTGGGTTTTGGAGTCAAACAGACCTGGTTTTTACTTAATGGATGCATGATCTTAGATAAGTTATTTCACATTTCTGGACCTTAGTTTTCTTTACTTACAAAATAGGGATAATTATAGTACCTACTCCTAGAGTTGTAAGGATTTAGTTCAACTATGCATAAAAAATTTAGCCCAATTCTTGGCTCATGTAACTTATACACATATTAAGCTGTGTAACTGTACATCACATGGACGGGAATCTTGGGATGAACTCAGAAAGTGCCAGTATTTTGTTTGTTTGTTCCCCATTGTCCCTTTACATTTGTTTTGTGGAAAGCATCCTTCTCCAGCCACTGTTTAAAACCTTGTTTCAGTCCCGATATTTCCCGGGTGCTAATAGGAAAAAAGCAAGTTAACTTGTATACCCAATCTCATTTCAGTGAGACTTGTCCAGGCCCAGATATTCCAAGCCTGACTATAAGTGAAATTTCTCTTTGTTCCCTGCTTGCCTTCCCCAGCGCGCTTCCTAGGGTTTCTGGCCCCTTCGGAATCAGAGAATGGGAAGAGAGGAAGGGAAAGAGGAGCAGCAGTGTTCTCATTTGCTGGCCTTGTGTCAGAGTGGCTTTGCAAAACTCTGGTCAAATGTTGGAAGTTGATTGTCTTAGAGCATGTTTTTGAGTTTTGCAGAGACCCTCTGCTGCGCCTCCATGGATTTGGGCAGTGTTCCTCCTTCAGCCAGCTGCCCTCACCCCCTCTCACTCTTTGCTTTGGTGACGCACCCCACAGCCTCACAGTCCTGTGTGCTCCGCACCCCAGCAGGATGTCCTCTTGGGCAGGATCCACATCTGGTCCCTGGGATTTATACAGATTTGACCTATCACTGAAGGGAAGTGTAGTTACTTCCTCCATGTAGCCCTTTAGCTGATGTCTCCAGCTGCCCTGGCTTCCTAAAGTAGGAGTCAGCCATCATTTCACCCTGTGCCCTCTTCTGAACACCTATTACGCTCTCCAAGTGGTGCCTGGGAGCGTATCTCAGCGGGCTTGGGGAAGGAGGTGGGGCCGCCATGCCCTCCCAGCCCCTTGGAGGGCCCAGTGGTGAGACTCAGAATCAGCCCTCTCCGGAAAGTCAAAGGTGATGCTCCTTACAAATTCTTTTAATTTCCAACAGTCTCCTTTTACATTCTTGATGTGGGTAAAATACCTAACTGGCCACTCTGTCTACTTTCATGAAATTTCCATGCGGTGGCCTGTCTCACAAGTCATTTGGTACCGGATATCCTAGTATCTCGGTCAGAATTCCCAATTAAACATCCTCTTATGGTTTTGTTATAGATATGAAAGACATTTGATTTGATTTGTATTTTTCTCTCATCTAGTCCCCAGTGTGACCAAGTAGTGTATGTTTAAAGGTAAAACCATAACCCTTTTCTGAGAAACTTAACCATCTAATTAATTTCCCCAAATGCTATTGTTTGGCCAGTTATTTTTAATATTAACCACAGATAAAATGATGCTTAAGGAAAATGTACTGGTTTGATAAATTTTCAAGATATAGTTCAAGAGTTTTTTAAGATTTAAGTGTCTCGGAAATATGGAATTATGCAAAGATTAAATCTAAAATGGTTGTTTAGGGGTGCCTGGGTGGCTCAGTCGGTTAAGCATCTGACTCTTGATCTTGGCCCCAGTCTTGATCTCAGGGTCATAAGTTGAGGCCTTGCGTTGGGCTCCATAGTGGATGTGGAGTCTGCTCAAAAAACAAAACAAAACACAACAAAACAAAACAAAACAAAACAAACAAACAAACAAAAAAACAAAACAAAAAACCCTGTTGTTTATGGTAATGAAAAGTGAAGACATTGTAAATATCTACATCTAGGTTGGGGTATTGGCTAAATTGAACAATGGAATCTGATGCTATTTTAAAATGATAGAACAAATACTTAATGCCCTCAAAAGAGGTTCATTGTTCATAATGCGTTGTAAATAAAAAATGAAAGATAAAAAAGTGTGTGCAATGTAATCTTGTTTTGGTGAAAATATATGCATATCTACACATAGAAAAAAAAGACCATCAAGATAACACCAAAGTGTAAATGGTGCTATTATGTAAATGTTTCTGTGTGTATATTATGCTTCAATAAAAACTTTTAAAAATGTACATGGACCTGATACCTTAGTAATGAGATGATAAGTAATTTTGGTATCTTCTTTCTGACTATATTTTCTACATTTTAAAAATAAGCCCATGTTTTTCCGGTATATAAAAGATAAATGTTATTTAAAATTAATTTTTGGGAAGTTCCACAATGTTCTGGTACAGGGTATCCAGGCTGATGGGGCATGGTGAACCAAGGCAGGGTCGGTACAAAGGGTCTGGTCTTTCTGTGGGCCACTCTGAGCCTGTGGGTAGACTTTAACCCTCAGGGTAGGCTCAGGTCTTTCATAATCACCATTCTAGGCTAGAATCTTCGTGTTAGTGCCTGGTCCTGAATTACACAGCTTGTGGTCAGGTTTCCACAACTGGGTGGAAAACAGAAGCTGCTCTGAGCCTGCGCAGTAGCTCATGAGTCAATTCCTCATCATTGATTTTCAGCTTCAGTGAAGCAAAGCCTGAGAGAAAGGCGATGATTTAGCCAATTCTTTTGTTACTTGCCCAAGCCTGATTCTCTGCCTCATGGATGCCAAAAATAGCATAATTCAACATCTAAAGGAGCTGGGAGGGAGAAGACTAAGAGAGATTTGGTGGAAGAAGGAATCCGGTGTGGCTCGGGCCTTTGTGCACTTTTTATGCCATGCTGCCCCAAAGCCCCATGAGCTCCCTTTTCACAGCCCCGGAAGGAGAGAGAAAGCCTCAATGGTGGTGACAAAGGGGGATTTAGGCCATCCTTAGGATCTAGGGATTTATAGACTAGGGGGCCCTTTGCTTTGAGGGATTTTGAGTTGGGGAGTGACACGTTCATGTTTGCCTTTTAGGCTGTCATTCTGACTTGAAGAGAAAAAGGTGAAGCCGTGAAGAGAAGACTGGGAAGTGGTGGTAAGTCCTTGCCCAGATGTGAGTGGTAGGAGGAGAGATGGAGAGCAAGGGGGCAGAGCTAGATGATACTTAGAAGATGATATTGACAGGACTTGGTGACTGCGTGTGGGACCTGAAGGAAGACGATGGATGTCGGAAGAGTTCGTGGTGAATTGTGTGGAACAGGAGCCAGGTTACCTGGAGTCCTGTAAATCATGGCATGAGTTTCATCCGAGTCTTTGAAAATAGGGAATGGCTGCCATTTAGCAGACGTTAGATAAATATTTGTTGACTCTGTGAATGAATTGCAGTCTAATGAAGCAGTGCAGCTAGGCTGTTCATATAAATGTGTTGCATAGCATAATTGTAACTTAGCTATAAAACTGAAAGGACTATTTTTAAAAACCAGTCCCCCTTTCGTCCCAGTGGATTTTGTGTGCTGTCTTAGCTGGTCCCCGTAGGAGGGTCCCTAGGAGTTGGGGGTAGTGATTCCAGTGGGTGCGTGACAGGGAAACACAGTGAAGTGTTTTGTCGAAGTGACCACTTTCTTGGCTCAGGTTTAGTTTTGTTTCTTTGTAGTAACATTCTGTCCACAGAATCACTGTGAAAATGTAAGAGTCTTGCTAAAAGTGGCTTTGTATGTGTGGGCAGTGGAATAGAGAAAAAGAACACATTTCTAGGATGCTGTTTGAACCATGTAAATGAGTACTTGCCCATGTACCCTGGAATTTAGAGAAGATTCTTCACTCCTTTCTGCTGAGTTTCATGAGAATTCTAGCTTGCGAGGTACATGAGTGAATAGTGTGGACCCATAGCTCCAAGTGGGGATCTGAGGTGGGAATCTGAGGTGGGAATCTGAGGTCACTGTCACTAGGTATGTGCTTTGGAGCCAGAATGATCTAGTTTTATTGCATACATTTATCAGGATAACCAGGTAGCTATCAAATCAGCCAGAATGACGACCTTTTCTGTATATTCTATATCATGGCAAATGTTTGTTGGCCTGAAAGAATATGACTCCTTTTAACTAAGTGATGGTGGATTAGCTTAGAGCAGCTGGAGAAGCGTAAGGGAGTCCAGTGTTTTCACAGGGAGCTGCCTTCTACAGGGAGCTACAAACACGTGTGGGGTTCAATTAAAACATTAATCTGGCTGTAAGCTCTGTCATTGAATATAAGAGGAAACAAATTGACAAGGTGGCTCATTTTTGAACAAAGCAGCTGGCCCATGATGATATTATTTTGATGTATCTGGAATTATAATAGCAAAGTCCAACAATAAATAGAAAAATGAATGGCAGTGAGAATCCAACAGAGACCATTTTTCTAAGAATAGGAGTCAGAATATGCACCATTGTATTCACAGTATCATTAAAATATGAATAAACAGCAGCAACTTTTTATTATACAGTGAAAAAACCTCCTACAGGGCACTGAAAATTGAGCGGTATGTATTTAATAAATTAAAATCAACAAGAAATGGCTATTTACGAGGATGCTGGAAGGATTCAGAGAATAATGGGGGCTTAGCCAGGGACATAAATGAAACTGATATATTATTAGGTAGGGTTTTAAAGGTTTAAAACTGTTAATTATATGGCAAAAGTTGGGAGGGGGGAGAGAGCATGGTGAGAGATGAAACTATAGAGTTTAGCTGGTGCTAAATGGTGAAGGGCCACGTTTTAGCAAGTAGAGGTGTTTGGGCTTTATCTTGAGGGGATCTATTCTGGGATTTTCAACAGGGGACAGAAAGGTCAGTTACCTTTGGCTGTATGACAAACTACCCCCGAACTTAGTGTGGCTAAAGATGATAGCCTTTTATTATTTATCATGACTCTGTGGATAGGCCGGGCTATTCTTTTGGTCTAGGCCCGCTCAGCTGAGGCTGGATGATGTAAGAAGACCTCATACGTCAGGGACCTCAGGTGAGATGGCTGGGATTCCTCTCTGCGTGGTCCCTCATCCTCTGCTAGGCTATCCTAGGCTTGTTCTAATGATGGCTAAAGGGTGCCCAGCAGCAAGAGAGGGCGAGCACCAATGTGTGAGCACTTTTGAAGTCTCTGCTTATTAATGTCCCAATGGCCAAAGCAAGTCACATGATCAAGCTCAGATTCAAAGGGTAGAGAAACAAATTTTCTACTTGATAGGAAGAGCTGTCCATAGTGTGGTCAGATTTTTCCTGATCTGTCATGCTTAAATTTGTATTATAGAGAACGGGTTGGAATATGGCAAGCCCTCAGCAGGAGGAGGCAGATGTCAGTTGCAATCATCTGAAAGAGTGGCAATGAGGGATAGTGGCACCAGAGATAGAGGGAAGTAGACACTTCAAAAAATATTGTAGAGACAGGATCAAGAGACCTTGGTAATTAAGGGTGTGTGTGTGTGTGTGTGTGTGTGTGTGTGTGTGTGTGTGTGTAGTGTGTTCAGAATCATAGATTCTATTCATGTTCTCAGCTTGAGCTTCTGAGTGAAATGAGACCCATAAAATCCTTCTGTGGGCATTCTTTATTGATATATTCATATATTTGTAGCTGAACTGGACTAGCCTAAAAAGATTAAAGAAAGAGAACTAGAAGTACAGACCTTACTTACTAGGTAGAGAAGATGTGGACAGTTTTCACCTATTCACACAAACACGGTGATTTTCAAGTCATTAATAAGAGTTCTCTGGACATCGCTTGTACATCTTCTGTGGACTGAAGGAATGGGTTATTATGTAGACAACTGGTTCAGCTAGTCAGGTATTTATGGGAAACCCTCAAGTGCCAAGGTACTAGGTACTAGGTACTAGGCACAGATTTCCTTAGGGAAATTTGAAGGGACATCAACCCTGACTTGATTCCATTTGTATTGGAGAATGAGCCATATTTACAGTACCTAAAAAAAGGTTTGTCACAATTCAGAGCTGTAGGTAAGTGTTGAATCATTGAGAATGATAGTAAGGTCTTCAGAAGCCCTGAGGAGAAAGCAGGATTCAGAATTCAAGCTGTTGGAGAAGTAGTTAGATGGGTAGAATGTATACTCTGGAAGGTAGTTCAATTTTAAGTCAGTTTCTTAGAAACTTTTTGGGCTGAATTACTTTTACAACTGGGTTATGGAAAAACAGACCACAGTAGTTGTCTTTCAATGTAGGATACTTTATTTCTGGGTCTCTTGCTTTTGGCAAAACTCCTATACTATATGAAGGTCTATTTAATAGTCTTAAGATGTTTTTCCTTTTAATACTTGTTTATTATAGGGAAAATGTAGTGCCATACACTGCCCGTTTTTTGTTTTTTGTTTTTTACAAATTTATATGAAATGATATGGAGAACTGAAACAACTATCTGGGTAATTCAGCTTTCTACAATTTAGGTAAAAAATGTAGATAAGATTTTATATAAAATATCCAAATAACCAAGGCACATATGTATTTTTTCATTTGTTTTTCTAGATCGTTGTCATAAGGTTAGCATTGGGTCAGAGCTTTTAACATGGCCTTGGTTGTCTCTCTCATCTTCCTTTGTGTTAATGTAGACATTTTCCATATTGAAAAGGAGTTTGGAGTATCTCCTTTAGCCATTATAAACATGCTTTGTTATTTACATCTCATAAGTAGGGAACCTTGTGTCACTGTCTAAAGAAAAATAAAGTCTATGTAATATTTAGATAATTCTTGCAACTGCTGATGCTGGTGATAATCAAATAATGATTGCTCATACTTTATATGAATTTCCTCGTTCACTCTTTACAACAAGTTTGTAATGTAAGCACTGTTTTATTCCCCTTTTACCAGAAGATTAAAGTGAGGAACAGAGTGGTTACACTTTTCCAAGGCTACATAGCATAAGTGGCAAAACCAGGACAGGATTTTGTGAAAGATTGGATTATTGATCACAAATCCTCATATTCTCACCTACAACTCCAAGGGAGGAATATATTTGCCTTTCCCACTGATTTTGGGCTTGGCTATGTGACTTCCTTTGGTCTCATGGTTGATGGAGTGTAGTTTACCACTTGTTGCCTTTGAGATTGGCCATAGACTTGAACTGGCCAATGGGCTATTAGCAGAAATGATGTAGGCAGAGACTTGAAATGTGCTCATGTGATTGAGTCCGTTCTCTCGCATTTCTGCCATTGTCATGAGAAGAACATGCCCCAGTTAACACACTGATCTGAAGAGAAAGAGAAACATGTTGAGCAGACATATACCCAACCAACAGTGGGGAAGCCAAGCCCAGCTGATCCCAGCCTAGACAGGCAGAGCCACCCCAGCTCAGCTATAGTGAGTGATAGGTGAGTAAGAATAAGTGATTGTTGTTTTCAGCCACTGAGTTTGGTGCAGTTTGTTATGTAGCAATAGCTAACTGATAAAGAACCTGGCAGTTTAAATTTAAGAACCTGCACTATTAATCACTATTAATGCATCAAATTTGGAATTATTCCTAAATTGACATTTCTAAAACAACTACAGCAATAAGTTCCAGTAGGGGCACCTGGGTGGCTCAGTCAGTTAAGCATTTGACCCTTGATTTCAGCTCAGGTCATGATCTCACAGTTTGTGGGATCGAGCTCCAAGTTGGGCTTTGTGCTGACAGCATGGAGCCTGCTTGGGATTCTCTCTCTCCCTTACTCTCTCTGCCCCTCCTCCACTTGTGCTTATGCTCTCTGTCTCTCAAAATAAATAAATGAACATTAAAAAAAAAGAAGTGCCAGTACTCTCAAATGATTAATTCTGTAACAGCATATGATAGGTATGATTATAGAAATATTCTTAGAAGTTATGTGTCTTCGTATCTCTTTCTCTCACTTCTTTTAAAAGTCAAGAATACAGATACTTGGTTTTACCAACCAAGTTTATACCACTTACCAGTTTATACCAGTTTATACCACTTACCTGTGCTTTTCTTGGTCCTCAGCTTCCAGATATAATCCACTTATGAGTTAGGGAACATGTCTGCCACTCTGAAACATTATCTGAGATGGATAAGTGAACACATTTTGAATGACACAAATGGTTCCCATCCGCAGAAAAGCAATGACAGGGAAGGAAATGGAAAACTGGATACTTACAATAAAAATAACTAACAATGTGAAGAGGTTTGTTCTGCACTGATGGTCCAGAGATGTGAAATTTAGATAGAGATGTGGACAGTAGCTATCTGAGCAATGACAGACTTTGTTTTTCACCTTTTAAGATGTTGATCTTATGCATTTAAAAAAGGGCCGAGAAAAGTGGAAAGCAGGTCAAGGTCTTGGTTTGAGCTCACCTATGTTCAATCCCTGAAGCTTTAGGGCATAAAATAGCCTGGGAGATTATATAGTTTAGAAGCACTGAGTGACTGTCAAACCTCCTCCTGCGGATCATACATTTATCCTGTGTGGTATTTTCTTTTTTATTTTTTTAATTAGAAGAAAATTTTTAATGTTTATTTATTTTTGAGAGAGAGAGGGACAGAGTATGAGCCAGGGAGGGGCAGAGAGAGAGGGACACACAGAATCCAAAGCAGGCTCCAGGCTCTGAGCTGTCAGCACAGAGCCCAACACGGGGCTCGAACTCACGAGCCGTGAGATCATGACCTGAGATGAAGTCAGACACTCACCTGACTGAGCGACCCAGGCACCCCACGTGTGGTATTTTCTAAAATATATTCTGAGATTTGGGATTTTTGGGGGGTATATAGGTTTTGCAAACGCATGACCACTCAAAAAGTTAACACTTTTTTTTTTTTTTTTTAATTTCAGGAATTCTAGACTTTAATGTACTGAGATGCATTATGACTCTTCCAGAGAGGGGTGGAACTTGCAACATTTCCTCGGCAATTTCTCTCAAACGCTGTTCAAGGAGTAGAATGATATTGGGCTAAAATGATAATACATTGGGGAATTTTGCTCTAACCTATTTCTCTAATGAATCCTGTTCCTTCAGGGACGCTGGTCTACCGTATTCTCGTAACATCCAGTGAAATAAGCAGAGGATAAATTGGCCAGATTCTTCTAGCTGCAGAAAGGGAGCCTGCCTGTGTAAATCTGGGGTAGTAAGATGTAGGTTTTGGCACCTAACTGCCTGGCATCACATTTTTGCTTTATGACTTACTAGTGGCATAAGCTTGGGTGTCCATGCCTCAGTTTTCTCATCTGTAAACAGGAATGATAAAGTACCTGATCTCATAAATTGTTGTGAGGATTGAATGAGATAATAACTGGGGAGAAGTTAGTATAGTGCTCACCATATGGTAGATACTCAGTAAATATTATCTTAAATTATAAACATTATATATCTGATAAGCAACTTGTATCCAGAATAAATAAAAAAATATTGAAAGTCAATAACAAAAAGGCGTAATCCAATTACCCCATTAAAAGAAGGGCAAAGGATTTGAATAGACATTTCTCCAAAGAAAGTGTACTAGTGGCCAGTAAGCACACGACAAGATGCTCAATATCATTAATCATCAGGAAAATGCCAGTCAAAACCACAGCAAGATACCACTTCAGTCTTACTAGGATGGCTATAATAAAAAACGACAGATAATAACAAATGCTTGAGAGGATGTGGCGATATTGGAACCCTCACCCACTGCTGGTGGGGATGTGAAATGATGGTGCAGCTTCTTTGGGAAGCAGTTTGGCGGTTCCTAAAAATATTAAGAGTTACCTTATGAGTCAGAAATTCCACTTCTAGGCATATACCCAAGAAAAATAGACACATACATTCACACAAGAGCTTGCACATGCAATGCCATAGCAGCTTTATTCATAATAGCCAAAAGTGAAAACAAGTGAAATGCCCATCAACTGATACATGGGTAAAGGGAATGTGGTCTATCCATCCCATGGAATATTGTTTGGGCGTAAGAAGAAATGTGGGACTGATAAATGCTACAGCCTGGATGGCCCTTGAAAACACTCTAAGTGAAAGAAGCCAGTCACAAAAAAGGCCACACATTGTGTGATTCCGTTTATATGAAATATCCAAAATGGCCAGATCTAGAGACAGAAAATAGATTAGCGGTCACCTAGGATTTGGTGGGGATGGGGATTGGAGGGGAGTGACTGTTAATGGGTTTTTTTTTAGGGGGATAAAGACGCTCTAAAGTTAAATTGTTGTAATAGTTGTATAAACTTGTGAATATAGCAAACACATTGAATTATACACTTTGAATGGGTGACTTGTATGGCATGTGAATTATATCTCAACAAAGCTGTTAACAATTACAATTACTACTACTAAGCACAATGACTGGTACTTGGTTGTAGGACTTCCCAGTTTATAGAAATGTCTAGTATTAGCTGGATCACTGCCATAGCTGCTAATTGTGATGTGGAACTAATACTTTCCAGTGAGGTCTGAAATATGAGTTGGAATGGGTGGAAGATTGCTCCCCTGACTGTGATTTTGGTAGAGCTTTGTGCTGGGGCCTCTGTTTGATTAGAGTCTTGGTGTCTGGTTGCTCAAACAATGAGGAAAGAAGGGGATGAGGCCAAATTCACAGCCCATGGAGAGGATCACGACCAGGTGTCTTTGTTTCCCACCCCCCGGCCAGAGAATTCCTTTTCATGTGCACGTTGGCCTCTGGGGGATTTGTCTTGTACAGTCCACAGCTTGGAAGTGATTCTCTCCTTCAGTTTGGTTATAAGGTCTTCTCTCCTTTATGTCTTTGGAAGTGGGCTCATTTTACCTGTTTTATAAAACAGAATGTAAAATCACTTCTTTTCAACTAGTTAGCAGCATAGCTGGGCAAAGTATGATTTTAGATTTCACATTCAGGATTAGATTGAGAATTTTTTTTTTTCTTAATGATTCTCTCTCCTCCTCTTGTCTCCCCCCACCCCACACCGTTCCCCCTTTCTCCCTGTCCTGCCCCCACTCAACTGCATTATTTTACACTGAACTATTTGAGGAATTGTAGACGTCATGGCATTTTACCCCTAAATACATCATCCTGAGAACAAGGGCATTCTCCTGCATAAGTACAATGTACCTATGACCTCCAGGAAGTGTAACGTTCATAAAACACTATTACTAGTATACAGACCATATTCAGATTTTCCCAGTTACATGTAGCAAACATTATCCTTTTTGTTTTGATGGCTTTTCTAGAACCTCCAAGTCTTAATTAGGTGGGCTCTCTTTGTGCTTATCACACAATATTATCGTTTTCTTTTCACTTGCTCTCACTCTACTGGGCTGTGAGTTCACAGCTTTGTTCCTAGTTGAGATTCATCACAGACTTATGTACCACTCACTCCTCCGCTTTCTTTGCCACCCAGTATGCTACCTGTCATAGATGCTTAGTACATGCTTGAGGAATTGGATTGAATTGAATACTGCCAGAGTCTCTGTTTTAGAGATACACACTGGTATTTTTAAAAATAATTTTAATGCTTATTTATTTTTGAGAGAGAGACAGAGACAGAGTGTGAGCAAGAGAGGGGCAGAGAGAGAGAGAGAGAGAGAGAGAGGGAGCCACAGAATCTGAAGCAGGCTTCAGGCTCTGAGCTGTCAGCACAGAGCCCGACACAGGGCTCGAACCCATGAACTGTGAGATCGTGACCTGAGCTGAAGTTGAACGCTCAACCTATTGAGCCATCCAGGCGCCTGTCCATTGGTATTTCTCAGTGTCTCCTTTTATTTTTTTTATTTATTTTTAAAATTTTTTTAATTTTTTAATGTTTATTTAACTTTGAAGGAGAGAGAGAGAGAGAGAGAGAGAGTGAGCAGAGGAGGGGTAGAGAGAGAGGGAGACACAGAATCTGAAGCAGGCTCCAGGCTCTGAGCTGTCAACACAGAGCCTGACGCGGGGCTTGAACCCACGAGCTGTGAGATCATGACCTGAGCTGAAGTCGGACGCTCAACCGACTGAGCCACCCAGGCGCCCCTCAGTGTCTCCTTTTAAAACTCACTGCGAGTTGCCACTGACTGCTCTTGGTCTTTTGCCATTACTCTTTTGTACACGGCATCTTTCTACTACACTCATATTATCTTTGGTGTAATTTTTGACAGCTCATTTAGCAGTGGAGGCAGAAAGGGAATAAGGGTGATGATTTAAGTGCAAGAGAATGAGATGCCAGCTCCACTCAGAGGAAGGTGGTACTTTTGAGCTGTCTTGGTGACAAAACCAAAAAGTCACCAGTGCTTTTGAGCAGCTCAGGTTGCATTTCCCCACCATTTCCATTTTTTTCTAATGTTAAGATACCAGAATGGTTTCGGGATCACATCAAACTAGAAGCAAAAGATCCCAGAGGCCTTAAAATTTAGTCCTGGTTGGCAGGAAGATTTGCCATGGGTTGTCAGTGCATCTGTTTTGCCTTGTTAGGAAGCCTTCAGGACTGTGACATTTTAAAGGCCTGTCAAGTTTACTAGATCCAAGAGCCATAGTTATGTCATGTAAATTATGCTTTAAGGACAAAGGTGACGAAGGAATTCAAGACAAAGAAAAATTTTTCTCAGCACACATTCGGGGGCACATAAATATCTCATGTAACTCACTTTGACAGGACACTCAAGAGTAAAGTTAAGGAAAAGAATACATGGGAGTTCAGAAGCTCTGAGGTATCAGAGTCCAGGTCAATGGAAACTAGAAACCTGTGTTTTCAAGATGTTGGCTACAGCTTGAAGTAGAGTGAGACCTATTGACTTACTTCAGTGTTTATATATGCATTAAGACCATGCTCGACACAACTTATTTGTCTTCACCAAGTGGTTATGATGTAATAGAGATTGTTTCCTATTTGTAAATGGAGAACTTCAAGTATCTGAGTTGCTAAGTAGATACTCAGTAATGAGAATTGACAAGGCCTTTTGATGTACTGTGGGGAAGCCACACTTTTATCAGCATTTCCTCGGCTTTTTCAAATCTTGAAGAAAGGAACATGATGAACATAGGGTCAACATCTCTGATCTCTAGGCGTCCGTAGCAGAGGAGTCTGTTGACTTATGTTCAATGTAGGTCATTTACATAAATCCTGATCACATTACTGAACAAGTGTGACGTTCCTCTTTTTCGTCCCAGGGATTTCTACAAAAATGTCTGAAAACATGGGAGATAAGCGTCTTTTGGCCTCAAGAAGGATACTTGAGCCGCCATAAATCTATCAGCAGAGGGAAGTTGCTATAAATGTGCGAAATGATGGAAATGGCACTCCTCTGTTTTCATCCTCCTTCTCTTTGGAGCTTTTTGCTTGTTCTGCAAGCTTGGTGCCCAGAAACTCTACTGTGTCTGCTTACCTAGGTCTGGGCTTGGGCAGTTCTCTTAATACTTGGGAAATTGCTTGGCTTCATTGCCACAATAACACTGGTTCATTTTTCCAGTCTAGGAGCCTGGCTTTGTGACTGGTTACACAACCCAGTGAATGGCTTTGCTCTCTGGTGTAACTGACTCATTTGGTATAATGTGTTATTTTTTAGGATCATTAAAAAAAAAACTCTTTAGTTTTCACCCTAGAAGTTTTAAATGGAATTTAAAAAGCATATACAGAAGCAGACATGCTGTGGTAAGGGACTCATCTTCAAGAATTATCAATACCTGGCCAATCTTATTTAATATAGAGCCCTACCTACCTTCCACCCCTGATTATTTTGATGAACATCCCAAATAACATATAGTTTTGTCTATAAACATTTTAGGGGAGAGAATTCATAAAAAATATTTAAAAATTTATCTTTGAAGGATAGAGAGTTAAAAATACCTCACCACCATACCACCATCATATCTAAAAATTGACAATAACTCCTTAATATCATCAGCTATCTAGTCATTCACATTTATCTGATTGTCTTATAACTTTTTTAAATTAAAAAAAATTTTTTTTATTAATATATGAAATTTATTGTCAAATTGGTTTCCATACAACACCCAGTGCTCATCCCAAAAGATGCCCTCTTCAATGTTGTCTTATAACTTTTAAAGATAGTTTATGTACTTCATTTGCATTTAATTACGGTTCGATTGGCCGATATGTCTCTTAAATCTCTTTTAATCTGGTTTTCCTTTCTCTCTCTGTCTCTTCACCTGCTTCCTGTACCCCCACTCATTTGTTGAAGAAGATGGTTATAGATTTGTTATTCATCTGGATTTGTTGATTGAAGCCTTGTACAAGTGTCATTTAACATGATTTTCTGTCCTCTGAATTTCCTGTAAATTGGTAGATTTGGAGGCTCTATCAGATTTCTATTTGATTTTGGGGGGCATGACAACTTCATGGGTGGTTTTGCATGTTTTTTCATTTTATATAGGTTTTAGCTGTACTGTACATATTTTGATATATTGTATTTTCATTGGAATTATTTTCAAGACAATTTTCCAATTTCCCTTTTCTCTAATCTCCTAATTTTTTGAGGTTTCGTAGTTCTGATCTGTGTTGCTCTTTCATAGCTTCTGTCATTTTCTAAGAAGTGTTAGATTGTGTGGAAATACCACGTTACCGGTTTTATTTTATTTTATTATTTTTTTTAATTTTTTTTTCCCAACGTTTATTTATTTTTGGGACAGAGAGAGACAGAGCATGAACAGGGGAGGGGCAGAGAGAGAGGGAGACACAGAATCGGAAACAGGCTCCAGGCTCTGAGCCATCAGCGCAGAGCCTGACGCGGGGCTCGAACTCACGGACCGCGAGATCGTGACCCGGCTGAAGTCGGACGCTTAACCGACTGCGCCACCCAGGCGCCCCACCACGTTACCGGTTTTAATCAGTTTTGTGGGCATGACTTCTTGGATTGCCTTCTTTGTAGGAATGCTATTCTCTTCCTTCTTTTTGTCAAGTAACTCTGTAGAAAGTCAATTGTGAATGAATTTTCCTTTACTTTTATTTACTTATTTTTTAAAGTTTATTTCTTTTGAGAGAGAGAAAAAGTGCGAGTGGGGGAGGGGTGGAGAGAGAGAGAGAGAGAGAGAGAGAGAGGGAGAAAAAGGATCCCAAGCAAGCTCTGTGCTGTCAGCGCTGACCCCAACACGGGGCTCGATCTCACAAACCATGAGATTATGACCTGAGCCGAGACGGAGTTAGATGCTCCACTGGCTGAGCCACCCAGGAGCCCCTGCTTTACTTTTAGAAGGGAAGGGTGGACCAGGTAGCTTTTCTGGCCTCACCAATTTACAGAACCTTTTTCTCAGGCTTTTTCACAGTGAGAGAGAATATGACCTCACTCTTTCTGGGATCGTCTCTTCTGGGCCCCTCCTCCACTTCTGTCTGACCTCATTATCAAAGGTGTTTATATTGTTTCAGTCTTGCTCAGTGTAGATTTTCTTCTCCGCATTTTATCCTCATTGTGGGCTTTCATTTGGGGAGGGAGACGTGTTCTGTCAGTTTTGAAGTGTGTGGTGCCTAGACTGCTCGTGCCCCTTTGTAGCTTACTGCCTCACCATCACCTTGGTGAAGGCACCCTTTTCCAAATCAAATCAAGCAGGATCCCTTCCCGGTTTTGGTGGCTGTTATCACACTGGCCTGCTGTCCATACTTGCTGATTTGGGGGTTCCCTGTACTAAGGGACACCGGCAGCCCGGTCACCTTCCTTCTGCATCCTCCTACCCAGATGTTTAGCGTCCCGGGTTACGTGGCTGTTGGGGTTTGTGGCACTTCCTTGCCGGCTCCCTGCCTTTACTGCTGTGGCCTTCTCAGGCCTGCCTGCTGGGAAGTCCATCTGAAATGCAGAATGCTTTCTTTTTCTCCCTTATGTCTGGCATGCAGACCACACTGTGCAGCACAGCTCTCCTGGCCTCCTTACTTTGCTTCCTCTGCCTCATCCCTTGCCATTTTCCTTTCTTTTAAAAAAAATTTTTAATGTTTACTTATTTTTGAGAGAGAGAGAAAGAGAGAGAGACAAAGACAGAGCATGAGTGTGGGAGGGGCAGAGAGAGAGGGAGACACAGAATCCAAGCAGGCTCCAGGCTCTGAGCTCTCAGCACAGAGCCCCACATGGGACTCAAACTCACAGACCCCGAGATCATGACCCGAGCCGAAGTCAGATGCTTAACCGACTGAGCCACCCAGGCACCCTTCGTTGCCATTTTCTCACACCACCACTGTTGCCCATAGAGCTCTTACTTGGGTCATGCTGTTTGCTGCTTCTGGGGCTTTGCTCCTATTGTTGCTTTGGATTAGAATATCTTTCCCGTTTCTTTGCCTAACTCATCCCTTCTGATCAGTTATGGTTTCCCTCTTACGAGAGGAAACTTCCCAGAGACAGTCCTCTATTGGGCCCGAGTTAGTTACTTCTCTTTTACTGCCCCATGCACATATCTTTCATTGTACTCATCACAGCATGATTAGCTATTGTTTTTTTAGGATTTTTAAACTTTATTTATTTTGAGAGAGAGAGAAAGAGAGAGAGAGAGAGAGAGAGAGAGAGAGAGGGAGAGAGAGAGAATCCCAAGCAAGTTCCCCTCTGCCAGCCCAGAGCCCGATGCAGGGCTCGAACCCATGAACTATGAGATCATGACCTGAGCTGAAACCAAGAGTCAGACACTTAACTGACTGAGCCACCCAGGTGCCCCATAATTAGCTATTTAAAGGCTCTTTATCTCTCCATCACCTAGCTTAGCTCATGACTTGCCTAAATCAGAGTTTGTCTTACATTCAGTTCTCTGGTACTTTGCTAAGAATGATTCCCTGTAAATGCTTGTAGAATAGATGAATGAATGAATAAATAAATGAATTACTAGTTGGATATTTTAGGTAAGTGTGAGAGGCACACATAAAAAGGACGGGTCTTGTGGATGGAGCGAGAATATTATGCCAGGTGAAATAAGTCAGTCAGAGAAAGACAAAAACCATATGGTTTCACTCATGTGTGGAACTTAAGAAACAAAACAAACGAGCAAAGGAAAAAAAAGGAGAGAGAGAGAGAGAGAGAGAGAGAGAGAGAGAGAGAGAGAGAGAGAGACAAACCAAGAAACAGACTCTTAACTATAAAGAACAAACTGATGGTCATCAAGGGGAGGTGGACGGGTGGGGGAATGGGGGAAAGGGGATGGGGATTAAGGAGCTTGTGATGAGCACTGGGTGGTGTATGGAAGTGCTGAATCACTGAATATGGTACACCTGAAACTACTATTACGCTGTATGTCAACGAGTGGGAATTTAAAAACTTAAGCAAAAGGATGGGTTTCCAACATATCTGCCGTCTCTGTAAGAGATTATGGCACAGTTCAAACTTCATTTCTTGCCAGATTTACAGTCTGGCTGTGGGACCGCGTGGCTCCATTCTAGGTTTACAGGCAGGCCTGTGAACGTTGTAACATTTTCTGTCATTGACCAGTACCAAGGTAAACATAACATTATAGAATAGATCGATATGAAGCTTTCGGAAAACAATGCTCACTGGAAGCTTCTGGGTGCCTCTGTGTGTGTGTGTGTGTGTGTGTGTGTGTGTGTGTGTGTCTCATCACAAATGGCTGAAGCCAGAGGAAACAATGGCCTAGAACTGGCAAAACTGAGCAGTGCTCAAACATGCACCAGTTGTTTGGAGAAATGAATTTATATTTGTGGAAGTAACACACACAGTACATGATAAAGACAAGGAAGGGAGAGGAAAGAACAAGCCCTCCTCTTTAACCAACTTTTCTTTCCAAAGAAATAAGGTAGCCAACATCTGCTCTGGACAGTTGGTACATGGCTGAGTGATAGAAATGCCAAAGGTGGAACTTCTCTAAGGGTCAGGCTTCAACTGAAAATGAACCTGTTGGAGGGTAAGGTTCTTTCTTCATCACATCACACATGAGATAGAGCCTTGGAAAGGTAGTATCACACAGGATGAGGAACATCTGAATGAAGGTGCATAGGTTTTGTTGGAGTCAATAAATAGACAAATGAATATACTGAATAGCTAGAAGAATACACATCCTTTTTTTCTTTACATTTCTGTCTGCAGCTGAATCTTTTCAGACAATCATAGTGGACTAAGCCAAAACTTTGGATCGAAATAAATAAAATGGCACTTTCCACACCTTTTCAGTACATAATCTGAAATTTTATCCACTCTGTCCACCACCATTAAGGCACTTGAATTTTGCCCCCAAAGGTAAAACTTTGTGCAGAAGTTTCTGTTCTACAAATAGATTGGAATTCTGGTCTGCAACAGCATGAATAGAAGTTAAATTATTTAATTCTGATTCCAACTCAATTTTATCAGCCTCTTCAGTGTGATTCAAAGTTATCCCATTTCCTAGCTATTGAAGTTCTTGGTGGCGGGAAAAAGGTCGAGCTTAATTTTAGCTGTGGTGGTTCTGAAAGTGCTTCGGCACAGTGGTTGTCTGCACATTTGGCTAGGCCCTGTGTGCTATTTGCAACAGTAATCAAAATGTCACTTAAAAGCCATCTAGTCTATGGAAACTTCCCACAGCTGAGTAGAGCTTAATCTTAATGCTCTGCTAAGGCTGTATGGTGTTGTTAGGCACTGCTGTGTATTTTTCCCATAACCCAGGCCTTTAAGTTTTTTTTATGTTTATTTTATTTTTGAGAGAGAGAGAGAGAGAGTGAGAGAGAGCCGGGAAGGGGCAAAGAGAGAGGGAGACACAGAATCCAAAGCAGGCTCCAGGCTCTGAGCTGTCAGCACAGAGCCTGACATGGGGCTCAGACTCACGAATCGTGAGATCATGACCTGAGCTGAAGTCAGCTGTTTACCCGACTGAGCCACCCAGGTGCCCCTTTGTTTTTTAAATTTTTTCCCAGTGACCGAGGCCTTTTAATGTGTGTTAAAGAGGTCACTAAGTTTTCACATTTAAACCCACCTGTTTTTTTTTTTTTTAATTTTTTTTTTCAACGTTTATTTATCTTTGGGACAGAGACAGAGCATGAACGGGGGAGGGGCAGAGAGAGAAGAAGACACAGAATCGGAAACAGGCTCCAGGCTCTGAGCCATCAGCCCAGAGCCTGACGCGGGGCTCGAACTCACGGACCGCGAGATCGTGACCTGGCTGAAGTCGGACGCCTAACCGACTGCGCCACCCAGGCGCCCCTAAACCCACCTGTTTGTACTCTCTTTCCACTTAGGTGCCAGTCTTTGCAACATAGGGACCTTCAACTTCTTGCTTAGTCATATGAGAGAAATATTATATACATATTACATACAAGAAATACTAGATAGTCACAAAATCATCCAGGCCATTTGGGGTCTTTAAAGCAGCATCTTCACTTGCCTTCCAGGGATAAAATAAACACGCTATGCTGGTAGAATGGCTTGGACTCTGCGTTGTGTTGGACAGCCAGAGCAGTAGCAGATCTGTGGACAGGCTTGGACAGAAAAGGAAAAAAAAAAAAAAAAAACCCTCCACGTTGAAATTTCTATGTCATGCTGCTTCAGGGAAATGCTGTTTTTAAAGAAATGAAACACATTATTTAGGGTTTGTGGATGCAATCCAGGCCTTTGAAGATGGGAAGAAGATCTTAATTAGAAAGAAATGGGAAGATTGAATGCTTTTACGGAGAACCCAACATTAAGAGGTATGTTTATAATAGATGCAGATGATATACATCGTGTACTGGCCGCAGCCATTCTTTGACAAAACCAAAGCCTTTAAAGTTACCGGAGTGCATCCGTCTACAAGTTTGTTCAACATCTAATGAGCAGGCATTAATCACGTAAAACTTGGAGGCAGTTCATAAAAGGACAATGAAGATGATTTAAGGCTCGGAAAATAAAACCTATAAGGAAAGGTTAAAACGATTCACATTATTAGCTTGGCAAAAAGGAGTGAGGATTTCCTGTCACTGCAAGGTCGTGCTTGGTGGGCTGGCATGCTTAATGAGAAACGATTCCCCGGGAATTGGAAACTTTCTTCTTTTGTTGGTCTTATTAGCACAATGCATTCATAGGAGAAATTGGGAAGCGGAATGTATCCTAGAGCCTTATCACCCAGAGGGGCTTTGTCAAACCGAAACAGAGAGGATGCGCAGAACGTCTGGAGCTAGGGTTTTCTTAGATGGAAAGTACAACGTCCTGTTTTTTATAGCAGTTTTCATAACTGCACTGAAGTAATGGCTTGTATACTTAGTTGCCTCATGTCTGTTTTCCTGGCCACACAGTAAGCTGTACAAGGGTTGCGTCAACACCACTGTACCCTCAGAGCCTGGCACGTAATAGATGCTTGATGCGCATTTTGTGTACGCACGGGGAATATATATGCATACACTGTTGAACAAAAATGGAATCTTCCTATCCATGCTGTTCTGTACCTCCCTTACCTTTAACAAAATATTGTAACAATCTTTTCGTGTCATTAACATTTTACATTATCACTTGAATGGCAGCAAGCTGTCCTGCCACATGCATGTGGCCTTAGGTATCTAACGGTTCCTCTGTTGGGTGACATTTAGGTGGTCTCCAGTTTTTCTCATTTCCAACACGGTAGCGACAGTCACGGGTATAACGAAATCCTCTTCACAGGAATTTTAAAAAGGAGACTATTACGAGAGATGGCAAGATGTTGTTCACTGAAGGTTTTGAAAACATGGCAAATATTGATTTAGCCAGTTTTGCTGCAGTCCTATATGGAAGCAGGGAGATGGATTTAATGATCTCAGGATCAAATTGCGTTGGAAACCTTTTGTGTGTATTTATGACTGCCTTAGTCTGTTGGGGCTGTTTTAACAAAAGTACCATCCCCTGGTGGCTTCAACAACATTATTTCTCACAGTTCTGGAAGCTGGGAAGTCCAAGATCAAGGCACCGGCAGCTTCAGTATCTGGTGAGGGCCCACTTCCTGGTTCATACATGGCCTTCTTGCTGTGTCCTCACATGGCAGAAGGCATGAGACAGATCTCTGCGGTCTGTTTAATCAGGGCCTGATCTCATTCATGAGGGCTCCACGCTCATGATTTAGTCACCTTCCAAAGGCCCTACATCCTAATACCATCACATTGGGGGTTAGGATGTAGCATATGAATTTTGGGGGACCACAGACATTCAGTCCATTGCACTGACTGTCTACTCTAAGCTCTTCCCATACTCCTGTTACTCATTGGAGTGGTGCGTTTGTAAAAGTTATGGAGGAGAGAAATTCTTTTGTGATTGGAGAGCAAATTCAAGTAGTTTAAACAGAAATCAAAGTATCTGTCTGCTTTTCTCATTTAAGATTTATCACCTTCAGAGTAGCTGGCAAAGTATTGACTATTTTCTTAGACTTAGCTGAGTATAGTTTTTTGTTTTGTTTTTTTTTTAATTTTTTTTTTAACGTTTATTTTTTTTTGAGACAGACACAGAGCATGAACGGGGGAGGGGCAGAGAGAGAGGGAGACACAGAATCGGAAGCAGGCTGCAGGCTCTGAGCCATTAGCCCAGAGCCCGATGTGGGGCTCGAACTCACGACCGAGAGATCATGACCTGAGCTGAAGTCGGCCGCTTAAACGACTGAGCCACCCAGGCGCCCCTGTTTTTTTTTTTTTTTTTTTTACACTGAAAAACTACAGCCAAGTTCACATTTTTCTCCCAAGATGACAGTAGGGATTTTTAGAGGTGCTTCTCATGAGGTGCTGACTTATTTAATTTTAAGGAGATGAGTCATTTCTAAGGAGTGATTCATAATGAAAGTGTCTGTGTATAGAATTCTATCTCTTCAGGGACTTCCACGATCAAGTTGGAGATGTGTTCTGAAAAAATTTTTAAAATGCATTCAAACGTGACTCTTAGAATCTGTATACCAGATGCTGTTTTGTTCAACTCTCATGCTCTTTATATAAGTGAGGTGGTCCTAATTTTTTTCTCCATTGTGATCCTGGCTAGCTTTGCTGTGATTTGTCATGGGCTTTACCCGCGAAAGAGAGATTGAGACTTAGCCCTTCGTATTCAAGCATGTGTTTATACTCTCGTTTTTTGAATTTTGCATTTTCTCCCATTGAACTCTATAGACTCCTGGCTGCTGCCTGGTGGTGTTGGTCACTGTCCCCCTTCTTTGCTCTCTGTAGTGTCTGTTCTGGGCATTCTCAAGTCTTTATAGGACTGTTTTTCTCAGGCCAGAAATTAAATACATTTCATGAGTTCCTAGACTCGATATGACCCCTTTAGGACCAGGGGTGGGGGTGGCATGGGAGATGCCCCCCCCCCTCGTGTTGGCAGTCACTGGCCTTGCTGCAAGAAGTGGTGGCATCCCAAAAGCCGGGGTTAGGCAGAACGAGTTGAGTAAGAGAGAGTCGATTTATATAGCCATCCAGGGCTAGAGCAAGGCACAGAGGAGAGTCTGGCTGAGGAAGACCGTCATTCACCTCAGGGCATTTGCCTCACCTCTCCTCGTTCATTCTCATGGATGTCATGAACTCTGAAGGGCCTGACATTTTACCTTGCTTGCAGGCTCTCTCGTTAGCTTGCCTCAGTTCCGTGGATGCTGGCAGAAGACATGACACCTCTGGGTCAGAGACAGAGGGCTTTATTATTCACAGCAGTATCTGCAGCCAGAGTACCAGCATTTATTTTGTGCTGGCTCCCTTAGTCCCAGTTCCCCCAAGGAGATACGAAGAGGGCTGGGTGATGCCAGCACAGGCAGTGGGTTGTCTTATAGGAGAGGAATGCTGAGATTCAGGAACTGGCATCACTGAAAATGAGCAGTAAGCATGGCCGTCCTTCCCTCCCCAGGAGGCATTGTCTTTATTTTACTGGATAGTAAGTGATTCTGTGATTAACTTTAGAGAGAGAAATTATCTCTGCCTTCCACGGAGGTGTGCTCTATGAACATCCTTGGAAAGCTATCCAGAGCAAAGGCAGTCAGTGCCTTTGCTCCCAAATTGTGCAAAAATGCATGAGACCCAGGGAGAATTGTCTCCCCAGTATGACTTGCTTTCTCACTTCCTTTGGGCCTCTGTTCAAATGTCACCTTGTCAGTAGAGCTCACCCTGAGCATCTTATATCAAATAACCACTTATGATCACTTATATCAAATAACTGCTTATCATCATTGGAATACTAAATTGTATATCCTTAGATTTATGTTGTTGTTGTCTATAAGCTGTAAGCTCTGTGATGGCAGAGACTTTGTATTATTCACTGCTGGGTCATCAGAGCCTAGCACAGCGCCTGGTATAAACATTCAATAAATATTTGCTGAATAAATGAATGAATCCATACATCACCACCAGTCAAGTTTACCAAAATGGTCTGTTTTCATGTTCCACATATAAAATTTTCTTATACATATATTAAATGTTTATTACTATTTAGAGAGAGAGGGAAAGAGAGAGTGTGCGCCAGCATGTGCACGCAGGTGGGGGAGGGCCAGCGGGAGAGGGAGAGAGAGAATCCCAAGCAGGCTCCACACTGTCAGCCCAGAGCCTGACGCCAGGCTCGAACTCAGGACTGTGAAATCATGACCTGAGCCGAAATCAGGAGTCGGACACGTAACTGACTCAGTCACCCAGGCACCCCTACCTTGTGAATTTTTACCTCTCACGGCCTTATGTCCCAACACAGACTGTGGCAAAGCTTTTAAAAATCAGCTGGTGGTGTGCTGGTCAACTGGCTTTAGGAATACAAGCTCCGATGTGTAGGGTCTGCTGATTTCGGTGATGTCAACTCTCACCGTGGTGGACTGTGAGATACCAGCGGGGTAGCAGCTGGCTTATAAACTGCCTGAATGTTTAACACGTAGCTTTCACGAGCTGGTAGGAGCACACCATACTGCTATAATAAGGCAGTAACAACATATATGTAGTGTCTGGGTTATTTGTACGTGGCAGAATAACATAAAGGCTCAAAGAAAAATACGCTTATGGGTCAGGAGAAGTCCTTCCCTGTGCTGCTGATGTGTCTCGTTGCTTAGACCTTATGCTTACGTTCTCTACTAACAATGTTTCTCACACTGTGGCCTGCGTCAGAGTCACCCAGAGAGCTTGTTAAAACCCAGATGGCCGGGCCCCACCCCACAGTTTCCCACAGTTTCAGGGTGCATGGGGCTTGAGGATCTGCATGTGTAACAAGTTTCCAGGTGCTGATCTGAGGGTCCTGGGACCGTACTTGGAGAACCACCGCCCTAGTGACATTGCATGCAAGAGATTTTGGCTCAAAATCTGTTTCCAGGTGCTAAGCGGAAGAGGTGAGTTTTTGTAAATCAACAGTGTATCTGGACCAAAGGGAGGAAAAGCCACAAAATTGAAGGAGGAAGTTCGAGAGGTACTTCCAACATAACTAAGAGATGGTCGTCCTATGTAACTAAGGCTCATTGCTCCAGATCTTCAAGATGGTGAAAAGTGAGTTTCCAGGTGTGTGCGAAGAAATAACGCTCTGTTTATAACGCGGCTGTAGCTAATTTTGTAGTACTGGGTTTCTGAAGGGTGAGGTCGAGCTGGAAATGGTTGTGATGAGGGTCTGAATCTTGAGGCTTGCTGAGTAACCTCTCCGTTAGATGAAACTGAGCACTAGATCACTTATTTAAGGGCCTGCATCTCAAACAACCTTGACAAAAATTATTTACCCATTACCATGTGGTACTCGTGCAAGTAAGAGGGCTTGGGCAAAGAGGGAACACTTAGCCTTGATTAGATGGGACATATTAGCTTCCTGAAATCTTCTCACCTGTTTAAGCAGCTCTCAATCACAGATCCTGACAGGATAGACACTCACTGTAGAAGGATTAACAGGGCTCCGCTAAACCTAAGGGGTGTCACACGTATCCTAGATGTCCCAGGCAATGCGTCATTCCCCGTGGCCCTCCAGCCTTCCGGCTGCCAAGGCCTTGTGTGGTGACCTCTCCCTTTGTGATTGTGCAGACGGATGATGCTGTAAGATACTCTTCCAAGCCTGGAATCTTCGGAACTGATTTAAGCCCGGGGCTGGCTAATTCACGGACAGCAGGGCGGAACAAGATAGGAATAGGATTCCACACGGGGGTTGCTGGTGGAACGGGGTGGCAATAGAAGCCCAGTTCTCCCCGGTTTAGCTCTTTTGTTGTTTGCCAGGGACCAGACCTCTTCTCGGCACTCAGAGCAGGTTTGTTTTGACAAGCCCTGCTTGAAAGAGGTAGAGAGGAAAGGTAGTTCATTATCAGACACCTTCTGGGCACAGTGGTGTCTCTGCCAGAATTACTCTTTTTCACTGGGGGAAGAAGAGAGGCCAGATCTTTGTGTTGCTAGGGTTTCTCTGTGTTACTTAGAAAAATCATCTTGATTGCTTTGGGGATTTTTAAGTAACAGCTGTAATTCAATGAGGCCGCTTTCCCCTTGGTGGCCTGCTGTAATCACCGGCCTTTATCTAGCCCGAAGACTTTCTTTACCCTTGTGGAAGGACCGAACCCCAGGGTATTGTAGGACGTTGGGCCTCCAGAAGGAAGCAACTTTTTTTTTTTTTCTGAGTTTAGTCGGGTTTTATTGTTTTTATTTATTTATTTTTAATTTTATTTTTTAAAATGTATATCCAAATTAGTTAGCATATAGTGCAACAATGATTTCAGGAGTAGATTCCTTAGTGTCCCTTACCCATTTAGCTCATCCCCCCTCCCACAACCCCTCCCGTAACCCTCAGTTTGTTCTCCATATTTATGAGTCTCTTCTGTTTTGTCCCCGTCCCTGTTTTTAAATTATTTTTGTTTCCCTTCCCTAATGTTCATCTGTTTTGTCTCTTAAAGTCCTCATATGAGTGAAGTCATGTGATTTTTGTCTTTCTCTGACTCATTTCACTTAGCATAATACCCTCCGGTTCCATCCACGTAGTTGCAAGGAAGCAACTTTTAATCTGACGGACCTGAAGCCTTCATGGTGACGTCTGTCCTCAGGTCAAAGGATCTTCTTGTCCAGAATAGTTCTAGTCTCCTTTTAGGTTTAACTGTCAGCAGTGCTATCGGGCTGGACTGAATGCCTGCCCCAGTGGTTCTCAAAGCGTGGTCCCGGAATCACCGGCAGCCCAGCCCTTGTTAGAAATACAAGTTGTCAGGCCTCACCGCACACCTGCTGGATGGGGAACTCGGGGTGGGGCCAGCATTCTGTGTTTCCATGAGCCCTCCAGGCGATCGTGCTGCATGCCAAAGTTTGAGAACCGCAGACCTCTATGCAGGCTATCTCCTGCAGGCATTTGTCGCAGAAGACAGTGGTAGCTTCGAGGCATCTGGGATGAGCTGTTTCTTGGCCGCCATCCTTTACACTCTGTTTGCATTTTAAATAATACGCACTCATTTCTTTCCCGGCATCTCTGCTTAATGATAAAGTGGCACTCTGGCTGTTTAAAAGGTAAGTGAAACTGTTTCTTGGTAAGTATAGATGTAGCATGATGTAAATAAAAGGAGGCAAGCTCTTTAGTATCCATCTTTCGGCCCCTGTGATTGTGCGGCTGGCACAGGCGCTCTGATTAACTCTCCTCCGCTCCAAATCAGAACCGTTCACGTCTGTCACTATGCACCCTTTCAGTTGGTTTGGAATCTCAGCCTGTCCTTTGCAGAATGTTCTGTGATTGCCACACGGTGGCGGGGCCTAGTTTCTGACATGTCCTTCGATCTGAATCGATTTAATGACCACGTGGCAGGAGCCTAGGCCTCACCGTGCCCCAGGTAGAGGTGTTTTCGCCAAGGTCAGCCCAGCACTCACAGTGCGAACGTGAACACACACCAGTGAATGCCGGCCTCGGTGTTTATGACCCATCCGAGGGTACACACCCCGTTTGTTTTTCCTTAAGGGATCGAACAGGCCAGACCTGTAGTTAATGATGATGTTGAAGTAAAACTGTGGTTGGTGGGAAAACGGGTGTGACTACTAAGGAAAAGAAATGCTTTTTGCAAGAGGTGGACGGTGAACCAGGATTTGCTTAATGGCTGTGTGATTGTTTTGTTTCCTCATCTGAAAATTAGGTATAATAAAGGGAATGTATGTCTCAGGGCCCTTGTGAAAATGAAGTGAAATGACACATACAAAGTACTCAGCAGAGGGGGCGCCCGGGTGGCTCAGTCGGTTAAGCGTCTGACTCTTGATCTTGACTCAGGTACGTGATCTCACGGTTTGTGAGGTCAAGCTCGCGTCAGGCTCTGCACTGACAGTGTGGAGCCTGCTTGGGATTCTTTCTCTCTCCTCTCTCTGCCTCTCTCTCTCTCTCTCTCTCTCTCTCCCTCTCTAAAAATAGATAAATAAATTTAAAGAAATTAACAGAAACACAAAGTCCTTAGCAGAGTGTCTGCAGCTGTGTGTGTGCTCAGTGATCAGGAGCTGTTTAAACATTTGTAAATGTGGCTGTGACCACACATACACTCACAGCCATTCACTTTCATACACACTCTTGCATGTGTACATACCTACACACTCACGCACATATATTTGTGGGTCTACATGCACATACGTACACACTCACATATACTGATACGTGAGGGAATAATAGGCTGTTCCATGACCAGAAATGGTCAGATCAGCGTGTATCTCACACTTTTCCTTCCTTTCTCTCTGAATTTACCCTTGCCTACTCATTGTCACTTTCACCTCAAGGTGGACGGTCATCCCCATCAAAGCCCTAATGTCTTTGGGATTGGTCACTCTCTACCATCTGAGCTTCGCTGAAATCTGGGGTGGGAGTGGGGTGGGACATTCAGAGCAGCAGGCTCGGGGGCACGGTGGCCGTAGGAAAGCATCTGAGAACAGGAATGGGACAGATTCAAGTTGGCGCTTGCCTCCCTCTCCGTGTGCTCAGGGCTGTGCGGAGCTGAGGGGAGGCCTTCCTGTCCTTTGGTACGTGTGCACTCTTACCGAGCTCATTTCTCTGTCCCTTAGAGTCTTGTCTCCTGGCACATGTTTGGGCATGAGTCTTCAATCATCGGGGTGGAGGAGTGCACACGGAAGGCTTCGCAGACCTCCACGATCCCGCCCCTGCCTACCTCACCCACCTTGGCAAGTTCCACCCTCCCCTTTGCTTACACTGTACACTTATGCTATATGCTTATATCATGGGTCTCATTTCAAGATCTTGCATTTTCTCTAAGCCTAGGGCCCTTGCACGCGCTCTTTTTTGCCACCTGAAGCACACTTCCAACTCTCTTGGCCCAGCTCTGTCTCACTTACCCTTCAGGCATTAGTCCGGATATTGCTTCCTAGGGATAGTGCCGACCCCTTCCACACTAGGTTTGTGTCCGTGTGCCCAGTAATACTCTGAGAAACTTTAACCCTTATACTCCCAGAGCTTAACTCAGTGCTTATTAGCACACGGGGTGTGTTAATACTTGCTGTTGAATAAGTAAGTGTGGGTTACATGGGTGGTGAGAGCTCGGAAGAGGGATGAGGAAACTGACGCTGGGATTCCTTTCTTTGACCCTTCTCCATCCTCGTTAAAATTCGTTCCTGGACCCCTGGGATAGAAGCTGTTCAAGGAGGGAAACTGCTACAGTGGGAAAAGGGGGAAAAAAGGTGTTATCACAGTTCATATGAATCTCCTTCAAATTCTATGGCATGACAAGAATCTCTTATCCTATCAGCCCCAGGGGCTCAATTGTTAGCCTATCGCTCTGTGAATGTATCTTCCCCATAAGCCTAGTTGCAAAATGGGTACTTTATAAATCGTAGAAATAAACATGCATTTTACCTTTTCTGGCTTAGTAGGTGGGAGAACCAAGAGTTTCTGCGGATTTGAACATTTCTTTCACAACACTGTGCAGGAAGTGGTTTATCATTTTACTTTGAGTTGATGTTCTGGTAATAACATTCACATACTAGGATGGGGGCAATTGTTTAGCTGTCACCCCCAAACTTAGTCATATCATTGATCTGACATCAGAAAGTACTTATCCTATTGATCTAGTGTCAGATGAGTGGAATAAGAGTAATAATGGGCTTTGACTGACAGCTCAAGTTGACAGATTATCAAGTCGCATTTTCCCACAGCCAGACTGCTGACAGGCTTGGAACTCTTTCTTGCCCACACAGATCCCCTTGACCTTTAACTTCTTCTTACATGTGCTAAATCCAGTTCTCATTTGGATTGGAATACTCCCAATTCAGCTTACTTAAAATGCACAGACGGAGAGTCTAGAATTATCTAAACTCAGCTTGAGAATATTACATATATGAGGCAAACAGCAAGTATTTGTTTAATGAATAAGTAGGCAACTTTAAATTTATGGGTGGTGTACCAAGAGAGGTGGTCAGGTGATAGATACCACAGCATCTCAGGTATTCAGAGGTAGACTGTTAACAGCAGCTGGGATCAGCTTGTGTCAGCCATGACAGTAGGTTAGCTGGAGCGTTGATCAGGATCAGGAGGGGAGACCAGCCCTTATGTGGCTTGAAATCAAGGATGCCCGCAGGAATACAGGCCTGAGGTCACACCCTTGGCACTTTAGCTCTATGGTTTAAGGACTTACTCCGCTGTGTCTTCTTGGACCAGCAGCAGCCACAGGGAGCTGCTGAGAAATGTATAATTTCTGCCTCCCCTCAGTCCTATTGAATCAGAATCTGCATTTTAACAAGATCCCCAGGTGATTCTCATTAAATTTTGAGAAGCACTGTTTTAAGAGCTTCGTCTCCCTTAAGATGCAAATATCTTAAAATCCTTCCTAGGACTTCAGGAGTTTAGACTCCGGGTCTTTGGTCCTTAACCTCCCGGTGTGACCTTTAGAAGGTCAGTGTTCTTAGCTGTGAGCAACAAAGGTTGCTGGTCTGCTAGAACCTCAGCCAGAGCCACACCATAGAACCAGTCTGGTGAGGGCACTGACAGCTTCCACCGTCACCGAGGCCACCGCTAGTGCCACAAAGCAGTGGAGTGCTGGAGCAAATTTGTACCAGCTTTGGAGGGCCAGTTACCTGCCTTTCTTTCCAGTTGGGTGTTCAGTGATGTCCAGTCCATTTGGAAGCTTGACATCAGCTGTGCCGGGAGTCTTTACGCCATGGAAGTCCACAAATGCTGCAAATCAGGGCTTTTTTGTTTGTTTGTTTCTGAGAGCTGGGCTATCAGTGCATCACTGCACTGGTTCCATTGCTGGTACCACTGTCCCTTGCTTCGCCTGAAAACTACGTGTCGCTACTCTAGCTGAGTCAAGATGGATATTTTCCTGTCTCCTGACCTTTTTTGTACGACTAGCCTGAGGAAAATGTTATCTGATCTGGGTCTAGAGCAGTGTCTCCAATCTTGGAGCACACAGTGGAATTACCACCGGCAGGAATCCTGATCTAATTTGTTTGGGGGAGTGATGCTCCAAGTGTAGTCCCTGGACCAGCAGCGTGAGCATCACTTGGGAACTTGTTAGAAATGCAAATTCTCAGGCTCCATCCCGGACCTGCTGCCACAGAAACGCTGGCGGTGAGGCCCTGCGTTGTAATAAGTCCGCCAGATGGTTCTGATGGCGCTCATGTTTGAGGACCACTGGTCTGGGGTGAGATGTGGGCATCCGGACTTTAAAAAGAATTCCCAGATGTTTCAAAAGTGCAGCCAAGGTTGAAAAACGGTGGGTTAACAGCTTTTAAAGGGTCCCATATGTCTGCCTTTGCTTTGGAGACTGCGGATGATTCGTTCAGCGGGAAAGACCTCTTCACAGGATGGTATGTTGGGGTTGAACAGAGTCTGAAACCCACATTTGCTATGAAGATCAGTAAATTGCAATTTGGACTCTCGGAAGTCAATCATACAGTGATGACATGTGTCTGACGACACTCTTCTTTAGAGCTGTCAGTGGAATGCTGCCATTGGAAAGTGTGTCACTTGGTAGTTTCCAAACACTGGGACTCTTACGTCAGAACCACATGGGGTCCTGGTGACAGCACAGAGGTTTTGGCCTCACCTGGTACTGAATCAGCTTCTAGGGAGGCATGGCATTAGGTCCAGGCTGGGCACCTGTCTTTATAGCAAGCTCCCCACACCACTCTCAGCAACACCTTTTGAAACCACTGCATTAATCTGGGGAGGAGAAAGGGCTTGACATTTATGACTCAAATGCCACGAGAGGCATTTTTGGTCTGAAGCTGATTCTGTGTATACTGCTCATAAAGCCCTGACAAAAATAAAAACCAGTAGGTTCTAACAAACTACAGAGAGGATAAAAGAAAACTTGGGAATTCCAGAGGAATATTCTACATGCTCCTGGATTTGAAAACAGCAAAAGGCTATACAAACCCGGGATCTTTTGGTTCTATCTTTCCTGAGTGTATTTGACCTTGTGTTAAAATAATAGGGAATGGGGCGTCTGGATGGCTCAGTCGGTTAAACGTCCGACTTCAGCTCAGGTCACGATCTCGCGGTCCGTGAGTTCGAGCCCCGCGCCGGGCTCTGGGCTGATGGCTCAGAGCCTGGAGCCTGCTTCCGATTCTGTGTCTGCTCCTTCCCCGTTCATGCTCTGTCTCTCTCTGTCTCAAAAATAAATAAAACGTTAAAAAAAATTTTTAAAAATAAAATAATAGGGAAGAGAAATGTAAAGAAGCAACTTTATTTTCACTTCAGTTTTTATTGGGTTTACTAAAATGTATCACTAAAGTTCATGTTCTGGCTACTTTTGGACAGTAGCAAAAAACCTGTGGCAAGACTCATTGGAGAAGGTTGTACTGGGTAGATCTTACCATTGTTTTAAAATTAGAAACAATACGTCCCTGATTTTGGAAACATTTCTCCCTTTGGCTCTTTCTGACAGTTTTGAGATAGGTACATTTATACCCAAGATGAGGAAGTCAAGAAATTAAGTACATTAGGGGAAAGTGGGTGATGGGCATTGAGGAGGGCACCTGTTGGGATGAGCACTAGGTGTTGTATGGAAACCAATTTGACAATAAATTTCATATTAAAAAAAAGAAATTAGGTACATTGCCTCTACTTTTAAGTGGTGGACCTGGAATGTGAATGCAGGGTCTTTTGTGAGTTTAAAATATATGTTAAGCTCAGGATTTCCTCCCACTACCATTTTGTGATTGAGAAAAAAATAACATTGGAAGTTTTTTTTGTAGTCACTTGATGGAAGTCACACCGTAGGAAGGACCCGGGTGGAAGTCACACCATAGGAAGGAACCAAGGCAGAATGAAGACAGTAGAGATGAGCTAGTTGATCAGAAGGCAAAATGAGGTTATTTTGTTCTCCAGTAGTTTAAGCAGAGTCGATAAACCATCAGTGACTGTGAAAGAGATGAGCTGACAGCTGTGGAAATAATCCGGGATGCAGTTTTAGTGCTAACTGGCTCCTGGTCCCTGGAAGTACAAGGTCCAGGAAGGTTCTGGCTGAGTTGGTCAGCTAAGGCCTAGAGAAGGAATTATGTTTAGATCAGGCAATGACTGGCTACCCTTGGAAGGTATGAAAAACATGAAGCAGCTTTTTGTAAAAAGAAGGTTGTAAAGTTTGAAAAATTTTATTTGACACTTTTCTTTGTGAGTTAAGTAAGGTAAGTGTGATTTTATTTTAAAGAAAGGAGAGGAAGCTTTAAGAAAGTTCTGGAATTTACCTGAGGTCAGAGATGATAGAGTAGCAGAGCTCACTGGAATTTTCTGACTCTTTCTCACACCACAGGACCTAAATATATGTGGGGATTTGTTAATAGTTAAGTCTTAGTAGAAATTGTGTATTTCTTTTGTATGAGCTGGTGCTTATGCTGGTTAATGTTTGTGCTTAGTGATTTAAAGAAGGCTTTATTGATGCCTGAGGCCCAGCCCAGAGATGCTGATTTGGTTGGACTGAGGTGTGGCCTGGGATTTGGGTGATTGTGATGTGCAGTAAAGTGAGAACCATTGGACTAGAAAACTCTCCCTCTCTTGTTCTATTATCTTGTCCTTGCCCCCTTTTGGGAACTTCTGATGGGAACATGAGGCTGTGAGCAGTGCACTCTTATTAACCTGTTAGCATAGCAATAGGCCAGGGAGTAGCCTGGCTAACTCCCCCCTTCTAAATGGGAGACGTACATTTAACATTCATCCACTCAGGGAAATTTGGAGGATAGCCTTGTCTTTAATTCATCCAGAGACCTTCCTAAGCCTGCCCTACCTAAAGTTCAAATGCTGGCTAATTTCCACCATCACCAGTGAGGCTTTTATTTGCTCTTCTGATACCATGGTCATTGAGACCTTGTCTTGATGAGAGACATTAGTGAATGCAATAATCAGTTGTTGAATTTTTACAAATTTATTCATGCTTCAGTTTCAACACCTTATAAAATGGAGAGAACAGCACCCACATGTGAGAGCTAGCAGGCAAGTTAGATGAGATGAATTTATGTAGAGCAGCTAGAGCCCTCGGTGACACCTAGTAGCCCTTCCCGAGTTCTAGCTATTATGGCTGCTCGCCTGGCTTTGTTTTCCTCTTTACATTCAAGAACTCAAACATCAGTCAGATTGGAAGATCTTATTCTAACGAGTGGTAAGTGTGCAAAAGAATGGTAAAACAGAGCCCAGGTGCAATGTATTCGTTCATTGCCCTTCTTTGCAGTAGTGGTCATTGAATATTGTTGAATCTAAATGACTTATTTACCCTCACATTCTCAACATGAAATCCACCTGCAGTCTATATTTACAATAAAAATAAGAGTAGGTAAATTTTTCGTTAATTTAGGTCTGAATTAGGCAGGCAATTAAGCTGAGTAGACAATAGCTTAGAAGTCTAGTGTTTGTGTTAACTTCTACTCCTTTCCCTTACAGGATTTTTGCCCCTTCCCGGAATATCTGCTCACAGCTGTCAGGTGATTTTTAGTTCAGTTCTACTTTAGGTGCTTTATTACTGTTTTTCTAAGTGTGCTTTTTTTCTTGGTGAAAGAGGCCTGATTTAAATGTGTCCTTTGAGTGTTTGAATAAGATCAAGTTTTCATCTCCTAAAAGTAAGGGCAGGGAGAAATCAAGAAATATTTCCTTGTGGACTTGCATGCTTTTCTTCTGAGACTCTATGGCAGTAAATAAAGAACCTTGGAACAAAAAAAAAAAAAAAAAAAGGCACCACTGCAACATGTCTTGTCACGTTCTGCTCACCCCTACACCTGATTTCAAATGTAAATTGCACGGCATTTAGCGCTAATGAAAATACTCTAGTGAAGGAAATTGTTAAGATTTTCTGGTGCTCCCGTAGGGGTAATATTAAAACCCCCGTTACTAACATCTCACTCTGAGAAGACAAAAATGTGCACTGAGAATACAAAAGCCCTGTTGGCATCTAAATGTGGGCCAATTAATTTGCTGTTATCGACGTATGGGTTTACGAGGAGATGTAAAAGTAGGACCCAGGAAAGCTATTGAGATCCCCCTATAGTGGGGCTCCTTGACCCTGGATTTTTCAATGCTTGCTTAATCATGGCATTCTGCTTTCTATTTATTTATACAGTTGCCTCAATGAACAAATTAATAATTATACAGCACATTGACAAACATGCCGGGTAATATTTGCCAGATTTTAAATTAATTTAATTCAAGGGCCACTTCATTTACAGGATTCATCCGCACATCAGGAATCAGTCTTACCTCGTTGCTATTCATACTACACTAAGATTTTTCACCATTTCCCCCCTTCTTTTCTTCTCTGCAGACAAAGACAGCACAACTTGCCATGCCAAATAAATAGACACTAACAGGCAGGTGGAAGACAGATAGATGCCAGACAAATAGGAATATAGATAAATGCACAGATGACATAAATTGAGAAGGAAGGATAATAGCTGTTACCATGACATGTGGAAAACAATTAGATTCGACTAAATTCTTTTATTTATTTTCTCTTTAGCTCTAATTTGCTATTTATCTTCTCTTGTTTCACACCTACAGACCTTCTTCACAATTTACAGACTGGAAATTCAAACCAATAGTTATAGTTCCAGAAATGATCACTCTTCTTGGAAACAGAAAAACCATAGAAAAATGGAACTTCATGGGCTTGGGAAACTAAGGAAATTTCTGTGTTGTTTTGTGTATTAGTGAGGTTTGAGTGAGATTGGATTACAAAGAAGGGGTCAGTTGCCTTTAAAATATTGCAGTTGAGGGGCGCCTGGGTGGCTCAGTCGATTGAGCATCCGACTTCGGCTCAGGTCATGATCTCACGGCCCATGGGTTTGAGCCCCATGTGGGGCTCTGTGTTGACAGCTCAGAGCCTGGAGCCTGCTTCGGAGTCTGTGTTTCTCTTTTTCTTTGCCCCTCCCCCACTGGCGCTCTGTTTCTCCTTCTCTCAAAAAGAAATAAACATTAAAAAAAAAATTAAAAAATTATAGTCGAGGGGTGCATGGGTGGCTCAGTCGGTTAAGCATCCTACTTTTGGTTTCAGCTCAGGGCATGATCTCATGGCTTGTGAGTTTGAGTCATGTGTCCAGATCCATGCTGACGGTGAGGAATCTGTTTGGGATTCTCTCTCTCTCTCTCTCTCTCTCTCTCTGCCCCTCCCCTGCTCCTGTGCATGCCCTTGTGCTATTTGTATCTCAAAAATAAACACATTAAAAAAGAATTTAAAATAAAAAATTGCATTAGAACCCTCAGACATAATCATGTTAAGGTTCATGAGAAAGAAAATGTTTTTAATTAACTTGTGGTATTTGTCATTTCTACAGTTGTGGCTAAGGGTGAAACCTTGGCTAACAGGAAGGAGTAACACCATGGAAATTAATGAATCAATTTTCATGTTACTTTGTTACTTATGTCAGCATATAAAAATATTGACTGAGCCTGCGTTTCTGCCATTAAAGGAAGGCCTGGATGTCCACGATGTTATCTTATATTGATGGACAATAATGAAATCTAATGCAGTCCTAAGAAGTTAGCTCAAGTAAGAGAACTGCAAACCGAATCCCATTTGAGGGTTTGCAAATTATTTTTCATGCTGCTCGTATTCTAATATTTGGGGCATTAGCTGGCCGTGGTTGGCTTACAGGCTTTATAAATGCACATAATCCAGTTGGCAGTTCATGCTCAGAGATGAAAATTTTTCCTACATAGTGTACATAAATTATTACATACCCTGGGTGTGGGTCAGTATCTATCACAAGACTATCCTAAGATTGGTAAGCAATTTGCATGACATTGGCACAGGGTATAGTTAATTATATCTTAATAATATCTACTACCCAAAATACATAGATTAGTATTGTATGTGGTTGTACCACACTATCAAGAGATACTTGTTTTTCTCTCATGAAAGTGTTTATTCATGACGGTTGCTGTTGGTTTTTCTGTGGGAGGGTGGGTAGAGTCCACAGGGTGGTGTTGATAAAGATAAATCTTTTGGGGAGGGGCAGTAAATATGAAACCTAGGATTATATTACAGAGTCCGAGAATGCTCTGCGGGTGTGCACAGCTGTTTGCTTGTCCTGATTAGACTGTTCTTAGAATATTATATTTTCATTTTCTAAGCATGGAAGGATGCTTAGGTACAAGGCTATAAGAGGGCTCTTTTTTTTTTTTTTAATGTACTAACCACTTACAGAAAAATCCGGCAAAGACTAGGCAGATAATTTTAGTGCAAGCTGCCTTTTGCTTCAGTACCCAAGATAATTGTCTCAATCTCCTTTTTACTCTGCAGGGTCACAAATGTCAAAAGGCATTCCCACGTGCAAGTTGAAATTGCGCAATACGTAGCCCAGAAATTATGTGTCTTTTACTAAAAGAAAAAAAAAAAACCCGGATAGACCTATATGCCATAATAATTATAAAAATTATGCTAGCATTTATTTGGTTATATTAATATGCTATTTGTATTAACTAGTTTTACTAATTACCTAATTACTGCCCGCTAGGGTAATTACTCATCTTGATGAAATGTATGTTGAAAGGTGAACTCCTAGGCATGAATTTGGTAATCATTTTCTTATCCAGAATAATAATGTTGAGGGCAGATGCTCAATTCATTTAATACTGTCATTGATTTCAGAGCTAGAAGGAGATTATAAGGTGTAGTCATAAACCTGGTGTACCTAAATAGGAGATTGAAGCAAATAGGTATACATTAGGAGCACTTAGTGATGTTTCCTTGATAAAAAGGAGCATTAAAATGGAAAGTCATTTTATAAAGGTGTAGGGAAAAAGCAAAGATGTTGGCACCAGATGGACTGGAGTTTGAGTCTTAGATTCATGTGACTTGAGGAAAGCAGCCTTACCCCTGTGAGTCTCGTTTCCCTATTCTGTGCAATGGCAACATGATGCTCAGTGTCCCCTTCTAGTATTGTGGTGAGACACAGGTTAGACGATGTTTGCAAAGTGCCTGGGACAGAGGGAGCAGCTTTTAACTCTGCTATATTACTCTCTAAGATTTGTGTTTTATGATCTTGACCTACAGTTTAATTATTGATAATAAATCACATTTTGAAATAGAAGTTATTGGAATGACTAGTCATGTGAAGAAGAAAGGACTCCTGTCACAAGTGTGTTTCAGCAGCTGAACCCCGCTACCACCAGCCCCAGCGTGTCCTGGTCCCAGTTATATAAGTGTAAATTTCGGCATAGGTCTCTCCTACTCCTATGTGTGTGAATATCAGCATCGTGAAGGTAGAGACTTGGTTCTTTTTTAATTCTTTTTTTCAAGTAAACTCTACCCCCAACATGGGGCTCAACCTCATGACCCCAAGATTAAGGAGTCCCATGCTGTATGGACTGAGCCAGCAAAGCACCCCAAGACTTGGTTCCTTTTGTTTAGTCTTACATCTTCATCACTTTTCATAAATCTAGTACAGTCCGCTTAATGAATGTTTGTTGAATGACTAAAGGAATTAATGTATGAATGTCTGTCTAGATGCTTGTGTAACATATGGATCGTATCCTTTGTGTTCTCCCTGGCTCTGAAGGTCGCTTTGGGGAGCACGTTGTATTCATCAGATGATAAGACATTATCTCTGTGGGCAACTTGTGCACATGCTAGCAGCTGTGATGTACTGGTGTGGTCTACACTGCCCAGCTCTTACCAATGTAGTGTTCAAGGTGATAATGAAATAGACCTCACCGCCCTCCTGTCATCACAGGGGTGATGCAGTTTCTTTCACATCCCAGCTCTTTCTGTTTTAGTCTGCAGCTGCAGGCCAACATCACTGACTCTGGGACCAGGTGAGAGAAGGGGACCCACTCTCCCAGAGGGCAGGTCAGATGAGCCTTTTTTTAGTTGGTGCAAGTGCCTCTCTGCCCACATTAAAGGGCTAGCAATGGGGATTCAAAGGAGAATAAGACAAAATCACTCCCCAAGGAGTCCAGTGGGAAAACCAAACAGCCAAATGAGTGATGGGCACCATGCAATACATGCTCACGAGTCCACGTTCAAGTATGGAAGAGCATCTGCCCAACCCTTCCCGAGATGATCTGTCACAGGGCATGAAGGCAACATTTGATGTCTCGTAAGATGAAGGGCTTGTTGGGTGGACAAGAGGAAGGGCTAGTCCAGCAAGTATCCTGGAGACAGGCTGCATCATTTAAAACTCTGACAGCCCTGAGCCTGGGTGGCTCAGTCAGTTAAGCCTCCGATTCTTGATTTTGGCGCAGGTCACGATCTCATGGTCCGTGGGGTCGAGCCGTGTGTTGGGCTCTGCATTGGTGGTGCGGAGCCTGCTTGGGCTTCTCTCTCACTGCCCCCCCCTCAGCCCCTCCCTCACTTGCGCTCTGTCTCAAATAAATAAACCATAATAAGAAAAAACCCCTGCCGACCCTGTCAAAGATGTTGATCATAAGAAACGTGTCATTATGTGAGCATCAGTAACTGCAGAGGACACAGTCGTGGCAGTGGTGCAGTTAACTGCACGTGCCATCATCACCACCACTGCCGGGGCGCTGGCAGGTGCAGATGCCGCCATTCCCCCGTGGATGGAAATTTGGACTAACACACAAATGAGGGGGATGATTACTTGGATAGTTTTATGAGTGGATGAATTCTTTCTTTTATGAAGCAACTATTTTAAATAGCAAGGCACTCCTTATGCATTTAGTGGGACTGGGGTTGCATGCAACATTTCGGTGACACATTGAGACTCTAACAAGAGGGACACCCACCTCGTTCCCTGAAGTTTTGCCTTACCGAAGGTCAGAGAGGGCCCTCAGTCCATAGGTCAGAAACAATGCTGACGATTCGTTTCTCCCTTAACCTTAATGAACTGTACTAAGTCTTTGCTTCTGGCTTTCACACAAACAAATAAACAGAACAGGACCTTGTGGTTTATGCAACACAAGCAGAAGATGAAGAGTTCTTTTTTCTAGTTTTTTTTTTTCTTTCCAAGAGCTTTTAGGTATGATTCCAATCCTTTATAATATCATTTAAAAGCCTTTTAAAGAACAGCCTTCTCTCCCTAAATTGACAGCCAACACAACACCATGGAGGAAAGGAGGTGGAGAGGGACTGAGGTGTAGATGTACTTGACTGAAAGAGCCTCTAAATTATGTTGTCAAAAAATTATAGCAACACCATTTTAAATGCTTTTCTCCTGTAATGCTCTCTCCTCCAATCCTGATGTCTCCAGTTTGTTTGTTTTGTGTGATCCACCTACAAGGTGAAGCTGTGTTTTGGGGGTCACTTCTTACAGTGTTAAATCGAGATCCCAATGCTCCAGGTAGGAAGTGTTCGTGCTGTACCAGTCTGTGGATTCTTGTTAACTCCTGACTTGCTTTTCGGAACTCTTCTCGAACTGCACTGAGATGTTGTCTTGTGCTCCAAGTACTTTGAGCTCTTAAAGCAGTCCTGATTTGAAGTCTCCAAGAATACTTTCCTTGGAGGATTCCCTTGGAGAACCTAGGTAAGCGAGAGGATTGGGTAAACTAAGGCGGGAGGGGCTTCGGAATTCCCTGCATTTAGAGACTGACAGTAGCTGAGAAGTCAAGGCACTTGTCGGTCTAGAATGAACATCTTCATAGGGAGGTTTTTGAAAGAAGCCATTTGCAGACTCAGTATGTGAACAGAAATGTTGCTTTCAGTAGGACCCTTAAGCAAAGGCATGAGGAGCAGGGAGTACATAAAAGGGTCAGGATGCTACCCCTGTTTTTCACATGCCTAGATAGTCCCAAGTGCACATTTTCTTAGGGATTGGTGAGAGTCCTGTGGACTTCATGTCAACCCCAGCGACTCTCTGGTCAAGGTTTTCTGCATTTTCCCACCTTATTCATGTATCCATCCATTCAGCCAAGAAATGTTGAGCACCTACTGTGTGTCAGGCTTGGTGCTAGACATTTGGTGCTCTGTGTTTTAGAGGTTTATAATTTGGAGGCTCAAGGACATCACACATTTGACTGTTGCCAACAGACATTTAGGATTTCCAGTTTTGGCCAATCCCTCAATGCTTCTGGTCAGTCCTTTCACCTAGTGGTTTATTCTTCTCTTAGAGTTGTTCCAGCCCTTATCCAGTGTCTTTGAATCTGCTCTCAATCTCTGCGCACATTTTTACCAAACTACCGTTAAATTCACCCTTCCCTCCTTTATCCTTGAGAAAATTGAGGCCAAGAGGTTTGTGGCAGACACTAGTTAGTTCTTCAGCAAACCATTTCTCTTTTCCTATTAGAAACGCACTTTCCGGTGTCATTTGGTCTGGTGTGGCCATATGTCTGAATTCAAGCCAATACAATGTGGGCAGAAGTGATGTATTTCACTTCCAGACCTGATTCATAAAACCCTTCCAAGCTCCATTCTCCATTGTTTTACTTGTCTTCTGGTGGAATGGAGAGGACTATTGAGGATCTGGAAGAAGGCAAAGCCACAAAATGTAAGAAGTCCCTGAGTCACTGGAGGAGTGCTTTCTGGCCAGGGACACCTTCACTGGACACTGTGGAGGGGGAACTAACATTCATTGTGTCTAAACACTGACATTTTAGGGTTGTTGTAGTATTTAACATATCCTCTCATGACTAATTCAAGATATGACCTCATGTAATTTTTTCCTACGTGTCCTAGTGGCTTACACAATTCTCTTCTGTTCTTCCTGCCTCTCCTTGTACTAGAATGCAAACTCCGTGAGGCCAGGGATTTTTATTTGTGTTATTCGCTGGTGCATCGCAAGCACTTAGAATAGCTCCTGGCTCACAGTGGATGCCCAGTAAATGTTTGCTGAATGAGTGAGTATGTCCAAGAACATCATCTCTTCTAAGTCTACTTATGTCTTCTCTGCGTCTTTTCACTGTCAAATATTCTTTCTCTGTGTCATGTTTCTGTCACGTCCCCCGTTCTGTTGACTATATTCCATCAGCACTTGGTTGCTTCCATCCTCGTGACGTTCACCTTAGATCTTGCATACTTTTTTCCTACTGATGATCCTATATATCTCTCCCTCCTTCTATACTGTACTGATGCAAAAATTATCTACAATCACTGTCTTTACCTCCCCATATTCAACTTCCTTTGCCAGATACTGCACTAACTTACTGCAGCTTCCTCACAAAGTCAGAATAGCTCATTTGCTTGTTTGCTGTCAGATCTTATTCTTTGTTTTCTCCTGCTTGGCTCTGTTTTGAAGGGAACAACTGCCTTTGCCCTCTGGCTTCTGGGCAGGTTCAGCTTTGGGTGGCACTAGCAGAAGATTGGAGGGTGGGAGGAGGAGAGAAGCCATTCCTCTCTCTCTCTCTCTTTCTCTCTCTCTCTCTCTCCCTCCCTCTCCCTCCCTCCCTCTCCTTTAAGTGTTACCTCTCATGGTGACTGTGTCTTCTCTTTGGCTCCAACCCTCATACAGAGTCCCTCCCTCTGTGGCATCACTTACTGTAGGGCAGCCCACCGTGCTCCAACTTTAGCTGGGGTGACCCCAGATTTGGGCTAAGGTAATACCACTCTTACCACTATCATTATCCTGCAGCCCTGTTGATAATTTCTGGGATGGCTCATCATTTCCTATTTGGTGTCTCTGTTTTTCATCACCTGTGACTACTTTGGTGTATTATATTGCCTCTTTGAAATATCTAGCACTATGGACTCAATTGTGCCGCTCCCTGATTCATTTGTTGAAGCTCCAACCCTATGGCGATGGTACTTGGTGATAGGGTGTTTGGGAAGTAATTAGATTTGGATGAGGCCTTGAGGGCAGGGTCCTAATGATGAGATTGTACCTTCATAAGAAGAGACACCAGAGAGCTCGCTTTCTTTCTCCCTCTCTGCCATGTGAGGACACAGCAAGAAGGCAGCCATGGAAGAGAACCAGGAAGAGAACCTGGCTTTGCATGCACCCTGATCTTGGTGTTCCAGCCTCCAGAACTGTGAGAAAATAAATTTCTGTTGTTTAAAATAAATTACCATTGCCCAGTCTGTGATATTTTGTTATGGCAGTCTGTGTGGAGTGGTGTCTCCTTTCCTGGTTAGACCCTGACTGATAAAATCATCAGTAATTTACAGTTCTTTATTTTACTGCAGTTAGCCTTATTGAACACTATATTTTTTAATGCGTATTTATTTTGAGAGAGAGAGAGAGAGAGAGCTAGCAGGAGTAGGGCAGAGAGAGAGGGAGAGTGAGAATCCCAAGCAGGCTCTGTGCTTTCAGCTCAGAGCCCAACTTGGGGCTTGATCGCAGATCATGACCTGAGCCGAAATCAAGAGTCAGACACTTAACTGACTGAGCCACTCAGGTGCCCTGAACACCTTTTTTTTAACCTTGTTAAATTTTCTTTCTTTGGCTTCTTTGTTGTTTGTTAGTCTTTTGGTTCTTCCCTTACCCCTCAGACCATTACGTCTCCATTTTCTTTGGGTTTTTCCTTCTTTATCATCTCTTAAATATTCTCTGGGTTTTAACCTTCTTGCTTTACATGTCCTCCTTGGGCAACCTCATCAGATTCAGTGGTGTTAATGAAGTGATTCTCAATTCTACGCATTGGTTCTTTTCTCTTTCGTGAGTTCTAGACTTATGTATCCAACCATCTCCTAGATATTTCTACCTGGATGTCAGAGTCAGAGTATCCAAGATGCTCACTAATCTGTCTGCCAAACCTTAACATCGTTTGTTTTCTTTTCTTGTGAATTAAACCTCACAAAATCCAGGAATCCAAAAGTTGTCTCTGGCTCGTGACTCTCCTGCCCCTCGCCACAGTCATGTTCTAATGGGTCTTTGCTTCTAATGGTAGCACTTGAGTCTTTCCCTTGTTGCATCTCCCCACTGCTAGTGGATTCACATCTTTCCTTGCTTTTACTATGATCCAATCTCCATATTGTTCTCCCTGCTTCCAGTCTTGACCCATCTTTCTGTCTGTGCTACATATTGCCACCAGAGTGATCATTCATAAAAACAAATACAGTCATGTTTTTCTTTGTATAAAATTATTCAAAAGTTTCCTACTGCCTCAGGAATAAAGTCAAGAGTGGCAAAGTTTTCCAGTGCTAGTATTTCCTGGTTCCCGGAATTCTAAGTATCTCCCCGCCACCCCTTTTAACAGTTAGGGCCCGGAGGGGGCTCTGTTCCATCCGTTCAGGAATCCTGGCTTCTCCCACCTTGCGGATCTACCCTCCTCCTCTAGGTCCTTGGAGCCCTTTCCATTCAGCCACATGGCTGATGAGGGAAAGAGCACGAGGGTTGAGTAGGAGAAGATTTTTACGGGCCATGTTCGGAAGCGGTATACATCACCACTCTTTACATTCAGGACTCAGTCACATGGCAACTTCTAACTGCAAGCTGCAGGGGTGGGAGGTTATAAGTGTAATGTGGCCATGTTCCCAAGAGAAAAGGAACACCAGTGGTTTCTGCCATAGTGAGCAGAAGGGAAGCAGTCTTTGCCCTTAAGAACTAGTTCACGAGTCACTCCTCCCAGCCTTGCAGCCCAAGGTAGGCACTCTGTCCCTTGTGATCCCACTGTACCTTCCTCCCCTCACTTGTAGTATACGTGGTATATATCATGCTGTGTTTCACTTAGTTCTTTACATGAGTGGCAGTGGTAACCCATTGACTTGAGGATGGGGACAATGCCTTGCTATTCATGGTATCCTTGACACCCAACCCAGTGCCTGGACAAGAGTCAATGCATAATAAAAATTGCTTGAATTATTAAACAAATTAATTGTAATTGTTTGAAAGGTTTTTTAAATATGATTCGATGGTAGATATCTTTCTAAATGATGAAATTTTGCTAATATCCATCTAGTCTCTGTTGATTTAATTCTCATATTAAGTCCTCCTTTGGGGCCTCATAGCTCATCAAAATAATACAGTTCTCCCCACCGTAGATCACTTGGTAATTAGGTTTCAGGGCTAAAGGGCATATGGGAACACATTTTATCATCCAGATGGGAAGACGGCCATTAATAAAGGCAACGGTTGCCAGTTGAGTAGGGAATGCACTGGGTTGAAAGGAAGCATCAGCTCACATATGGTTCTGAGTAGACATCAAACACTGATGAATCAGGCTCCTTGGGTACCTGATACACATGTCCTGTAGGGGCCACCATGAGGCCAGTGAGGGTCTCTGCGGAGGAACCAATCAGTGATTCTGGGCCACAAGGACTCTGGGTGCTTTGGAAGAGTGCTTCAACTAGCGCTCTTCAGAGGACCTTGTCTTGTATTCTGAGCCAGGGACACATAGCTTAATGTAGAGATAGAGAATTAAATTGTTCTCTAATTGCTAGGTGTGCAGTCTGCCCAGGTAGGCTGACAGAGTGGAAGTGTGTCTATGAAGTGTTGTAAAATGTTTGCCTTTAAAAAAACTTTGGTTATTTAGCCTGCTAGACACTGAAAGGTACAAAGGGACTTTAGAAATCACTGGGTCCGATGATCTTCAAGTCCTGATGCGTGGGATTCTGCAGAGGTGGGTTCAGGGGTGTGGGGAATGGGAAGAAGGAGTGGGAGGGGAGTGGTGGATGAGTCTGGGCTGCCTGTCTGGACATAGCCATAGCAGCTCTCTTTTGACCACTTGTCATATTAGGATTCTGGAGACTTTCTGGGGAAAAAAAGGGGAAGGGTTGTTGCTACAAATGTGTGAAAACCTCCTGATGTTATAATCCCTTGATTTATAGATGAGGAAACTGAGGAGGAATGAGTTAAAGTCACACAGCTGGTTAGTGGTGGCGTGTGTGGTGGAATCCAGATTCTCTGTTCCCCCAGCCAGTGACTTTCCACGCGGGCCCGACAATTCTCTATGTCTGACACTGAGAAGCAAATTAGTTGATTTTAGGATGACCACATTACATGTTTGTCCACAACATATTCTTATTTCAGAATACGGGCAAGGTTGCAGCCAATGATGGGCAGAATTGAAGTCCTGAGAAGTCATGAGAAGAAAAAGTAATTTGATTTCACCTGCCCCTTTAATGCCCCTTAGAGACTGCATCTAACACCCTAACTTATGACACCTTAAAAATCTATTGTGGAGAGTGTGGCTCTGCTCAGTGAGTGCCCATTTACTGTACTCAGAAAGAAAATACAAACTAAGTTTGCAGATGCCGGGACCGAAGGGAAGGATCTGCTGCCTTTGTCACCTTTGTAGTCACAAGTGCTTGAGTCGCCGTCAGAGCTCCCTTCGGCAATTATCCACAAGGTGGCCACAGCTCCCCCTTCACCTGCTCAGAAATGCTCCCGCCGCCTTCCCACCCCCCACCCCCGTTTTTGCACATCTACCATGCCGGGAATTTTAAGTACGTTAAGTAGTGTTTGTAGAAGATAAGAATAAATATGATTTCATCTACAATCAGAGAATTTATGATTTTTTATGAAACGGCTGAATGAAAAGCAACAGATAATGTTTTCAGCTGAAGACGGATGTAGCAAGACTCTTGTGAAAAAAAGCTCACAGGCGGTTTTATTGGCTTTTTTTTCAATCCTGACATGAGGAAAGGAGAGGATGCTGCTATCTTAAAAGAGATCACATATACCGTGAAATAATTTTGTGGATTTTCTTTTTTTGGTAAGTGGGTGCTGTGCTATGGTAAAGCGTAGGGATCACAGGGCAGATAAGTTCAGCTGTAACAATGTAACAATGTAATGCGCTCGCTCGTCGGGGCACTTTGAAATTCTCAGTTTCTCCAGAGCTTTCTTCAGTCTGCTGAGGGTAATGGTGACACCGTGGGCACTGGTGTTCAAAAGATAGGGGTGCACGTCCTGGTTCATAAACACTGGCACTGAAGGTTATCCAACCTTGTCAAGCTTCCTCAGTTTTATCATCTGTGAAACGGAATAAGAATACCTTCCTTACAGCCTTGTTTTAGAGATTAAATTAATAACACAGGTGGTAGCTTGAAGCACACTGCCTCACACATCGTAGCTGTTTAATAACTGTGAGTTTCCCCTTTTTGAGTGTGGAGCATCAATTTAAGGTCAGGCTATTTTATTTTGTTTTATTTTTATTTATTTTATTTTTTTAAGTTTATTTATTTATTTTGAGAATAGGGGCAGAGAGAGAGAGAGGGACAGAGAGAATCCCAACCAGGCCCCGCACTGTCAGCATAGAGCCCAACACGGGGCTTGATCCCACAAACCATGAGATCACGACTTGAGCCGAAATCAAGAGTCGGACACTCAAGTGACTAAGCCACGCAGGCACCCTGGTCAGGTTATTTTAATGGAGGTATAGTATGTAATATAAGGGCTGTAATAAATAAACATCACTGTATGTACAGCAGTGTGCCAACTTAATTTCAGCTCCTTCCCATAGGATAAAATGAGTTAGAGTTGAAGATGAAAAAAAATAGTAGTAATAATTGACCTGGAGAAAAAGCACATAATTTTTCTAGAGAAAGAACCGACCAAGACTGGGTATGAAGGTCGTGGGTAGGGAGTGGGGGTGGGGAGGGGAGCTGTCCCAGCCAGTAGATGGCCAGGTATCACTGTCATCAAAAACCACTGTTTGGGTGCCGACTGAAGAGTCAATGCAATATAGTGGCTTCTGAAAGCAGGACACAGTTTTGTTGAAGGGAATGTTATTAGGTTGAACCACATGAAATTGCCTTATTTGAAGGCCAAACTCAGTCAGTTGTTGGCAATTTTGAATGGGTCAACTTAACATTTTGTCCATTAGGAAGACAAACATTGGAACGAGTTGCTACAGGGAGGCTGTGGGGTTTTTAGTCCTGAAAATATTTGATGAGAGCCTAGCCAATTATTTGTCCTGGGTGATTTAGACATTGAGTTCCCTGAAAGCTGGGGGTAGATGAGATAATCTGTCAAGATTAATTTATCTGCCTGTCTCCTTGAGAACAACTCTATTCTTCTAGGATGCTAATAGAAACTGTGGGTAGAATCTGGGTCTTTATGGAAAAAAATCTGTCAATATTACCCTTCTCTACTGTTTCTTGCAGGGGTATCTCTCTCGATCAGGGTTTTGCAACCTTGGCATTAATGACATTTGCAGTAGGGTACCTCTTTGCTGTGGGGAACTGTCCTGTGTAGTGTAGGGTGTTCGGCAGCGTCCCTGGCCTTGACCCACTAGGTGCCAGCAGCACCTCCCTATTTTGTTGTAAAAAGCCAGATGTCTCCAAACGTTGCCAGATGTCCTCTGGCGGGGGAAACAAAAGTACGTGCAGTTGTGAACCACTGCCCCAGATAGCGGTCCCCAACCTGAGAACTTGTCTGTGACACACCACCTGCCCTACCTCCCTTTCGTGCCCTGGCATCCTCCCCTTGGCTGCTCTTGGGTGTTTTCATGGAGGCAACATGTGTACAGATTCTCAAGCGCTTAGAGGTTCTTCCAGTCTTTCTAAGGAACGCTTAACTGAGCTTTATGGAAACCTCCAATTTCCGGTGGGGAATCCGGTTACATCATCATCCTTGTCATGTATTATCTGTAACCTTCTGAGGCTCTGTGACAAGGCATCATGGCTTGTTCTCACTTGTCCGTGTAATTGGAGCCCACCCAGTCAGCTTGCCCCTCGGCCATTCAGTGGTGAGGCAGTCTCCGCTGGGCGTGCCACCAGAGGCCCCGCGCACATGTGCGGCATGGGGGGAGAATCTTGTTACTAGCTGCACAAACATATACAGATTCTTTGGTGTTCGCAAATAGTTTGAATCTTTATGATCTTTACCTGGAGGCTGGTCCTTTCCTGAGTGTTCCCTCTCACCTGGTGGCCTGAGTGGACCCAGGTTCTCTGGACAGTCGACCCAGTTGACCCTGTTGCTAAGCCCTGGGGAAAAAAGGGTCATGTGCTCCCAAGCAGTGGAAAGCCTCTTTTGGGTCCCCTCCCAGCTGGGGTTGACTCAATGCTTCCTTTCTTCACCCCCTGGAGACCTTCATTCACTTGCGAGAATGAAGACAGTCGCCAGAGAGCGGCCACGGGGTCGTGTGGTTTGAAGTTGCCAGACCGACATCTAGTTCTCTCGGTGCATCTGCCTGCGTCTGCCGGGAGCTGAGGGAGGTCTGGGGGGCAGATATGCCAGTGACCCCGGGGTGGCTGCTGCCACTGCGGATGAAGCAAATGCAGCCTCTTAGTCACTGTCTCCCAGAGGTGCCCCGTTCACGGAGGGCAGGGAAGGGAAGCTCTGCTCGTACGAGGCCGGCTCAGAGGGTGAGCAGGCGGCCAGTGAAGAGGGCTGGCGGCTGATAGTGTTTTTCTGTGCTGCTGAAATAAAAGTAGTCTCCCTGACCTGTGCAAAAGCATAGCGGTGTTGACAGCTGCGAATGTACGTGTGAATACTTTGAAGGCGGCGGAACACCACATCAGGGAGAGTCCAACCTTCTGTGAGAGGTCATTTGTGCAGCAGACTTGAATCTCGGCCTCCTGAGCTGCTTGACCTTTCACGTCCGAGGTTCCTAGCCCTGGCTGCACATTTGAATCACTTGGAGAGCTGGTAAATCATTTGGATGCCTGGTCTCCACCTCACACTAATTAAACCAGTCTCTGGTGATGGGCCAGCTTGGGCATCAGTACTATTGAAGCTCCTCAGCTCGTTGTAATGTGAAGCCAGCTTTAAGATCATTAGGCTTCTCCCTTCAACATTCCCGTGAGATTCTTTCCTTTCTCTAGGTCAGTGGCTGTTATGTGTGGGTGTGCATCAGAATTTCCTGGAGGGCTTCTTAAGACAGATTGCTGGGCCCCATCTCCAGACTTTCTAATTCAGTGGGACTGGGGCGAGGGCACATAATTTGCATATTTAACAAGCCTCGACGTAATGCTGATGGTGCCGGTCCTGGGACCACGCTTTGAGAACCACTGTTTTATGGCTACATAAACTCTGATGGCTTGCTGCACTGAGAATTTCTCTCATGCCGTCCTTGTCCTTGCTTTTAAAAGCTACTATATTTTCCTCTCCTTTCTTGCTCTTTTCCAATGATAAAACCTTTCCTTTTAATTCTCATTCATTCATTCATCCATCCACAGACAATTCCCAGGTACCTGATACATATCAGGAACAGTTTTCTTTTCTTTCCATTAAATCTTTATTTTTCTCTTCTCCCCAATCTGGACACCTGTGACAGTAGTTGCTTTGCTGCCTCTGTTACTATTTCTGGTTTGGTCTTTGCCCTTGAAGGGTTTTTTTAAAATTAAATTAAATTAAATTAAATTTTATTATTTTTAATTTTTAGAAGTTTATTTTGAGTGATAAAGAGAGCATGCACATGTGTGCATACATGTGAGTGGGGGAGGGGCAGAGAGAGGGAAAGAGAGAATCCCAAGCAGACTTTCAGCCCAGAGCCTGAAGTAGGGCTTGATCTCACAAACTGTGAGATCATGGCCTGAGCCAAAATCAAGTGTCAGATGCTTAACTGACTGAGCCACCCAGGCACCCCTAAAGATTTATTTTATTTTATTAAGTTTGTATTTTGAGAGAGAGAGAGAGAGAGAGAGAGAGAGTGTGTGTGTGTGTGTGTGTGCGCGTGCGCGCGCGCATGGGCACATGAGTGGGGGAGGGGCAGAGAGAGAGAGGGAGAGAGAGAGAATCCCAACCAGGCTCTGTGCTGTCAGCACGGAGCCTGACACAGGGCTTGAGCCCATGTACTGTGAGATCATGACCTGAGCCGAAATCAGGAGTTGGTGGTTTAACTGACTGAGCCACCCAGGCACCCCCCACACCTAAAAATTTTATTTTTAAGTAATCTGTACATCTAACATGGGGCTAAAACTCACAACCCCAAAATCAAGAGTTGCTGATTGTGCCAGCCAGGTATCCCTGGAGGTTGATTTTTGACATTGGCATGCATTTTAATTTGGCACTCATAGTTTCATACTGAATTGAGAATTTTCTCATTTCTTCTGTGATGTATTTGATTCTTCTAATCTTTGCACTTAGGGACTGTACGTGTGGGCTTTTTGCAAGAAAAATGTAGACACAGAATGATGGTCTGTAGTCAGCTAACAAGACTGAGGCACGGAAAACCTTTCTGAAACATACATTAGGTCTCCCTTTTAGATCCTTTGCTCATAGACATAAAGAGGTAGATGATGGTGGGTGAGAGTGGAATCCCGTGTTCTTATATGTATTGCTCTGATTTCTTTGTTTTTCTGTTCACTGACTCTTGTGGGCTAGGAATCTACTTAGTGGAAGACTTCCATCCCACTGTTGATTGTTTATGACTCTATTAGTTTACTATGACTGCATAACAAATTACCACAAATGTAGAGGCTTAAAACAAAAGCCTTTTGTTACCTTCAAATTTCTGTAGGTCAGAAATCTGGGCACAGGTTAGCTGAATTTTCTGTTCTGGGTCTCATTAAACTTGAAATCAAGGTGTTAGCCAGGCCACGTTCTCATCTGGGGACTCCACTAGGGAGGGATCCACTTCTAAGCATGATTTGGGGACAGAATTCATTTCCGTGAGGCTGTAGAATTCATGAAAACTTGCTTATTCGAAGGCAGCAACTAAGAGAATCTCCACTGCTTCAGGTTTCTGATCTCTGGGCTCTCTTTTAAATAGATCGCCCTATTAGGTCAGGCCCACAAAGGATAACCCCCCTTTTAATTAAAGTCAGCTGATTAGGACCTTTAATTACGTATGTAAAATGCTCCACCTTTGCCATATTCTGATGGTTAGATGCAAGTCATGGGTCCTGCCTACATTCAAGAGGAGGGGATTTTATTTTCTTTTTTTTAACTTTTAAATTTACATCCAAGTTAGTTAGCATCTAGTGCAAGAATGATTTCAGGAGTAGATTCCTTACTGCCCCTTACCCATTGAGCCCATCCCCCCTCCCGCAACCCCTCCAGTAACCCTCAGTTTGTTCTCCATATTTAGGAGTCTCTTCTGTTTGGTCCATCTCCCTGTTTTTATATTATTTTTGCTTCCTTTCCCTTATGTTCATCTGTTCTGTGTCTTAAATTCCTCATATGACTGAAGTCATATGATACTTGTCTTTCTCTGACTCATTTCACTTAGCATAATACCCTTCGGTTCCATCCACGTAGTTGCAAATGGCAAGATTTCATTCTTTTTGATTGCTGAGTAATACTCTGTTGTATATATATACCACATTTTCTTTATCCATTCATCCATCAGTGGACATTTGGGCTCTTTCCACACTTTGGCTATTGTGGATAGTGCTGCTCTAAACATGGGGGTGCATGTGTCCTTTCGAAACAGCACACCTGAATCCGGTGGATAAATGCCTAGTAGTGCAATTGCTGGGCCGTAGGGTAGTTCTATTTTTAGTTATTTGAGGAACCTCCATACTGTTTTCCAGAGTGGCTGCACCAGCTTGCATTCCCAAGAGGAGGGGATTTTATTTTATTTAAAAATTTTTTTTAATGTTTTATTTATTTTGGACAGAGAGAGACAGAGCATGAGTGGGGGAGGGGCAGAGAGAGAGGGAGACACAGAATGGGAAGCAGGATCCAGGCTCTGAGCTGTCAGCACAGAGCCCGAAGCAGGGCTCGAACTCATGGACTGCAAGATCATGACCTGAGCCGAAGTCGGACGCTCAACCGACTGAGCCACCAGGCACCCCAAGAGGAGGGGATTTTAAAAGGATGTGGGCCATTGTGGTTCATCTGAGAATTTTGCCTATCACAATGACTATAGTGCAATGTCTGTCAAAGCTGCAGAATTCCATAGGTACTCCAGAGCTATAACTCAGAGGCCATATCACTACATTCGGATAAGTGTCTTATGAATGAAGCTTCTTGAGCATAGTTTGGAAGGCAATGTCTAGTCCTTGGGAAGCAGTTTTATAAGTCACAAAAAGTAATTGACTTGGCAAGCACACTGTTTTTCCCTTCTACAATAAAAGTGGTCCTTGATTTATTCTTCTGTGCTGTATTCCATTTTTTATTCTGGTGTAGTTTCTAAATAAACCAATTATAAGTTATATTCTTTTCACCGAAGACAACAAAAAGTGAACCAACCCTTACCCGTTTACTCCAGGAACAAATGGAGTCTTCAATCAGAAATAACAAAGCTACTCAGACTGAAACTCATCATAAATCACATCCCTTTGGGTGTGTGTAACCAGCAGGGTGAGCTCTTATATTTAAAACCAGTCCACAAATTCCAGTCAGGATGACATGTGAGAGCAATTTTACCTAAACCAACTGCGGGGGGCGTGTGGGTGGCTCAGTTGGTTAAGCGTCCGACTTCGGCTCAGGTCATGATCTCTCGGTCCGTGAGTTTGATCCCCACCTCAGGCTCTGTGCTGACAGCTTGGAGCCTGCTTCAGATTCTGTATCTCCCTCTCTCTCTGCCCCTCCCCAACTCGCGCTCTGTCTCTCTCTCCTTCAAAAATAAATAAACATAAAAAAAATGTATACCAACTGGAGAAGCAGTAGTGGACCTAGAGTTTCCCCATTCTCTAGCAGCCTGGGAATCTCTTACCATTTTCCAGACTCCAGTGTGACCTGACCAATGTGAAGTGTGATGGCTTTTTATACTGTTGGCAGAGAGAACAGTGTCTTTCTTTGGCTTGTCCAGGAGAAGTTATCAGGAGGGCTGACTAAGAATTAGTGTTGACAGGGATAACAGAGTGGTGAGAAGGAGTCGTGGCAGGCGTGTGGAGAAGGGGAGAGATGTGGTGACAAGGTGAGAATCGTGGACCGATGAGCTCCATCCTTAATTCCAACTTTCCAGTGACCTACTTGAGATTTCTAGGGGACACACTCTTCATGAGATAGTTCTAAAGTAAGCAGCTTATCATCTTCTGTCCCGTAGAGCCCAGGCAGTGAGCCAGTCATTTCAAGTTACCTTTCTCATGGATTTAGTAGCATTGTGTTTTTGTTTTGTTATTTTCAGCTGAGAAATGAAAGCCAATGTCCTATTTTATCACAGAACTCAGTAATATGAGCTACATTTTGTAGTGTTTTCCATGAGTCCCTGCAAAAGTGCTCTTCTAAAAGCTATTGGAAAAAGTGGGGAGGGGCGCCCGGGTGGTTCAGTCGGTTAAGCGTCCCACTCTTGGTTTCGGCTCAGGTCATGATCTCACGGTTTATGAGTTCAAGCCCCATATCGGGCTCTGTGCTGACAGCGTGGAGCCTGCTTGGCATTTTCTCTCTCTCCCTCTCTGTCTGCTCCTCCCCAGCTTGTGTTCCTTCTTTCTCCCTCTCTCAAAAAAAAAAAATAAAATAAAATAAAGTTAATAAAAGTGGGGAGATCTGTAATGCAAGATGTTGTCCTAAAACACACAAAAAAATAGATTCTGACCCTGAGGTAAAGCAATAAGATTTCATTGAATCCTATCAAAGGACATTGGAGTCTTGTGGATAGATACACTTCACTTTAAGAAAACTTGATGAACCTTCAATCTAACGATTATTTATTAATGTTACCAAAGAATCCTTTGTTGTTCAAAAGGATTCACTCAAGGGTTCCTTTAAATAGTGCCTTTAAATGTTTGTTTATAAACTATTAACTACTTGACAGAGAAGCAGGGAAACTTAAACTGTTGGGAGCCATCGCCCGTTGAAGATTAATCCAAAATGTAGATAAAGCCACTCTCTGATTATAATGTAAGTCAATGAGAAAATGTAATTAAATTCATAAAAATTTAATCACAGAATTCTTCAGGAGTATATCTTTTGCAAGAAAGGAGGTACACCTGTGGAGTGTCTGTCTACCGAGTCTGCCGACCCTTCTAAAAGTCATCATTCCACAAATCCCGACTCAGCCTCGTGAGCTTTGTTCACATTTGCTAACACTGCACTGCTTGGCATTTTACTTTCCTCATGGTTCCTGGCAGGTTGCCTGGGTCACAAGCCCCTCATAGATATTTGCTGATTTGATGCAAGACCCTTCTTAAACAGTAGGCCGAGATACGGATGTCACACATATAGTTTGTGTAGGGCTGTGATAAGTCCTGCTGTAATTTTCAGAGTCATTTGTGAAGCGATGATGAGGATTTACACCTCTGGGCCAAGGGAACATACACATCGACCTGAACTTAATAAATTCCAAGTTCTCCTCTCAAGGACACTTCCCACAGAATTTCAACCCAAGTGAAGTAGAAAGGAAGACATATTCTTCTGTTTATTTATTATGTTTTTTACTCACTTCTGTATGTATTCTTACTGTGAAAACACAGACACACAAAATTGGGCAAAACCAATATAAACCTTAGTGAATTATTATAAGATCAGCACCCTTTTAAGTGACATCCAAGTCAATAATTAGAAGCTTTCCAGTCACCTAAGAATCCCTAATGGCATCCAAAACACCCATCCTAACCTCAACCACCCACCTCTTTCCCTACTGGACTTTAATTACTTCTGTTTTCTTATAGTTTCATCACTGAACTATGTATCATTAAATCCTATGGCTTAGTTTTACTTGTTTTTAAAAGATATATCCAGTAAGTCTCTTTTGATCTAAAGGTTCCCCTCTCCATTTCTATCTTATTCCTTGGACATTTATTTCATGGACAGTCTGGCTTGTTTGATCTGTGACATTTTCCACAGTCTGTTTTACTGATCGCATCCATACAGTTTAGTTTGATGTGTTCCTGTGTCCTCTTGTTTTAACCTGTGGAATGGTACTTCCATCTAGAGAAGTGGCTCTCAATGGGGTGCGGGGTGTGATTTTGTCCCTACTACCTGCAAACGTTTGGCACTGTTTAGAGACATCTTTAATTTTTACAACAGACTAGGTGATGCTACTGGCATATCCTACAATGCACAGGACAGACAGACACCCACAGTGAGGAGTATCCAGCTCTAAATGTCATTAGTACTGAGATTGAGAAATCCCTATTGAGAGATTTGTTCAGATTCAGAGTCAATTAATTCCCTCCTGCCTTTTCTTTTCTTCTTTTTCCTTTCCTTTCCCTTCCTTCCTTCCTTCCTTCCTTCCTTCCTTCCTTCCTTCCTTCCTTCCTTCTTTTCGTTCTTTCTTTTTGTGTTGTGAACTTTCATCAGCAGGCACATAATGTCTGGATGTCTCTATTTTTGTGATGTTAACAGCTTTAGATGCTCAACTCCTGGATTAGTAGTTGCAAAATAGTGATGTTATAGTTCTCCACTTTATTCTTCATTTATTAGTTAGAATATTTCTTTTTAAAAAAAATTTTTTTTAACGTTTATTTATTTTTGAGAGAGAGAGAGACAGAGCATGAACGGGGGAGGGGCAGAGAGAGAGGGAGACACAGAATCCGAAACAGGCCCCAGGCTCTGAGCCATCAGCACAGAGCCCGATGCGGGGCTCGAACTCAAGAACCACAAGATCATGACCTGAGCTGAAGTCGGACGCTTAACTGACTGAGCCACCCAGGCGCCCCAGTTAGAATATTTCTATATAAGACACTTCCCTTCATCTGTCATTTGGTTAACCAGGTCTACAGTTCATATAAGAAAGGCACAGTAAATACTTGATTCGTTTCCCTCATTTTTTCAAGATAATGGATTGGTTTCCTATCATTCTCTAAAGGCGGCGGCGGCGGCATCATCATCATCACCAAACTATCTGTGCATCCTGTGCTGATGCTGATCCCAAATAGGTCCTTACCTTCTGACATTGTTGTTTGGGAATATCTTGCTACCTAGTTTGTTAAGGATTGTCCGTGGGTGTTTGGTTTCGCCAAGTTTCTCTGTCTGGTTTTATGGGGGAGATTTGAGCAGAGTAAGAAAATATACCATCACTGCCATTATCTTCCCAGAATCCTTTATGTTTATTTGCTATCACATGATTGGGATTTAGGGACTCTTTATTTGATTTTAACCTTTTGCCACAAGGACAAGTATTTACTTCTGAAAAGCAATCAATTCAGTGTCATGAAAAAAAAGGACAGGCTTGGGAAATAGGCTTGGGGGTCACATCTTGACTCCTGTATTCACTAGATGTATGCTACTGGATTAATGATTTAACCCGTTTTGAGCCTCACTTTGCATCAGTAAAGTAGGGATAATAAGATCTGCCATATAGGGTTTAACTGAAGATAAAATGAGATAACATCCATTCCTTCATTAATTCAACAAATATTTATTGCCTGTTCTGTAGTAGGTACTGTTCTGGATGTAGGGTAAATATCAGTGAACAAAGTGCTATATTCTCATAAAGTTTTCTTTCTGGTGGGGGTAGACGGACAAGCATGTATGAAATAGGTAGTATGTCTCATGGTGAAAACTGCTATGGAGAGAAAGAAAGCAATGCAATATGAAAGGGCATGCCACAAGTTTCTTATAAATTAAATAGGGTGGTCACAGAAGATTTTGGTGAGAATATGAAGGTGAAGAAGTATTCTAGGAAGAGGGCATAGCAAGTACAAAGGTGCTGGCCTTTTGTGTTCCAAGAACAACAAGGAGGCTAATGTGATTGAAGTGGAGTGAGTGGGGAATCTAACGGGAGCTGAAGTCAGAGAGGAATCTATAGGCAGGGTATTGTAGGGTCTTGGTTAGTAAAAGGACTTTGCTTTTACTCCTAGGAGAGATAGGAAAACAGCTTTTGATTCCAAATAATGACTTAAAAATTTTTTTTAACGTTTATTTATTTTTGAGAGAGAGAGAGAGAGAGAGAATGCAAGCGAGGGAGGGGCAGACACAAGATCTGAATGAAGCAGGCTCCAGGCTCTGAGCCGTCAGCACAGAGCCTGATGTGGGGCTTGAACTCATGAACCATGAGATCATGATCTGAGCAGAAGTCAGATGCCCAACTGACTGAGCCACCCAGGCGCCCCCCCAAATAATGACTTTTTAGGTGCATAGTTTCAATAGTGCTATGCTCTCTCCAGGACAGCCTTAGGGAAGAATGGTCTTTTTTTTTTTTTTTTTTTTTTTTTTAAGATTAGCTTAATAAAAAGAAAATGGTGGGGAATTAGTTTCTCTAGGATACTTTTATACCAGATCATTATCATTAGTTAGAGTTTGTCCTGAAGAGTGGCACTAATTTGGAATTTTAGGTTTTGAGCATGTATTTTAAATCTTTAAATTATAACCATTCAGATAATTGTATTGGATTTTTTTTTTTAGTTTTATCAGAGAAAGCAAAATGAGTAAGGCTTTAAAAACTATTCGTGTTTCAGAGTAACTTTGGATTCTAAGTGACTAAAAACATGAACTCTGTCTGAGTCATTTTGCTTTAACTATATTTTGGGGGTTGCTTGATTTATTTGATTGCTTCAAGCAGAACACATTTGTGTCCTGGGGACGGCTCACTCTCCCCCTGCTTTCACGGGGGTGGAGTACTTGGGAGATGCAAAGTGATTATTTTTGGTTTCATCCGTCAAAAGGCATAGAATGAGATAAAAAAGCATTAACGTCTTTTTTCTAAACTTAAATTTCCAGCAGTCTCAAAAGGTGACTGCTTCTTAGCACAGATGTTGGTAGAGTTTATTTGATTGCAAAATTGTCGGAATAGTTGTTTTGAAAGTTATCTCTTTGCCGAGGGTCCAATTAAATCTTATTTAATGAGTGAAGAATGATGCTAAGTATTGGGAGGATTTTAAAGAAGTATTATTCACAGTTCCTGCATTCAGTATTTCAGAGCCTAGTTGGGAAGACATGTTGTACTGAGATGGAAATGCCACAAACATGCAAAACTGTACATTTGCGGTTGGTAAGTATGCGTGACTGATGGTAAGAACCATAGGGCTTCACAAGGTAGGAACCATTGTGACTTGAATAGAATAGGCAAGGAAGCCCTGGAGCCAAGCCCCTACTCTTCCGCTCAAGGGCTGTGAGTGCTGCCAGAAGTTATTTAACCTCTCTGGGCTTCACTTCTCCTCTTCTATGAAAGGTAGCAATAAATATACCTAGCCCACAAAGGAATGATATGGATTAAATGAGTCAATGTAAATATATCACGTGTGTTTTGACTCCTTGACCAGTGCCGGATACATGGAAAGCAATATATAGGGAGAACAGTCAATAAATCTTAGTCATTGTTAGGGGATACATCGCCTAACACTTATTTATTTGTTTGTTTATTATTATTATTATTATTATTATTATTATTATTATTAGAGAGAGAGCAAGTAGGGGAGAGAGAGAACCTCAAGCAGCCTCCAGGCTCAGTGTGGAGCCTGACACTGGGCTCAATCCCACAACCCTGGGATCATGACCTGAGCCAATATCATGAGTCAGATGCTCCTATCAACAGTAGCCAAAGTATGGAAAGAGCCCAAATGTCCATTGATGGATGAATGGATAAAGAAGATGTGGTGTGTGTGTATATATATATATATATATATATATATATATATATATATATATATATATACATATACACAATGGAGTATTACTCGGCAATCAAAAAGAATGAAATCTTGCCATTTGGAACTACGTGGATGGAACTGGAGGGTATTATGCTAAGCGAAATTAGAGAAAGACACAAATATATGACTTCACTCATATGAGGACTTTAAGATACAGAGCAGATGAACATAAGGGAAGGGAAGCAAAAATAATATAAAAATAGGGAGGGGACAAAACATGGGAGATTTTTTTTTTTTTTTTTGGAGATTCTTGAATATGGAGAACAAACGGGTTGCTGGAGGGGTTGTGGGAGGGAGGATGGGGTGAATGGGTAAGGGGCATTAAGGAATCTACTTCTGAAATCATTGTTGTACCATATGCTAACTAACTTGGATGTAAATAAAAAAAACAAAACAAAACCCAACCCCCCCCAAAAGAGTCAGATCTTCAACTGACTGAGCCACCCAGGTGCCCCAGGAGATACAATTTCTAGAGTTGTGTTTTGAAGTATTCATTTTTTAAATTAGTAAAATAATTTGCTATAATCCAGTAGTTTTGAGGAAACCATAGTTCATTGCTTTCTTTTTATTTATTTTTAATTTTTTAGAGAGAGCACGAGCAGGGGAGAGGGGCAGAGGGAGAGAGAGAGAACCTTAAGCAGGCTCCATGATCAGCACTGAGCCCGATGCAGGGCTTAATCCCATGACCCTGGGATCATGACCTGAGCTGAAATCGGGTCGGATGCTCAACTGACTGAACCACTCAGGCACTCCTATAATTTATTGTTTTCTTTTCCTTTTTCCCTTCTTTCTTTTCTATGACATTTCTTAGATCTTTCTTCTTTACTTGGTTTGCTTCTTTCTCTGGATTTTCTCTGTTTATATCTTTCTCTGATACTCCTCCTCTCATCTCCATCCAATATTTATTATTTTGTAAGAAATCAACTAGAACTCAAGAAGCATCCATCCAGTGGGGTTTTGGCCTCTATGGCAATACTGGAGTGTGGTAGAAGTATTTTTGAAAGGGTGACTATAATCCATTGGAGAGTCTGCAGACTGTCTGCTCCCATCATGGTTCTCTTCTCATTGGCTGTAAACTTCCATGGTCCTGGAATCAAGGTCAACCAGCAGACAGCTCACCTCTACTGTTCTTTGAGAAGTTTGTGAAGATACTTATTGATGTAGATCCAGCAAGAAATACCACCAGGTTTTCAGAGGTTCACTGTATGAATATACCAATATGACATTGATAATGACCTGGTATAATTGAAATGGGGAAGATTGTTCCAGCCCATTCTGCAGAGTGATACCCAGTTAGGAGTTTGCATATTTTTTCTTCCTGTATATGTAGTTTTTCACCTTGATTTTTTTCACTGATATGGCTCCTTATTATTAAAGATAATCCCTAAACATAGTTTGAAGTGATTGTATATTGCTTCATCATATTAGTGTCCCACAATACTATTGTTGTTCTCCTATTTTTGGTCATTTAAGTTGCTTTTCAAGTTTTCCACTATACATAATATTGCACTGATAGTTTTCTGAATATATCTCTGTTCAAGTATCAGATTTTTGCTTCAAGATAGACTCTTAGATGAATGGATAAAGATGATGTGGTGTATATACACAATGGAATATTATCCAGCCACAAGAAAGGAGGAAATCCTGATATTTGTGACAACATGAATGGACCTTGAGGATATTGTGCTAAGTGAAATAAGCCAGACAGAGGAAGACAAATACTGTATGATCTCACATATATGTAGGATCTAAAAAAGCCAAACTCATAGAAACAGAGTATTCTACCCTGCATAGTAGGGGCTGGGGGTGGAGGTGGGAGAAATGGGGAGATATTGGTCAAAGGGTAAAACTTCCAGTTATAAGTTGAATAAGTTTTGGGGGTCTAATGCCCAGCTTGGTGATTACAGTTAACAATACTGTGTTATATACTTGAAAGCTACTGAGGGAACAGATCTTAAATGTTCTCACCCCAAAAAAGAAATGGTAATTATGTGACCTTATGGAGGTGTTAGCTAACACTAGAGTGGTAATCATTCCATGGTCTATAAGTGCATCACATCAGCATGTTGTACACCTCAGACAATGTTATATGTGAATTATATCTCAATATAAAAAGACAAAGACTTCTAGAAGAAGAATCATGGGGTTAAGGAGTGTGAACATTTTAAAAGATTTTGTAAGTGTTGCCCAATCATCTTTCAGAAAGTTGAGCCAATTTTTAGTCCCTCACCAGCTCTGAGTAATATCCACACACCTTTATTTTGTTAGCTATTGCTAATTTGATAGGTGAAAATGGTATCTCATGGTAATTCTTTTTAAAAATTTTTTTAACATTTATTTATTTTTGAGAGACAAAGTGAGACAGAGCGTAAGTGAGGGAGGGGCAGAGAGCGAAGAGGGACACAGAATCCGAAGCAGGCTCCAGGCTCTGAGCTGTCAGCCCAGAGCCCGATCAGGGGCTCCAGTTCACGGACTGCAAGATCATGACCTGAGCTGAAGTCAGACGCTTAACCGACTGAGTCACCCAGGCGCCCTCATGGTTATTCTAAGTAAAAAATGTATCTTTGATCATTCAGTGAGACTGAATATTAAAATTTTTTTCTAATAAAATTTTTGACTCGCCTATTTAGACACATGCAAAATGAACAGTCTTTGGGGCGCCTGGGTGGCTCAGTCGGCTGAGCGTCCCACTTTGGCTGATGTCATGATCTCACAGTTCGTGGGTTTGAGCCCCACATCAGGCTCTGTGCTGACAGCTCCGAGCCTGGAGCCTGCTTCAGATTCTCTGTGTCATTGTCTCTGCCCCTCCCCCACTCGTGCTCTGTCTCTGCCTCTCAAAAATAAATAAATGTTAAAATAAACTAAAAAGAAAAAAACCACAAAATGAACAGGCTTTGAATCCATCTTCCCCTCATCTCCCAGTATTTCTAATGCCTAAACGTCCTTCTATTCCTGTTGCATCCACATGTAAAAGATGTAACCATAATTAAACTGATCATTTATGGAACTGGCTTTAACCAAGGGTGTAGGATAGAGGACCTTCTTCTTACCATGGAAGGAATGGGTGAAGGCTCTCACTAACCCTCTTTCCCTATCTGATATGTTGTAGTAGGGTGCAAAGGACCTTAAAAAGTTGGTTTCCTGAATCCTTAAGGGATGATTCATCTCTTTTAGGCTCAGGCACACATTTTCCACCTCTACATCCTCAGGCAGAAAACTGTGGTTTAAACATGGCATCCCAATGAGTCAGGAAATGACTTCATTTCTTACCGAACTGCTTTCCTCTTTAATAGGAAACCCTGAAATAGATGTGCCTCGCATCCCTGCCGCAAGCCTTTGCTGTCATTTAGAGGAGCTATTGCTCTATCAGAACTCACACTGAAGCCTATTATTCCAGGGAGACAATTTTGTTATAAAGAAGTGATTTGTTATTTTAAGACTTGGCAAACAAGCATATGAGAGGGGAAAAAAGTTCATTTGGAGCGACGGCAATAACTCTCAGTGAGGTGTGCTTTTACCTCACTTTGTTTTGTTTTACAGAAAGGGCTAGGATTTGGCACAAGCTAAAATTCTGTAACATGAATTTATCAGACTCCACCAGCTTCTGTTCATTGCCCTTGAAAATAGACTGCCTTGTCTTTTATACACCTGCCTGTGATATTCTTTCTGTTGCTTAAGTGGGGCATCATTGGAAGAAATACCCCATACAGCGGTACAAATGCCTTGTGATCGTAATCAGGGATTGGTGGAAATTGACACATGATGAAATAATTTGTACTGAGTTTTCTAAAGCCATGCTATGTCTCTACTAGTGATTGCCTGCGCTGACTTATCATTTATTCCAAGTCTCATTGGAAGCAATTACAGACATTTTAAAACAGGCCGTCAAAATAACAAGTCATTTAGACTGGCAATTATGCATTATGTGTAGTTGTCCTTTCTATTAGAAGATGACACTCTTGATGCTATAACCTCCCCATGCAAAAAAAAAAAAATGTGGCTGCAAGACTGAAGTGTGACTGTCCAATTCTTCCCCTTGGATCACATATGCCGCCTGTCATTTTGCCGTGAACTCAGGTGGCCGCCTGCAGGCGTCCTGGCTTTTCTTCTCCACCTCTTAGCCTCATGGTCGAGGCCTAATTAGGCATCACGAGCAGGCACGAGACACATTTCCAGAGTCTGCTTGTGTGGGAGATGGTTTCGAGGCCTTGCTGAAGGTTATAGGCTTCTGGGTTTCTTGAACTTTAATGCACCAGAGGTGCGCTTGCTCGGCAGCCATTTCCGTTAGAGTGACAAGGCGGGGATGCTTCTCCACCAAGCCTGCTGTCCTTCAGAACTTCAACTTGATCCATATCTCGAGGAGGCTGGGAAGATAGGATTTCTTTGTCCGATTTATATTTGTGGAATGTGGCAGTCTAACTGTGTTTAATGTGTTTGGTTGATTTACAAAATGGGCTGTCTCCTTAAAAAAGTCAAGTTGTAAAAGGCTGTGTCTGTCGCCAAGCGGCTGAGTTAATAAGAAACAGCTGGGGCCGAGTGATGTCATGTACCACCTGCGTGAAAGGCCGCTCAGAGGCTCACACCAAAAGGCATTGCTCCAAAGAAGTGGGTTTCAGGCCTATTATTATTTGTTTGTATTTTTTTTTTTTTTTTTGCAGAGGATACGTTTTCCCATTGAAATCATTCGCAAAACCCCCAGATGTGTCACAGAGATCCAAGCTGACTTGTGGACGAAGTCAGAGTGGAGCCCAGGACTCATTTCAGCTTCCCCATCTTAAGCCACAGTCCTTAAAACCCCTCCTTGGAGTTTTGGGGATCGACAATGCACAACAAGAGGGTTTGGGTAGTGGGATGTGTGTATCTCAGAGAATTGCGGAGATGACTCATTTGGGTGTTGGGAGAAAATGGTAGTAATTCTATTTATATTTAGTTCTTACTCATCTTTTGCAAGTTTCTGTTTTTGCATGTATGATAATATAATAATATACTCATACGTTGGCACCTGTAATTTATAAATAACCATCATGTCTTGGAGGAGCTTGCTCATTTGATTTTCCAGTAGAGACGCACTGTCAAGAATATTTGGGGACTGCTTGTCAAGAAGTCAGGAAAGATGGTTCATGGACATGGTGTAGATGATTCAGACAGATCTTAAGACAACTGGCCGAGTTGTTCTTGGCAGAGTGAGCAAGAAATGTCACCAGGGCTGGGGACGTTTTACATCTGGACTTTGTAGTGGACTGAACGGCAGCCCCAAAGAGACCAGATCCTAATCCCTAAAACCTGGACATACCACCTTATTTGGAAGAAAGATCTTTGCAGATACGATTATGTCGTGAATTTTAAGACGAGGAGATAATCCTAGATTATATGCATGGTCTCTACATGCCATCTCAGGTGTCCTTATGTGAGAGAGGGAGATTCGACACATGGAAGTCAGCGTGAGAGACTGGGGCAGAGACTGGACGGATGCAGCCACGAGCCAAGGAATGCCAGCAGCCACCAGAACCTGGTGAGAGTGTGACCTTGCTGACAGCTAGATTGTAGTACGGTGATGCTAAGTTCAGACTTCTGGCCTCTAAAACTTTGAGTGAGCAGATTTCTGTTGTTTTAAGCTGCCATGTTTATGGTAGTTAGTAATGGCAGCCATAGGAAACTAATAAGTGTGCCTCCTTTTTCTCACATGAGAAAATAAATTGGGTCAACAACCCTTGAAGTGGTTCTCAAACTCAAATGCCAAAAGGGCCGGGGAAGTATTTAATATTGATTCCTATTATAGAGAGGAGTGGTCTATGTGAGCATGTGGTGAACTCAAGAGGGTGAGCTCCAGTTAAAGGCAGTAAGATTCAAATGCTTTTATTTGTTTAAAAAAATTTTTTTAAAGTTTATTTATTTATTTTGAGAGAGAGCATGAGCAGGGGAGGGGCAGAGAGAGAGGAAGAGACAGAGAATCCCAAGCAGGCTCTGCACTGTCAGCACAGAGCCCAGTGTGGGGCTCGAACTCATAAACTGTGAGATCATGACCTGAGTGGAAATCAAGAGTTGGACGCTTAACCGAATGATCCACCCAGGTGCCCCTCAAAGGCTTTCAACACATGGTGCTGGCCAAACTAAATGTTCTGCACGCTGCTGATGACTTTAATTTCTGACATCTTTTTTCTTGTTTTTTTTTCTAGAGAGAGAGAGCAAGCGAGAGTGGGGGAGAAGGGCAGAGAGGGAGAGAGAGAGAATCTTAAGCAGGCTTCATGCTCAGCACAGAGCCCAACGCAGGGCTTGATCCCATGACCCTGGGAACATGACCTGAGCCAAAATCAAGAGTTGGATGCTCAACCGACTGAGCCACCCCGGTGCCCCAATTTCTGACATCTTTTGACTTTTCGCAGAAAAGACTTAGAGAAGCTTATCACCAAGACTTTTACTAAATGAAACCCACCCAGTCTATTGGCTCTGCCCCCTTGGACTGAAGGACTTGGTGGACTATCTCCACCAAGAGGTGGTGGAGATAGTTTGGCCCAAAGATTTTAGGAGATTCTAAGGGCTACATCTCATGGCCACAACTTGAGTGAGGAAATGTACAACAGCAAGCCTGACTCTGATAGGAAAGATTTTGACCAAATTTTTATCAACCCCAGTTTTTCTTTATGTACATAATCACAAATTTATAATATTCATAAACAAATCTCAAAATCTGTTCCTCTCATCACCATGGCCACCTGCATAATAAAACAGGGATTGGGCCTTGTCATGCCATTTTCTGGCACCCTAGGCCATAGATAAAAGATCATATATTTGGAAATTGTATGTATCAGGCTATGTTTGCCTGTTCCACCCAGGCAAATAGTACCAAGCCAAGGTGAATCCAGACTTGAGCTGAAATGGACTAAAGCAAGCAGTTAACAATTCCAAGAACAATGGCAAAGGCTTCTTTGAGGAGATCAAGAACAGTAATGGGGAGAGTTTGTTGGTTACAAGGTTTTCAGCCCACTGGGGTTCCCATCCATTTTGTTTAGATTCACTCTTCTATATTTGATATTGTGCCTCTGGGGCATCAGTCTCTTTATTTTATTTTACTTTATTTTATTTTATTTTATTTTATTTTATTTTATTTTATTTTATTTTTATTGTTTTGTTTTGTTTTTATGTAAGTCTTGTTGACATACAATATTATATTGGTTTCAGGTGTACAATAAAGTGATTCAAAAATTATATACATTATGAAATGCTCACCACAAGCATAGTCACCTGTCACCATAGAAAGTTATCACAATATATTAAAAAATTTTGTGTGTGTTTATTTATTTTTGAGATAGAAACAGAGCATGAGTGGGGGAGGGGAAGAGAGACAGGGAGACACAGAATCTGAAGCAGACTCCAGGCTCTGAGCTGTCAGCACAGAGCCCGATGCGGGGCTCGAATCCACCAATCTTGAGATCATGACCTGAGCCGAAGTCGGACGCTCAACCGACTAAGCCACCCAGGTGCCCCAGTTATTACAATAGTTTTGACTATATTCCCTATGCTATACTTTTTATCTCTGTGACTTATTTACTTTATAGCTGGAAGTTTGTACCTTTTAATCGCCTTCACCTATTTTACCCTTCTCCCTTACATCCTTCTCCTCTGGACCCCACCACTTCTCTTATTTATGACTCTGTTTCTGTCTTTGTTTGCTCGTTTTGTTTCTTAGATTTAATATACATTGAAATCATGTAGTATTTAGCTTTTCCTGTGTGACTTTTTTCATTTAGATTAATTCCCTCTACTTCCATCCACATTGCTGCAAATGGCAAGATTTCATTTTTTATGGGCAATATTTCATTGTATATCTGTGTCTATAACTTTATCTGTATCTATATCTCTGTCACTTCTTTATCCATTCATCTATATATGGATGCTTGGGCTTCCATATCTTGCCTATTGTAAATAATGTTGCAGTAAACATAGTGTCAATAAAATTAGTGTTTTTGGTTTTGTTGGGCAAATACCCAGAAGTGAAATTTCTTGATTGTGTGGTATTTCTTTTTTTAATGTTTGTTTGTTTGTTTATTTATTTAGAGAGCACAACCTGGAGAAGGACAGACAGAGAGGGAAAGAGAGGGAATCCCAAGCAGGCTTCATGCTCTGTGCTGAGTCCGATGTGAGACTCGATCCCATGACTGTGACATTATGACCTGAACAGAAATCAAAAGTCAGAAGCTTAACTGACTGAGTCACACAGGTGCTCCTGGCATTTTCTATTAACCTTTTGAAGACCCTCCATACCATTTTTCATAGCGGTTTCCTCAGTTTGCATTCTCACCAACAGTGCATGAGGATTCCCTTTTCTCCACATCCTCGCCAAAAAACCTAACAATTTGACAGCCTTTTTTCATTATAAGGTAATGTGTTGTTTTGTTTCCTTAGTACTTAGCTGAAAAATATTCTCCTGGTTAACTGTAGGTTTTGAGGAAGAAGTGACAGGACGCAGTAAGGCAGAGGAGTGGATCCTAGTGAGCTGTTGGGTGCAGACGTGGAGGAGGTCAGGTGCGGTCCTATCTCTGATAGCTGGGATACCACAGCATTAAGAGTTCAGACTTTGGGGTGCCTGGGTGGCTCAGTCGGTTAAACATCTGACTTCGGCTCAGGTCTGATCTCACGGTTCGTGGGTTCGAGCCCTGTGTTGGGCTCTGTGCTGACAGCTCAGAGCCTGGAGCCTGCTTTCAGAGTCTGTGTCTCCCTCTCTGCCCCTTCCCCACTTGCACTCTGTCTCTGTTTCTTTCTCTCTCTCCAAAAGAAATAAGCATAAAAAATTTTTAAAAAATACAGACTTTAAAGACAGATCTGAGTTTGAATGTTGGCTCTGGCCCTTTCCAGCTTTGTGGCTGTGGATAAGTCACTTAAACTCTCTGAGTCAGTTTCCTCTATATCAGTAGGAATGATAATATTTACCTGTAGGGTTATTGTGAGGATTTCATGCAATAATTTAGAGAAATCACCTAGGAGAATGTCTAATACTTTTACCTGTCCCCACGACCCACAAAAGCCCCAACAAAGCCCTAGAAGTTAATATCCTCTGGGACATATTTAAATATCTTCTTTTTCTTTATTAATTAAAGAACTGTTTTCAAAAAATGTTTATGTCTTTTTGCGAGAGAGCGTACAAGCAGGGAGAGGTAGAGAGAGAGAGGGAGACAGAGAATGTGAAACAGGTTCCGAGCTGTCAGCGAAGAGCCTGATATGGGGCTTGAACCCACGAACCACGAAATTATGACCTGAACTGAAGTCAGATACTTAACCCACTGAGCCACTCAGCCACCCCTTAATTAAGGAACTTAATCGAAATGGGACATGGTTGGATTTCCTTTTTTCCTTTATAAATATTTTTAAATTACATTTTTGTTTGTATCAATGTAATACATGCACATAGTATATAAAGCAAAAAATACTGAAAAACTTACACTGTATAAAAAGCTTTTTCTCCTCATATGTCTGCTGCTCAAAGGCAATCACTTTAAACACTTATGTTTCTGATGTTCCTCTGTATTTCTAAATAATTTAAAAGGTATTTTTTTGATTTATTAACTTGACAGCAGTCTGTTGACTTCCTGCAGTGGGTAGCTGAAAAAAATTTTCATATTATTCATACACATAATACATGCTGCATACACTTGACCTTCCCTCATTTTTCCACTACGGTTTTGTTACTATTTTTGGATGACCAAGAGTCAGTATTTACATTATTACAACTATATTAAATATTGTTTACCACTGAGCCGGAATTATATCTGTGGTTACTTTTCTTTTCTTGAATGACTTATTGTTTTTCTTGAAGTTTATAACTGACCTACTTTTATTACCTTTTCTTTAAACTTTTTTCTGCATGCTCCATCACATCTTTATATGATATATCCTATCAAAATTGTATTCCACATGGAAGTCTACACAATTGACTTTTTCTCCCGGAATTTCACTCCAGAGCTCTCTCCCCTGCTGGTTGGTGGGTTTTAAGGCCCTTGCACAGTCGGACTCCTGACTCGTCTAGCTATGTCCCTGCATTGAATCTCTTGTTTTATGGATCTCGTGATATTTTCTAAGCTTACTCCCTTTTTTGGACTAGAACATATTTTTCCCCTGTAACTTCCTAAAAAGGATGCCTGGGAAATCTGTGTCTCAAGAGATCTACAACTAACATCACACTTAATTTGTAATTTGGTTGGTTTTAAAATTTTAGTTTGGAAATCATTTTTCCTCCCAATTGTGAAGGCATGGCTTCATTGTCTTCTAGAATCTCTTGTTAGGAAGTCTTACAGTATTTTTATCTGCATCATTTTAGAGTCTTGTCTTTTCCCCATTTTGAATTTTAATATGATGAGCCTTAGTATGTGTCTTCTTTTAATTCTTTGTGCTGAATTCTTGAAGACCTCTTTTATAGGCATATGTGCCTCAACTCTGGGATGGTTTCATGTATTAGTATCTTGATAATTACCCTCCCTTGTGATTTTTTTCTCTTTTTCTGGAATCATAATTGATTGGATATTGGATCTTTTGGATTGATCCTCTTATGTTTCTTGGTCTTTCCCCTCCTATTTTCTATGCCTTTGTAATTGTAAGTTCTGTTTTCTGGGGAAATTTCTTTAACTTTATTATGTAAATCATTTAACTTAAAAATTTTTTTAATGTTTATTTTTTTTTTGAGTGAGAGAGAGACAGAGTGTGAGCAGCAGAGAGATAGAGAGAGAGAGAGAGAGATGGGGGAAACAGAATCTGAAACAGGCTCCAGGCTCTTAGTTGTCATCACAGAGCCCGATGCAGGGCTCGAACTCACGAACCGTGAGATCATGACCTGAGCCAAAGTTGGACACTTAACTGACTAAGCCACCCAGGCATCCCTCATTTAACTTTTAAAATTTTGGATATAAAAATTTAATTTCCAAGGACTTTTTCTTGTTGAAATGCCATTCTCTTCTTACTTTATGGTTGTAATATCTTCTCTTATCCTTCTGAGACTTAATTACATTTTTTGAGATCTTCTGTTCTCTGCATTCTCTGTTTCTTCTGGGTTCCATTTTCCCCTTTTGCTGGCTTTTGTTCTTTTTGTTCCCTCCCTCCCTTCCTGTCTTTCTGTCTCACACAACTTAAGATATGAGTCACATATCCTACAATTCACCTCTTCAAAGTGTACAATTCAGTGTTTTAAAAATACATTCGAAGGGCACATCTGGTATACGCAGGTGACCTGTTACTTCCATGGATCACAATGAAAATATTATTCCATTGGGTTTTGGCTTTTGTTGTTGAAGACAACTTGATCTAATTGCCATTCTTTAAAGGGTAACTGCCGTCATTTCTTCTGGTTGCTTAAAAGTTTTTTTCTCTTTGCCTTTGATTTTCTACCTTTTCTCTGTAATGCATTGACATGTGGACTTCTTTTCGTTCGTCCTGTTTGAAATTCTCTGGGTACTTGATTCTGTCATTCATGTTGGAAAATGATCAGCCAATATTTCTTGATGCATGCCTCTGCTCCATTCTTTCTCCCCTTTAATTTGGATCAAATATATTTTAGACCATCTCACTGTGTCTTCCATATCTATCACTCCCTTTTCTTTCATTTTCATTCTTGTGTCTTTGGGTTTTATTCTCTTTCATTTCTCTTGCCATATCTTTCAGGTCACATTTTTCCCCTTCTGCTCTGTTCAGTCCGCTGCCAAATACGTCCGTTGAGTTTTTAATTTCAGAATCGAGTTTTTTATTTTTAAAAGTTTTTTTTAACCTACTCTGTCACTTTTAACATCCTGTCCTTGCAGATATTTTCCAGTTTGTTATGTATTTCTTTAAACACTGCTATTTTGATATCTCTTTTTGATAATTACAGTATCTGAAGTCTGTGCACATCTGTTTCTGCTGTCTATTTTTATACTTTTTCTGATTAATGTGTTTTGTTTCCTGTGTCCCTTGTCATCGTTGACTGCTTATGGGTCTCTGATTTGTGAAGTTCTTTGAAGCCTAGGAGGAATGTGCCCTCCTTCAGGGATGCCTTGGGTTTGATTTTGCCAGGTGCTCAGACACATTAACAACCAGAGATGATCTCAACCCAGGTTCCTTAGTTGACCCAGGTGCATATCCATTTGAGGCCTTTTTTTGTGGCAAAGTGTATCATGGATCATTTTCCTATTCATTTTTTCCTCCACCAGGGTAGAACTTTAGTCTCCTGGTCTTGGGAACCAGAGGTTGATTTTAGATATGGTTGTGTATCCTTTAAGACCACAGCTCAATATGTGGAGGCTCTCCTGTTAGAATGCCTGCGCCTGGCTGACACTAGACCTTGATTTTTGTCTCCTCTAGACCAATTGTACAGTGTGGTGTAGGCAAATGCCCTGTGGGCAAAAGTGGCTTTGGTGCTCCAGTAATAACTTTATCTCTCTGGACAGCCTTACTTTTAAAAAAAATTTTTTTAAACATTTATTTATTTTTGAGAGAGAGAGAAAGAGTGTGCTGGTGTGTGGGCGCGCACGCGTGCGTGCACCCACATGAGCGGGGGAGGGGCAGAGAGAGGTGGACAGAGAATCTAAAGTGGGTTCTATGCCCACAGGAGCAAGCTCACTCTGGGGCTCAAACTCATGAACCATGAGATCGTGACTTGCGCCGAAGTTGGATCCTCAACTGACTGAGCCACCCAGGTGCCCCTCTCTGGACAGTCTTTTATCCAGAATTTAGTCCGCGTTGGGTCAATTTGATGCTTTTAAGGTGATTAAGACAATCTTATCCAGCCCACCTCCCCCTGTTTTCAAAAGATGGTTTGATCTGAATAACCTTGCATACGATTACTGGAAGAAGAAAGTCCTACTTTGGTATTTATATTCTGTTTGAGTATGGAGTATTGTTGAATTGACTAAGGACACATATTGTTAATTTCTAAGACAGTATTATACGTAACTCTTTAAAATCTTGGTACATTTAGATAATCTGAGCTCTTAGTTTTTTTTTCCCCATGTTCAATGAAACTCTTGCCTACTAGGCATATTAACTTCCACTGATGGGTACTAACACTCTTTTGGCTTGCTTTTAGGATTTTACTGTTTTTACCTTAATTCCAATTAATTTATTACATAACTTGGTGGTACTTCAGAAAGCAAAGAACCTGTTCTTAAGAGATGGTATATAAGCCAGGTGAGTTTCTGAAAGATTGGATATGAGAAAGTAGTGGCCCTCATGGTAGGCCCTTCTAGGTGTTCCATCAATAAGAGCATTTTTGGGAAGGGTTAGCTGTGAAGAACAAGATTAGTTGATAGATTTGGGAAGAGGGACACAAGTGTACTTGTGAATGTGAACTAATATTCACTTAGCACCTTCTGGGTGCCATGCCAGTGATAGAGACTTTATGTAGGTTATTTCTTTTAATGAGGTACTAGAGGGAAAGTGTACTGAAGCTATTAGTCTTAAACTACTTAATAACCGTATCTGGTTGGTGATAGCTAAGCTGCTTTAATGCTTGGTCGTAAAACCATTTCCAACAGCTAAGGGACAAGAGGAAGTCACATGTAAAATTGTCACATCTGACTTTTGGTGATAATAGTCATGTGTCTATTCATAAATGGGGCAAAGAAGAGCTCAAAGAATGTCCTCTATTAAAAACTTCCCTGGAACTGCTAATAAATAGCAGAATGTATTTACTTGAATTTCACTTTTTCAGGCCAATACATAACCTCTTGTGAACACTTGCAAAATTATTTTTATTTTTTATGTTTTTGAAATTTTCATTTAAATTCCAGTTAATTAACAGTCTGTATAATATTAGTTTCAGGCATACAGTATAGTGATTCAACACTTCCACACATCGCCCGGTGCTCAACATGACAAGTGCTCTTCTTAATCCCCATCACTTATTTCATTCATCCCCCACCTCCTCCCCTCTAGTAACCATCAGTTTGTTCTCTATAGTTAAGAGTCTGTTTCTTGGTTTGCGTCTCTCTTTCTCTCTTTCCCTTTGCTTGTTTGTTTTGTTTCTCAAATTCTACATATGAGTGAAATCATATGGTATCTTTCTCTGACTGACTTACTTCACTTAGCATAATACTCTAGCTCTATCCATGTCATTGCACATGGCAAGATTTCATTCTTGTTTATGGCTGAGTAATATTCCGCTGTAAGTGTGTGTGTGTGTGTGTGTGTGTGTGTGTTTGTGTGTGTGTGTGTATACATACACACACACCATATATTCTTTATCCATTCATTAGTTGATGGGCACTTGGGCTGTGCCTATAATTTGGCTATTGTTGATAATGCTGCTATACACATCGGGGTACATGTACCCCTTTGAATTAGTATTTTTGTATTCTTTGCGTAAATACCTACTAGTACAATTGCTGGATCATAGGGTAGTTCTATTCTTAACTTTTTGAGCAATCTCCATACTGTTTTCCACAGTTGGTATTCCCACCAGCAGTGCGAGAGGGTTCCACTTTCTCCACATCCTTGTCAACACATGTGTTTTTTTTTTTTTTTTTAATTTTTTTTTTTCAACGTTTATTTATTTTTGGGACAGAGAGAGACAGAGCATGAATGGGGGAGGGGCAGAGAGAGAGGGAGACACAGAATCGGAAACAGGCTCCAGGCTCTGAGCCATCAGCCCAGAGCCCGACGCGGGGCTCGAACCCACGGACCGCGAGATCGTGACCTGGCTGAAGTCGGACGCTTAACCGACTGCGCCACCCAGGCGCCCCAACACATGTGTTTTTGATTTTAGCCATTCTGACAGGTGTGAGGTGATATCTCATTGTGGTTTTGATTTGCATTTTCCTGATGTTCAGTGATGTTGAGCACCTTTTCATGTGTCTGTTGGCCATCTGGATGTCTTCTGTGGAAGAATCTCTATTCATGTCTTCTGCCCATTTTTTAAAATCTTCAAGAATGTTTTTTTTTCTTCCAAGATTCAAGATAGTTAACATATAGTGTAGAATTGGTTTCAGTAGTAGAATTTAGTGATTCATCACTTACATACAACACCCAGTGCTCATCACAACAAGTGCCCTCCTTAATGCCCATCACCCATTTAGCCTATCTCCCCACCCATCTCCCCTCTAGCAACCCTCAGTTTGTTCTCTGTAGTTAAGAGTCTCGTATGGTTTGCATGTCTCTCTGTTTTTATCTTATTTTGTTTTTCTTTGCCTTCCCCTGTGTTCAGCTGTTTTGTTTCTTTAATTCCACATATTATTAGAGTCATATGGTATTTGTCTTTCTTTGCCTGACTTATTTTGGTTAGCATAATACACTCTAGTTCCATCCACATTGTTGCAAATGGCAAGATTTCATTCTTTTTGATTGCCGAGTAATAAATAGTACATTGTATATGTATAAATATATACCACATCTTCTTTATCCATTCATCAGTTGATGGACATTTGGGCTCTTTCCATAATGTGGTTATTATTGAAAGCACTGCTATAAACATTGGGGTGCCTGTGCCCCTTCGAATCAGTATTGTTGTATCCTTTGGATAAATACCTAGTAGTGCAATTGCTGGGTCATAGTGTAGTTGTCTTTTTAACTTTTTGAAGAACCTGTGCACTGTTTTCTAGAGTTCTTCAACCCGTTTTTTAATTGGCTTATTCATTTTTTTGGTGTTGAGTTGCAGAATTATGAAAGTGCCAGAAGTGAGCAGTGGGAAGATGTGGATCTGCCTCAGATTGGATAACCATCTTCCGAATTATTGTCTGTTTATAGAATTCATCTTCATGGTGGTGAAAGTGGGAGCTATAGTCTACAGACCTTTTTCTCCTGGAACCTCTTATGGTCATAAACCCAACATCTGCGAATGTAGTTTTGTGTATTCCTTAGTTCTAGCATCAGACAGGATTTGCCCGATTGTGTCTGAGTGGAAGAAATGGCAAATGCAGAATTAAATGTTAGTTATTTCAGCTTGTCTCTGAGCAATTGCTGTAGCTTTCAAAGGCCAAAGCCTTCAGCTGTTACAGCACTGATTGGAAGTAAAGAGCTGGCTCTCAGGAGAATACTTGCTGAAAAGAAGAGGACTGTGTGGCTTTGCCTCTTTAAAAATTCTGCTGCTAAACCCTAGGCTGCCCTGCCTCCTTGCTATTTTTGTCCATCGGCAATTTCCCCTTGAAATGTTATCATCTAATTCTCCCCCAGGCTTTACTCAACTGTGTGTTGAACTGCTAAATGCTGCTTCAGCTAATGCCACCATTCAACAGAGCAATCTGTACGCAGTCTCTAGAAACTGGAGAAAAAACCAACAACAACTCCCCTTTGACCTTTGAGGCAAATCGCTCTCACTGTGAAGACTATGATGATTTTGCTTACAACAGCGTTAGGTAAAGCCAGATATCATACAGGAAACTTTTAGCAACTCATTGGTGGCATATATTTTGTCTTGACAGAACTGGCCCCTCTTCACCTGGCTGCAGATACCATCACTTCTTAGATATGTGCCTGAATCTTTCACTTTACTAGGAGTAATGCTAGGGTCATGGTATACATCCCATTTAATGGTACAGCAGCCTATGGAGGAAACATTATTCTTTCCATTTTATAGGAGGAATCTGCAAGTCAGAGAGATTTTTAAACCTGAGCTTCTAACCAAGTTTAGTCTGACTTCAAGGCCTGTGCATTTCCGGCTCTACCTTGCAGTTCTCGCTGTCCATCTGAGAGAATTTCTCTCCCAGGAACACTGCCGGCTGAGAACAGTATTGAAATAATTGACCCTCTTGGGGGTTTCCTTATGGTGGACCTACTTTCTCAGTTTATGACTGGGGAGTTGGCAAATGAGCTGTTATAGGGTTTCCCTGAGGGAAAAGAATGAAGCCCGTGTATATCTCTGGTCATCCAAGGGAAGAAGTGAAGACATGACAAAAAATAGCTGTGGCATGATTTAAAAAAAAAAATTTTTTTTTAACGTTTATTTATTTTTGAGACAGAGAGAGACAGAGCATGAACAGGGGAGGGTCAGAGAGAGGGAGACACAGAATCTGAAACAGGCTCCAGGCTCTGAGCTGTCAGCACAGAGCCTGATGCGGGGCTCGAACTCACGGACCGTGAGATCATGACCTGAGCCGAAGTCGGCCACTTAACCGACTGAGCCACCCAGGAGCCCCATAGCTGTGGCATGATTAACAGGAGCTTTAATTATTAGATTCTTGCTTAGAGATTTATTTCATCCTTTGAACAATAAGTGTTAAATGTCTATCATTGCCAGGCATAGTTCTTGTATTGGAGGTGAAGTAGTGAACAAAGCAAACCAAAGATCTCTACCGTCGTGGAACTTACGTTTTACAGGAGTAGCAGGGAGGCAGACTGTACACAAAATAAGGAAGTAAAAATATGCATATAGAAGATTGTGATAAATAGGGATATACGAGCTTTTAGCTTCTGCTCCGCCACTTGTCCCAAATTGGCTTTGTCTTTGGCCTTTAGAAGTCCGAACCGCCAAATACTTCCTTCTTTGTCATTTCTTGCACTCATGGACTTGTGTGAGATCATCGATCGTCTGATTGTAAAGGTTACCATTATAATGAACGTGGCATCAGTAAAATAAAAAAGGATATAATTTGGATTTATTATTAATATCTAGTGTTCTGTTTAGAGCATGGAATCTCCTTATATTAGATTGTATTAGTTTCCTGGGATTGTCATGAAAAGTACCTAGCATAGTGTGGCTTACACAACAGAAGTGTATTATTTTTCGGCTCTGGGGGCTGGAAGTCTGAGATCAAAGTGTTGGTAGTGTTGGTTCCTTCTGAGGGCTGCGAGGGAGAATCTGTTCTGTGCCTCTCTCCTAACTTCTGGAAGCCTTAGGCTTGTAGATGTCATTTTCCCTGAGTCTTTCCATAGTCTTCTCCCTCTAAGTGCCTGTCCCTGTGTCCAAAATTTCCCTTTTTATAAAAATACCAGTTATATTGGATTAGGGCCCACTCTAATGACCTCATCTTAAGTCGATCATCTGCAAAGGCTCTATTTCTAAATAAACTCACATTCGCAGGTCCTGGACATCAGGACCTTAACATCTTTTTGTAGGGCATAATTCAACTCATAACAGATATATTGATGTATTTAAATTATATTATCAGTTGAAACTTAAATGGTATTGCAAGAACAAGATGCTACAATAATTAGTGATGAATGTAAAAACGACCAATTTTTAAAAAAAATTAATAAATTTTTGAACAAACCAACTACTTAGATCTTTTCAAATAGTTAAATAGGAATATTGATAGATAATAGGTTAGTAAAAGCGTCACTCAAATAAGTTTAGAGATATCACTAAATACTTTTCGTAACAGTAGGATTTATAAACATATAAATAAAAATTCAAAGCAAAATAATAGAGATTAAATTATACCATCATGATAATCTTTACTGTATTATTTGGTGTACTAATACTCATAGCAGTAAACAAAGTAATCTTTAAGAAGGGTGTAGGCAATCATGATCTTGTAGTTTCCTGGTGGACAAAATGCTTTCAAGGGATAGGTCTTTATTTACTGTGTCTTCCAATGAGAGTATATTTTGTTCAGTACAATAAAATTTATATGCTATTTGTGGTCAATTGAATCATTGGTCTCATTTCTTCACTATCTTTGCCATGGCCTTGTGGAAGACAAAGGCTTCTTCCCTGCCCTTTGATTTTGGGTTTCACCATGTGACTTGTGTAAGTGACTGGGATATTAGTGGATGTGATGCAAGCAAAGATTTGAAATATGCTTTTGTGATTAACTTCGCCTCCCTTGACCTCCTGCCTTTCACCATGAGAAGATTATGCTTTGGAGCTTCTTCTCCAACAAGGAGGAGAGATATGTGGAGCAGACCTGGACCTAACTCATATCCCTGAATCACAGCTGAACCCAGCCCATATCAGTAAAACCCAACTGCCCCATAGATGCATGAGCAAGAAATAAATGCTTACTGTTGGGTGCCATTGAGATTTGTATAGAAGTTTGTTATGCAGCATTATTGTGACACTGGCTAATGGATATGTTATTATTACAGAATACTTAAGTCTCAGTGATTATATCTCTCATTGGAATAGTCCAGTAAGATGAAGTCTTAGCAGGTAGACCTGCCCTGGGGTTGAACTTCTCAACCACTTGGTATTATCACTTACAGGTCCCAAGGCCATCATGAGAAAACTTTATCTTTTGGGACAGGGGAATGGTAACCTTACCTTTGAAACAACAATATGGCAGGTTTTTTATTCTGGACTTTTATACGTTTTCAAATGGTATCTCTTTAATAGGGGTGTCCCTTTTTCAGAGAATGATCATCAGCTGTACATGAAAAGGTACTTTTTCAAAAGATTGCTCAAATACACTTAGAAGTTGTTCAGAGTGTGGTGGATCTGCTGCTTTTTAGACTTTAGTAGCTTTTTGCTCTTCAAGAGCTCATCTTGATTACTTAAGGGTTGTGGTTTCCCACTTTTTCTTTGTAAGAAACTGTTTCTGAGTAGAGCATAAAATAAAAGAAAAAATGTGTTTTTTTTTTCTTGTGATGCTTTAGTATGGGTTTGAACAACAAAATCTAGTCTTGATAAAAGAAGGAAAAAATGTTTTAAAAATCTATTTCAAATTCACAAGGAGTTGCATTATGAAATGTTCAGTCTCCCAAGTGACACAAGAGCTGTATCTGTTCCTGGTAGGGTGCTGATGAATGGTTCAAATGCATGGGGCTTTTAGTTTTCAAACTCATTTCGTATAGATGATAATTTTCCCATGTATTATGTAGAGATGACGAATCACACTGTTGTAGCAACACTTCTGGAATGGTGTTCTGAGACGTTTAGACCTATTAAAGTGATTTACTATATTAATGTTTGAAAAGCAAGACATAAAAAACTGAGAACATTATTTTATTTAGCATGTGTAGGTTGTGAAACAAGAATTAAAAACACAATTCCTTCATTAGTATTATGGGTTGAATTGTGTCCCTCAGAAACATATGTTGAAGTCCTAATCCCCAGTTCCTCAGAATGTGACCTTATTTGGAAGTAAGGTTGTTGCAGGTATAATTAAGACCCTTCTTTATCCAATGTGAAGGGTGTCTTTATTTTTTTTTGATTTTTGATGTTTATTTATTTTTGAGAGAGAGACAGAGCGTGACTGGGGAAGGGGCAGAGAAAGAGGGAGACACAGAATCCGAAGCAGGCTCTAGTCTCTGAGTTGTTAGCACAGAGCCCGACATGGGGCTCGAACTCACAGAGTGTGAGATCATGACCTGAGTTGAAGTCAGACACTCAACTTACTGAGCCACCCAGGCGTTCCTAATGTGACAGGTGTCTTTAAAGGAGACAATGTGAAGACACAGAGGAAGAATGGCATGTGATCATGGAGGCTGAGGTTGGAGTTAGGCAACTCAAATCAATGAATGCTGAGGATTGCTGGTGACACCAGAAGCAGAGAGAAAGGCATGGGACAGATCCTTCTCTAGAGGCTTCAAAAGAGTGTGGTCCTACTGGCACCTTGATTTCAGACTTCTAGCCTCCAGAACTGTGAGACAGTAACTTTCTGTTGTTATAAGTCACCCAGTTTGTGGTAATTTGTTATGGTATCCTGAGGAAACTAATGCAATCCAAGTTTGGGATTAAAAAATAATCTCCCTTTTTGATGGGTGTCAGAGCACAAGTATAAAGTAAAGAAATGATATAATACATATAGTTATAAAAATGAACAATAGCATCACAGAATCGTATTTAGATAATACTTCTAAAGAATCTCTTTATGCAAATAATACATAGCAGTGAAATCTTGCCATTTGCGATCACACGGGTGGAGCCAGAGACTATAATGCCAAGTGAAATAAGCCAGTCAGGGTAAGACAAATACCATGTGATTTCACTCATCTGTGGAATTTAAGAAACAAAACAAATGAGCAAAGGGGAAAAGAAAAGGGAGAGAGAGAGAGAGAGAGAGAGAGAGAGAGAGAAGAAACAGACTCAACTATGGAGAACAAACTGATGGTTACCAGAGGGGAGGTGCAGAGGGGATGGGTGAAGCAGGTGAAGGGGATTAAGAGTACACTTGTGATGAGCACTGAATCATGTATACAATTGTTGAATCTCTATATTGTATATCTGAAACTAACACAACACTGTATGTTAACTATACTGGAATTAAAATGAAAAAACTTAATAAAAGAGTAACAAAACCAAATACATAGCTATGGGAGGAATTATAGGGAAGCAAATTAAAAAAAGAAAAGAAAGTAAAAGCAAAGAAACTTGACATCACCATCTGTTCTTTTTAAAAAAAATTTTTTTTAAAGTTTTTATTTATGTTGAGAAAGAGCGCAAGTGGGGTAGGGGCAGAGAGAGAGGGGAGAGTGGGAATCCCAAGCAGGCTCCATGTTGTCAGCATAGAGCCCAATGCGGGCTCAAACTCAAGAACTGTTGAGATCATCACCTGAGCCGAAATGGAGAGTTGGATGCTTAACCAAATGAGCCACTCAGGTGCCCCAGAGATTGCCATATGTTCTAAACCCAGGGATTAATCACTGTTAACATTTTGTGGCATAGCCTGCCATATCTATCTAAAATAGATAATTTACCTCCAAATAGGATTATACTATACATTTTGGCTTTGTGAGCAGTTATTTTTAGTGCTGTATCTTAAACATGCTTTTTTTATTTTTTAAATTTTATTTGAAAGAGAGAGAGGGAGAGAGAGAGAGAGTGAGCGAGAGAGCATTGCAAGTGGGGGAGAGGGGCAGAGGGAGACAGAATCTTAAGAAGGTTCTTCCTTCAGTGTGGAGCCTGATGTGGAACTCGATCCGGCAACCTTGGGATCATGACCTGAACTGAAATCAAAAGAGTCATTCGCTCAACCAACTGAGCCACCCAGATGCCCCAGCATGCAGTTATTTTTTAAGTCAGAAAAATCTATTATTTATGCTTCCAGCCCTGTATCCTTAAGTACAATGCACTGTGCTTCCATAGTCATTATCTCATTTCATAATGAAGGAACAGGAATGAAGACAGCTAGAGAAGAGTGTTGTCTTGCTTGTTTGCCATAGCTGGGAAATCAAATTTTAGGTAATAAAAAACAATGATTTGCCGGTTTGGTTAAACTGAGGAGTAGGAAGAAGAATTGAATTTTATTTACTATTAACTACTTCCTCCTCTGTTCTAAAGCTTGAGAATCAGTGGAAGGGGAACTCAACACAATGGAAAAATAGAGAACTATGGAGTAAAAGGAACACTAATGCTCAGTAATTACTCATCCCTATTATATGACCATCAAACATCATCATATCGGTGAAGATTCAGTGATACAGAAGAACATTCTATGTATATTAGATGAAAATTAGATGGTGAGAATGTATGTACTGTATGACCCTACTTTTAGAAAGCAATATATATGGGTGTAGGTACATGGGAAAAAGACTGGAAAGATCTACATGAATATGACAACAGTGATTATATTTGGGTTATTGGATTACAGTTAATTTTTTATCATTTTACTTTATTTGTCATCATGATAAGTGTACTCTTTAAGCCCCATTATCTTTTTCACCCATCCCCCATCCCCCTCCCCTCTGGTAACCATCAGTTTGTTGCTTATAGTTAAGAGTCTGTTTCTTGGTTTGCCTCTTTCTTTTTCCCCTTTGCTCGTTTCTTTTGTTTCTTAAATTCTGAATATGAGTGAGATCATATGGTATGTGTCTTTCTCTTATTTCATTTAGCATTACACTCTTCAGCTTTATCCGTGTTGTTGCAAATGGCAAAATTTCATTCTTGTTTATGGCTGAATAACATTCTATTATATATATATGTATATCACATCCTCTTTATCCATTCATCCATCTATGGACACTTGGGCTGCTTCCACAGTTTGTCTATTGTAAATGATGCCGCAACACAGGGGTGCATGTATCTCTTTGAATTTGTGTTTTTGTATTTTTTGGATAAATACCCAGTAGTGAGATTGTTGGATTGTAGAGTAGTTATGTTTTTTATTTTTTAAGGAACCTCCATACTGTTTTCCAGTGTTTGTACCTGTCTGCTTTCCAACAGTGCCAGAGGGTCCCTTTTTCTCTACTCTATCACCAACACTTGTTTCTTGTGTTGTGGATTTTAGCCATTCTGACAGATGTGAGGTGATATCTCGTTGTAGTTTTGATTTGCATTTCCCTGATGATGAGTGATGTTGACCATCTTTTCATGTGTCTGTTAGCCATCTGGATGTCTTCTTGTGAGAAATGTCTGTTCATGTCTTCTGTCCTTTTTTTTTAAAATCTAAATTCAAGTTTGTTAACATACAGTGTAATCTTGGCTTCAGGAGAAGAACCCAGTGATTCATCTCTTACATATAACACCCAGTGCTCATCCTGAAAGAGCCCTCCTTAATGCCTATAACCCATTTAACCCATCCCCCAACCCATCTCCCCTCCTGAAACCCTCAGTTTGTTCTCTGTATTTAAGAGTCTCTTATGGTTTTCCTCCCTCTCTGTTTTTATCTTATTTTTCCTTCTCTTCCCCCATGTTCATCTGTTGAGTTTCTCAAATTCCACATACGAGTGAAATCATATGATATCTTTCTCCTAATGAATTATTTCGCTGAGCATAATATCTCCAGTTCCATCCACATTGTTGCAAATGGTAAGATTTCATTCTTTTCCATTACTGAGTAGTATTCCATTGTAATATACCATATCTTTTTTACTCATCCATCAGTCAATGGACATTTGGGCTCTTTGCATAATTCGGCTATTGTTGATAGCACTGCTATAAACATTGGGGTGCATGTGCCCCTTCAAATCAGCATTTTTGTATCATTTGGATGAATTCCTAGTAGTGCAGTTACTGCGTTGTAGGGTAGTTCTATTTTTAATTTTTTGAGAAACCTCCACATTGTTTTCAGAGTGGCTGCACCATTTTGCATTCCCACCAGCAGTGCAAGAGGGTTCCTTTTTCTCTGCATCTCTGCCAACATCAGTTGTTTCTAAGTTGTTAATTTTAGCCACTCTGACCCATGTGAGGTGGTATATCATTATGCTTTTGATTTGTATTTCCCTGATGATGAGTGATGTTAGCATCTTTTCATATGTCTATTAGCCATCTGGATTTCTTCTTTGGAAAAGGGTCTCTTTATGTCTTCTGCTAATTTCTCCACTGGATTATTTGTTTTTTGGGTGTTTGATTGGATTACTTGTTTTTTGGGTATTGAGTTATGTCAGTTCTTTATATATCTTGGATACTCGCCCTTGATCAGATATATCATTTGCAAAAATCTTATCTCATTCAGTAGGTTGCCTTTTAGTTTTATTGATTGTTTCCTTTTCTGTACAGAAACTTTTTATTTGCATGGTCCCAATAGTTTATTTTGCTTTTATTTCTCTTGCCTTGGGAGACATATCTGGAAAAATGTTGCTACAGCCAATGTCGAAGAGGTTACTGCCTGTGTTCTTTTCAAGGATTTTTATGTTTCAGGTCTCACGTTTAGGTCTTTAATCCATTTTGAGTTTATTTTTGTGTATGGTGAGAGAAAATGGTCCAGTTTCATTCTTTTGCATGTGACTGTCCAGTTTTCCCAACACCATTTGTTGAAGAGACTTTTTCCCATTGGATATTCATTCCTCCTTTGTCAAAGATTACCTGACCTTATAACTCTGGGTTTATTTCTGGGTGTTCTGTTCTATTCCATTGCTATGTGTCTATTTTTATGCCAGTACCATACTGTTTTAATTACTGTTGCTTTGTGACATAACTTGAAATCTGGAATTGTAATACTTCCAGTTTTGTTTTTCTTTTTTGAGATTGCTTTGGCTATTTGAGATCTTCTTCGGCTCCATGCAAATTTTAGGGTTGCTTGTTTTAGTTCTTTGAAAAATGCTGTTGGTATTTTGATAGAGATTGCATTAAATGTGTACACTGCTTTGGGTAATACAGGTGTTTTAACAGTATTTGTTATAACCCATGGGCATGGAACTTCTTTCCATTTCTTTGCATCATCTTGAATTTTCTTTCATCACTCTTCTATAGTTTTCAGAGTACAGGTTTTTTACCTCTTTGATTAAGTTTATTCCTAGATATTTTACTGTTTTTGGTGGATTTGTAAATTGGATTGTTTTCTTAATTTCACTTTCTGTTGCTTCATTATTAGTATATAGAAATACAACAGATGTATGTACATTGATTTTGTATCCTGCAACTGTACTGAATTCATTTATTAGTTCTGGTAGTTTTTTTGGTGGATTCTTTTGGGTATTCTATGTATAGCATATCATCTGCAAATAGTGAGTATTTTACTTCTTCCTTACCAGTTGGATGCCTTTTATTTCTTTATGTTGTCTGCTGTGGCTAGGACTTCTGGTACTTTGTTGAATAAAAGTGATAAGAATGGACATTGTCTTGTTCCTGACCTTAGGGGAAAAGCTCTTAGTTTTTTACCATTGAGTATGATGTTGGCTGTGGGTTTTTTAAATGTTTATTTATTTCTTTTGAGAGAGAGGGAAAGAGAGAGAGAGAAGCACAGAGAGAGAAAGAGAGAGAGAATCTCCAGCAGGCTTCATGCTCAGCATAGAGCCAGTCGCAGTGTTTGATCTCATTATTGCGAGATCATGACCTGAGGTGACAACAAGAATCAGACACTTGGGGTACCTGGGTGGCTCAGTCAGTTAAGTGTTCAACTCTTGATTTGGTTTGTGAGTTCAAGTTCTGCTTTGGGCTCCATGCTCACAGCATGGAGCCTGCTTAGGATTCTCTCTGCCTCTCTCCCACTCATGCTTTCTCTCTCTCTCTCTCAAAATAAATAATATTTAAACTTAAAAAAAAAAAAGAGTCAGACACTTAACCAACTGAGCCAGCCAGGTGCCCCTGCTGTGGGGTTTTCATATAAGGCCATTATTATGTTGAGATTTGGTCCCTCTAGACTTGCTTTGTTGATGGTTTCTATCATGGATGGAAGTTGTACTTTGTCAAATGCTTTTTCTGTATCTATTGAAATGACTGTATGGTTTTTATCCTTTCTGTTATTGATGTGATGTATCACATTGATTGTTTTATGAATATTAAACCACACTTGAAACTCAGGAATAAATCCCACTTGATCGTGGTATATAATTTTTTAAATATACTGTCACATTCAGTTTACTAATATTTTGTTGAGGATTTTTCTATCTATATTCATGAGCGATATTGGCCTATAGTTCTCTTTTTTGTGATGTCTCGTTTATCTGGTTTTGGTATCAGGGTGATAACTGGCCTCAGAATGAATTTGAAAGTTTTCCTTCATCTTGTATTTTTCAGGATAGTTTGAGAAGAATGGGTATTAACTCTTTAAATGTTTGGTGGAATTGGCCTGTGAAACTGGTCCTGGACTTTTGTTTTTTGGGAGTCTTTTGATTGCTGATTGAGTTTTATTGCTGGTGATTGGTCTGTTCAAATTTTCTGTTTCTTCCTGCCTCAGTTTTGGTAGGTTATATATTTCTAGGATTTTATCCATTTCTTCTAAGTTGTCCAACTTGTTAGCTTATAGGTTTTTATAATATTCTGTTAAAATTGTTTGTATTTCTGTGGTGTTGGTGGTTATTTCTCCTCTTTCATTAACAACTTTGTTTATTTGGGTCCTCTCTGTTTTTTAAGGAGTCTTGCTAGAGGTTTATCAATTTTGTTGATTTATTTTTAGGTATATTTACTTATTTTGAGAGAAAGAGAGAAAACATGAACGGGGGAGAGGGGGAGAGAGAGAGAGAGAGAGAGAGAGAGTGAGAATCCCAAGTAGGCTTTGTGCTGTCAGTGCAAAGCACGATGTGGGGCTCAATCTCACAAACTGTGAGATCAGCACCTGAGCCAAAATCAAGAGTCGGATGCTTAACTGACTGAGCCCCCTGTTGATCTTTTCAAAGATCCTGCTCTTGATTTTATTGATCTGTTCTACTAGATTTTTGTTTGTTTGTATTGTTTTGTTTTTTAGTTTCTATATCATTTATTTCTGCTCTCATCTTTATTATTTTCTTCCTTTTGAGGGGTTTGGGTTTTGTTATAGTTCATTTTTAAAAAGTTACATATGGGGGCGCCTGGGTGGCACAGTCGGTTAAGCGTCCGACTTCAGCCAGGTCACGATCTCGCGGTCCGTGAGTTCGAGCCCCGCGTCGGGCTCTGGGCTGATGGCTCAGAGCCTGGAGCCTGTTTCCGATTCTGTGTCTCCCTCTCTCTCTGCCCCTCCCCCGTTCATGCTCTGTCTCTCTCTGTCCCAAAAATAAATAAACGTTGAAAAAAAAAAATTAAAAAAAAAAAAGTTACATATGAAAAGGACCTTGGGGAAAAGTTGCTGCATTCTGAAGAGGTGAAGATGTTTTAAGAATGGGTCATATTTCCCAGTATCTTATATCTGCACCACACTTTGGCTAACGGATGTAAATGTGCAGTCGATGGCTTTGGGTGCCACCATGTAGCTTACATCATCTGAGTGCAGTGATCTCTCCTCTGTCCCATGTGGTAATAAAGGGTAGAAGTTGAACCTTAGGGAGTCACATGGTAGGTCATGTGAAAGAAAGAAGTAGGGTCTGAATAATAAAATAGACTGCTTATATTTCTTTGTTCACCCAATATTTACACTCCTATTATGTGGTTAGTACTGTACTGGATGCTGGAGTATTTTAAGGATAACTTTAAAAAATATTTATGTATTTATTTTGAGAGAGAGAGAGAGAGAGTGAGTTGGGGAGGAGCAGAGAAAGAGGGAGAGACAGAAGCCCAAGCAGGCTCCACACTGTCAGCACAGAGCCCAATGCAGAGCTCAAACTCACAAACCGTGAGATCATGACATGAGCCAAGATCAAGAGTCAGACACCCAACCAGCTGAGCCACCCAGGTGCCCCTGGAGGTGTTATTAAGGAAATAAAAGATATGGTGGTTTGCAGTTTGGTTAGGGAAGCAAACATGGGCATGTGAATACATTAGTCTCCTAGTTCCCTGGCTTATATTTCAGGACAGTCATTTTTTTAAATGAGGATTTATTTTATACCTGTCTTCCCACTCAGGCTGTAATTTCCACGAAGATGGGAACACATGTGTGTTTTATTTATGTTGGTGTTTCTGGAGCCTGACTTTCTGATGTAGGCAGACAGTAAACATTAGTTGAATGAATGAATAGGCAGTAATGTGAGAGTTGGAGGAGACTAATGAAGGCTGACATGATGGAGAAGGCCTTGGGGGAGAGATGGGGCTTGGATGAGCTCTGAACAATGGTAGGTGTGATTAGGAAGGAGGGAGTTTAGGAATGGAAGGGAAAGAATAGGAAGAAACTCCTCTCTAGTTCCAGATGGAAGAATGAAGAGTCCAAATTACTGGGCTTTGAATTCTGGGTAATGAGGAGAGAAAACATGATTGTCAAAATACATTATGAATTTTCTTGAAAAGGAACAAAAAGGAAGAAATAATCAATATTGCAAGTAATTTCTTTAGGAAAGCTTACTGTATAAATCATATTATTTGAAGAGTATGATGAAATTTTAAATGCATATATATTTAATGCTTCTTTAAAGTTCTAAGAATACCTGAAGGTATCAGATGTTCATGGTTCCCTTTTAAGCTATGAATTATAAAGAGTAAATCAACTATATAATTAATAATGTTTTATAATAGCTGGGCAATGTCAGGTATGATTTAACATATTAACTTGTTTTATCCTCTAAATAATTCTCTTGTTATCCTCACATTGAATTTGAGGAAAGGGAGACACAAAAAGGTTTGAATAACTTGCTCATGCAGACCTGGGATTTGAATTTGGCCAGTTTGGTTTCAGAGCCTGCAAATTTAATCACTGAATTATGCCTTTCTATTTATACTTCACCTGTTAAGACCAATGGGGAGTAGCAGAAAATATAATCATTAATTTAAAATATATTTAAATCACGTATGTGAATTTGAGAAGGCCAGGATAGTAGAGGAGTAGATAAATAGATTAAGGTGGGTTGGTATATAAAATGATAAAAGAAGTTCTATGTGAAGTAACATGTTCCTTCTTGTATATTTGCTTAGAGAAGTCCTGTCTAATAGAAATGTAATGCAAACCACATATGTACTTTTAATCTTTTTAATAGCCAGATTAAAGAAATAAAAAGGATGGGGTGCCTTGGTGACTTAGTCGCTTGGGCGTCCGACTTTGGCTCAGGTCATCATCTCAACTGTTCGTGAGTTCGAGCTCCACATCTGGCTCACTGTTGTCAGCACAGAGCCAGCTTCGGGTCTTCTGACCCTCTCTCTCGTTGCCTCTCTCTCTCTCTCTCTCTCTCTGTCTCTCTCTCTCTCAGAAACAAAAACATTAAGGAAAAAAGAAGTAGGGGTGCCTGGGTGGCTCAGTTGGTTAAGTGTGCAAGTTCGGCTCAGGTCATGATCTCACGGTTGGTGGGTTTGAGCCCCACATCGGGCTCTGTGCTGACAGCTCAGAGCCTGGAGCCTGCTTCGGATTCTGTGTCTCCCTCTCTCTTTGCCCCTCCCCTGCTCGTGCTCTCTCTTTCTCTCAAAAATAAATAAACATTAAAACAAAAAGAAGTAAAAAGGAACAGGTAAAATAATTTTGGTATTTTAATTTAGCTAAGTACATCTAATATGTTATCATTTTGACATCTAATCATACGCAATATATCAGAATTATTTTATATATATTTTTTCATACTAAGTCTTCAAAATCCAGGACTTAGTTTACATTTATAGCACATCTCAGTTTGGACTGGCCGTGTTTCACGTGCTCAGTAGCCACAGGTAGCTGGTGGCCTGCTATATTGGACAGTGTGGGCTTAGCATGCTGAATGTCTTAGGAGCAACCCTCTTATGTTTTGATTTCCATGCATTCTTCTGACTTTCTTTCTTTCTTTCTTTTTTTTTTTTTTTTGGTTTTTGGCATGTACATTATACACTGTCATTTAGTTTGTCTAAAAGGTTTGACGGGCCTGTACCAATGCCTTATGAAACCTCTTGTGTTAATAGCAGAGCCCAGGAATTCTGTGCTTCCTGCTGCTTTTGAAACTGTATAGATTTGATTTTTCTGTAAAATGAATCTAATCTTGTTTTTTGATGGATCACTTTTTGGGGATATATACACAGATGAATCACTAAGTACTCTCTTTTGTTTCGCAGCCTGGCTTTCTTTCTTGCAAAGGGAGCCCATTTGGGCTAATGAATCAGATTCACTGGTTTCTTTCTTTTCCTCCACAAAACACCTTAAAATCTAGTTCTACTTTCAGAGGGATTTCAGCAATCTCAGCGTCTCCTCTGAAAGGTTCTCAGGGCCTAGGCAGTTAACTTCTTTCCACTAAGCCCGAGGGACCCTGCCTGAGGAGCAGTTGTTTTCTCCAAAACGGTTACACTCCTGTGGTGTCTGTTTGCCGGAAGTTAGATAGAAGTGACTTAAAACTGAAATGTGAACAATGACGTGTAGTCATGATAGAACCAGCTTACTCAAATAAAGTCTGGAATTCCATGAACATTGTATTTGTATTGTATAATTCTGTTAGCCATCAACTGAACAAGAGGTGCAGACTTATATATATGTATTTAAAATATATATCACATGTTATGGAACTATATTTATAAATATGCACATAACAGTATACAGAAAGGAAATATACACAAAGGAAACCTAGTAATTACACTTCTGCACTTAAATGTTATGAAACTTTTGGTAATGGGAAGCATTTCAGGTGATACATGACATTAAATAACTGAGAATCTAAGCAAATGTGGAAAGAATATTATTTGTAAAATTAATTTAATACGACTTTTCTGGCTAGCAAGTTTCTGTTGCTGTAATAGGGGGCAGTGACTTGGGAAGAAACTGTAGCAATGTCTTGGTCAGTTAGACAAGGTACAAGTTTGCTTTGTTAAGTACTATAGCAACTAAATAGATTGTTGTCCCGAGGGAGTTAAAAGCCTATGGTTTTCATAGTAAATGACCACCAATAACCAAAAACATTTTTTGGGATATCCTAACCCTCATTTATTGAGTTTGCACAGAATTTCGGGGTTAATCTTGCTACCCACTGGATGTCACTGTTGCTGCACCAAAAATGTCAAGAATCCAAGCATTTTTTCAGTCCCCCAAAAGACACACGAGGAATCGTCAATTAGGGATATCGGTGATAATGCTGTGAAATGGAACAGAGAAGACCAATAACTGGGTTTTCGGGTTGGTAATTAAAATGTTAGTCAGTATCATTCTTGCTTTTCGCCACAGTGACAGTCGAGAAAACACTTTCATGTTGAGACTAGAGACTTTTGTGGAGTGACCCGGTGCTGTCTTTGATATCACGGTGGTGTTTTCATCATTTTGAAGCAGGGCAGATGTTTTTACATCTGTTCCTTCCTGTCCCAATGAGGGTTGAAAGGAGTCTTGCTTGATTGAGTCCCCTTAGATAAGGAATATGGAAATTATATTTTTAACCTCAGTGTGACTGGACTGCTGAGTACCAAGTAGGAGAAAACATCTCTCTTTTGATTGTTTGTGAATGCTTTCCACTCCAGTGGTAGAGAATTCATCCATATTAGAGCTGTCAAATCTTCTCAGGAATTAACAATACCTTTTGTTGTTATTTTTCTATTTTTCTCATTTGTTTACCCTGGGCAGTTGAAATGCTGTCACTTCGTGGTGTATAAAAAACACGACAGAACATTGGATTCACAAAGAAGTTATGGGTCTTGAAGTTGATATACAGTTTCCAAAGAATGAAGAGTTATATGGAGTTCACATAGGAGAAGATTTGGTTTTAAAATATTAGAATTGGAAATGAATATATTTACCTTTATATCATACAATGGTCTTGACTGAGTAGTATTGACTTTAGCTAGCTTGCTAACTATGCCATATTTAAGCGATTCAGGGAGAGTATTATGCAAACTGCTCAACTCCTTGAGAGCATATTGTTTTCTGTTCCTTTCAGCATCTCCAGTGCTCAGCATGGTGCTGATCATGTGGTAGGTATTCAGTAACATTGGTTGCACTGGATTTGACAACATGCTAAGTGAGGGACTGTGAAGATAGAATATTAGATGTCTCTTGTAGTTTTGGGAGCTTATGATCTAATTGAGGAGAAGGCATACTGACCCCAAACAGTGGAAGAATCCTTTTCTAGCAGGACCATTCATAAGAGCTCATGGGTATTGGCTTGATTAGTTTGTGGGACTTATCTGTGCATCCAGTCAGGGGGGAATTATAATTTAGAGAAACAACATGTTGAGAGGCGACCCTGGATGAAAACATCAAATTCCTCTATTCTAAAATATATACTGTATTTTAAAATATTGTCATAGTTTATGTGTGCTTCTTAATGTATTGTCTTTGCTTGACTCTTGGAAGTGTTAAAAGGAGAAATGAATTGTTTAGGGTCTTGCTACTCAAAGGGAGGTCTGCAGACAGCAGCACTGGCATCAGTGGAGAGCTTGCTAGAAATGCAGAATCTCAAGTCCCACTCAGACGTACAGAATCGGAATCTGCATTTTTTATATATAATTTATTGTCAAGTTAGCTAACATTTAGTATATATGGTGTGCTCTTGGCTTCAGGAATAGATTCCCGTGATTCCTCACTTACATACAACACCCAGTGCTCATCCCAACAAGTGCCCTCCTCAATGCCCATCATCCATTTTCCCTGTGTCCCCAGCAACCCCCCGTCATCCCTCAGTTTGGTCTCTGTATTTAAGTGTCTCTTATGGATTGCCTCCCTCCCTGTTTGTAACTACATATATATTTGTTTTCTTTCCCTTCTCCCATGGTCTTCTGTTAAGTTTCTCAAGTTCCACATATGAGTGAAAACATACAATATCTGTCTTTCTCTGATTGACTTATTTCACTTAGCATAATACCCTCCAGTTCCTTCCCTGTTGTTGCAAATGGCAAGATTTCATTCTTTTTCATTGCTGAGTAGTATTCCATTGTATATATAAACCACATCTTCTTTATCTATTGATCAGTTGATAGACATTTGGGCTCTTTCCATAATGTGCCTATTGTTGATAGTGCCGCTGTAAACATTGGGGTACATGTGCCCCTATGAATCAGCACTCCTATATCTTTAGGATAATTTCCAAGTAGTGCTATTGCTGGGTCATAGGGTAATTCAATCTTTAATTTTTTGAGGAATCTCCACACTGTTTTCCAGAGTGGCTGCACCAGTTTGCATTCCCAAGTTTCCTCAGCAGTTCATATGCTCATTAAAGTTTGAGAAGTGTGGATTTATGGGATCCCTTATGTTAGCAATAGGTCAAGGAAGTGTGGAGGCCTTTTTTTTTTTTTTTTTACAAGAGAACAGAGGTAAAGAACAATAAATACGGTGTTGTTTACTAGGGAACAATTAAGGTTGGGAAAGAATAGGAATGTTGTCAGTAAAATTTTTATGAAGCAGTTTGGAAAATGCTCACCAGTACATTGAGGAAACTATTTTAAATTGGCCAGGAAATGGGAAAAGTTCAGACTGATCCTTGCTCCTCTCCAGCTGCTTAATTTCCATAGGAAGGCTGTTCTTTTGATTCTCCATTATCAAATGAGCCTTGGTGATTCTTCCTTTCTCTCCACCCCCTCCCTCCACCCCAGGGCAGTCCTAGCCAGAATTTTGCTTCATTGCCAGACACTTTTTTGGGAGAAGAGGTTCCTTACTTTTTATTTAAAAAATTTTTTAAAAAATTTATTTGTTGTTTAGAGACAGAGAGAGACAGAGTATGAGCATGGGAGGGGCAGAGAGAGGGGGAGACATAGGATCTAAAGCAGGCTCCAGGCTCTGAGCTGTCTCCACAGAGCCCCATGCAGGGCTCGAACCCACAAACCATGAGGTCAAGACCTGAGCTGAAGTCGGATGCTTAATCGACTGAGCCACCCAGGTACCCCTGGTTTTTTTTGAATGTTTTTATTTATTTCTGAGAGAGAGAGAGAGCGAGAGAGCGCAAGCAGGAGAGGAGCAGAGAGAGAGGGAGACACAGAATCTGAAGCAGGCTCCAGGCTCTGAGCTGTCAGCACAGAGTCCGACATGGGGCTCACACTCATGAACCACGAGATCGTGACCTGACCATGACGCGTAACCACTTGAGCCACCCCGGCGTCCCAAAGTTGCTTACTTTGTACTGTAACATTTTACAACTTAACTCACCTCCTCCCTCAGATTACTTCCATAATGAGAGGACCAAGGACCTATGGATTCTGCAGAACCTTTGTTCGACAAGATACCAATGGGGGTCATGCACAGATGGGCTAGGATGAGTCTAATTCATTATTGCACACACACTACAGATTTGTTTATTATTAATGACATGGCAGACACTGTTTTTAGCTCTGGAACTGAATAAAGCAATAACCCCACCATGAGGGAGACAGGAATTGGAAGATAATAAATATTTATCACCAAATCTCTCTTTCCTAGAACCACAAATGGAGGAGGAAATGAGCATCTAATTTTTTGGAAAGCCAGTGCCAGGAAAACAAAAGCTTTTTAAAAAAATTTCATTAATCAAGCAGATTGATTGCTGTGAGTTCTAGAAATCTCAATCCAGTTTTTTAATAGAGGGAGATGCAGTGATTGAGTGTGGTTGATGCACTCTTGGAGACCTGCATTCTTGGCCAGATGCCTCTTGGAAAAATGACTGTCATCTATCAGGAGTATTAAATAATACAATCTGGTGGCTCTGTTCACAGAAGAGTATTGTTTTGTTTGTTTTCCTGGGCTAAATACACAGTATAGCAACAGAGCCACAAAACTGCATTGTCTCACACAGCACGTGAGTTTGTATTTCAGGGAATTTACTAATACATTGGAATTGTGTTTTAAAGATTATGTATAAATAGAGTTTCGTTATGCACATGTTGTTGTTGTTGTTTTTGTTGTTGCTTTTTTTTAGTATGGTATAGTGTCCTTGAAGGAGTCTAAGGCAAGATCCTCAAACTGTCAGAAGATCAGCTCCGCTTCTCTACGACCAGGAACCACTTTCCTCCATTAATGCATTTCATTGCCATTGTTTCATGCTAAAGAGGGAAAGACAGAACTGACATGTGCTTCTAGTCCTCTCATTGTAACTAGTGATCCATGTGACTTTGAATAAATTGTTTGCCCCTCTGGGCCTCAGCTTCTTTGTTTGATAAGTGATGGGATTGAAAAAGAAACTCCTTGAGGCCCCTTCTTATATTGAAATTCGGGCGCTCCAACTCCATTGTTAGCCTTGGTTTTCTTACCTGAATTCCTCTCCTTGGCCACCCATGTAATTTCAGCATCAAGACCGTCACAAATATATGTTTTTTTTTGTATTTGTCATATATTTGTAATCTTACTCCTTTTTATCTTCTTTTTTATTGACCTGAGCTACATTTTACCTTTGTTTGCTATTATTTGATGTTCATTGACAAACCATGAAATGGCTGTGGTTTGGCACGTCTCAGTGGATACATAGTTTTAATCAAGGCACGCAGCACAAGTGCAACCCGTGTGTCACAGAATTTTCTTCGCGGCTGTGTCTGTTGGGTGCTGTGTGTACTTGGTTCGGCCTTTGGGGCTAGGTCCTCACTGAATGAGGAAAGAATCTTGAGGAAGTTATCTGATAGCTTCGTCCACAATAGGAGTAGGAAGACAGAAGACACGGCTGATAGAGAGGGGATGGATACAAAATCCATTAGTTCTAACCATCTCTTGTTCAGGCTTTGTGGTCTAATGGCTGTCCTAGCTGTTATTTGTAGACATGTCTTATCACAGGGAACATTTGTCTCAATGCGCCAAAGACAAAGATATATACCGCACGCATTTTGTGTACCAGATTAGAAATTGTCAATGTACTGGATTAAATGATCATTGGGCTAGATTTCATGGGGTGAATGAACTACTCTCAGCACAGCAGATAATGCATTTCCCATTTTCCTAACTTTGTTCCTGACCAGTAAGATGCTATTTAATGCCCTGGAGATACAATTTACTAAATGGTACACTAGTAGCCTGAACAAGTTAATGCACCTCTCAAAATGTCTACCTTATACCCAGGGAGCAACTAATTCCTTATATTACCACATCCAATATATTATAGAAATGTCAGTATGACCATCACCATCAACATTTCGCTCTTACAACTTCTCTTCACCTTTGTTACACAATTAAGATAGGACTTGCTCAGCCCAAGAAAGAGGCTCATTTGTAGAAATAAGGCATATCTATCCCTATGGATTGGTGGGAATTGAGCTAGAATTATAATTTTTAATAATGTGCATATTTAAATGTCCTAACTGTTTGTGACTGTAGTACCACAAAAGAGTATTTAATGGCATTATCAATGATGATCATAGGACCAAAATGCGCATCTTTAATGGTACATTTTCGTGGTTGGCAATTTTAAATGAATTTATTCTTCAGCTTTCATTCAAATACCTGTACAATTCTGGACCAGCATTCTGTGCAGCTCTTGCATTTTCAAGATTCATTTTCTAATCAGTGATATCATTTACCTCTCTCAGATGCTAGGCCAGCAGTAATGGAGCTGAGAGAGTCGTTAACTATGACACTCTGCCTTTTCTCTCATCTTTCTGGGAAAGGCAAGAAAAAGAATTGCCTTAGCATCATCTCTCTTCATCCAAAGAGGAAACAGACGCTAATCAACATTCATTTCTGTCCCCACATTCAGCAGCTCAATAGTCCATAGTGTCACAGTGCTGTCTGTCATTTGGGCTTCCAATCATGAAGTCTTCTTACAAGAATGGCCAGTACCTTTGGTGTGCATCCCCGGTGTGTGCTCTGGTGCACTGCCCAGGACCATTTCACTTCTCCAGAAGGGAGAAATGATAATGATGGGCAAAGTGGTGGCATTTCTCTTTAAGATTCCCATCATACAATGTGACTTAGAGCTTTGCAAAATGCTAGACGGTATGCTCTGTTTTTACAACGATGAAATCAATATGTTTGGAAAGATTTACATTTTCATCAAGGAAAGGAACATGGCAAAGCTAGGCTTCTAGCAATTTATTGCAAGTGACAATGTTGGCCGAAATGATTTAAGGAATTGAAAAATCACTGACCCTTTAAAATGCTTTAGGAGAGCAATATTAGAAAACCAGATGAGATGATAATCTGTATTAATTTATTGTCGTCTAGCATTTTTTAAGAATGCATATAGAAGCCAAATTTTTATGCATCTTTAAGTCATTTGCACATTGGCGAAATGTATAAATTGGGAAGGGCAGGACCATGAGATTGACAGTGTCTGTTTAACTCTATCTGAGGTAAGTTTGATCTTGTCTTGTCACATCTTTCACATAAAATCTGACTGTTCCCACGTATCTTTCACCAATTTTTAGTGGTAACCAAGGAAACACAGTAAAGGAGACCATCTCTCCAGGGATTGGCTCACTAGAATTTCTACTTCTGCTAGAATTTCTGTCTTCTCATAATTCTTACGGTTACATTAAAAGTTTATTTTTGATTTTCACCTTTTGGAAAGACCACGAGAGGGCGTACAAAATTATTGTTTTAGAATAATTTTGATTTTGCCAAGTACTCTGTTATCAGGTTGTTCGTTATCTGACACTTTTAGAAGTTCAAGCGACTACTTACTATTCATCCTGATAGAAGGGACTAGAGACATGACTAATAGAAAACCACATGTAACCCACAGATTATTACAATTTGGTTTTTGATGAAAACTTACAGCCTTTTCATTTAAAATGTTTTAAATAAGAGGTCTGGACGTCCACCAATACTTGCAATATCTTTTTTTCTTCCATCTCAGGTGAGGTTTCCTTCTTGGGGTTTTATGGTACCGTATACCATCTATTCATAGTTCTTAACGTGGTGCTTTTTATCTGTTGATTACCGTCGGTCTCTCCTTCATGAGGGCAGGAACAGAGTCTGTTTCTGCTCATCATTGTGTTCCCTGTGGGCTTAAGCAGTGCATGGTACACGGTGGACTATCGATCTTTTGATGAATGAATGGAATGAACACAGTACAGTCATCATATTTCATAACAATCTTGTTATAAAATAACGAGAAGACATACTTTTTAGTAAAAAAAGCAATTATTTCTTCTTTTGGTTATCAAATGATTGAAGACATTTTAGAAAATGTAAAAATATTCAGGGATGTAGAAATTAGTATTTTGGTGTATGTACTTCTAGTAATTTCTCTTTACCTGTATTCACCCGTATGTAAACATGTTACAGGCAAAATTAATTGGATTCAGTATTAAGTTGAAAGCAAGGAATGAAAGGGAAGTATAAAAGAGGATTCCTGTAATTCTGGTTTGAGAAAATGGATGGGTGATGGTACCATTTGCTGAGGTAGGAAATACTTGAAGAGGACCATGTTTGAGTATACATATGTGTGTGGAAGGAAGGGCATGGGAGGTCCTGAGTTCAGTTTTGGACATGTAGAGTTTGAAGTACATTTCAGACAACAAGGCAAAATATCAGGTAGGCGGATTTATGTATACACAGCTTTGAAACCTACCGTAGCTTTGGACCAGAGATAGAAATTTATGAACTATCTATATGAAGATGATGATCAAAGTCATGGTTGTGATTTTACCTTGAGAGAACTGGGAATACAAGAAGGCCCCAAACCACGTCTTGAAGAATCCAGACATTTAATGGCTTGGCGGAGGATAAACTATGGAAAGGAGACTTAGAAGTAATGAACAGAAATATTAAGAGGAAAACAGGAGAAGGGAGTGTGCTGTGGAGGCCAAGGACAGAGAGCATTAAACATTGATTGGATCACAGTGTCACATGTTCTTGAGATATCAAAGAGAGTGAAGACGGAAAAATGTCCCCTTAGGGTTTAGCAACGTGGATGTCATTCGTGACTTTAGTAAGAGTCGCCGTGTGGTAGCCAGGTTAGTATGCGTGTGGTAGCCAGATTTGAATGAGTGTAGTAGCCGGGTTAGAATGAATTGGAGAACGACGAGGAGCTGAGCAGGTGGAGATCACACATGTAGACAACCCTTGGGAGAAGTTTTGCTTTGAAGCAGAAGATGGAGATAGGTCACTGTTTACTTGGAGGATATGGTATAAAAGGAGGCATTTTTTTAAATGGGAGAAATTTGAGCATATTGGAGATCTTAGGGGAATTGTCTGTTTGAGGGAGGAGGTTGAATATATAGGAGAAAGTAGGAATAATTGAGAAGTAAGTTTCTGGGGGTGGGGGCAGAGGAAAATGGGATCCAAAGCATCAAGGGATTGGCCTTACCTGAGAAGCAGGCATCAATCGTACCATAAAGGATCAGGTTGGGGAAAGCACTCAGGATGGGCACAGATGTCTGTAGGTTTCTACGTTTGGTAGCAGAAAGTTGAGGGAGTTCCTGTCTAGTGGCCTCTATTTCATGTATAAAACAGTGGGTGATACGATGTTCTGAGAGTGAGGGGAGAGGTAATGAGTGTTGCGTTAGGGGAGCCCCTGAATATTTGTTGAGGAAACAAATGCTGTGGAGAGTAGAATGAGCTGTGGAAGGAAGTGTGGGAAGCCACGGCTCCTTTTCACTTCATGTTTCAGAAATATTGAAATTTCTCTAATCACTGCACCCCACTCACGCCTCTTCTCTCCTGAACTTTCACCTATGTCGTCACCCCTGCCTGGAACACTCCTGCCACCTTCATCTAATGATTTTTAGTCATCCTCTAGGTCTCAATTTAGATGCACCTCCTCTTACAAGCCCCTTCTGCGGTTAGGTAGAAGAGGTTAGCTGCCCTGGGTATGTTCTTCCGGGGCCATCCTTACCTTGCTCCCCATGGCCCGTGTTGTTGTGGTTGCTTGTCTAACTGGCCACCTCTCCTACTAAAAGGTCAGCTTCCTGAGGTTCAGGGACCACATGGTTAGGGATGATGATAACATGGTTAGCCCTAACCTATAACCTATAGCACGTGGCCTGTCACATAATAGGCACTTGAGGTAAGGTTGCTGAATGACTGCAGTGAACTGACTGTCTTAAGAGAATTGATCACGTGGCTAGAAGGAGGGTGGCACCTGTCTGGGGGAGAGGTGTGGTCTGTTACAAGTGCCGTTTCATTAACTTAGGTACTGGCCACTTGGCAGCAGAGGCAGGAAGGAAAATATCAGAGAGATGACAGATTAAGATTTATTCTTCTCTCTGGGGGCTTGGGTGGCTCAGTTGGTTGAGCGTCTGACTTCGGCTCAGGTCATGATCTCGCGGTTCGTGAGTTCAACCCCGCATCGGGCTGTGTGCTGATAGCTCGGAGCCTGGAGCCTACTTCAGATTCTGTGTCTCTATCTCTCTCTGCCCTTCCCCCTTGCGCTCTCTCTCTCTCTCAAAAATAAATAAACATTAACAACAACAAAAAGATTTATTCTTCTTGGGGTGCCTGGGTGGCTCAGTCAGTTAAGCATCCAACGCTTGATCTCAGCTCAGGTCATGATGTCATGGTTCGAGAGATCGAGCCCCGCATGAGGCTCTACGCTGATGGTGCAGAGCCTGCTTGGGACTCTCTCTCTCTCTCTCTCTCTCTCTCTGTCTTTCTCTCTGCCCCTTCCCTGCTTGTGCTCTCTTTCTCTCCCAAAATAAATAATAAACTTAGGAAAAAAAAGACTTATTCTTCTCTATGTGTGGTAAGTGCTGGGGATGGGGGACACCCATCCCTGCTGTTCCCAGCTGCCTTAACAGCCTGATAGTGCTGCAAGGGGGCTGTTGTAGGTGCTAGGAGGGGGGGGCACTGGCCAAGAGGAACACTGTCATTCCCAGTAAGGCTCTTTGTATGGGACCAAATGTGGTTGTGAGTCTTGGTGACTGATTTCGACTCTCTTATTTAATGTTGCTCATTATTTCAGCAACCTGAAAATAACAGCTGGACTGTGTGGGATGAAAGCAACTTTTTAGTGCAGGCAAACAGATCATGGCAGTTCTCTTGGAGAAATATCACTTGTTAGTTTGCAAAAATAAATCTGCTTTTTTGTCCTCGTTCTTAAAAAATGCCAAATTGCAAGATGTGCGTATGTGTGTAAGATGAGGCCAGGACAAATTTAAACCGGAGGAAATGCTTTACAGCTAGGCTGCCTCCTTCCCCCTCAAAGGCTGATAAGCACAAATGCCATTTCGGCACTGGATTTATGGTTACTTTCGTGTATGCCCTGCAAACTCACTTATCTTCAGGGGGTACTAGTTCATGGAGAAAACAAGTTAGTACTGGGAGGTTCAATTACTCTCCTAAAATATCAATAGCTTAGCAGTAAGAAAGCCAAAACAACAGGCCCTTTTCTATATTGGATGTATTCTCAAGACATCTATAAAGGCTTGCTACAAACAGCAAGAAAGTAATAGCTATGAATGTTACTCAGTGGGAAGGATTGGGAATGGAGGTCCCTCCTCCCAGTCTCCAGTTTGAAACTGTGACTGGTGCTCCATCACTCACAGCGGGAGTTCCTCCGCCTGCATTTCCCCTTCCCTTTGTTTTAATTATGACTATTATTTTTCATGGTGCTGGGAGCATTTTCCAGGTCTTTGGTATAGGATTTCTGTTTTGTCTTGTTTCTGCGGTGACTGTATTCCTTTAGAAGACCCAGCTTTGTGTTTCCTAAAGAGCACCTGCTAAGCTGGGGATTTTAGTGTCTCCTCGTCTGCCTTAGTCCTCTTCAGCAACACAGTAATACAATCAGCTGAAAATCCCCTAGGCTAACTGCATTTTTAGGGTTTCTGTTTCATTCTAAGCTGCTTAGTAAATGTATTTTGGGGGACGTGGGGTTGATTACTGAAATTCCTTCTTTGAAGGTATCTGCCCGCACTGGTAGCTCCCCAGTGAGTTCAGCGTATGGTGAGGATGTGTGTCACGGGAGGCAAAGTATCTGAAAAAGAGCTTGGCTTTGGAGGAGGCCTGACTTTGCCTTTGAGAATACATGGGTCATTGGGTCTTTCTCATGGCTAAAAGAAATTGATTTTTAATGTAACACTAAGTGTTTCCATTAGTTACCTTCATATTTGAAAACAGAAAACAGGGAGAAATGTGGCAAGTCATACATATATCTGGTGTGCAGTTACACAGAACTCTTACATTTCAAAGAAATTATTGATCCCCAAAGAAGTTCTATAGAACAAGCCCCCCTTTTTAACCTATAAATAGTGGTTGAGAAGGGGACTTTGGGGCTAGAGGATATAGGTTCTAGCTATTTGGATTTGGGCAAGCCATTTGACTCTCTTAAGCCTCTGTTTGCCCATCTGTAAATGGAGAAAATAACAGTACTCAATGTATAGGGTTTTTATAAGGATCAAGTGAGATCATGCAGTTAAAGTTTGGCACACTGCCTGACAGTGCTGAATAATTGTTCATGCAATTTAACAGAACTTTTAGCTATTTTTTTCTACATTTGATCTTAGCCAAAAGGCCGAGAAGCGATTAGCTATTTTTTTTTCTAATCCTCTTCCAAGGAAAGTAGATCCAGTTATAGAAACAGGTCTTTGTTTTGCTACACACCTTGATAGTTTGGGGTAAGCAAGTTTGTGATTAGAGATAGAGAGAACTGAATTCCACTACCCACCCCTCTTTCTCACTCGATTACTCCTTTATTTTATTTGGTTTCATAGCATGTATCACTACCTCTTGTGGGTTAAATTGTGTCCCCCCCAAAAGATATCTTGAAATCTATGTTAATTTGCTAGGACCTGCTGTAACAAATACCATACACTGGGGGGCTTAAACAACAGTTTGGCTGGAAGTCAAACTTCAAGATGTAGGCAAAGTTAGTTTCTTCTGAGGAGTCTCTCCTTGGCTTGTAAATGGCTCTCTTCTTCCTCTTTCTTCCCATGGTCTTCCTTCCGCACGTGTCTGTATCCTGTCCCCTCTTCTCATAAGGACACAGGTCATACTGGATTAGGGCCCACCCCAGTAACCTCATTTAACCTTAATTGCCTCTTTAAAGGCACTCTCTCCAAATACATTCACATTCTGAGGTAGGAGGGGGTTAGGACTTCAACTTAAGAATTGTGGGGCGGGGGACACAATTCAGCCCATAACAAAGTCCTAACCTCTGATACCCATGAATATGACCTTATTTGGAAATAGCACCTTTGCAGATGTGATCAAATTAAGATGAAGTTGTACTAGATGAGGGTGGGCCCTAAATCCAATGAGTGATGTTCTCATAAAGAGAGAGTGCTACAGAGACACAGAGGAGACATACAGGGAAGAAAGCCATGTGAAGGCAGAGGCAGAGATTGTAGTTATATTGCCACAAGGCAAGGAATGGGGAGGATTGCTGACCACTACCAACAGCTAGAAGAGGTAAGGAAGGGTTCTTCCTTAGAGACTTCAGAAGGAGCATGGCCTGGCCGAAATCTTGATTTCAGACTTCTGGCCTCCAGAACTGTGAGAGAATAAATTTCTGTTGTTTTTAAGCTATCTAGTTTGTGGCAATTTGTTATGGCAGCCCTGTACAGCTAATACATTATCTGATATTTTATATTTGTTACTTGTCTTCTCTATCTTCCACTGGAATGTAAGTTCCATGAAGGCAGGGACTTGTCTGTCTTGTATTGCCAGCAAAATGGATATGTAATGAATGAATGAATGAATGAATGAGGGAAATTTTCGAAGAAGAGGATGAGGAACAGAGATTTGAGAAAGAAAAAAGGGTAGGAGACACTGAAAAGGCAAACGATCATGAGTCTCAAGTACAGTTGACCCTTGAACAAGATGGATTTGAACTGCACAGGTCCACTTATATATGGATTTTTTCAATAAACATATTGAACAATTTTTTGAAGATTTGTAGCCATTTGAAAAAATTTACAGATGAGACACACACCTAGAAATAGTGAAAATTTTAAGAAAAGGGTCTTATTTTAAGAATACAGCATATAATACATATACAAAATGTGTTATCAGTAAGCTTTCTGGTCAATAGTAGGCTGTTAGTGGTTGAGTTTTTGGGGAGTCAAAAGTTATACATGGATTTTCAACTCTGAGGCAGGTTGGTAGCCCTAAGCCCTGCATGTTCAAGGGTCAACTGTGTACTAATCTAATACTGGGTGGAATTCTGGTGGAGCTGGTTAAGGGGTTGAGTCCAGGTTTATATGGCAAGAGGTAGAGACAAAATATGGAAATTGGGGCCACAGGGACACTGGGAGCTTAAACCTCTAGTGAACAGAAAAGGAAGGGATTGCATTGGACTTTCATGGGTCATAGAAATAGCAAGGCCCAAACCAATTACACCTAGATCCCCAAGGAGCAAGAAGGCCAGCTGACATCTGGTTTACAGTTAAGACATGTAGTCTCCTAGATTTATCCTTCATGTCTCCTACATTTTCCCATGACATATATCTTTTTATCAATTTCCTCTGACTTTGAGGGAAATTTTTCAAACTCATTCTAATTCTCTAGTTTAGTTCTCTGCAGTAGTCCATCTAGCTCCAGTATATTTTATTTTCATCAGAAAGCAATCTTTCTTGACCTTAGGTGGTTCTGTTTTTAGAAATGAAATGGCATTTCCAATTTTAATATAAATCCAAAAGATAGATTTTTATATTATTCTCCTTTACTTTTTATAAGAGGTTCCTTAAAATTTTTTTGTTCCAAATCCTTGTAGGGTCTTTATATTTTGGCCTCTTGACTCTCTCTTCATCCAGTAAGATTTTTCCATTTGTTCTTCCTGATATCTATGCTTAACAGTTACTGGGATTGACATGTGTGTCCCAGTGTAATGTTTTAATCTAAGACACAAAGAAAAGTTTATATTTTCTATTGTTTTCCTTTGATAAATAGGGATTTAATTTTACTGGAGGGAATAAAGGAGACAGACATGGGGCAAGGAAGCTGCAATATAATGATGTATAAGAAATATATATTTGGTCGTTCAGATGACCAAAATATACTTCTCAGATATGTTTGGTCTTTATCCACAGTTCCTGAAAATGCTCCAGAGCCATGAAGGTAAAGTAAGTGTTTTATGATTAATGAAAGTGATTTTTAGACCCCACCCAAGGTGGAGGCTGGTTAGTAGGAGGACCAGCCCTTTGTCTAACCACTTTTGTGGAGGGGAGAGAGGCTGGAGGTTGAAACAGCCAGTGACCTGATCAATCATGACCGTGTAACGAAGCCTCCATAAAAATTCAAGAGGACAGCTTTTTGGTCCTTTTTTGAGAGAGTTTTACATAAACATTTTTATGTGCCACTGAGCTGGGCTCCAAGCTCTGCGAGGACAGATGTTCTTTGTTCGGGACCTTGCCCTGTGCATCTGGTTTCATCTGGCTTTTGAATGGTATCCTTTATCTTATCCTTTAAAAAACTGGTAAATGTAAGCATTTCCCTTAGTTCTGTGAGCTGTTCCAGCAAATTAATTGAACCTGAGGAGGTCACTGGAACCTCCAATCTGTAGAAGGTTGGTCAGTAACACAGGTAACGACCTGGGGTTTGTAACTGGCATCTGAAGTGGGAGATGGCGGGCAGTCAAGGATTGAATGCTTGACCAGTGGAATCTGATGCTAGTGTCAGAATTGAATTGAATTCTCAGACTCTCTGCTGGTGTTTGAGAATTGCTTGGTATTATGTAGGAGCAACCCCCCCACCAAATTGGAATTGGGTCTGGGAACTTTAAAAGAAAAGCAAACTGCTAGGCCAAGTGTTTTCTCTTCCATGTTTTTTGTAGCAAATGGTGGGTCCTGACCCACTTCTTCCAAGATCACAGTTGTCCTTGTTAACATTCCTCTAGCACAGTGCCCTTGCTTTTCTCAGCCCCTTTGTCTATCCAAGCTGAGCCTGATAGTGATGTCCACTGGTTTCTCTCTGCCCCACATACAGCTACTTGCATACTTCTGGAAATGCTTGGGTTTTCTCGTTCTCGTGTAGTCCATAGTTTACCTTTTCCCATTTAGAGCTGCTCTGACTTTGGGAGCTTCTGCGAAATTGTATCCATTATTTCCCATATATTGGCCCACTGATAAATCCTGTGCTTAACCCACCCATCTGCATAACATGCCACCCTTCCATGTTTCCCAGGATTGATACAGATTTTCTCATATTTTCTATTTCTTTGATTATCATAGTAGGAATTTGGGAAAGAAAGAAGTTAACTGCTTAGCATCAAGTTGCTATCTTGAAACAAAATTGAGAAAATGATAGGACAACTGGAGATTTTACAGAGGAGGTGGGTCTTAGAGGGTGGAAGGGGGCACACATGATCTGGGGTTAGAAAGTTCTGGGTTTTAATCCCAGTTTGGCCTTTTTTTTGGTTATGTGCCTTCAGCTGTTTGATCTTTCAGTGTCGGTGTTTCTTTCTTACATCTCTGTGATCTTTAAGAATGGAAAACATTTGTCTAGACAGAAAGGAAGAGAGAGGGCATAAGTTGTTGATATCAAGAACAAAGGCACAAACATTGGAATGAGGGTGATCTATAGGGATAAGAACAAGGTGAGATATTGCAAATGTTGTGGTTGACTTTTCCACAGCCATTCCCTCTTTTTCCAGGCCAGAAGACCCAGTTTCTTTTTCCAGGTGTTTATGTTCCTTTATACAGCCCTGGTGGTCCCTCTTCTCTTGCCAAGTTTGGATATAGATATGTGATACAGTAGCTAGGGAGTCATGAGGGGACATTTTGGGGACTTCTGGGAAAGCTCTACTTGTCTAGAAGACAACAAGAGGCAGAAATGCCTTCTCTTCTTGCCCTGGTCATTGCTGTGTGTGATGTCTTGAGCAGAGGAGTGTGATCCTGAGGACAGGCTCTCTGATGAGGGTGGGCTTTTGGGTTTGGGATTTTAGAGAGGAGAGGAAGAAACCAGGGTACCTGATGATGTTGTGAAGACACTGAATAAATCTTCTAATTTCTGTCTCTCTAGACTTCTTCACTTAAGAAAGCCAATGGAACGGTGTGGATTTTCTTTTTTTATTTGTAAGCCAAAGCATATAAAATAATGCAAGAGAGATGATTTGATATTTGGCTGGCCTAGGAAATAAATGTGGGTAGGGCAGAGGGACGAATAAATACCATTAAGAGCTTTAAAGACCAGATAGAAGAGTTGAAGTTTGGTGTGGTAGATCAGAGAGAGCTGCAGAAAGCTTCTGAATAAACTGAAGTTGGTCGATGTAGCATTTTAAGCAAGATTTATTTGACAATGAATGATATGATGCCTAAAGTAATGAGTCAAAGAGTGTGGACTTAAGACTAGCTAAAAAATTTGGCAGTGGGCCGAGTGTAAAACACTAGGCACCGCGCCAGAGTGTTGTATGAGGGGAAATCGCTGTATTCTTTTGCTTTTGTTTTTCCTTCTTTTCTCTTTTCTCCTGCAAGGCCTGGTGGAGAAGAACTTCCTTTCAGTGAGACAGGACGTGTATTATTTGGGCAAAGTCTTCTGTATAAGAGATGTTATTGAGAAGCAGCTTGCTGGCTTATCAAGAAGAGAGATAAAGGAATGGGAGATGGAGAAATAAGGAAGAATTCTTTCTGAGATACCAACAGCAGGGTGCCTGGCTCCACCGTCTGAACCTGTTCAGTGTGCTGCATTCACTGGGATGGCAGAACCTAAGGGGAAGGAGAAATTGATACTCCCTGATGGCAGTTGGGGGCGTCCAGCAGCATGACATCTGCTCCTTAGCCTGAGAAGCCTCTCAGATGGGAGCATTTACTCTATAGACTCTGGACACCTCCATGTATACTGACCTGTGTGATATCCTTTTCTAAAGAAAATATATTTCTACGTAATTCTTAGCTCCACATGAAAGCCTATAAAATAGAGTCCTCTACTCCGGTGCCACATTAAGCTAGTCTGATACTTGAATATTTGGATTTAAGATAAATTAAAATAGCGTTTCCATTGTAAAAATGTTCACCAACAGGTTACTTTAAATAGTAACTTTTTCTGGTGTACGTTAGAATATAATTAAATTTTCAGTTGACTTTACTAGCAACATGCCTCTTTTGTAAACTCCAACTGCAAAGAAAGTTATTTTCATGCTTGGTAAAGACGCATTGTTCTAAATAATGATTACAATGGAGAAATGAGAAGACACACACAGCTTTTACCCAGCAGGGAGTGTATTTTGAGACTCAGTAAATTTAAGCTAATCTGATTTTTTTTTTAAAAAAGCACAGTTTCTTCTCTATACAAATTGTATCAGTTAGAGATTGCGTTTGGCAGAAAATCCCAGAAGAGCTGACAAACAGTGGTTTAACAATTAATGGGATTATTTGTCTGATGCTTCAGGAGTGTGAGAGGAAACAGCTTGAGAAGAATACCATCAAGGAAGGTAATTCTTCCTGTCCTCTGGTAGCACCCTCATAACCAATGGCTGTTTTACTTTGAGCACTACCAAAGATCCAGACAAGTGGAAGAAGAAAGTTGGAAGGAAGCACCATTTGACTTTTACTTGTGTTTCACTGCATGGGACTGAGTCCCATGGTCACTGCTAGAGGTGAGAGAGTCTGAGAAGATGAGTTTTCAGCTGTCCTGACTTTATAGTAAAAGAAGATAAACAATAAAGGGTTGGAACGATATTGAACTGGACAATTCACAGTTGATGGTTCGATATGTTAGTTACTTTGAGAGAAGATGGGATGTCGTACAAATTTCAGATGGCACACTGGCTAGATTTTGACACAGTGGCCCTTAAAATACACTTATATGGTGTATTAGTCTGGCGTTGGTCAATAAAACAGAGCTATTCTAAATAATTTGGGAATAAAGTGGTTTAATCTAGGAATAAGAGCTTAGGTGAGTATTGAGAAAGTGAGAACGAAGGTCAGGAAGCTGTGGCCTCCAGGAGGCCAACAAAGCAGACCATGGAGACTTCAGCCAAAAGCAGTGAAGTGAGTTTGTCTGAAAAGCTTTGTGTAATTAGTGTGATCCTCAGAGTCTCTGAGAAGCTCCCATCTCCTGGCAGGAGCTACGAGGGAAGGGTTTTCCGGGGGGAATGGGAGCCCTGAACACACAGTTTTGCCCTGCAGGAAAAAGACAGTGGGGCAGAAGTACTCCGGATATTTTGTTTCTCCTGCCCTCCAGGCTTTGCCTGTGCCTGCCATTGGTTGAACTAAGCCAGAAAAGCCGGTTGCCTGCAGGGCTCTGCCTCTCTGTGATCTGGAACACAGCAGGGAAGTACAAGAAACGGATCTGAAAGCAAACAAAAAATGACTGGTACAGTATGTGTACCATCACAGTGTGATGCTTCGAGGGGTCTATGTGAACTGGCATTGGTCCTGATGCTTCCGCATGCCCTTTACATTTTGCAGAATCCTGGGGACCTAGGTTTTGACCTCCCAGGGTCATGTCCTGGCAGGGTTGTGGCTCGGCTGTTTGGCCCTGTGTTCGGTCCATGCTGTTTTTACGTTGCCCTTGTGGCCCAAAAAGCCAGGCTCTGGTAGAATCAATGCTTAGCAAGAGTGCACTTGTGCTGACTCTGTTGGTCCAGTTTGAGTTCCTTAACAAGTGGGGTAACTTGCAGAGATGAAGAAGGATATTTAAGATCTAGAGACAAGGGCTATTTCAGTTTTCCTTTAAAAAATACCAAGGTAGATGTAGAAGTTTTAGTATCGGTTGGGGAACAGGTCCTTAGTCGAAGAGTTATTTGATCTGTTGAAGAATCTTTTATAAACTTTGTAATACTGAACTAAGTTTACTTAGGAATTTAGATGCTAGAACACTGTATGCACCTGGGGAAGTTGATCTCTGTGGCATTGCCAAGCGCTTCAGACTGGTTTTCATCATTTATCTTAACATCTGTAACTGGCAAAGTGATTTTATTGACTGTCTTCATGCTAGGTTATCTAAAGGCAGCAATATCTGATTTTCCTGGTGAGCATTCTTAATGTTCAACTTGTCTTTGGGACATGTATGGAATGCGAAATTGGAATCCTGAGCCTTGTTGGTAAGTTAATTCATTTACACTCAAATTCAGCTTTACACACGTGTCTGTACATTTGACAGATGCATAAAAACATCCTATAGTACATTATGGTAAATGAGATAAATCAGACAGAGGAAGACAAGTACTGTATGATCTCACACTCATGTGTGGAATCTAAAAAAGCCGAACTCATTGAAACAGAGGTAGAGTGGTAGTCACCAGGGGCTGGGGGCGGGGTAGAGGAAGTGAGGAGATGTTGTTTAAGCATACAGACTTGCAACCAGTAAATAAATAAGTCCTGGAGAGCTAATATACAGCATAGTGATCATAGACAACGATACTATAATATAAATTTCAAAGTTACCAAGAGGCTAGATCTAAATTGTTCCCAGCACAAAGAAGAAATGATCATTGTGTGATGTGATAGAGGTGTTAGTTAACGCCACGGTGGTAGTCGTATTGCGGTATATAAATGTGTCAAATCAACATGTCATACACCTAAACTCACACAATATCATATGTCAGTTGTATCTCAGTTTCAAGAAAATGGCCTATAGTGGATAATGTCAGTGCTATATCCAGATGCAAAGAAAACTCTTTTAAACCTTTAACCTCCAACTACTGGCACCTGTGGCTCGTTCTCTGCAGCCTGCCCCCAATTTTGCCGCTCACATGTAGAGAGAGAGAACTGCCTGGGAATTTGTGTTCCCTGGGGTGGCTCTCAGCTTGTGGGGGCTAGAGTTTGAATACACAGGCTCCCTTACCTCTCTGGTCAGGGTAACTCAGGAGGAACTTGGGCCCCAGAGTCCCCCTGCAGGATCAGGCTGATGTGACTCTCTGGAACCTGCTGGAGACCACCTCCTTGTTTGGCCTTGGAATTCCAATGACTGTGTGATCGATTACTGCAATGACTCAGCAGCTGAAAACAACAGTAGTGTTTTAATACACAGTTTCTGAGGGGCGGGAATCTGAGAATGGCTGAGCTGGTGCTTCTGACTCTGAAGTGTCAGCTGGGAATGTGGTCATCTGAAGCTGGAGAGTCTGCTTCGGGGGTCGTTCACGTGGCTATTGGCTGGAGACCTCAAGCCCTTGCCTGAAGTGTGCCTTTATGCAGGGCTGCTTAGTGCCTCAAGACATGGCAGCTGGATCCTTTCAGAGCTAGTGAGAGGGAGAGAGCAAGTGAGAGTGCACGCAGGACCAAGGTGGCAGTCTTTTATACCTTAATCTTGGAAATGATACACCGTCACCTCTCTTGTGTTCTGTTGCACATAGAAACCATCCCTGGTACACTACGGGAGAGGGCTGTACAAGGGCATGCATGCCAGGAGGTGGGAACCACTGGGAACCATCTCGAGGGCTGTCACAGTTTCTTTTCCTTCCCTGTTTCTTGCTCTCTCCTCTCCTTGACTGGTTTCCTATGGCAGCTTTTTCTTAATAAATTACTTATACACTAATTCTTGTCTTAGGATCTGTTTCTGGGGAGGCTGGCCTAAATTCATGCTAATTGTTTGTCTAAAACAGGGAAGCAAGCTACAGTCTGTGGCCCAAATCCAGCGTGTGGCCTGTTTCACTGCAGCTTGCAAGCTAAGCATGGCTTTAATGTTTATAAATGAGTGAAGAAATCAAACGAAGCACATTTTTTTGTAAAATAGTAAAGTTTTCATAGTATCTGGAAATTACATGAAACTCAAACTTCATCCACAAATAAGGTTTTACTGGAACATATTTCTTTATGTTTTGCCTGTGGCTGCTGTCACACTTCAGTAACAGAGTTAAACAGTTGAGACAATTGCCACTTGGCCTTCAATATTTGTTCTCTGGCTCTTTACAGAAGAAGTTTGCTGAGCCGTAGTGTGAAGTGAACCAGCTTTGTGTGGTTTGTTCCATTCTGAGCATGTTCAAGGCTTTGGCACCACTGGCCCAACTTGACCATCAGTCTGTAGGTCTTTCCACTGTCCTTTTGTCATTCCAGGGAGAAATGAAAATGAAGTATTTAGGATTTTCCAGCCCCACTCTTCTGTAAGGTGAGGGAAGGGCTGGATCTTTCTGTTGTGGGGGTCTCGTAGAAGAAACAAAGCTCTTGCTCAGTTTTCAGTGTGTGTCAGTTGTCAAAACACTAAAGGACTCTGGCTTGATTCTGAGAAGAGGGGTTTTTTTTTTTGTTATATTAATAGGAATTTTACATAACTTAGAGAGCAACCCTTCAAATATCGTTGATTTTACCATTTCATGTCCTGAAATTTATTTCTAGAAGGAGGTAGAATTTGATTGCGTTGGACCTTTGGGAAATTTGGTGATAATGAGATGCAATCCGATATCGGCGTCTGCATATTAGGATTATAGACAAGGGGTAAATTAGCCAACTGAAAAATGTGTTATGTCAATAAGATGCTCGTTCGCATTCATTCTCTCAATATCTTCACCCAGGCCTCTGAGGCAGGTGAGGTAGACTCAATTCCTATTTTACTGATGAGGGAATGGATAAAACGCTGGATTAAAACTTAGCTAATTACATGGTGGTGAAGCTAGGGCGAGAATCTAGACCTCTTGACTTTTAACCAGTGTTCTTTCTACTCAACCACTTGACTGTTCACTGTGCGCTGAGCATTGTATGAAGCACAGTGGGGACTTACAATGAAATAATACTTACAATAGTACTTACATTTAAATGCCACTTTAAACTCCCCCCTCCCACAAACATTTATTTTCTCCACTGAAATTAGTATATATTAGATTACTCTTGTTCATGCTGTCTTATTTAGAGGCTGTCAAGTGAATTTCCATACTCTTGAATTTCACATTGTAATCGATGTAACACAATTGGTATCTAGAGGAGAAACCTTTTATCTCTTAACTCCTCCTTTATCGGTTCCGGGTTCCCTATGAAATCGAGCTAACGCAAGAAACCGGTTGTAATTGTAGGCTTTGACTAATAACTCTATGTGCAAAGGATATTTCAGACACTTTTAAAGTTAAAATGGGGAAACAACTTCTTGGTTTGACACATCATATGGGTTTTCAAAGGATGAGAAGCAACAGTTTCAGTGACACTGGAAAAAGTGCTTCACGGGAGAGGCTCAGGGTGAAAGCTCGCCTCATTACCTACCTGGTAAAGAGGGAAAGCAATGTAAAGAATTTATCTCTATAGTTTATCTTGACATTTTGAAGATGTGCAAAGTCTTTTTTCTGATTCTAAACTTAGTATGTGCTCATTGTAAAAAATGTGGAAACTGCAGAAAGTTGATAAGTCTTCTCCGTGGACTACCCAAGGGCATTTGCTATAGATTAACATTTTCGTGTATTTCCTTCTAGGTAGTTTTTCCTCTCAGACTATACACACTTGGCTGAGTCGTTGAAGTTGTCTCTCCTAGGTTTTAGCACACAGAGTCTGCTTGGACCCTGGGAAGAAAAGCTGTAATGCCTTTCTCTCTTTTACAAGAATTTCAGTCCTTGTCTAACAGGAAGTACTTTTTCACCGAAGACGGCCTCCCATCATGTGTTAGTATTTTATGCTTACGAAGCATCGTTTTTCTTCTCTTTAGGATTAAGAGTTCTGTAAGATGACTAGAGAGGTCATTCTTTTCCCAGTACCGCAAGAATACTTTGGACTGATAGCCCTGAAAAGAGAATAAAACCGTTTATTTTTTTGTTTTTTTTTAAGTTTTAATTTTAATTCCAGTATAGTTAACATACGGTGTTACATTCAGCTGTACAGTATAATGATTCAGCACTTCTGTACATCACCCACTGCTCATCACAACAAGTGCTCTCCTTAATGCCCATCACCTATTTCACCCGTCTCCCTTCCCGCTCCCCTCTGGTAACCATCGGTGTGTTCTCTGTAGTTAAGAGTCTGTTTCTTTTCCCCCCTTTGCTTATTTGTTTTGTTTCTTCAGTTCCACATATGAGTGAAATCATATGGTATTTGCCTTTCTCTGACTGACTTACCTCGCTTAGCGTCATGCCCCCTAGCTCCATCCATGTCATTGCAAATGGCAAGATTTCAGATTTCATCATTTTTTTTTATTAAAGCCATTTTTAAAAATTTTATTTTGCCTTTAATCCCACTTAAATATTCTGTTGATGCATTTTGAACTTCTTTTATTTTCATAGTGAATCATTTAAAAGAGAGATCATCATGGACTTTTCCAGAATGAATGGCAAATTCTCTCCTTTGTAGGGGCTTCCTTTTTTAACTACTAATTTTCTTTTATGGTCTCTTATAAATATTCAGTGTGTTGAATTTTTTATTTTTTGCATAGAAAATCAAAGTCAGTGTTAGGGGACACACATACATCTGCATACACACACACATCTTCCGTATAGTGTTTGCGCGGTTGGTGGCCATGATCTGATATTCCTAAGTATAAACTCTTTGAAGCCTGTGTTTTTTAATAAGGCTATATCCCTCATTTTGTGTATGAGGTTCTTAAGAGATTTTCTCCCCTCAATCCCCACCCCTCTATGCACTTCCATGGAGGGTAAGCATCTATCTTTCCTGTTTGTGAGTACGTGTATCACCGAAGATCAGTTCACCAATAGCATGGCAAGGATTCTACTGCAATGCAAAAGAGTGTGGTGGCAAAGTTTGAAAAACTTGGGGCAATAATTATGGATAATTACACATGAGGGAAGAACTCACATGTGTCCTTAGGCCTTTGAGGTATAGATGGAAGATCTCCAATAGTTTCTATTATACCCCCATAAGGCTTAGTGTCAGCGTGACTTACAAGTGCCATTTTCTTTGGCTAGCATTTCCTCCTCCTCCTGCTAGTGGTCTTTACTCACATGGTTCCCATCCTTGCGAAAGAAATATCGAAAGACAAATGTTTGAATTCACATACTAATTTAGTGAAGCAAGATGAAGACTCAAATGAGTGTTTGTTTGACGTTAGTCTTTTACGGTTGCCAAGCCATCTGCCTCATTCAGCAATGGTCTCATTATTTTTCCAGCTTATTCTGCATTTTGTTGACAGATTTATTTAATGGATTTTTCAGTTGCTGTTTGCCAATCTTGCTCCCTCTTTCCGAAAGCACCCAACACAACAAGAAATTATCTGTGATGGTCTTCCTGCATTCAGATACTGTCCATAGGAGCCAGGTGGAGTCAGTTGGGAAGTCGAGTTACTACTTTAGATGGAGACGTCTTTCAAGGAAGAGAGTTGACAGTTTAGTCTGGGAAAGAAGCTCTCCAGAGGTCATTCTGCTTCATGTGTGTGAGTTGTTTCAATAGCCGGTGAGTCCAATTCTGTGGAGTAAGTTGCCAACATCTTACTAGCTTTGTTAGCCCTGGGTCCTCTTACAGCTTAGGAGTTAGTATCTTACCCCTGCCGGAGCATGTGACTATGCTGGTTGCTAGAATCAGGACAATTATATTTATCATCTGTAGAGGTATTTAAAATATTTTAGTATTGGGGCACCTGGGTGGCTGAGCCGGTTAAGCATCTGCCTTCAGCTCAGGTCATGATCTCACAGTTCGTGGGTTTGAGCCCCGCATCTGGCTCTGTGCTGACAGCTCAGAGCCTGGAGCCTGCTTTCAGATTCTGTGTCTCCTTCTCTCTCTGCCCCTCTCCCACTCATGCTCTGTCTCTGTCTCTCTCTCAAAAATAAACATTAAAAAATTAAAATATATTTGTATTGACATTTACTTATACCCCATTTACTTCTAAAAACGTACTAAGACAGGTCACATGGAATCAAACTGAAAGTAGGATAATTATGAGGAAAACATAGGATCCCCAAAGTTAGAGAGGTTAATTAAAAAACAGTAATTTAAAATTATTATTAGTGACATAAATTTGGAAGTTAAGGATCTGTGACACACATATGATAAACTTATTTCTGAAAAGGATAATATAATACAAATTGTTAAAATAGATTTAACGACCTCTCTGAAACCTTATTTACAAGGTAGAAATGGGGTATCATAAAGCGAATGATGGCTTCCATGGGAGAGATAGGTGTCGTTTCATTTATACTTTCCTTCTGGAGGAGGCCAGACAGGAAATTAATTCTCCTTTAGGGAAAGGAGGCCTGAAATGGTGGAGAGTCCCCCACCCCCTCCACTGTCTTCCCTCTGGACAACTGAGGGAGGCAAAGTCAAATGAAAATGGAGAAGCCCATATTCTCGTTATTTTCTTTGAGAGTGATGTTATTGCGGTTTAACAATTTCTACCTCAAAATCCACAGATCTCTAGAGAGTCTTAAGTTCTCCATCATGTGTATCTGATGGCGTACTAGTGAGGGAGAAGTGATTTTGGATCGAGGGACTTTTGGGGGGAAGGATAACCACTGCTGGGTGTCCTGAAGATTGGGGCTTTGGAGAGTCATAGGTCATTAAGAGGACAGGAAATGGAAGAAAAGGAATGGGTTTGCATAAGAGCAGGATGGGGAAGAGGTGAAAGGAAAAGTGATTTAGAAAGGAAGGAAAGACTCCCGTGAAGAGTCTGCTTTGCACTTTTGCCTCAGGCCTTGGAGAGAGAGAGCTGCATTTAGTCTTGTGTGATACTGAGAATGTGCTCACCGCGGCCCTTTGAATAGTGCCAGAGGGCCTCCACCTTCGCACTGTGAGGCAAATTAGCCAGGTGGTCAGCTGCTCTGTACAGAACTGTTCAGAAAATGAGGTGGCTCAAACCAGCCACTGGTTGTCTGACTGTATTTCCTGGAAATAGATTCTGGCAGTCTTTGAATTGGACGAAGACCCCACATTGGAAAGGTGTCAGCAGCCTGCGTGCACGCTGCTTAGCCCCTTCCTTTCAATTCGGGAGCCCCGGGTGACCCGCCTAATACGTTATTACTCTCAGGCATCAGTCCAACAACGCAACGCCTGATGGATGAAGAGCGTTAGGGTTTTGACAGAGGAGTAGCCTCAGTACTGCTTACGTCCGCTCAAGAAGCAGCCTGGACACCGCCACCCCTGGGAGCTCAGTGAGGGAGCTGCGGGCTGATGATCTGTTGGCTGGCAGCACCAGTGCCTTGCTGGATGCCGCTGGTGGACTTTCGAGCACAACAGAGGCTGTGTTGCTTAAGGCTGTTTGTTCGTGGCTCGCCTCCCTGTATAGTTCTCTTTTTCATGCTGCGGAGTTGTTTTTATTCCCTCTGCAGCCAGAAACATACAGGGATATGAAACAAAGTTTTCTGGGTTTAAGGGAAGAATGAAGAGTGTCACTTGGGAGATTGTGAAAAAAATATCCAAGTAAAGCAGGTCTCATCACACGTAAGTCCTAAGCAGTACTCTAAGGACTGAGAACAGACCATGTTTATCTTCACGTGACCCAGTTTTCCATGTAGTTTGTGTTTCAGTTCTGGAACTTTATATAAATTCAAGAAGAAAGAAAGAAAAGAGAAAGAAAGAAAGAGGAAAGGGAAAAGAAAAAAGAAAACAAAGTCTCTCTCTCTCTCTATATATATATACACACATATATATGTGTATGTATGTATATATATACACATATGTATGTGTGTATATATATGTGTGTATATGTATATTTGTGTATATATATGGACTCATACATCTAATTGAGTTATGGAGTCAGAATCGACATACATTACATCCAGAATAAAAACTGAATTTAAAAAACCAGAGGTTTTCAGACTATTTCTGCTTTATGTCTATATTATATTCATATAATATATGAGTTGGTAGAGTGAGGTATGTAATGTCTGAAATGGTGGAGTGGGGAAAGAAGCCCTACCAGATGGTGGCACCATCTGCAAGAACAAAGTTCTAGGATCTTTAACTCTTGAGTGGGAAAAAGTCAGAATCTAGTCCTATACTTATTCCTTTCAAGTATGTTGGTCAAAGGTTTGATAGGCAACTGAGAATTTTTCTAAAGAGGTTCTGCTTGACTAAGGATATTGACCATCTACCATTAGGTAAAATTTAATTCAGTCGGATGGAAAACAGGTTTTAGCCCAATGGCTGAAGGTAATTGCATTTTTCAGGAAATTTGAATTATTCTGTGTGAAGGTGTGATTCCTAGGGAATGGGGAGGGGGGCTTCCAAAGTTGACTGTCAGGTAGATTCATAGACTGCTTACACATCCAAGGCTTTAGACGTGGTCAAACTCCATAACTTTACTAAATAACATGGTCCTTGTTGTTCTTAGTTTTTTTTTTTCTCTATTCCACTTCTTCTCGGATCTATTGTCTATCCCTCTCTGCCCTGCCCTGGGTCCTAGAAGCCGACCACCAAGGCCTATATCACTCAAGCTCCCTTTCCAGTTGGCCTGTTGGGTTTACCCAATGAGAGACCCCAGTAGGAAGATAGAGGAGAGAAATGATGTTTCCAAAGTTTTGAGTTGTGATATTGGCTTTGGGTCATTCTTTCATGATGACAGCTCCTTCAAGTAAAGTCCCCTTCTCACTAGGTCCCTCTGATGCCATCACTTCTTCCTCTTGTATCTTCAGGATAGGGCAGAAACAGCTTCACATTATTGTTAAAGTCTGGGTGTTCAAACACTTCTGACTGATAGCCTTTACCTTTCAATGCTTTTGGAAGTCTCTTGAGCTACCTAACTTGACTTTTTTTTCCCTGCGGAGACCTTGACAGATATAAATGTGAACTAACTTTTTGAAGACCACCATGTAAATGGTAAAACTCCTCCCAGGACTCCTGATTTTTTGGTATGTGTGTGACATCCCTGCCTGTTTGTTCTTTTTTAGGAAGCTCTTGAAGGAAAGGTTTTGAGGCTTCATAAGCCATAAATGCATTTTTATCTGGGTCGGCCCTGGGTAGTACTTCTGTCCATGGTACTAAAGCCTTGCAAGAAAGAATCCGTTCTGGGGCATTCTGTTTGCTCTGGCTCCAAACTGCATTGCACGTCTAGCCTGGATGTAAAAGAAGACAGTGTGGCACACGCGAGGATGGTGAAACAGTGGGCAGATGCACTGGGATGAGAGACAGAGTGGTTTACCACTGTAGAGGGATTCGTGCAGTTCTTTTTCCTACCTAAATTTTTTATGTTTAAGGCCCCATTTACATACAGTAAAATTCACCCTTGCGGTATGAGTTTTGACTCCCCTCTGTGAGTTTTGACAAACACATGCAGTCATATAACCTCCTTCACAATTGAGATATAAAAACAATTCCATCGCTCCAGATAATTCCATCCAGCTGCCCATTTGTAGTTAGCCCCTCCCTGCACCTGCAACCCCTGTCAACCACAGATCGGGTTTCTGGTCTCACACTCTGGCCTTATCCAGGATGTCATTATAAATGGATTCATACAGTATGTGGCTTTTGAGTGTCTGGCTTCTTTCACTTAGGAGAAGACTGCTGGGAGTCATCCACGTTTTCGCCTATCTTGGGGGTTTGTTACATTTTGTTACTGACCCATGTTCCTTTCTATTTATGTACCGCAGTGTGTTTACTATCCATTCCCCATCTCCCGGGGAGGGAAATTGTACTTGTTTCCAGTTTGGGGATATTCTAAGTAAAGCTGCTGTAAAGTAGTCATGCACAGGTTTTTGTGTGAGCGTAGATTTCCATTTCAACCGGAGTGGGATTGCTGGGTCATATGATCAGTATATACCCCGCTTAATAAGAAACTGCCATACTGTTTCCCACAGTGTCTATCATTTTGCATCCCCACAGTTGTGTTAACTTTTGTTTTTAAAGAGTGGCAGACATTAGAACCATACACGTGAATATTTTCTTAAAATGTATTTTAGACAGAAATGATTTGACAAAACCCGTTTATGTTTTCTTTCTTTCACAATGCTTGGCAAATACTGCAGTGAGTTTTCCGAGCCTGATCTTACTAGGTTCTGCTCTTTCAGAAGACAAGTACACCTATGGGAAGAGAGCTTTTTGGGCCACCAGGACATAAGGCAGGTGATGAGTAGCATGACGCACAGCCGAGGAGCCTTTGAGAGTGAGTCCCCATTCTCAGTGAAGGTGTCCTGATCACTAGAAATACACAAAACGTTGGGCCCTCCTCCTTAGTGTGGGAAATAGGAAAGGCAGAGTATGGAAAATGATGGTGGTGACATGAGGACTCTTCCCTTGTCATTTGTCTGTGGCAGAGTTGTTAGGAGATGTCCAGGTGCTTGGAATGCAGGGGGCGCCCAGCTAGTCTGTTTCTTAGTTTGAAGCAGCCTATTGATTTTGCTGTTGTTGAGCTCCAAGGCCAGTGAGATGGATAGCGCATGTTAACAACAAAGCACAGCAGTCTCTCCTTCCTGTGACCTGCCGCTGCTGCTGTGTAGGGGGTAGCTGCCTAGTAGATGTGAATAATTGATTTTTCAGCTGGCGCCCCGGCGTCAGTCATTTTCATCAGTCAGCAGGTGAGGACATTCTGCAGCTTCTGACTGTCCCTGGCTCGGAGCATGTGACAGCTTTGCTTAAGAAGGCCCGCGATGCAGTGACTGTTAATTGCCTGCACTTATGAAGTGAGTCTTCCTGAGCTCTCATCCTCTCTCCTCAAACCCATTTGCGAGTATTTATTACCGGGCTGCTTTTTTCCCCTTGACTTGGATTGGCTGATGAGCTCTGGGGAGCTGTGATTTGCCATCTCTATCGTTATTTTCAGCTCTCAGATGACTGGGGATTGGAAAGCAGACCAGGCAAAGAATGTGGTGTTGGAGGCCATGGGGCACTGACCGCTGGGTCATTCTGAGGATCAAATAGCCCTTACTGTGTAACAGTAAATGTTCTCCTTGTGCTTCTAGCAAAATGAGTCACATAGGTGTTCACTGAGATGAGGAACAGGAAAGTCTTCTTGTCTGTAGCTGTTCTAAAGGGAATCGCTTTAGGGCTTGGGAAGTTTCAGTGCTCTAAACTTCTAGAAATAAGGTCATTGGCTTTTTCATAATTATAGAAGTGATGTGTTAAGAGTTCTACACAGGCTAAAGTATGACATTACAAAGATTTAAAAAAAAATCCTCCATGACCCTATGTATACACAGATTGTAAAAATAGGATTATTCTGTTTCAACAGTTTTGTAAACCTACTGTTTTCCTTAACAGTATCTCATGACTGTCTTTCCATGTCAGGTAATGGAAGTATACGTCATCTTTTTTAGGGGTGCCTGGGTGGCTCAGTCTGTTAAGCGTCTGACTCTTGATTTGGGCTCACGTCATGATCTCACAATTCATGAGACTGAGCCCTGCGTCGGGCTCCATGCTAATAGCCAGAGCCTGCTTGGGATTCTGTCTCTCTCTCTCTCTCTGCCTCTCTCTCTCTCTCTTTCTCAAAATAAATAAATAAATTCAAAAATAAAAGCGAAATAATTTTCCATATAGAGAGGTATCACAGCTAATTTAATCAATTTTCCATTTTCATTGTATTTTAATAAATATTATAAACAGTGCAATAATAATTTTCTTTAACCCGCATCTGCCTGTCTGATTATGTCTTTGGGAAAGTTACTAGAAGTAACCAAATTGTTGGTTCAAATTGTATGCATATTTGAGTGGTTGAATGGCATACCTATATCAAAACTATCCTCCAGGAATATTTTATCAATTTATCTTCCTACCACCAAGGAGATAATGTCCATGGGTATTATCATTCTTTTGTCTTTGCTAAACTGGCTAGGAGACAAATGGTATCTCGTTAGAGTTCTTATGATGCCTAGTGAGGATGAACATTTTTCATATTTTATAGGCCATTTACATTTCCTTTTTGTGAATTGCTTGGTCATAGCCCTTGTCCCTAGAAAATGGTATATTTTTCTGTTTCTTTTTTATTTGTAAGAGTTCTTAACATATCAATGACATGAAGCCTTTTTCATATTTATTTTGCTCATGTTTTCCAGGTTTTCTGTAGAGCCTCGTAATTCAGAACGTACACCTTGGAGCCAACACTGTTTGGATTCAAATACCGGCTATGCTACTTACCGCTTGACCTTGGTATCTTATACAACCATTCTGTGCCTTAGTTTGCTCACCTAAAAATAGGGGAAATAATAATATCTATCTCATAGGGCCATTAAGATCAAATGAACTGAAATATGCAAAGTACTTTCAATAGTACTTGGTGCTTAGTAAGGACTATAAGTGCTTATTCTTTTTATTCTTTTTTTAAAGTGATATATTTCTTTATTATACAGGTCTCTTAAATTTGTATATAAGCAAAGCTGCCACTCTTTTCATCTGTGGTTTCTGCCTGTGAGTCATGCTTAAAAAGATCTTCACCTAAATATTATTTAAAAAAAAGCTTCACCCATATTTCCTCTTGGTACACCTTCTAACATTCAACTCTTAAATCCCTTTGACAAGAAACAAAAAAAAAACTCTAGCACTTCCTTTCGTGGCGTTGTGTATTGGCAGTGCTGAATTTATAATCATCTTGAAAATGACTTGTGGTGATAACTATTCAGCATAATTTCTAATGCAGCATTTCTTTCAGGAGGGTTATTAATGTCTTTGACAATCACAATAGGGCAAGTACCACAGTGTCTTTCCGTAGAGAAACTTGAGGGTGGTGCAACTGAAAGGTTTAGGTGTGCAATTCTAGAGAATTTCAATCCAGCAGTGTCACTTTCGCTAGGTTTTAATGGCAGAAGAGTAGATTTTTGAGCCTGGGTCGGTGTTTGCAGGAAGATGAAAAGTGTGGCTACTGTGTAGACTGTAATTATTGTCCCGCCCCCTGAGTCTGAGTTGGCTATGTCCCGGAGCCTTTCTTTGTCCTCTTGGGGACCGCCCAGCAGTCACCATGCATGGAGAAGCCCTGAATGAAGGACCAAGTGGAGAGAGAGAGGCTCAGCTATGCTCTGTCCCCACTGAGCATGGCCCCAGCTGATCTGCCAGCCAAACAAAGCTGCACACCTGCATCCAGGAGAGATGCCAGAAGAACCACCTAGTCAGCCTGTAGAATTGGGAGGCATAATAAATTGTTGTTATAAGCCTCTGAGGTTATGAGGTAGTTGGTTTCTGGTAATAAATTGAGTGCGTGATTCTAGAAGTTTTCCGTTTCAGCCGTGCACATTTGTCTTAGTTCACACTGCGGTAACAGGAATGCCATAGCCTGGGTGACTTAAATGACAAACACTTATTTCCCACAGTTCTGGAGACTGGGAAGTCCAAGATCAAGGCACTGGCAGATTTGATGTCTGGTGCGAACCTACTTCCAGGTTCATAGATGATCAAATTCATGCTGTGCCCTCACGTGGTAGAAGGGGCAAGGAATCTCTCTGGGGTCTCTTTTTATAAAAGCAGTGACCACCTGTGGACCTTCCAAAAGGCCCACCTCCTAGTACCATCCTATTGGGATTAGGTTTCTTTCTTTCTTTTTTAAAATGTTTTAAATGGTTATTTATTTTTGAGAGGGAGAGAGAGAGAGAGCACGTGAGCAGGGGAGGGGCAGAGTGAGAGGGAGACACAGAATTTGAGGCAGGCTCCAGGCTCCGAGCTGTCAGCACAGGGTCTGATGCGGGGCTCGAACCCACGAACTGTGAGATCATGACCTGAGTCCAAGTTGGGCACTTAACCGACTGAGCCACCCAGGTGCCCCGGGATTAGGTTTCTGCGTATGAATTTTGAGGAGACCAAACATTCAGTCTACGGCAGAATTTTCATCAGGAGTTTGTGGCGGAAGAGAAATCTAAGGCTTTAATCAAATTCTTATGATCTCTAATTGCCAGTCAGAATCTATCTTCCTTCAAAATTCTATCTACCTTCAATTTTGGGGGGCTGTATTTTAGAGGAAGAGTACAAGGGTGCCATTAGAACCGAGCCAATGTTGATGGAGAGCTCCTTGGACTCGCTGTGACCTTATTACATCCATAAGCTGCCTGTTGTGATTTTCTTACGCTGGGCTCTTACTAAGTGTCAGGTGGTGTTCGGATTCAAAATTCCTAAACCCATTGTCTCTGAGGTTCTGAAATTGCCCTATGATTTGGGGTTAGAATCAAGAAATCTTTGCAATGCAGTGGAGCATTTTTTTGGAGTTGGCATAAGTTGTGTAAAACATAGGAAACCAGTTCACCTTTCTAAGTCGCTGTGTTCTCAACTGTAAAGTGAAGTGCAGGAATCTCATGAACCATAAATTCCTTTCCAGTTCAAAACATCTATGATTCTCCTGCCCATAACATTTCTCTTGAGAATTATATAGGAAGGAAAAATAATTGTAGAATGCTACTTGAACCTTGTAACTTTAAAAATGCCTTATTCATTACAGCTTTTATATATTGCTTTCAATTTCTACCTTCTGGCTTTAGTCATTTTTTTCGCTATGCTTTAGGCCAAACAAACTCAAATTATGATCTGTATTCACTCATAAGTTCATCGTTTTTATCAGTAAAATCTGTACAATGTGTACTTTACTCTTTTTTAATGTTAAATTTTGAGAGAAAGAGAAAGAGAGAAAGAGAGAGAGGGAGAGAGAGAATGAGTGGGGGGAGGGGAAGAGAGAGAGGGAGACAGAGGATTGGAAGCAGGCTCTGAGCTGACAGCAGGGAGCCTGACACAGGGCTAAAACCCACGAACTGCAAGATCATCCCCTGAGCCAAAGTCGGATGCTTTACTAAGTCACCCAGGTGCCCCTACTTTACTCTTTAAAATGATTAAACTAGAGGACATCCTGTATTTAAGAGGGTGTATAACAATCAACCACAAAACTTGTGGCTCTACAAATGGGACTATTTCTCACAGTGCTGTGGATCATCTGGCTGGCCCTTTCAGTCTGGGCCAGCATGGCCAGGGCTATATGGTTTAGTATGGTCCCATTCACATGTCTGGTGATTGGCTTGATATTGTCTAGGGCAACAAAGTTAACTTGGACACATGTCATCATCCAGCAGACTAGAGTGGCCTTGTTCACACGTGGTGTTCTCTGAGTTTCCAAGAACAGCAGGAAGGAGCAAGCTTCAATGTGCAAGTACTTTTCAAGTCTTAGCTCCCATCATGTTTGCCAGTGTCTCATGGACCAGTGCAAATCACATGGACAGGGTCATATTTGAAGGGGTGGGGGAATAGTTTCTATCTCTTATTGGAGAGAACAGCACAGTCTAAGGGCACCTGGGTGTCTCGGTAGGTTGAGTATCCGACTCTAGATTTGGGCTCAGGTTATGATCCCAGGGCTCATCGGGCTCTGCACTAAGTTGGAGTCTGCTTGAGATTCTCTCTGTCCCTCTGCTCCTTTCCCCCACTTGTGTTTTCTCTCTCTGTCTCTAAAATAATAAAAAGAAAAAAAAGTGCACAGTCATTTTGCAAAAGGGTGTAGATACAGAAATGGAGAGAATTTGTGACCAGTTTTGTAAGCTACCACAGTATCTGAAATTATATACTTGGCTCTTGACCATTACTATATCATCTGTCACTTAACAGTGAATATATCTTAGGTTCCTGAACAGAATTCCCTTGGAAAAGCCATTGCAGTCCTTTTTATAAGATTGATAATAACCTGTACTTTACTTCAAACATATTATAAGTTAATTTTAGAAAATTTACAAAATGAAGACAAGCATGAAGAAGAGAGTAAAAATAATGTCTAATTCTACCCCCCAGAGATAACTATTGTTATTCTTTTACTTGTGTAAGAATCTAATGTTAGAAAGAGTAAGAAATATGCTATTAATATATATCTTAGTATTATGGTTACATAAAATGCTACATATTATGTAATAAAATGTACTCATAAACCCTATGGGTCCATTATTTTAAAATATTTTGGCCATACTCTGGTTTCTCTTCAGATTGTATAAATCTTTTGCCTTTTAAAATACTTTGGGGAGGGGCGCCTGGGTGGTGCAGTCGGTTAAGCGTCCGACTTCAGCCAGGTCACGATCTCGCGGTCCGTGAGTTCGAGCCCCGCATCGGGCTCTGGGCTGATGGCTCAGAGCCTGGAGCCTGATTCTGATTCTGTGTCTCCCTCTCTCTCTGCCCCTCCCCCGTTCATGCTCTGTCTCTCTCTGTCCCAAAAATAAATAAACGTTGAAAAAAAAATTTAAAAAAAAAATAAAATACTTTGGGGTGCCTGAGTGGCTCAGTCAGTTAAGCGTCTGACTCTTGGTTTTGGCTCAGGTCATGATCTCCCGGTTTTGTGGGTTCAAGTTCCGCATCGGCCTCTGCACTGACAGCACAGAGACTACTTGGGATTCTCTGTCTCCCTCTCTTTCTGCCCCTCTCCCACTCACGCTGTCTCTGTGTCTCTCAAAAATAAATAAATAAACTTAAAAAAAGTTAAAATAATTTGGCTATTTTTCTCTAGAACTTGGCTGCAGTGAGTCTTATATTAGTTAGGGTGTAAGGTAAACAAAAAGACTCCCCAAATACTGTGGGTTAAATAAGACATAAAAGATAGATGGACAAGGTGCTAACTTCTATCTCAGGTAAAAGTCCAAAGGTAGTTGGGTAGTTTAGGTTGGGTAGACATTTCTGCTCTACCAGGTCATTTAGTGATCCAGGCTAGTGGGTCAACTTTGTCATCTTCAATATATGGCTTCTATATCTTGGTTCAGAATAGTAGCTGCAGTTGTGGCTATTTCTCACGTAGCAAGAAGGGAGAAAGAATTTCCTGGAAGCAACTTTATCTCTGAGATGATCTGAAAGTTGCACATGACTTTCTCGCTCATCCCATCAACTTAAACTTAGTTAGACAGCCACACCTAACTTTAAGGGTGGTGGTGTACAAGAAGAGACTTGGGGAATTTAGTATCAGTAAAAAAGAAAGAGAAAATGGATATTGAGGGACATTTAGCAATTTCTCTTAATTTTTTTTTAACGTTTATTTATTTTTGAGACAGAGAGAGACAGAGCATGAACGGGGGAGGGGCAGAGAGAGAGGGAGACACAGAATCGGAAGCAGGCTCCAGGCTCTGAGCCATCAGCCCAGAGCCCAACGCGGGGCTCGAACTCACGGATCGCGAGATCGTGACCCGGGCTGAAGTCGGACGCTTAACCGACTGAGCCACCCAGGCACCCCAGCAATTTCTCTTATATTAACTAAACTGTACGTGTTTAGATTACGTTTCCTCCTTAAGCATGAAGCCCTAATGTGGTGGATATCTTTTGCTTTGTTTTTCCCTGTGTCAATTTCTCTCTGTTGGGGTAATAGCACTTCAGTTTTCCTTTGGAAAACTCTCAGACCAGGAACTGTGGGTTGGGCCAGTATGCCCCTCCCCACCATACTTACCTTCACTGCATGGAAGGGTATGTGAACTTGTAATGATCAATGGAACTCAAACCTGGGTGTTTTTATTGGACATAATGAGAAGGTTAAGCTCTTTTTTTTTTTTTATGCTGGGACAACTGAGTTGTTGGGATGAATGACAGGAAAGAACCTACTGAGAGAAACAGAGCTATAGAATGGAGAGATAGAGAAATGGTGTTCTGAAGACATTGTTTAAGTCCCTGGTTCAAACCATTCCTGAAGCTAGAATCTCTCTGGAGTTTTTAACTACATAATTTTAAAAAATCCCATTTATTTTTGTCATCTTGTGTTAGATTTTGTCAATTACAACTGAAAGAATTCTTATGAATCCACCACCATAATCCTTCCTACACTTCATTTCTTCTAGGTCTCGTGGCTTTTCCATTTAGGAGTGTTTGAATTCAAAATCTGTCCAAGAGCAAGACTGTTTCCCGTTGTGGTCTCACTGTCAAATTTATTTCTGAGTCTTTTCTAGTCTCCATGTCTTTGGTGGGATGATATCACAGGTTCTGGTATTAGGCCTTAGGGCCGTGAGTGGTTGCTGAATCTCTCTCCTCTCAGTTCTTCTGGTTCTCTTTAACCTTTTGTCCACCTAACAGACAAATTTAGAAAGGAAGATCAGAACTGGGGAGGTGGGAGAGATATCATGGTGGCAGAGGAAGAATTATTTTGAGCCATTAACTTACCTTTGTTCCAACACTTTAACTGCAGTGATTGGATGGTTGAATTGGTCCAAAGAGTCACGGCAAATTGAAAATTGTCCATAAAAGTGATGCTGCTGGTATTGTGAGTGGCATTGAATAGGATGTTTAAAGGGAGGCCAGTGGCATCCAGCAGAGATCAAGCCATTTGAGTGTCATTAAATTCATTATATGGCTTTTTATGTTGCTTTCACTTGTATTCCCTCTGCCAACAGTTTGGGGGTTAAGGCCAGACATTTCCCTAAGCCTAGATTCCTTTCTGCAATGTACCTACTACCAGTGTCATGGCATACAGACATGCTGTTGATTCATTATTGAGATATCAGAGCAAATTACTGCAATATCAACTATGCCTTCCAAAATGTAACTGATTTTGAGGCTCTGATGTAAGATTATTTATGGAAATACAGAACATTACACCTAATTAAGGGAATCCCAGGTTAAGTTATTACGTTTCTTTTTCCTAAAGTTTATGGAACTTAATCTCTGGTAAATGCTCATACAAAATTAGTATTCCTTGGGATGGGAAGGCCAGGAAGATACATGGTATCGATTTCAGTCTTCCGTAGGAAGTCTCATAAATGACTAAAAATTATTGTTGTTTCCTAAAAATGGAGGCACGGTGATGAAGCTCACAGATCATAAAATTATTGTATTCATGTTATGTACTACATATCCATTATGAACTGTGTCCATTTCTGGCCACATGACCTACTGTTGGCTGCCTCCAACACTACCCTTAAGTTGGGTGGTAAGAAGGGCAGGGAGAAGGGGTGGCATAGATAAGGAATATTTCCTGTAGATGGGCTAACGCCCTTGGACTCTATTATTTGATGTGTGCCAGTAGAGCTCCCATGGCAGTGTTTTGAATAGACTTGAAACTTCATCTTTATGAATCATTTTGACCAGTGTAGGTGAATTTCAGCACTATATGACCATATTATAGTCTTATTTTAGAAAGGCGTTTCTCCCCGTCCCCACACCAGATCTTTTAGCTGACTTCTTGTTATTTTCCCTCATGATTGTGTCTCGGCAGGAGCCATATTGGAGAGAATGAGCAGATCAACAGAACGCTGGTGCGCTGGAGCTTTTGTGTGTGCCCGCGTGCCAGTGTAAACACGAGCAGCATTTCTTTCACCCCGCCGGTGCTCATTATATGAAGCCATTTCCGCAGCATGGTATCCCACAATACTGAGGAAAAGTTGAGTCCACTATTACTTGAATGAAACTGAGAATAAAAGAACCCATTCTTAGTAGAGAGAAAATTTGTTCATGCTCGAACCGAAGGAAATCACCACAAATAGGCCATCTATATTATATACATACATATACATATATATATATATATATATATATATATATAGATAGATAGATAGATAGATATAAAATTGTTGTTAAGCTTGAGCAGACCAATTCATTGGAGTATAATATGTACTCAGTCTTTGATTTTTTTCTGCACTTCTCTTCATTAATTTTTGTAGATTTCCTTTCAGTATATTTTCATTGCTATGAGATTTTTTTTTAGAGTTAAAAAATCTCATTAGCATTCTCTGAGCCCTTAAATGTAAATAAGCATCCCCTTTTTCATTTTGTTTGTGCACGTTATTCCTAGTGGCCCTAAAGAAATACAATAGGAAGAAAATGAATAATGTGATTGAGAAAACAACTCTCTCCTCCCATTTGGAGATGATTATCTTTTCTTAAAATGCCCAGGTTCCTTTTGGAAAATGGGTTTTGTGGGTCAACCCGCATGTAGCTGTTTTCTTGTTTCCACTCAGCCAATTGGAATCACAGCAGGTGTGAAATGCTTTGAGCTATCCAATCAGAACCTTCAAAGTTTGATAAAATCACAACTCTTTAAAGAAAAGACTGATGTGGATTAAATCTTCTTGTGGTTGGGTATGACCACTAAGAGCAAAGCCAGATCTGTGTTTGAAAGTGGTTAGCACTAAGAATAGTCCTGGTAGAAGGTAACTACATCCTTTTCAGGAAAATAATAGCTATTATCTTTGCAATGATGATGTTGTCTTTTATGGATATTATCTGAGATTGACATTTTTTACTGTATATGCAGCTCAACAAACTTTTATTGTGAATATACTATGCGCTAGCACTGTGGTAGGCTGTATACATATTTATAAAATTTTCTATTCTCCAAAAAAATCTTGCATATTACTGTCCCAATTTTATAGAGAAAAAACACCCTGAGGCCTGGAAAAATTAAATAAGTTAGTAGTATCACAAGCTAGTAAGTGACAAAACCAGAATTTGGACCCTGTTCACCAAATTTTAAAACCTATTTTTTCAGCATCAAATTGTTTCTCTCACCGTACAAAATAGGCATTATTCCCAGAGAGAGCTCTTCATTTTGGCAGTGGCTCAAATACTCATTTTAGTGGAAAACATTCTGTGGGAGTCGAAAGAAGGTATGAGAAACATAAGCCACTTTGCCATTGGTATTCTGGAGAGTTTCTCTGTTGATTTCACTCCCATTTTAGAATATTGCATTTAATTACCTGTCAAACATATATCTTAACTTTCTGGAGGCTGGAGGGTCAGCCCAATTAGTGTTGTTATTTTTCCATTTAGTTTTCTCAATATACCTGATGCATTTTAAATTTGTCCTCAACAATAACAATTTCGAGTAGAAAGCTTCGTAAGAGTAAATCTTTTAACCCTGAGACTCTTGAAGTAAATTAACTTAATTTTGTAACCAAATTGTAAAATCACTAGGAATATCCAAAGTTGGGATATTTTGATCCTCTTTGTTTATCTTTTAGGGTAAATAAATATAATTTCCAAATTCCTTAGACCATGTGCTTCTTCAGTAGAGTCTGGGGATATATTTGTTTTTTCCCTAGAAATTCAACAAGTCCAAGAGCTTTGTAATTTTCTTTTTCAAAGTTGAAATTTTTATTCTATGGGCTGCTTCTGTCTGGCTCTGTCCTTGTATCCCTGTGTCATGCTGTCATAACAGAGAAGCCTTTGCTTATATTCTTGAAGGTCATTGTAGAAGGAGGTAAGACTCCCAGTTTAGTTGGCTAGAACATAATGTTGATGAGGCCAAGGCAATACAGTTAGGTTAGGAACCAGTTAAGATTTTTGGCTCAGTTAACAGAAATTGTTTCCAACTGAAACATTTGGATTTCTAATAAGCGTGACCTTTACCGTGGTATCTAGATTCTACCAAGGAGAAAGATCTCATTAGATATTGGCTGTATATACTAGGGACATGATGCAGTTTACAAGCTTATATACAACTTATTTGATGACTTCATTATTTCATGCTTTTTTTTAAAAAAAAAATAAGGGTTTTTGCCTCATCTCTGGAAAATTATGAAGCTCTTATCTGCTGAATATGTTAAACACTCCCTTCAGACATTCCCAAACCAAATGTCGGTTACTTCAGTGAATTTTTTGAATAAGCCCTGGGAATTGGTCCAGACACATGGTCCCATTTACGATCCTATTAATTACTGCCCTGGAATTTAACATATTTTCTGAAATATGAATTCACTTTCCTAAGGATTTGATATCATGTTGGACTTATTGATGCAAGAGTTTTGCTGACAGTTCAGCTCCTTGTCTGTGGTTGGGATAAGTTCAGTTTCACTCCTGAAATTCGTAATGTCAACATGATATTGTATAGTACTTTATGGGTTCCAAAGGTGTGTTCAAGGTTACTAGTAGTCTCATTTGACTATCAAAACAACTTTGTGAGATCAGTGGAGCAGATACTTTTAAATCCTTTTGATGCACATGGAAACTGAGAAATAAGTAGGTAGAGATTTGCTGGGTGCTTAAACATAACCTTCTGACAATTCATTTACTGTTTGTCCACTTGTCAGGACAGTTTGACAAGTCCTTCCTATAAGTTATATTCATAATGGTTGTGTTAGGGATACTGTTACCAGATTTCAGATGAGATATAATAAATTTATTTCATTGGTGTCTTATTACAGCCTTCATCTGATGTCAGGTTAATAAAGGAGTAAGGGGTTATTCCTTGAATACTTTAAAAGATCAGTGTTTTCAAGAACATTGTACATATTATTTTCCAGGTTCAAAGTTTTTGCTAAATTCTTTTGGTAGACCTTGATCTCTTAAGTATTTGATGTATAAATTTTTTATTGCTCTGTAAACTACCACTGTGATAGCAGCAAGCAGGTTAACAAGGGCTTGGGATTTTGTGTGGGACATGGACTTTATGAAACTACTTTAATATAATATATTAAAATCTGTTTGAATAGTAAAACTTGATCCAGAATAGCCAGTCAGAAGTCATAATGAGTCATTGGTACAGATGTTCATTATATGGAAAACTCCTAACATAGGCTAATTAATTCATGCTGACCTGAAAGAAATCTATGGCCAAAGGTATTGATTATTTTAAGGAGTAACTTTTGGGCTCAGTTGGTAGAATGTTCAACTCTTGATTTTGGCTCAAGTCGTGATTCAAGGGTGGTGGGATAGGGCCCTGCACCAGGCTCCATGCTGAGCATAGAGCCTGCTTGGGATTCTCTCTCTCTCTCTCTCTCTCTCTCTCTCTCTCTCTCTCTCCCTCTCCCTCTCCCTCTCCCTCTCCCTCTCTCTCTCCCACTCCTCCTGTTCCCCACTTGTGCTCTCTCTCTCTCTCTCTCTCTCTCAGAAAATAAAAATTAAAAAAAAAAAGAAGTAACTTTCAGCATCTGCTATGTGCATTACACTGAGGAGGATATAAAGAAGCATGATTTACTACCAACAAGACCTTATGATCTAGTTATATACCTCCATGCAGATCATTGAAAAATAATGCAGTAGCACTCAGTTGATGTTTATCCCTCCCTGGCTTGAAAAAAATCACTCCAGGCAATGGCAAGGGGCCTCAGGGATTCTCTTTTCTTGAAATGTACATTAATTTTTAAAAACATAATGTATTGTCAAATTTGTTTCCATACAACATCCAGTGCTCGTCCCAACAAGTGCCCTCCTCCCTGTCCATCACCCACTTTCCCCTCTCCCCCACCCCCATCTACCCTTAGTTTGTTCTCAGTCCTTAAGAGTCTCTTATGTTTGTCCCTCCCTCTCTGTAACCTTTCCTCCCCCTCCCTCACCCCGCCATGGTCTTCTGTTAAGTTTCTCAAGATCCACATATGAGTGAGATGGTATCTGTCTTTCTCTGCCTGGCTTATTTCACTTAGCATAATACCCTCCAAATTATGGAAAGAGCCTAATTGTTCATCAACTGATGAATGGATAAAGAAGATGTGGTTTATATATACAATGGAATACTACTTGGCAATGAGAAAGAATGAAATCTGGCCATTTGCAGCAACGTGGAGGGAACTGTACATTAATTTTTTATTGCCGTAAAATATACATAAGATTACCTTTTTAACCCTATCAGGTTGTTCGATTCAGTGGCACAAGTACATTTACAATGTTGTGCAACCATGTCCGCTATCCATTTCTAGAACTTTTTATCCTCCCAAACAGAAACTCTTTACCCATTAAACAACACCTTCCCATCCGCCCCCCTCCCTCCAGCTCCTGGTAAACTCTGTTCTACTTTCTGCCTCCAGGAATTTGTTCTAGGTACTCCGTGTAGGTGAAACCATGCAACAGTTGTTCTTTTTGTGTCTGCCTGATTTCACTTAGCATAATGTTTTCAAGGTTACTCCGTGTGGTCATAGTTTCATTCCTTTTTAAGGCTGTGTAAAATTCCATTGTAATTATACACTACATTTTGTTTATCTAGTCATGTTAATGAAAAATAGACATTTCGGGACATCCCTTCTCTTCTGCCCCTTTCTTGAGCAGCCGCTGCCTGAGACCACCCCATCACCCCATCACTGTTTCTTGTTACTGGCTCAATCCTGGACAGCAGTGAAGGAGAGGGACATTTGTCCAGATCTCCTAAATAAAAGTACAGGATGCTGGCTCAAATTTTAATTTTAGATAAACAACAAATACTTCTTTAGTGTAAAAATGTGACATGCAGTATTTGAGATGCACTTGTATTTAAACAGTAGTTGTTTATCTGAAACTGAAGTTGAACCAGGTAGCCTATATTTTATCTGGTAACCTGCCAGGTCCTTCAGAAATTCCCCTCTGCGAGCTGGCCTTGCTGCTGTTCCCTGTGCTCTGCCCTGTTGATCAGCTGGTGTCAGGACAGTTCCCCATTCTCCACCTGTAGCCTCCAAGGCTGAGTTATACTTGGGAGTTGGAGCCTAAGGAGAGAGAGGTATGGCAGGAACAGAGATCTTAATTCCTCTGTGCCACAGGGGGTGTGTTCCTGTCAACTCAGAGTTTTACTCGCACTTTCTCATAAAAGTATGAGTATTAAAGTATTAACACATTGTCTACCCATTATCCAATTCCCAAGCCACTTCCGCATTTTTAGGTATCTGTTACAGAAGTATCCCACTTCTCAGTACCCAAATCTGTGTCTGTTTGCTGGGGCTGCTGCAACAAATATAGACTGGGTGGATTACACAACAGAAATTTCTCACACTCCCAAAAGCTAGAAGCCTGAGATTAACGTGTCAGTCTAGTGGGTTTCTTCTGAGGCTTTTCTTCTTGGCCTATAGATGGCTGTCTTGTCCCTGTGACTCCACACGGTCTTTCCTGTGTTTGTGTCTGTGTCCTAAGCTCTTCCTATAAGGACACCAGTCATACTGGATTAGAGCCCACCCTAATGACCTCATTTAACCCTATTACTTATTTAAAGGTCCTATTTCCAAATATAGTCACATTCTGAGGTACTTGGGTACTGGAGATTAGGACTTCAACCTATAAATTTTGGGGAGACACAATTCAGCCCTTAAGTTACCTCTAAATAACATTTTATTTCTAACATATATTTTAGGCATTAATTCTTTTTTTTAAATGTTTATTTATTTTGAGAGAGAGAAAGGGAGAACACGAGTAGGGTTGAGGGGGGGGGGCAGAGAGAGAGAGAGAGAGAGAGAGAGAGAGAGGGAGACACAGAATCCCAAGCAGGCTTCCCACCATCAGCACAGAGCCCAAGGCAGGGCTAGATCTCATGAACCGTGAGATCATGACTTGAGCCAAAATCAAGAGTCAGATGCTTAACCAACTGAGCCACTCAGGTGCCCCGAGGCATTAATTCTTAATTGTGAAATAAAGCACTTTCTTCTTTTAAAATAGAACTCAAGGTACCAGCAGATGTGTAGGTTAAGTTGTTTTTTATGTGGGAATGAGTATATAAACGTGATGAAACCACATTTTATATCTGTTTCCAGAACTGGATTAATTAGATGTTTGAGTTAGCTATTGCCACAGCAATGCTGCACAAGAAACTGTCTCAAAACTCAGTGGCTTCAAACAACAATTTTTTACCGCTCACATATCTGTGTATTAACTGAGGGACTTCTTGTCTAGGTTTGGGTTGGCTGGGCCTGACTCAGACTGCAAGTTAGGTCAGATTTCTACATGTTTGTCACCTTTCTTGGGCCACTGGGTTAGCTGGGTGTGTTCTTATGGATATGGTGGAGGTGCAAGACAGCTGAGAGCCCAAGTACACAATGTCTTTTAATGTCTGAAGTCTTTTATTTTATTTATTTATTTATTTATTTATTTATTATTTTGGTTTTAAGATACCCTTTATTTGATTTTGGAAATCGCATGTAACATATATGGTGTAGATAGCACATGCACACAAAATCCACATCTGGAGTTTCGAGTATACCCAGATGAATCCAGAAAAGTATTAAAATTAGACATATTTAAATATGCTCTCTAAGATTTAGTTAATCAGACATATTATACAACATCAATGAGAAATTACTTCTAGAATTCTGCCTGCTAAATTCTTAAAAAATTTAAACATATTAAAGAGGTCAGTTTTAATAAAAATGACTAATTACAGCATTGACAAAGGGAAAGCAATTCCATGACCTTTAACGTGACTTAATTTAGTATAACATCTCTGGATGTCTGTTTAAAGGATTATATAGAAAATACATATAGCTAGCATATCGTATTAACAGATTTCTTTTAAAATATGTAGATCAGTTTACTTTTTTGACTCAATTAATATCCTTGAAATGTTTATGATGTCTGAAGTCTTAACAGACACAATCACATCTCTCCTCATTCCATTGGCTAGACCAAGGCTTAAGGCCCAGACCAACAGTAATGACCTGGGGAAATTCACTGTGCCTCTAGTGAGAAGGACTGTTGAGAAACTTGGCCAGGGTGTATGGATATAGGGGTGAGTGAAATTTAAGACCAATAATGCAATATGTCACATGCTGAAGTATTGGGGTTCACAGAGACTATCTAAGGTTCCAAGCTTTAGGATCTTTGCTAAGTAGAAGTGAGACCAACCCCAATACAGAAGATGTAGGCTTAATACGACTTGGTGGTTAATGTTCTTGAAGAGCCTGTGGGCCATTGTCACAAATATCTGGGAACTTGGACCTGCCCTGTCCTTATACAGGCTCACCCAAGGAGATCTCTTCTTCTAGACACTCCTGTCCATATCTGGATTGGCTCTGTCTCCTCTTCCTAACTTCTAACCCTTTTTATTTTCCACTTCTATGAGACTCTTTCACATGTGGTAACAGCTGGTATACTGGCTGGAGTGAAGGGTACATTTGGGGAATTAAAGACAGGTCGATGGTTTGGGACCAACTTGTAGAAAAGGCAAAGGGACTTGGAATTTCACTACGCTAAGGGAGCCCCTGAAATGTGGTTTCTTAGGGAAACTTAAGATATTTGGGGAGGAATTAAGTAAAAAAAGGTGTTGAATTGTCTTTTGTAATCTAATTAAAGTGGATAAATTATAAGACTGAAGAAATCTTTCACAACATTTAAAAAGTTAGTTGATATTGTTTAATTTTACATTTAAGATTCTGTATGTTCCCATGGTTCAAATTCTTGTCCTTATCCTCCCTAATCTCCACCCTTGCCCCCATGAATTCCCATTTATTTTAGTTTATTTGTTCTTCCAGTATTTATGCTAATACAAAAGATACATGGGGGCGCCTGGGTGGCTCAGTCGGTTGAGTGTCCAACTTCAGCTCAGGTCATGATCTCACACTCCATGAGTTCGAGCCCCGTGTCGGGCTCTGTGCTGACAGCTCAGAGCCTGGAGCCTGCTTCCGAATCCTGTGTCTCCCTCTCTCTCTGCCCCTCCCCTGTTCATGCTCTGTCTCTCTCTGTCTCAAAAATAAATAAAAAAACATTAAAAAAAGTTACATGTATTTTTCCTCTTTCCCACACAGTAGGTAGTATGCTGCATGTATTGTTCCACATTTTTTTCATTAATAGTATATCATGGGAATCTTTCTCATTCAGAAGGAACACGGAGAGCTTCCTGATTGCTTAGTCATTTACTGTGTGAATGTCCTACAGTGTACTTAGCATCCTCTTGTTGGACACTTGGTTTGTTTCCAGTCTTTTGGTATTACAAACAATGCTACAAGAAAATAACCCGTGGGGCGCCTGGGGTGGCTCAGTTGATTAAGCCACTTGATTTTAACTCTTGATTTCAGCTCAGGTCATGATCTCACAATTGTGGGATTGAGCCCTGTGTCAGGCTCTGTGTTGAGTGTGGAGCCTGCTTAAGATTCTCTCTCTCTCCCCCCCTTCCCATCCCCCTTCTTTCTCTCTTTCTCTCAAAAAAAAAAAAAAAAAAAAAAAGAAAAGAAAAGAAAAAAGAAAAGAAAAGAACCCAGATATACATTATTTACTCTATGTACAGATACACCTATAGGTTGAATTGTTAGAAGACGGATCGTTAAGTCCGAGGGCAAATTTGTTTGTAATTTTGGTCAACATTGCCAAATTGCTCTTCATAGAAGTTCTGCCATTTTGCACTGTACTGATCACGTATAAATTACTTTCACATTCTTGGCAGCAGACTGTGATTGCTGTCAAGTTTTTGGATCTTAGGAGTAAGATTGGGCTCATCACATGTGTAAGGGTCTTGCATTTTCATGTGTAACTGGACATGTCTTGCGTCCATTTTTTCTATTGGGACATTCCTCTTTTCTATCTCAATTTCTATATATTTTTTTAAAAAACGTAAAATGGAGATTAGTACTTAATGCCATGTTTCAAATGAATTTCCTTGTATTTGTCTTTTGACTGGATTTACATATTTTTTCCATGAAAAAATTAATTTTTACTTCATTGACTTTTATCTTTTAGGCTTTAGCACTTTAAGGCATAGCTAGAAAGGCTTTTACTTTGCCACAGTTATCAGTTCTTTTATATTTCCTTCTAGCCCTTTAATGGTTTCCAAGCTGATTGGTTAAACATTTGATGCATTTAGAGTTTATTTTGGGGTACAGTGTGAAATGTAGATGCAAGAGATTTTCCCATAGCCACCAAGGCCTCCTGTAGTGCCTGTTCCTCTTCATTCTTCTTCTTTTCTTGAGTTCTTCTAGCTATTTTCCCCTCATTTTTCCACGTAGTCCTTTGAATCAGCTTATCTCCTATAAACAAATCTGGTAGAATTTTTATGAGGATTATGTTAACATTTATAATTAATTTAGGGCAATTCATACATTTGTGATGCTGAGCTTTCCTTTCCAATGGTCTGTTTTTCCATTTTTCGAGTCTGCTTTGGTATCCTTTGGGATGATTTCACGGTCTTTCTCACGTAGGTTTTGTACATTTCTTGGCTAGTTTATTCCCAGGCATTTTACCCTCCTTGCCGCTCTTGTATAGATGGTCTTGTCTTCCATTTTGTTGTTGTTTGGTTGTGGGATGACTATTGGTTTCTGTGTATGGATTTTATATCCCACTTCTATTTTTTTTTCCAGTTGGTTCTCTTTGGTTATCCAGGAATATAATCGTCTGAGCTGCAAATAGGGATAGTTTTGCCTTTCCTTTCCCATAGTTGCATCTCAATAGTTCTTTCTGCTGTTTAGTTTAATTGTTAAAAATCTGAAGTGCAGGGGCGCCTGGGTGGCTCAGTCGGTTGAGTGTCCGACTTCAGCTCAGGTCACGATCTCACGGTTTGTGAGTTCGAGCCCCGCGTCAGGCTCTGGGCCGATGGCTCAGAGCCTGGAACCTGCTTCTGATTCTGTGTCTCCCTCTCTCTCTGCCCCTCCCCCATTCATGCTCTGTCTCTCTCTGTCTCAAAAATAAATAAACATTAAAAAAAATTAAAAAAAAATCTGAAGTGCAATCCATGAGCTAATTTTATTCTTTGTAAATATGATCATGCCCAGACTTAAATTATGACTTGAAGCTAATAATTTCACATCTTTTCTTATTCATATCATAGTGAGGTTCCAAATGACAGCAATTCTAAGTACCATGCTGCTCTGCCCTTAGTCTCACATGCTAGACTTGAAGCTCTGCCTGGGATACTTGGGGCTTTGGGCTGGTGGGCAGGTAGAGGACCCTCAAGGCATGATGGATGTCAGAGGCACTGACCTGGTGCAGAGAAGCCTTTGTATCTTTTCCTGGGATGGCAAGGCACAGGCAGAGTTAGTGCTATTAGAATCACATTTTGCTCTTTGACTTACTCCTGATGTTTGCATTTCTCTAAGTACAATTTTTCCCTCTTCTTCTTCTTCTTCTTGTCCTCCTGCTTGCCCTCTACCTCCTTGTCCTTCTCTCTTTCCCTATTTTGTAATTAACAAAGTTTAAGGATGTTTTCTGACATTTGGGTTGGATTTAAATCTCACACCATCTTTTTTTTAAGTTTATTTTTGAGAGAGACTGAGGCAGCATGAATGCAGGAAGGGTTGAGAGAGAGAGAGAGAGAGAGAGAGAGAGGGAGAGAGAGAGAAAATCCCAAGTAGGCTCCATGCCATCAGCACAGAGCCTGATGTGGGGCTTGAACTCATGAAACCATGAGATCATGACCTGAGCTGAAACCAAGAGTCAGATGCTTAACTGATTGAGCCACCCAGGTGCCCCTAAATCTCACTCCATCTTGAAGACTATTTAAAGTAGGAGCCCATTTTAGGGGTTGGGGGGCAAGAAATGAAACCCAAACGATAATGGGGGAAATGTTTTAGAAACTCCAAATCTAGGCAGCTCTGTTACATAGGAGGTACAGTGGCATGTGAAATCAGACCTGTGAAAGAGTGGCTTTCATGTTGGACCTCTGTCAGGAAGTCACTCTTCCCTGGAGAAAACCAGAACCACAAACACCCTTCCTGCTGCTGGCTGCTGGGCAGAATACAGAGGACATTGGATGTCAGAGAACCCAGAGGAAAGCCAACACAAGCGAGGTGGTGGGGATTCATTGACTGTGGTAGGCCGTTTCCACAGAGCATAGTGAAGGTGCACCATTGAGCAAGATTCAGTACTTCAAGTGATCTCTGTGTAACTGTAGACAGAGATTGAGCCCATCTGTAATGTTACTGCAGGTTTACATGAACTAAAATGTCACCCCAGTAAAAGCGGGTCTGAGACCAGAAATGCATAAGCCACACAAAAGGAGATCCACAGAACCTGGGTCACGTGCCAAGAGGAAGATGGACGGGATCTTGGCAGAGATCGTTTTCTTACCTACATTTGCTAATGGTTTGAAAGAACTGGAAATGAAGAACCATAACGAATTACATTTGTGGTTTGTTAAATAATGTTGCTCGCTCAGCTGGTTGTTGTTCCACTGTTTCATTCCACAGTGGGTTTCCAGTCTTTATTGTTGTTTTCAACAAAGTTCTACCTTACCAAGCCCTCCAGAAGTCATTACAGTCATTTCCATTGGGAGGAACTAACTGTCCGCGCAGGCCGAGATTCCTGGGCACAGAATGGATAAAAACAGGCAGCAAAGAAAATCCCCTTTACACAACGTTGCTTTTCTCAGTTTCTACCCATTTGGGTGTTTCAGTGCCCGGTAAGCCTTCCTGGTGTCAGCCAAGAGGAGAACAGGGCCTGAGGGACTGAATTGGGAGGTCATAGTTACTTAATTGTTGTGATCCTGTGCTTTTTCATTTGTAAAACAGGAGTAATATCTACTTCCCAGAAATGTTCTGGGAGAGTAAATAAATGCTGTATGTAAGTGGTTTAGCCTCATACCTGGAGCATACTGAGTGCTCTCTGAATGGTAATTAGCATTAGTATTACCACTGCATTTATAATAAAGGCTTGGCCCGATCCCTCATTAAACTTCCATTTTATTTTTCTCAACTGTTTAAACTAAGACACAGAGCAAAGTTAATTACAGCTCTGGGTTTCTAAAATAACTAGAGGATTAGAGAACAAAAATGCAACATTAGACTTCTCATATGAATTGAATAACTTCAGTTACACTGCATCCTCTTGACCTGCTCCAGCTTGGGGGTTTAACACTGCAGGGCAGCCTTTCTGTCCGGGTTTAAAATGAAGGAAGGAAGAATAATTGCATTGCTTTTTTCTTGTCAATGTGAAACCTGTAGATTATAGGCCTGCCTTTGAGGAGATTATTTTGGAGTATGGCAATTTGGGGAACAGAGGATTCCTTTATAAAGCTCCTAATATGATACCTCCCCCACCCCATCCTCTTAAATGTTCTCTTTCTCTGTGTGATATGTTGTGCTGATTTGGTACCTTTTTCCCCTTCGAGCTGTATATAGCCAATGACTCTTCACTAAACTGGCGAGGATAGTTTCTCCTCCAGAGAGCTAATAGTGGAGACTTTTAACCCTAAGGCACCATTATCTAATCTGTAAATTATTTTTCTTCTCACTTATTTTATGTATCCTTCTATTTGCTTGGTTTGTTCCCTGGTTGTGTTATCAGAAATCGATGACTCCTAGTCTTTTTCTTGTCACAATAACATTAGAAGCCGTAAAGAACACTGTCTTGCGGTGATTAATTTAGTGGGATTCTTCAGGTTGATTTAATCAGTGCTGGACAGGAAGAAGCGAAACTTTTCTAATTTTTCTATTCGTACCACATAAATTAAACTGAAAATAGTTAGACAACCATGTAAATGCCTTCTCTTATCTTACTGGCTTTTAGCAAAATTTATAACATGTAACATCTGTTGTCTTTGCCTGAGTAAATCAAATTTACCCTCCTTTATCTTCAAGTTTATCAATAGAAGGTAGAGGAGAAGCAACAAGCAATTAAGATACCTCAAGCTCCTTGCCTCAAGGCTAATCAAACACAGACTCTATACTTTGGTAATAATACGTTACAATTTGGTGAATGCAAGCCTTTTATTATATGCCTCTAGTCATTTGTAATAGGACTATGTTGAGTTTCATTTTTCAAAAAGGTTAAAGAGCTAATTTACTTTAGTTAATTTCTTAACCCCAAGAAGAACTTTCCCTGCTTTTCAATGTTTTTATTATCTCCTCACGTGGTAGAGAAATAGTTTTGTGAATTTTAGATCACCTTGATGACAGTGGAATCAACAAAGATGGCAGAATCTATCTCAATAAATTGTGATTTTTGACGGAAGTAATGCAATTTAAAAAATGACAATAGCTAACATTTCGTTTCAGCTGCTGTTCTCAGTGCTTTATATATTTTAACACTTAACTGTGTCCTTATAACAATACACTTATGTTCTCAGCTTTTATAGAAAAAGAAATGGAAGCATACATTAAAAGACTTGTCGAGATTTCAATGGCTTTAAGTGCCAGAGCTGGGATGTGAATTCCTGTTCAGCTTCCCAACCCTACCCTCCTTCAAGTACCCAGATCCCTTTGTGTAAAGTGTAGCAGATTAAGTTGATTTTGATTTTGAAACGAATTTGTTTCTCTTCTTAAAGGTAACTTGTCTGCATGGCCAGGATCCTCATAAATGTAGCCCCAAGTAGGTTTTCCGTGAAGTCGCCATTAAACATTCTCATGTGTGGAGACTGTGTAGTCCAAATGGTTTCAGGTGAGTGGATCTGAATGACCTTAAACCTTCAACAGACTGTGAGCAGTGTGAGGGCGGAGGTGGTGTTTATTCTGTTTGCTGATCTGTTCCCAAAGCCTAATATTAAGGCTCAGTACATAGTAAGTGCTCATAAAAATATTCACATAACTGAATTGAAAACCAGTTTGGCCTATTGCAACTTGGTTTATATTTTTAATACTATCACTTCTTTTGTTTTGGTAAAATTCTTGCTGATTCTGAATCTTTTAAGTAATTAAAGGAAAAGAAGCTACTACGTAAAAAGAATCAATATTATCATTAGGGACCACCATCCAGATACTATTCTGTGCTCCTGTATGGGAAGAAGAACAAGTAGATAAAAGAGTTTAAAATAGGGTGTAGTATAATTTTAATTTCACGCGGATTTAGCAAAATTAAAATACATAAAAATGAACCTAAAGGAATTGTTATAATTTAAATCAGCTTTTCTCTACCAGTTATTCTCTCCTAAATGATCGCATGATCCCTCTTAGGTTAAGATAAAAGCCAATATGAAAAATTAAGGGTGTGTGTGTGTGTGTGTGTGTGTGTGTATGCTTTGGTTTTTTACAGAATTAATTTAAACTCCTGAAGACATTAGCATTTTTATTCTTCCACTTCTCCACCTCATCTTCCTTTTACTATTTTTGAATTGTTAAGATTTACATTTGTTTTATTCGATTTTGGTAATCCACACGGTTCTCTGGAATTGGTCTATTTTTAAATGGGACTGTTACTGCCAATTGTCTTACCATGTGTTCTTCATCCCCAAGTTGTCATTTTGGTGCCTATCTTAATTAGGTAGATTAGATACTCATGTAGTTGTTTCTAAGAAAGGCTTATGTGTGTTTCAGTCCCTGGGTTGTTCACCGATGGGAATGTCGGCCTATTGCCTTTTTAGTTGAGTGCCATCATGACTGGGTGTAATATTCTACTTTCTGTAGAATGTTGTAGATGCGTCCCATTTTTCTGTCTTGGAATGTTATTATGAGAAGACTGATTGCAGCCTGATCCAACCCACTTGCCCCATCATCCCTTGCATTAATTTGCTTTCTTTCCCCGGAATGCCTGAAGAACTCTTTCCTGATCTTTGACAGTAAATAACCCTGACCAGAGCATGAAGTGTGTCCTGTGTAAGCTTTCCCGGACGTGTGTGCTTTTTTATTTTGCATATTATGGCTTTACATTATCTTTGATGAGCTCTCTGCTTTAATGACACCAGTTATCTTTCTTTTGGACTGTTTTTTTTTTTTTTTTTTTTGTCTTTCCTTCTTATTGTTAGCTTTTCTCCACTAGCTTTGACTTTTTTATTTACACTCTTTGTGATACCTTGGTTTTCTTTTTTCCCCTTGCCAGTTGGGTGAATCTCAACCTTATCAATAATGTGCCTTCTCTCTGTTTTATCTCTTAGTCTTGTATCGCATGGTTTTGACCCTCGGTTTGTTTCTCATATCTGCAATCTCTCTCTTCATCTCTTTTTATCATCTTGCTTTTGAGCCTCCCTTCTTTTCTGTTAACCAGAACTTATTTTTCGTATAGTTTTGTATAGTTTTTACTATATTTGCATAGTTGGAAAATGAAAGAACAAATCTGTAGAAAAAGACCCACTCTCATCTTCCACCCATCCAGTTAACTTGCTGTGGACATAACCAGTGTTATTAGTGACTTCAGTGCCCTTTTGGAGATTATGAATATTTAAGCAAAGTAAAAACCTAGTCTTTTTTTAAAATCTTTTTTTGAATGGAGCTCCTGTTAGGTTGTTATGTTGATTTGTGGAGTAATTTCTTTCTGTTCCTTGGATAACATATTTCCTTAGAGTGATTTCTTAGTCTTTTTCTCTTTTCCTTCTCTTTACTTTTTTGGTGTGGTGTGCTTGCATATTTTCCTTGGTGCTTTTTATTTTTCTCATACTTTACTTGGATGGCTTCGTCTATAATTTTTGATTGTTCTAATACAGTATAGAAAATTTCCTTATTCCTCACTTTATATGAGATTAATTTTATTTGTACTTTAAGCCACAGTTGAAATTGGACATGTAGTACTTAATCTCTGTTAAACTGGGGACATAGCAGAGGATGGGGGGCTAAGGAAGGGAGCATGTGTTTTAGTTAAAGTCCCTGGGCTTTCCAGCATTAAGTGCCCTGCACCCGGTACCCTCCACCTAGCTAAGATGTAGGTCTCCTTCACATGTGGGCGGCAGCTGTGTACCATGGACTTCACATCCGTTCCCCGATTCAGCCCTCATCTTGGGAGCCTCATTTCATCCAGAGGTTAGCCTCTTTAGTTATGTATTTATTTATTTTCAATGTTTATTTATTTTTGAGAGAGCACGAGTGGGGGAGGGGCAGCAAGAGGGGGACAGAGGATCCGAAGTGGGCTCTGTGTTGGCAGTAGCAAGCTCCATGCGGGGCTCAAACTCACGAACCCGTGAGATCGTGACCTGAGTTGAAGTCGGATGCGCACCCGACTGAGCCACCCAGGCGCCCCAGAGGTTAGCCTCTTTAAACTTCTTATATTTCATCTGTTTCTCTCCCGCAGCCATTTCCACTGTGCCCCTGTGAAAAGAGGGACAGGGGAGTGATACCAGCTTAGATTCTCTCCAAATTTGGGGATATGAGTGAGAATTTCCATGATTTTGATGATGCAAAATTTAGCATCTGAGGGGCGGGAAAAAATTAAATGGACACCTTTGCCCTATACCATTTTGGCTTGGTTTTGGAATTTTGTTTCCTTCCTTTGGTACCGACTTACGAAGCTTTCTGTTTTCCTCCTTCTAAATGATTTCCCAGAAATCTCTGTTTTTCAACAAGGTATTTGGCTTCTATGGTTCTCCCTATTCCCTACCTATAACCAAATTTCAACATTATATGAAAACTATTATTACAATGTATGCAAACACATAATTCCTTTGTGAGACTGGGAAGTAGGAGTGAGCTCTTTTACTTGGGAAGGAGTCTGCTTATTCTTATTGAATTTCAGGATTGGGGGCAGGTTGGGATAACATTTTGGACTTTCAGTCTGTAGCTGTGTTGTGTTGTGTTTGTTGTGTTCGTTGTTTGTGCGGCCGTGTCATTTGTGTCCCATCGCTCCAAATGGCCACAGTCTAGAAAGAAACTGGGAAGTCTGAGGACGATCCTGGTTGGAGGATTAAGGAAGGCCTTTCCTGAGAGGTGGCGCGATGTCCTGTCCCATCAGAGCCCTGTGTGGCCTCGCTGCTGAAAGAGACTGGCCGAATCCTCAGCTTTACGCTCAGCCCCGGCAAGGCCACAGCTGCATCCTCCCATCGCTCGCGAAGGAGCCGGCTGCCGCCTCTGCTGCTGAATTGGAGCCAAGGTAGTTGATAGAAACTGGTCACAAAACCAGTGGCCAGGGAGCGGGAATTGGAAGCACTTGAGAAAGGGAATGGAGGAGTGCAGGACCGACCAGGAGCCCCGCCAGGCCCTCCGGGCGCGCCAAGCGCTTTGCAGACTGCTGTTATGTGCCAAGCCCTACCACCTGTGCAATTCGTATTTCTGCATCACAATATGACTTTCTTTTCTCCAAAGGAGGACGGAAGACAATAAATGTAAGTTTCAAAGACTCCAAAACTGAATCCAGCTAAGCAGGGACCTGAATCCTGTGATTCAGAAACAAGTTGTGTTTTGGGGCAGGAATCAAACCTGTCTGGTTTCTTAAGACAGATTATTTTGAGATATTAAAAAACAGAATCTTGACAGGGGAAGAAAATGACCCTTAGGCCTGTAGGGCACAGAACTGCTGGAACCTGCTCCAAGTGCACAATGTTAAAGGAGCAGTAGATCGGGCTTCCCTCTTCTCTTTTCAGTTTCGGAGTTTGCCTGGCAGATGTATGAATGCTGTTATTCAGCAGGTGAGGCTCCTCACCCCAAAACCAAATGTCGCTTTGCTGTGTGATAAGTTTGGAAGTTTGTGTCACCTTCCTATCCACAGATAAAGTGCAAATGACCCAACTTAGGTATTACTGCACTATGATTGAGGTATCAAGGATGCATAGCTAGCAAGATTTCTGTAGCTAGGACTTGAGGGTTACAATATCCACTGCTGGCCCCTCCCTCTTCTCTATGAAGTCAAGATGGCTCAAAGGCTTAAACTATAAAGGAAATATAATAGATCCTAGCACAGTTATGCAGAAACACCCTAAAGATGCTAATTGTTACCTTTATTGAGGCTAGCCCTTAGGCCATCTAATGAAATACTGCGTCCCTGGGGGTGGGATTGAGAGTGGGGGAGGGCTAATCAGTTATACAACATAGAGAACAGTGATAAAGGGACATGATGACTCTGTCTGTAGCATGTCTTGGAAGAGAGGGTGCCACGAGGAGGGCGTGCCCTGGCTCAGTCACTGCTTTGAGAAACAGGTGTATCCCATCGTATCTCATTTATCTTCCAAACTGGGGCATTGTTACAGAGTGTGAAGTGTGTGTGGCTATTAATAATTAATTCAGGGCATCAGTGTGAATAGGAGTGTTCTAGGACGAACCCATTTCCCCTAACTGTGATGTGTTTACTAAGCAAGCTTTTGATTCCACTTGGCCTTCCTATGGAGTTTTGGCTACAGAGAGAATGTAATGACCATGGGCGATTTAGCTATCTTTCATTACTACCCTCTTCCCCCACGTCATACATATGTAGTCGTCTCCCCTCCCTTTTCCCAATTTAATTGTATTGTGATTTATTTTATAATATCGGTATCCCATGTTTGCATTATTATGTCTACATAATGGCCATAGCAGATTTATGGTTGAGCAAGTTATTATTTCTTTGTATTTTTTCTTACTCTTCATGGTGCTAATAATTGCTTAGTTTTCTCCAAACCTTCTCTAATTCTGCCCCAAACTTTTGAACATGATGATTGATACAGTCAATGAGGAAACCTACCAGTTGCATTTTTTTTTTCTTTTGCACCATTGTTTCTAAAATTTCATCTTTCTGTTCCAGGCTGGATGGGTTGTTCGGCAGGTGCACTGCACAATCTCTGTCTCAGAGCTGTTCCTTTTGGTCAGTCTGGGAATTCCTTTTGCCTCTGTTCTGTGTTAAGATCCCTCATGCATGCCTCTTTCCTGATTCAGACTGGACCTTTTCTGCTCCTCAAAAAAAGCTGAGATATCGTCTAGGGGTGGAAACAGGAGATTGATCGAACAAAGGACGTCTGTAAATAATGGTGGGAGAAAAAGTCACTTCCTGCTTTCACCCTAGCAAGTCTAGTTTATTCAATAAGCTAGTTATGTGAGGGAATATATCTTAGGATATTGTTTTAGAAGCATTCGTTCAACATCATAGGTTTATGGGCATGTGTTACACAGTAGGGACACAACAGGCATGAGGCTTGCCCTCTTACATCAACTCTACCCAAGTGCAGACCAGCGAGCAAGTACACTACAGCACGCAAGCAAGTACACACGGAGCTAGGGTGGTGCGTGAGAGTGGCACTCCATTCTGGAGTAGAGTGAAGTGTGGATCGGAAGAGCAGCCGTCAGAGGTCACATCTTTTGCATGATTCTGTGTATATGAAATGTCCAGAATGGGCAAATCTACAGAGACACGAAGCAGGTTGGTGGTTGCCATGGGGAGTGAGTGTTTAATAGGTATGGGGCTTCCTTCTGGGGTGAGGAAAATGTCCTGTAGCTAGATAGTTGTGACAGTTGCAGAACACTGTGAAAGTACTCAAACCCATTGAATTGTATACTTTAGAACGGTTGATTAAAAAATTTTTAAAAATTTATTTGGAAAGAGAGACAGCAAGTTGGGGAGAGGCAGAGAGAGAGAGAGAGAGAGATAGAGAATCCCAAGCAGGCTCCACCCTGTTAGCCTGTAGCCTGATGTGGGGCTTGATCCCATGAGCTGTGAGATTATCGCCTGAGGTGAAACCAAGAGTCGGATGCCGGACCGACTGAGCCACCCAGGTGCCCCTAAAATGGTTAATTTTATGTTCTGTAAATTCCACCTCAATATAAAAGATAGAGTGAGAGAGAGCAGTTAAAAGACTTGTCTGGCAATAGCTCTGATGCAAGCTACATTTTAAAAGTATTTTCTTTATTCTAAAGGCATTGCATTTATGTGGTTTGTAAATAGTCATGTACATGGTACCAGTTTAAAAAAAGAAAGGACAAAGGGTCTCAAGAAAATGTAAGTCTCCTTCCTTCCCCATCTCCCAGTCACCCAGTTCCTTTTCCTGTGAGGAAGACATTGTCATCAGATTCAGATATATTTTGAGCCTGTGCGTTAAGTGTGTGTATGTGTGTGTACATAAAATAGCGTGCGTGTATATGTATAATGATGTATGTGTACATATGTATCTGTGTATTCTAATATATATGTATTATCAGAAGTCCAGAAAGAGTGAAAATTAAAACCAGAACAGTAAAATTGTATTTAGTAAGTGTTTATGTATACAAAAGAACAGTTCATGAGTCTTCAATATCAACTGATATGAAGCCCAGAAGCTTGTCATTACAGGATGGCTTATAAAGTGAAAATGAGGAAGTTGTTAACCTTTACAAGGATTGGTTATCACAGTAGGGGTTTCCAGACAGCAGGGTATTGCTTAAAAGTGATTATCTTGTATCATTTTAGGAAGGTGTCTTCCTTCTTTGATGATTATCAGAGGCATCTATGAGAATAACCTAAGTTAAGTTTTGGTTGTGTTCATGAAATAAGTGAGATTTAGTTTTGCTCATGTGGCTTAAATGACTTCGCTTGCCTGGGGATTTTCAAGCCTGGTCTCCATTTTATTTTAACACTCTCACCTTAAAGTCGAATTGTAGTCTACTGTAAGCAAGTTTTGCATATTGTCTCGCTTTCTTCACTTTATATCTTAGAGATTATTTCACATCAATACATGGAATGTTCCCTTGTTCTTTTTTTGGTAAGTTTATTTATTTATTTTGAGAGAGAGTGGGAGTGAGTACATGTCAGTAGGGGAGGGACAGAGAGAGAGGGAGGGGGACCAAGAGAATCCCAAGCAGGCTCTGCACTGTCAGAGCAGAACCCAGCATGGGGCTCAATCCCTTGAACCATGAGATCATGACCTGAGCCAAAATCCAGAGTCCGATGCTCAACTGATAGAGCCACCCAGGCCCCCCTGTTGCCTTGTTTTTTTTCTTTTTAACAGCTTCATAGAATTTGATTATTGGACCATAATTTATTTAACCAGTGCCCTATTATGGATATTTAGATATTTAGGCTGCTTTCAGCCATTCACTACTGTGCATAGACAGTGCTATAGGGACTTTTCTTTTGTGTATATATGTCATTTTGCCCAGATGTAAGCATGTGATAAACCCTTGAACTAAGGCGGAAGCAACCTGGAGGGAGAGGAGGAGCTGAGAGAATGTGCGAGAGCAAGCCTGCAAGGAGGCAGAATTGATAAAATGTGATGTATATGATGTGTGATGGTGTATGATGGATGAGGTAGAGTGAGAGGGGTAGGTTTGTACTGCTGTCTTCTTCTAGTCCCTAGCAGAGGGCAGGTGCTTCACAAATATTTTCTTAATTCAGCCACAAGAATAGCTTAAAATGTTCTAGTATAAATTAAGGGTTCTAGTAAATGAACCATTCTTAGACCCACAGTTGTTTGGATTCTCATGACCTCTCCCCCTCCGCTTTCCTGGAGGGCTTGAACTTGACAGTTTACTGACAACCAGTCAACGACTTTTATCAAGCAACCCATTCTGCGACCTCAGGGTTTTTATGTGTGTTGTTGTCGATGGGCACTGCAGCAGTTACTAAATGATTGCTAATCTGATTGTGGGCTGCCAGTGTTCTTAAGTCGAGTGAGTGTTTTATGAATCAGAACAAACATAATATTTAGGTCGCCAGTTAATACCAAGGTTAATGATATTTAACAAAACCGAAATTTATAGTAGGTAGTACTTCTAATCAGTGTTCAGGAGTAGATTTGCTGTTTTCTCCATCTCTTCCTACCGAGGAGTGGCTGTATATATTTGTCTCCCTTTAGAAACCTAAATTTGTTTCTTCTCTGAATTCCCTTAAAACCTGCTTTCCTCCCTAATTAAGCTATGATTTAAAGGCACAGTAAGATTATGAGTAAGCTAGGTTTTGACCCCCACACGGTAAGCACTCAGAATCTCAGTATATTCCTGATTTATGATATGGTTTCTCAACGTTAGTGATTGCTATAATCAAATCACCATAATAACTATGACATTTGTGTTTAGGACAATTTTCAGCTGCCAACTTACAAGTTGTAGAGAGTCTTATTTCATGTTGGCATGTGATTCTTTACATTCCATAATCAGAATTAGCAGTTAGTGTAAATTTCTTGCCTTCATGCACCTAAATGTCTCTCTCTCTCTCTCTCAGTACACATGTGTATACACACACACACACACACACACACACACACATTCTTCATCTATGTGATTTTGGCAACAAAATATAAAATTTCTACTTGTGTGATTTTTATTAACTTTACATAAACTTTTTGAGATTATTTGATTTACACAAGGTGGGCCAGGTTCAATCTTATGAAAAAAAATCGTCCTCGAGCAATCTAGCAACTCCTTGCCTGCTATGTAAGTGAGAATATAAGTGTGAGAGCTTTTATAGGCAAACCTTATGGTTAGGGACCTTTACTATAATAAAAAAAAAAGAAACAAAACTTAAAAAGATAATGAATAAAGCAATACGATTGCCTTGCCTCCTACCATATTGGTTGGTAAATTAAGGATTTGATGTGCCCAAAGGTCTTTATTAATAGCTCAGACAATTCCTCTGGAGGCATTACCAAAAACCCTAGTAAGCTGACTTGGGCTTCTTCCCTCCTTTTCCCTGCCCTTTTTTCCTTCCTTCTTTCCTTCCGTAGACATATACATTGTCAGTTTCTTCTCATGTCAGCTGTACAGATTCATAGTTTTACCAGCAGTGTAAGGAAGCTGTTTTTCCACAGTCCTGCCAACACAGTGTATTATTTCATTTGCTTTTTGTAAACCTTCCTTAGCTTGATTGTATCTTTTCTAAAATTTGGTGGCCAGACCATCATCATTCTGGTCATAGACCACTTGCTATGGAACCCACTTTATTGTACTTAATGAGGTTGGAGAAAGAAGAGAAGAAAGCCTCAAAACATTATATTTTATATACAAATATATTTTATTAAAAATACTTCAAGCATGCAAAACAGAATAAATATCAGAATGAACGTTCTTGTTTGCCACCTTACAATGCTGATTTATCCTTTTTGCAACATTTACTTTAAATCCTTTTTTGGAAGTGAAATAGTACATATAGATTTGAAGCTGCTTGTAATCCCTCCCTGTTGTCATTTATCTCCTTTCTACAGAAATGTCATTCTCAAGCACCTTTTTACTTCTACAGTAAATATTACAGTTTTTCATGTTTCGTTGACACTGTGTGAATTCTTTTGTGACTTCTTTTTTCCTTAACATCATGTGTTTGAAATTTATCCGTGTTGATACATGTCATTCATTTTACTGCCTGTTGTTTTATCTGAATATATCATAATTCATTTATCTATTCTCCCGTGGATGGGCATTTGAGTTGTTGCTGACTATCTATGACTACACACAATGCTGCGATGAATGTCTTCTAATAATGTGTCTTTGCCTCTCTTTCAACATGGATAAGGGTGTATATAGTTCTAAGAGCTACTACATCCATCTGGGAGGAGGAAACTAGAGCATTGTGGGGAGAGCAGTTCTGGCAAGGTAGTGTGGTGTAAGGGAACATCGCAGTGTTCCTGAAACAAAAAAGGTCCTTGGAATTTCTGGATGTGTATTATGCAGATTCAAAGACCATAAAATGAGTTTGGAGAGGTAAATGAGGGAAAGGGCCCAGTATATGGTGCTAAGGCCATGGGGAAGCTTTCACTGATTTTAAGTGGGGGATTATTTGATCAGGTTTTCATTTTAAAGACCTTGTTCCAGTGGATTATGTGCAGGTCACACTGGGATTGGGATGAGGAGTGTTTCAATTAGCATTCTTTATATTGTATATAATAGAAAGTCAGACCCAAATTGGATTAAATGACAAGGGAATTTACTGACACACATAAGTGGATTGTCTAGAGGTAGCAAGGTGGGTTTGAACACACAGCTGAATGATGTCACCAAAGATAAATTTTTTTTCCACCTCTGCCTTCCAGGGTGTCCCTGCTACTTCCTGGCTGCAAGATGGCTGCCAACAGCTCCTGAGACTCTATACTTCATTTCCTATAACCAAAGTGAGAAAACAGGGACATAAAGACCATGTCTCACTGAATCAAACCAAGATTCTGATTGTACATGCCCACTGAATCAGTCACTGGATGGAGGGGGATAGAACTATTCTGATTGACTAATTCCATCTAGAACCCACCCCTGAGTCTAGGGGATGGTATTACTCCAACCTGAATAGCAAGGCTGCTAAATCATTGAGGAGAGGTGGTTTTCCAAAAGACAACCTCCCCAGAGGCTGTTAGGAAGGTGGAATGGAGAACTATTAACTTGATGGGAACCTAAGAAATATCCTTTACAGCAGAGAAATGAGCAAGCCTGGAGTGACAGACATATGTAATGAGGTGGTGGACTAGTGAAAGTCAGGAGGAAGTAAACTAGAGAAATACGTAGGAAGAAGGACTTGGTGATTTGTGATTGTTAGGAGACAAGAGTGGTGTATTAATTAGGCGAGGCTAAACTACCATAATGAAGAGGGCCCAAATGTAATAGCTTCAGAAATCAAAGTTTATTTCTTTTTCAGGTTCAGAGTGTGTTCTAGGTCACTAATGTTGATGGTGGGTGGATCTGTTCCAGTTTTCAGGCATCCCAGTTCATCACACCTGGGCCATCTTCAACATATATTTTCCGAGATTGCTTTGATTATTGCCATTCTCATCCTCAGGAAGGAGGAAAGTGCATGAAGGCGTGAACACAGGACAGCTTATTGGCCAGACCCAAAAGTAGGCCCCTCTCACTTCTGTTCTCATTTCATCACAGAGAACCTTGTTGTAAGACCACTCTTAAAGTGCAACAGGTGCGTGTTGTAGGGGAGCATAGATTTCGGTGGACAGCTGGCAGTCTCTGCTACAGGTGGAATGTGGTGACTTCGACATTTCTGGCGTGAGCATTTGATGATTGATGGTACTAGAAAATGTGTAGGAGACTAGAGGAGGATGTGAAGTACGGAAGAAGGGGAGATGAATAGTTCATATTGAGATATCTTGAGTTCGAGGTACACGTGGGCCATACAGGGGGAAATATGTAGTTGGCAGATGGCTATACAAGCCTGGTCTTCATGAAGGGAGGTCAGGATTAAAGATCTAGATTTGAGAGTCATCCATTACTAAGTGGTTGATTCTTGGGGTAATTCTTGCTTAAAAGCGTTACTCGGCATTCACCTTGAAGCCCTTGTACCTCTTTTCTGCTGTCCACTCCTTCAATCATGTGACATTTTAAAGCAGTTTATCCCTAACTAGTTTGACAGCTCACTATTTAGAAAAGGTAAATAAATTCTTCAAATCTGGAGATGTCTCCCCCTCACAGATTGTTTATAAAAATGTCAAAATAATGTCAGTGCTGACATGATGGCTGGGGGAATCCCATTGTTAGCATGACTCCAGCTAGATGAGTGCTTTATAATCACTGCCTTTGATCGCCTGTCTTTAATTCAGCTATGATCAACAAAACAATTAAATTTTAAACAGATTATCTATGGGTTGCCCCTTATTCAAACGCTTATGTATGTAGTCCTGTAGGATTTTTCCTTAGAGAAACTATGTTCTTGTTCTTCCAGTAGGTTGAGTGATAGTATTTCCCATGATCCTCTATTTGTAATTGAGTCTAAGAATTTTACATGTAGGGGATGGGACTCAATGTTTTCAAGGTTAGCTCTACCGCACCACCCCTGTAGAAGGGATTGTGTTACTAGAAAACTTCAGAAAGAGGGAAGATTGTTGCAGTTTTTTGTTTTTGTTTTTGTTTTTGTTTTGGCTTTGGAAAATACTTGCTTTGGGATTAAAATATGGTACTGTGTTTTCCAGATATTTTGTTCTATTGCATGGATTTTCAATGTTTCAGAGATTATGACCCTATTTACTCTGGTGACCACTATTATAACCATTCACATAAACCTGTGGATTATGCTTTAATACTTTCAGTATTGGGCAGCTCAGTGCTTTTCTAGAAAGATAATTTCCTTGATGAAACAAGGTTTTTTGTTTTTTGTTGTTGTTGTTTTTTTTTTTTTGGTAGAGCTCAAATGTGCCTGCTTTTAATTCTCCTCATTAGCTCTAGAATGCAACGTTTTTGTATTATGGTACTTGAGCCTTAGGGAAGTTACTGTTTGACGCATGTATGGGAATATAGATAGTATAGGTAATTGGCTCTACATGTAACCACACTTCTGGAGCACTTAAGAAAACACTGAAATGCAAATGAGGGAGAGGGAGTATCTTGGTAACACTGACCTCTTTCTTGTCTATATAAAACTAAACTGCTTGCAAAATCCACACTGTATTATAAATAACAGATTTTTTTTGCTACTCATCTCCAGAGCAAAACACAAGTCCATCAAATATTTGAAGACAGATCTAATATCCATCCTTAGCCTTCTTATCATTCATACCCATTTCTATCCATTTCTCATAAACTATGATTTCTAGAGTCTCACTGTGTTGGTCATTCTCCTCTATACAAATAAATGTCCGTGTCTTTCTTAAATTTTGAACATGTCCAGAATTAGACATGATATTCTAAATATCCTCTGTATAATGCGTGGCTCATTGCTTGGTGGAAACAGTATGTTCCAAAGCACTAGAGGGCTGAGGGAGTATGATGACAGAAAAAAGAATGTTTTCTTTCAGTTTTTAAGTGTTACCTGCACAGGATTCAAGGTGTGTGTGTGTGTGTGTGTGTGTGTGTGTGTGTGTGTGTATGTATGCGTGTGTGTATGCAGGTGTTTGTGTATGTACTCCAATCCAAAAAGCATTTGCTATTAGTAAGGGCATATTATAAATCTTTACAATCTGAGTATTTACTAATTACTTCAAAGGATTTGAATGATCAAATCCATTATAGGGAATAATATAATTAATAATTATTGTGCTTTTTACCTTCTATTTTGAAAATAAAATAATTTGTCAGTTTCAGTTAAGTTCTGTATATTTGTTCCAGGTATCAATAACTCAATATGTTCACATTTGAACAGTTGAATATGTTACAAGGAATGATGTCCTTGTTGTGAAATGTGCTGTCGTCTTTCCATACCTTTCTGGGGATTGAGGGCCATTGCACAGACTACTGCCACATTACCTTGCTCTTTCCTCCGGAAGTAATTCATTCCTTATTTGAATTCTCTTAGTTCTTTCATGACACTTGTCCAACCTCCATCATGTTATGGATGCTTGTGTATGTGTTTAATCTGCTCTGAGAGAGTACAGATTTTTAAGAGGATCTAATATGTTTTGTTCATGTCTGAATGCCTTAGACAGCCTAACCCAGTCTAGTCTGTACTCAGTAGTCACCAAAAGAACTCATAAATTCAAGAAGGCTAAATATTTAAAGATAAATTTAATGTATTTATGGCCAGTAGTATATTTAGTCAGAAGTAAAAACACGTAATATGGAATAACAAAAATTTTGACAATAAGGTGCAAAAATACTCAATTGCACCGAAAGGCTATTAACAGCATCATCGGCTATAGTGTATACAGAATCTAGCTATTTCTGATTTGCTGATGCCTATTTGCACATTTTAAATAGTGAATTGAAATTTGACTTATGCAAAGCCATTTGGGGAATGAGGTATCCCTCTTGTGAGAGTCCCTGTTATTGTGTAAATTAATAGTGTCTTCTCATCTTAAAGAAGCTAGTACAGTTGTTAGGCAAAAAGAAACATCCTTCTGGATCCTACTGATGATAATCTTAAAAAAATCTATCACTGTTTGAGGTTTATTTCTGCTAAGCCACTGTGAAATAATAGAAAATATGTATGTTGGTCTCTGCCCCCAGTTCCTGGCACAGGACTCCTAAATCCTTTTGGATTTCCCAAGTGACAAGAGCACTTAGGAGCATCTTTTGTCCTGATGTTTGGTCTTTGACTCCATTTCCTGACACAGGCCTCCTAAATCCCTTGGAGTTTGTTGGGTGATCGGACTGTCTTTTGTTTTGGCGAGGCAATGTTTGCTTGGTTCCCGGATAGGTTCACGATGGGGGCCAATGGGTTGGTGAACACATCTGTGTATTGGGAGGGTAGTGCACCTCATCTCCATGGGACAGAAGCTCCTGTGCTCAGGACCCTTCCAGATCTCACCCTGTGTGTCTCTTCATCTGGCTGTTCATCTGTATTCATTAGTATATCCTTTATTATAGAACACACCAGTAAATGGAAACATTTCCTAGATTTCTGCAAAGTGGTCCAGCAAATTATCAACCTGAGGAAGGAGGGGGTTACGGGAACCCTGATTTATAGCAGGTCAGTCAAAAGTACAGCTGACAAGCTGGGACTTGCCATTGGCTTCTGAAGTGCAGGTTGTCTTTTGGGGTTGAGCCCTTAACTTGTGGGATTTGGTGCTAACTCCAGGTAGATGGTGTCAGAAATGGAACTGAACTGTAGGCCACCCAGCTGATGTTGCAGAATTGCTTGATGTGTGGAAAACCCTGTGCACCTGGTGTCAGGAGTATTGTGAGTATGAGAATACAGAGGGAACACAGGGAGTTTTTCTCACAGGCGCCTGGTATTACCTTAGTTCATCTCTGCAAATCATTATAACAGCCCAGTGAGGTCGATTCTATACTTATCCTTTTTTTGTTGATGAGAAAATGGAGTCAGAGAGGTTAAGTAAATTAATAGTAAACAGTACAACTGGTACTTGATCTACAACCTAAACTCTTTTTTTATGTTTATTTATTTATTTTGAGAGTGAGTGAACGAGCAGGGGAGGGGCAGAGAGAGAGGAGAGAGAGAATCCCAAGCAGGCTCTGTGCTGTCAGTGCAGATCCCAGTGTGGGGCTCGAACCCACGAACCATGAGATCATGACTTGAGCTGAAATCAGGAGTCGGACACTCAACCTACTGAGCCACTCAGGTGCCCCCACAACCTAAACTCTTGAATACAGTAGTCTCCTTATCAAGCAGATCCATATGTACTCATCCAGCTCTTAATAAATGCAAGGCAGTTTTTAGGCATTGTCCTCAAAATAAAGATCTATAAAGCAAGACATATCGAGCAGGATTCCTGTTCTGTAAGAACTATTAACCATTTTCTGGAAGGACCACAGGTCTGTCTAATGGAATATTAGTGTCAGCCGCACTGAGTGCCGAGTGACACTGACATGGTGTTCTCTAGGAATGAATTTACAGGAAGGCATTGGAGCAGACCAGGAAGACTTCAGTGGAGGAGGCCAGACTTTAGCTAACTCTTGAAGGAGAAAAAGAGTGTATATCAAGAGACATATGGAGGAGGACATTTCACACAGGAACAAAAGGCAAAGGAGGAACACAACGTAAGCCAAACACAGGCTGGGAGAACATCAAAGGCATGGCCAAGGGGTCTCATTGCATGTAGTCAAGATTATTTTTTCAGACTTTCATATTACCAAATAATAATGCAATCATGAATGTAAATTACAGTCACTGAAAGAATTATACAAAAAACAACTTTTATAACTGGAGATGTCAGAAGCAAGATTTCTGATAGAAACATTTTATTAGGAACCAAATATTTATTCAGGTTTCCAAAAATAAAAAATGCTACAAATGGGCAATGTGAAAAATTTGTCATTATCATCCATACTATGTATTAGTGTTTCATATTAGCTGTATGCAATTTTATTCAGTTTTGAGTCTAAGGGATGAGAAACATTTGAAGGCCCTTTTCCAAAAGGTATATGAAAACAGTACATCTTTTCCACAAAGAATAAATGCAATCCTGTTCTGTAAACAAAGATAAAATATCACTGAGGGAATATATAAGGTTGGAAATTGAAAGGACTCACAAGGCTCTTGCTCACGTAAGGCTTCAAGGAATGTAAAGAAATAGCAGGAGGAAGGAAGCCCAGACGGTCATTGAGGGGGCTGAGCCTCTCACATGCAGCTCCCAAGAACCATTCTTGTTTGCCCAGAATGAGCTTCATCTTTTGATTATAGACCACTAAGATATGTGTGAGGTACCTGGGCCTCAGGGGAGCTGAGACACAAATTTACTCAAGGGTCTTTTATATCCTGCCAGTCATATAGCTAAAACCAGGCTGTATAACTGGTTAAAAATATGGGGATGGTAATTTGGGACAGTGACTACTTTGGGGGGATGGAATTGTGATACACGGGCAACATGGCAGTTGTAGGGATGAGGTTTTATTCGTCTGTTCTGGTGGCTAGTATGTAGTTGTTACGTAATTCTCCATTTTGTTTTGTGTGTCTGGACTATTTCATAACAAAAAGGGTTAGGTGCAAAACTTTTCCTCATGTTATGGAGAAATGAGCTTACAAGTTAAGAATCACTTTCACATTATCCATTGCAGGAGCCTAAGTAGCCTCTTCATGGGTCCAAAGCTCATGGGACTCACTGTATTTATCTTAGTAAGTCAACAGATCCACCCTTCTGAAGGGTTTTAGGCCCAACATGTTGATTAATCAGGCAGTTGTGAGAAAATGAAAACAAGAAAATATATTGCAGGTAGGGGCACGTGGGTGGCTCAGCCGGTTAGGTAGAGGTCGTAATCTCACGGTTTTTGAGTTCAAGCCCTGCAGTGGGCTCTGTGCTGACAGCTCAGAGCCTGGAGACTGCTTCAGGCTTCGAATTCTGTGTCTCCCTCTCTCTCTTCCCCTCCCCTGCTCACACTCTGTCTTTCTCTCTCTCTCTCTCAAAAATAAACAAACATTAAAAAAAGAAAATATGTTGCAGGTACTGTTACACTCCTAATTATACAGCATTTACTCTGATAAACACTATCTTTTTATTATCGTACAGTTTGGACAAGCATAGAACTTTTCACAGGGGTCTTAAGATTAGAAATGCACGTGTAGTACTCTGTCTTTTTCCCCTGGCAAAAGTCTGCTGAAGATCAGATCTTTCTTCTAAAAGTTAGTGGTTCGCAACTGGGGGCGATTTTGTTTCCCAGGTAACATTTGACAATATCTGGACATATTTTGAGGTGTCACAACTTGGGGGGGCTTACTACTAGTATGTAGTGAGTAGAAATGGGGGAAGCTGCTAAACTTCCTACAGTACACAGGACAGCCCCATGGCAAAGAATTATCTGGCTCAAAATGTCAACATTACCGAGGTTGAGAACTCTGATCTAAGCTAAAAATATTTTTTAGTTATTTTAACATTTTCCTGACTAGTAAGGAAAAACCTATTCATTGTAGAAAATCTCAAACATACAAAAAGCACAAAAAATACATAAGTTTCCCATAATCCCATCTCTCAGAAATAACTAACATTTTATCACAGTGACTCTCAAACCTGGCTATGTCTATGAAACTTTGAAAAAACTTGGGGCTCCAATCCTGGACCTTCTGATTCTAGTCTTTCTCCATGTTTTGATATTCTTAGTAACCTACCCTACTCCCTTAACAGTATTTTCTGAGCATTTCCCCATGCCAGGAGTTGGCAAGCCACAGCCGCTGGCCAAATCCAACCTGCCGCCTGTTTCTGCACACCCTGCCAGGTAAGAATGGGTTTTACATTTTCAAATGGTTGAAAAAAATCACAAGAGGAATACCCTGTGACCCATGGAAATGATATGCAATCCAAATTACAGTGTCCTTCACTAAACTTGTATCAGACTACAACCATGCCCTTTCATTTACATATTGTCTGCGACTACTTCTGTATCACCATGCCAGAGTTGTGACAGAGACTCTAGCCCTGTAAAGAAAAATGTTTGAAGACCTCTGTCCTATGCCATTAAGTACTTCTATAGTTCTCTCCTGGACTTTACAGCATTCTGTTTCCTCATTTTGGTCAGTTAAGCTGGTTTTAATTTTTGGCTATTATAAATGATTTTTTGAAAAATGTCCTAGTTGATTAACCCATGCATAGGTACATGATTATTTCTCTAAGCAAATATCCTACAGGAAATCACCTTTTAGGGTATTGGTGCATAGAGCTACATCAGTCTCCTGAAAATTTTAACCCACTTTGACTCTAAATCAGAAATGTGTGTGAATGCCTGTTTTCCCACCCACCTTGCTGCCTGTGGGTGCTTTGCATTTTTTGTCTCCGCCAATGCCAACGTGACAAGTTGTTCTAACATGCATTCCTTTGTTAGCTAATGAAGTTGAATATTTTTTTCCCCATGTGCTTTTTGGCCCTTGGTGTTTATTTTGTAAATTGCTTCTTTTTGCCCATACTCTATTCTAGATTTTATTCTTTTCTTGCTGCCTTGTAACAATATTTTTCTTTTTATTTATCTATTTTTTCTTTTTCCTTTATTTTATTTATTTTTTAAATTATTACATGTATTAATGTATTTATTTATTTTTAATTTAAATCCAAGTTAGTTAACATATAGTGTAATAATTTCAGGAATAGAATTTAGTGATTCATCACTTACATATCACATCCAGTGGTCATCCCAACAAATGTCCTCCTTAATGCCCATCAACCCTTTAGCCCTTCCTCCCACTCAACACCCCACCAGCAACCCTCAGTTTGTTCTCTGTATGTAAGAATCTCTTATGGTTTGTTTCCCTCTCTGTTTTCATATCATTTTTGCTTCCCTTCCCTTATGTTCATCTGTTTTGTATCTTAAATTCTACATAGGAGTGAAATCCTATGTTATTTGTCTTTGTTTGACTCATTTTGCTTAGCGTAATACACTGTAGTTCTATCCATGTTGTTGCACATGGCAAGATTTCATTCTTTTTGATTACCAAGTAACATTCCATTGTATATATATACCACATCTTCTTTATCCATTCATCAGTCAATGGACATTTGGGCTCCTTCCATTCTTTTGCTGTTGTCGATAGTGCTGCTGTAAACATTGGGGTGCATGTGCCCCTTTGAATCAGCACTCCGATATGCTTTGGATAAATACTTAGTAGTGCAATTGCTGGGTCATAGGGTAGTTCTTTTTTTAATTTTTTGAGGAACCTCCATACTGTTTTCCAGAGTGGCTGCACCAGTTTGCTTTCCCACCAGCAGTGTAAAAGGATTCCTCTTTCTCTGAATCCTTGCCAACATCTGTTGCCTGAATTGTTGATTTTAGCCATTCTGACAGGTGTGAGATGATATCTCATTATGGTTTTGATTCGGATTTCCCTGATGATGAGTGATGTTAAGCATTTTTTCATGTGTCTGTTAGCCATCTGGATGTCTTTGGAGAAGTGTCTATTCATGTCTTTTGCTCATTTCTTCATTGGATTATTTGTTTTTTTGGGTGTTGAGTTTGATAACTTCTTTATAGATTTTGGATATTAATCCTTTATCTAATATGTCATTTGCAAATATCTTCTCCCATTCTGTCGGTGGCATTTTAGTTTTGCTGATTGTTTCCTTGTCTGTGCAGAAGTTTTTTATCTTGATGAAGTCCCAATAGTTTATCCTTTGCCTCTGGAGACATGCCAAGTAAGAAGTTGCTGCGGTCAAGGTCACAGATGTTGCCTGTTTTCTCTTCTAGGATTTTGATGGCTTCCTATCTCACATTTAGGGCTTTCATCCATTTTGAGTTTATTTTTGTGGATGGTATAAGAAAGTGGTCCGGGTTCATTCTTCTGCATGTTGCTGTACAGTTTTCCCAACACCATTTTCTGAAGAAATGGTCGTTTTTACATTGGATATTCTTTCCTGCTTTGTCAAAGATAAGTTGGCCACTCATTTGTGGGTCTATTTCTGGGTCCTCTATTCTGTTCCATTGATCTATGTGTCTGTTCTTGTGCCAATACAATACTGTCTTGATGATTACAGCTTTGTAATACAGCTTGAAGTCTGGAATTGTGATGCCTCCAGCTTTTTTTTTTTTTCAGGATTGCTTTGGTTATTTGGGGTCTTTTCTGGTTCCATACAAATTTTAGGATTGTTTGTTCTTGCCCTGTGAAGAATGCTGGTGTTATTTTGACAGGGATTGCATTGAATATGTAGACTACTTTGGGTAGCATCGACATTTTAACAATATTTGTTCTTCCAATCCATGAGCAGGGGATGTTTTCACCTTTTTTGTGTGTCTTCTTTAGTTTCTTTCATATGCTCTCTATAGTTTTCAGTGTATAGATTTTTCACCTCTTTGGCTAGGTTGATTCCTAGGTATCTTATGGCTTTTGATGTAATTGTAAATGGGATTGATTACTTGATTTCTCTTTCTGCTGCTTCATTATTGGTGTATAGAAATGCAACCAATTTATGTACGTTGATTTGATATCCTGTTACTTTGCTGAATTCATGAATCAGTTCTCGCAGTTTTCTGGTGGAGTCTTTTGGGTTTTCCACACAGAGTATCTGTCATCTGTGAAGAGTGAAAGTTTGACTTCTTCCTTGCTGATTTAGATGCCTTTTATATCTTTGTATTGTCTGATTGCTCAGTCTAGGACTTCCAACAGTGTGTTGAGTAACAGTGGTGAGAGTGGACATCCTTGTTGTGTTCCTGACCTTAGGGGGAAACGTCTCAGTTTTTCCCCATTGAGGATGATATTAGTGGTGGGTCTTTTGTACATGGCCTTTATGATCTTGAGGTATGATCCTTCTATCCCTACTTTCTTGAGGGTTTTTATCAAGAAATTCTGTATTTTGTCAAATGCCTTTTCAGCACCTATTGAGAGGATCATGTGGTTTTTAAAAATACTTTTTTAATGTTTATTTTTGAGAGAGAGTGAGAGGGAGAGACAGACAGACAGACAAGACAGATAGTATGAGCAGGGCATGGGCAGAGGGAAACAGGCACAGAATCTGAAGCAGGCTTCAGGCTCTGAGCTGTTAGCCCAGAGCCCAACGTGGGCCTCAAACCCACAAGCCATGAGATCATGACCTGAGCTGAAGTTGGATGCTTAACTGACTGAGCCACCCAGGTGCCTGGAGGATCATGTAGTTCTTTCCTTTTATTAATGTAATGTATCACATTGATTGATTTGTGGATATTGAACCATGGAAACCCCACTTGATCGTGGTGAAGAATTATTTTAATGTATTGGTGGATCTGGTTTGCTAGTATCTTGTTGGGAATTTTTGCATCCATGTTCATCAGGGAAATGGGTCTGTAGTTCTCCTTTTTAGTGGGGTCCTTCTCTGGTTTTGGAATCAAGGTAATGCTGGCTTCATACAATGAGTTAGGGAGTTTTCCTTCCATTTCTATTTTTTTGGGAACAGCTTCAAAAGAATAGTTGTTAACTCTTCTTTAAATGTTTGGTAGAATTCCTGTGGAAAGCCATGTGGCCCTGGAATCTTGTTTGTTGGAAGATTTTTGATTACTAATTCCATTTCTTTACTGGTTATGGGTCTGTTCAAAATTTCTATTTCTTCCTGTTTCAGTTTTGGTACTTTATATGTTTCTAGGAATTTGTCAATTTCTTCCATATTGCCTAATTTGTTGGCATATAATTGCTGATAATATTCTCATTATTGTTTGCATTTCTGTGGTGTTTGTTGTTCTCTCTCCTCTTTCATTTATGATTTTATTTATTTGGGTCCTTTCCTTTTTTTTTTTTTTTTTTTTTTTGATCATCCTGGCTAGGGCTTTATCAATTTTGATAATTCTTTCAAAGAACCAGCTTCTGGTTTCATTGATCTGTTCTACTGTTTTTTTCTATATCATTGATTTCTGCTTTAATCTTTATTATTTACATTCTTCTGCTGGTTTTGGGCTTTATTTGCTATTCTTTTTCTAGCTCCTGTAGGTGTAAGGTTAGGTCGTATATTTGAGACCTTTTTCTTTCTTTAGGAAGGCCTGATTGCTATATACTTCCCTCTTAGGGCCACATTTGCTGCATCCCAGAGGTTTTGGGCTATTGTACTTTCATTTTCATTGGCTTCCATGTACTTTTAATTTTCTCTTTAATTTCTTGGTTAACCCATTCATTCTTTAGTAGGATGTTCTTTAATCTCCAAGCTTTCGTGGTCTTTCCACATTTTTCCTTGTGGTTGATTTCACGTTTCATAGCACTGTGGTCTGAAAATATGCATAGTATGATATTGATATTTTTGTACTTGTTGAGGGCTGATTTGTGACCCAGTATGTAATCTATTCTGAAAATGTTGCATGTGCACTTGAGAAGAATGTGTATTCTGCCTTAGGATGAAATGTTCTGAATATATCTATTAAGTCCATCCTGTCCAGTGTGTCATTCAAAGCCATTGTTTCCTTGTTGATTTTCTGCTTAGATAATCTGCCCATTGCTATAAATGGGGTGTTGAAGTCCCCTACTATTATGGTATTTTTTCTTTTTAAATCAAAGGTGGGGCGCCTGGGTGGCGCAGTCGGTTAAGCGTCCGACTTCAGCCAGGTCACGATCTCGCGGTCCGTGAGTTCGAGCCCCGCGTCGGGCTCTGGGCTGATGGCTCAGAGCCTGGAGACTGTTTCCGATTCTGTGTCTCCCTCTCTCTCTGCCCCTCCCCCGTTCATGCTCTGTCTCTCTCTGTCCCAAAAAAAATAAATAAACGTTGAAAAAAAAAATTAAATCAAAGGTAAGAAATTTGCTGACATGTAAGCTGCTAATGTTTCCCCTGATATTACATTTTTCCTTTAAATTTTTAAAAAAATATGTGGACATCTTAAAATGTGACACTTAAAAAAAGCATTTCCCACTTTGGTGTCCTTCTTATTTTATTTGTTGTTTGTTCATTGCGGGTGGACGTATACTGAGGAAATGTGACAGATGAGACATAAAAGGGCACTGAAGGAGGCCAAGAGGATGTTGTATGCATGGAACTTTGTAAGAAACTGCCAAATTGTCTTTCAAAGTGGCTCTACTATTGTGCATTCCCATTAGCGGTAAATGAGGGTTCCTGTTGCTCCACAGCCTTGTCAGCATGTGGTGTTGTCAGTGTTTTGAATTTTAGCCATTCTAATATGGATATAGTGGTACCTCATTGTTGTTTTAATTTGCAATTCCCTAATAACATATGATGTTAACCATTCTTTCATATGCTTCTTTGCCATTAGTGTATCTTCTTTGGTGACATTTTGGGTCACATCTTTTGTTTTCTTTTTAATTGGGTTCTTTTTCTTGCTGTTGAGTTTTAAGAGTTCTTTGTATATTTTGGATACATGTCCTTATCAAATGTATGTTTTGCAAGTATTTTCTCCTAGTCCATAGCTTGTGTTTTCATTCTTTTAACGTTGTCTTTTGCAGAGCAGAAGTTTGTAATTGTAAAGAAGCCCAACGTATCATTTTTTTTTTCTTTCATGGGTTGTACTTTTCATGTTGTATCTAAAGACTCGTTGCCAAACCTAAGATCACCTGGATTTTATCCTGTGTTATCTCATAGAAGTTTTATAGTTTTACATTTTGCATTTTGTTTTTTTTTTTTCAACGTTTATTTATTTTTGGGACAGAGAGAGACAGAGCATGAATGGGGGAGGGGCAGAGAGAGAGAGGGAGACACAGAATCGGAAACAGGCTCCAGGCTCTGAGGCATCAGCCCAGAGCCCGACGCGGGGCTCAAACTCACGGACCGCGAGATCGTGACTTGGCTGAAGTCAGACGCTTAACCAACTGCGCCACCCAGGCGCCCCTACATTTTGCATTTTGATCAATGATTAGTTTTGAGTTTATTTTTGTGAAAGATGTGAGTCTATATCTGGATTCATTTTTTTTCTTGCTTTTAGATGTCCAATTTTTCCAGCACCATTTGTTAGAAACACTATCCTTTCTCCATCAAATTGCCTTTGTTCCTTTGTTAAGAAGGGGAGACTATATTTGTGTAGCTCTATTTCTGTGCTCCATGTTCTGACCCATTGAGTGTATTTGTTTATTCCTTGCCAATACCACACTGTCTTGATTACTGTAGCTTTATAGTAAGTCTTGAAATCAGGTAGTACCAGTCCTTCAGCTTTGTTCTTTTTCTTCAATATTGTGTTGGCTACTCTAGCTCTTTTGCCTTTCCATGTAAACTTTTGCATTAGTTTCTCCATATCCACAAAATAATTTGCCTGGATTTTTATTGAGATTGCATTGCATCTATAAATTATATTGGAAAGAACTGATATCTTAACAATATTGAGTCTTCCTATCTAGAAACATGGACTATCTATTTATTTAGATCTTCACTGACTTCTTCTGTCAGAGTTTTGTAGTTTTCCCTGTATAGAGTTTGTACATATTTTGTCATATTTATGTGTAAGCATTTCATTTTTTGTGCTGATGCAAATGATAATTTGAAATTCTAGTTATTTCTTACTGATGTATTGGCAACCAATTGAATTTGTAGATTAACTTTGTATCCTGTACCTTGCTACAATCACGTCATTAGTTCTAGGAGTTTATTGGTCAATTCTTAGGCATTTTCTACGTAGACAGTCATGTTGAATACATAATTCGATGGTTTTCTGTCTTCTCAATCTATATACCTTTTTTTTCCTTTCCTTTTATTTCCTTATTACATTAGTTTGGACTTCCAGTATGGTGTTGAATAGGAGCAGTGAAGGCGATGCCCTATTTTTTTGATACTGGCAGTTGATCCTGTCAACATTTCTTTTGCCAGGTGACACAATGTTAAGCCTTGTCAGTAGAGGGTGTTGTGGGGATAGTACAAAGCATGGCAGAGGAAGGGGTTTCTCTTGCTGGTTTCAGGTGCTTTTTACCTTTTGCTCTTGTGACGTGGCTGCTAGTGGCGTATGTGAGACCCAGTAATACTCACCATCCAGGGAATTTCCCTAGTACCTGGTGGGTAGATTCTTGTTCATCACTCTGGACCACTGGCTGTGAACCAGCTCTGCCTATGGCACTCCACTGATCTTCTCTGTCATCCAGGGAACTACCGTCACACCCTTTCCAATGGTAAATCTGTCTTGGGTGGTGTGGGGTCTCTTCCAAGTTTGTTCCTTCCTTGCATTATCTCCCTTAGTCCTAGAAGGAGTAGCCGCGCCCTACATTTGCTATTCCTCTCTTCTTAGAGTTCCTTTTTATCCTATTAGTAGTTAGCCACCTTTTACTTGTTAATTATTTATATTGAATTTTCCCCATTCAAATTACTGGTTTGGTTTCTGTGTCCTGACTAGAATGACCCAGCTTCTTTTACACTTTTGGTTAACTTAAACCCTCAGGTAGTTGTTTTTCACCCAAATGAATTGCTTTGGTTGGGTTTGAGGATGGGGGGGCGAGGGGGGGTTGAGTGGAAGAAAGAGCACCTGGCTGTGCTGGTGGGCACAGTGGTTTCTGGCTCTGTGAGGAGCTCAGCTGTCTTGGCTGGCTGGGTGGGTGTGATGTGAGCAGGACAAAATGGCATGTGGAGTGAATGCGACCTGGCATTCTTGAGAATGCTTCCCTCAAGATTGTATTCTAGAGATGTGGTTGGGAGAGGAGGTCGGTTACACCATGATAGATGTGGTGGGCTTGAAATAATAAGGAGGAGGAGCCTTCTTGATTATTATCCAAAGGAAAATGGCATAGATTAGGGAGTCCAGATGGGGTCAGGGCCTCTGGATAAATCGTGAGCAGCCCCCAGAGCAGCTATGATAGCCCATCTGCTCTGGCATGTAAGAAACTGGTTGCCTTGTTGGTTGCCATGAAAAGAGAAGCTTCATGGCCCTGAAGGACTTTATCCTTCTGATCAGCAGACAAGGTGCAGATACTCGTACGAGATTGTTTAAGCATTATAATAAGATACAACGTTTTAGGGAATGGTTTCTATGAACTGTACATTTTGATTAATAGAAGTAATTTGCATTATGAGTTTGTTTTCCTTGGTGTATACTCTCGTCCCCAGGGAGGTGGATGAGCAAAGTGTTAGGTTATACTGCCTCATTCCTGCTGGCAGTGACACAGGTGCAAAACTGTGGGCACGATGAATCAAACGCCAGTTTTATCACCGCTGCCTGTGCTTGGCTTAAATTGCCGTCAGTGGAAGAAATAGAATTCATTAGTTGTCTTTCAGGGTACGTGCAAACACATGGCAGCAAGGAGAAATGGGCAAAGCCCAACCTTTCCTTCTTTGAGGAGCTCTGGCAACAGATGAACCGTTGAGCCTTTGGACATACTGTCTTTGTCAGTAGATGTTTGAGAAGACAGTATTCCTGTGGCAGAATGCTCTGTGGATAGCTGATCAATTTTTTATTCTCTCCCAGAGCTGTTGAGAAAATAATATTGATTTGTGAGAGAATCCAAAATGCTGAAAAAGCTGACAGAAAATATAACTAAATACTCAAACAACTCTTTTACAGGATTCAGATAGACATGAAATGCATGCAAATCACTTTCCTGGCTTTTGTGATGAGTTATCTAGTGTGGAGAGTTGAAATAATAAGGAGGAGGAGCCTTCTTGATTGTTATCCAAAAAAAAAAAAAAAAAAAAAAGGGAACAGATTAGAGTCCAGATGGGGTCAGGGCCTCTGGTTAAATCCTTTTCTTTTTATTTCTATTTTCCTCTTGGCTGTGGTTATGCTAATACCATTTGACGATAAGCATGGGGCTCTGGCACGATGCGAGAGCACTGCATTTGGAGAAAAAGAAAGGCTCTCATAAAAAAAAAAAAATTAATCTTCCCAGGGCTCCTGAGATGGATGGGGACCAAGAGCAAGCTTGACTCAAGTTCCAGCTTCATGTTGCCCAAACTGCACTGATCTTGGAGATTTTGACTGGAATCCTGTGATAGGACCCAGGAATCTGTGTTTGTAACAAGTACCCAAGTTGCAAACCTGATACTGCCAGTTTGCAAAACATCATTCTTGTGTATCTATTCAAAAGTGAAGTTTATTTTTAAATGTACTTAGATTTCCTGCTTGTCCAGCCAGATTTAGGTTGCAATGACTCACCTACATAAATATGTTTTTTAAGGCTTGGGAACACTGCTCTCAGCATTTGGGAGAACACATTAAAAACAAGAACAAGAACAGCAAGAACAACAACAAAAAACCAACTTACTGTATTGAATTGAGCAGCTGAAAGGCAAACACCTGGCCTTTTCTTCCCAATTATTCTGCTTGGACTGGTAGACTTTGGGATGAAATGTATTCACATCAAAAACCCTCCTTCTTGCTCCTTCCTGAACTATGCTTCTTTTTTCCCTTTAATATATAACATTTATTGCCTTTGTCTAATTATGAAAATAATTCGTGCTCAATGCCAAAAATTCCAAAGAAAAAACAAAACAAAAATCTGTAATTTCACCACCCAGAGATAACCTTGCTATCTGTTTTCTAAAGACACGGTGATGTGTGCTTCTTGAGGCTTGTAATTACAATACATCACGACCACTTTGTGAGAAACAGTAATTGTAAGTTAAATCAGGAACGTTAAAGGTAACCTATAGAAACTAGAATTTCACTCCTACTGCATTTTCATATCTAAAGAAATGCTGATCTGTCAAACTGTCCTTCGAATTCTAAGAGAATCCATATTTTTAGAATTTATAATGTCTTCTAAAGTTGTCATGCGTTATATTTTTTTCTGTAAAGAGTTTAGATATCTATCATTCATTCATTCATTATATAATCATTGAACATTTATGATGGAGATCCATTATTTAACAAGACTGATAAAGTCTGTGCCTCAGCGAGTTTGTTTTCTGGGATACGCGCAAGAAATAATAAATAAGCTATTAACAAACATTTTCAGATTTCTTGGTATTGGGTGACCAAAGAAAGTCATGTCTTCACTCTGACACCAGCGTTGACACCTAAAAGATGAAAAGGAACCCAGTCTTGGGAGAAGGAGAGTGTCTGTTTCCCTCAACAAAATATGTTGCAAAGTGGTTTTGGTTTGATTTGGTTTAGTTAATCTGCTAGGTGAGAACTGATGTAGATTTAATTTGCTTTTCCATCAGTTTGAGAGAAGTTAAATATCTTGTCATATATTTAAGGGCTATTTTTGTATTTCGGGGGGGGGGGAACCATCTCTTTTGCTCACTTTTTGAGCAAAATAATTTTGCCTGTAGAGTTTATGATCTCTTTTTCCCTCAAAAACATTTTTTTTTTAACTTTAAACAACAAAGGTTTATTTCTCAACCGTGGTACTTGACTACTAAGAGTTGGAGTTCTATTCCACATTGTCCTCAATCCAGGATTCACATTAATTGAGAAACCTCCCTGGAATATTACTTGTTTTAAATAATTTTTTGACTGTGGTAAGAACATTTATGTGAGATATATACCCTCTTAATGAATTTTCTTTTTTTTTTTTTGAATTTTTAATGTTTATTTTTTTATTTATATTTGAGAGAGAGAGAGGGAGAGAGTGCAAACAGGGGTGGGTCAGAGGGACAGAGACACATTCTGAAGCAGGCTCCAGGCTCTGAGCTGTCAGCACACAGCCCTGTGTGGGGCTTGAACTCATGAGAGTGAGATCATGACCTGAGCTAAAGTCGGACGCTTAACAGACTGAGCCACCCAGGCACCCCTCTTAATGAATTTTCAAGAATACAATATAGTGTTGTTAACTCTGGGCATGATGTTGTACAGTGGATCTCTACAACTTAATCATCTTGCATGACTGAAACTTTATACTCACTAAACAGCAACACCATTTCCCCTAACCCCTAGCCCTTGGCAACTACCATACTGTTCTCTTCTTTTATGAGTTCAACTTATTTAGATTGCACATAAAAGTGAGATCATACAGTATTTGTCTTTCTTTGCCTGGCTTGTTTGTTTCACTTAGCATGATGTCCTTCAGGCTCACTCACGTTGCAACAAATGGCAGAATTTCCTTCTTTTAAAAGGCTGAATAATATTTCATAGTGTGTGTGAGCTCGTGTATTACATTTTATTTATCTCTTCATCTCTGGACAGACACATAGGTTGTTCTATATTTTGGGTACTGTAAATACTGCTACAATGAACAAGATAATACAAATATCTCTTTGAGATAATGATTTTATTTCCTTTGGATATATATCCAGAAGCGAGATTGCTGGATCATATGCTAGTTTTGTTTTTAACTTTCTGTGGAATCTACGTCCTCTTTTATATAGGGCTTTCCCAATTTACATTCCCATCCATAGTGCACAGGGGTTCCCTTTTCTCCACATCATTGCTGACACTTGTTATCTTTTTAATAATAGCCATTCTAACAGATGTGATGTGGCACACTTTTGTGGTTTTGACTTGTATTTCCTGGATGATTAGTGATGTTAAGTACCTTTTCACATACGTGTTGGCTATTTGTATGTCTTCTTTGGGAAAAGATCTATTTAAGTCCTTTGCTCATTTTTAATTGGAACATTTGAGTTTTTGCTGTTGAGTTATAGCATATATGTTTTGGATATTCACTCTTATCAGATGATCTGGTTTGCAAATGTTTTTTTGCCATTCCATAGGGTGCCTTTTCCCTCTAATGATTGCTTAAGTATTTCATCCATTTTGAGTTGATTTTTGTATGTGATGTAAGATAAGGGTCTTTCTGAGAATTATTTTCGTTCAGTCTTAGGGCCTTTGTTGTCCTTTTTTCTCCACTGCATTTTTTTCTGGGTCACCCTAGCTTTCTGTAAATGCTTGAGGAGGGAACTTGGACGATAGCTCTAATGGAAATTGGTGTTTATTTTCCCACTTAGAGGTAATTTGATGTTTAAAAAATTTTTTGTGTGTGCTCTAGTTATGATGATCTCATGGAACTTGTGTGATTTTATAGTTCTTGTTAATCTGTTGTTTTTTAGAGGATATGCAAAAAAATTCCGACTTAGGTTGTTATAGTTACCTTAGTGAATTGCCATTTTTTAAAACAGAAACTTCAGCTCACATCCAAAATACTATTGTTCTCATAGAAAAGCTCCTGTCAGTATTCAAAAATGCTTTAACTTTTTCCTACCCTAGTCAGAGCCATAGCTGATAGGAAGACAGAGGAGTAGAAAATAGGGACCTAAGACCAATACAAAAGCTATTACAGTTTCTCAGAAATGCATTAATTTGTCAAAAATGAGTAATAGTAGTAAGTTTTTCCTATAATGGGATTAGCATTTTCTAGCAGGACTTTTAATAATACCAATTTTTTATATACTTTCAAAGAACTTTGATATCAATTGAATTATTTACTTATGATTTAGGAATTAGTTCTTATAGGCCTTCTGGCTATCACTTAGTGCAAAGACAAAGCATGTAATTCAGATAATGTTACTCTGTTCTTACAGGCTTGTTTGTAGCCCTATAAATATTGGCCAGAAATGATTTACCCTGCCTTATTACCACTGTGCCTTTAACATGTACTTTTAAATGAGAAAAGTAATTGCTTGAACTATATAATGTCTGGGGGGGAAGTGACTTCATATTACCAGTTATATTTGGGAGTTTGGAAATAATAGGAGGTATTGGCATCCTAGTTCTTTAAAATTATACTTCACTGACCTTGAAAACAGTATTTTTGGTGACATTACTCTGATAATTTTGTTTATCAGAGTATTATTAGATAGACTAATTGCCTTTGTAAAGGATTAGTGTGATAAGATTATATCCTTGATGTGATACAGTTGTATCTTAAAATAAAGTCATAACTATATTTTTTAGTAAAAGGCAAAAAATATATTCAGTCAGAAGAGCAACTACAGTATCATCAGTGTTAAGTGTATTTGCATTGTTGTAAGAGAGATCTCCAGAAATTTTTCATCTTTCAGATCTGAAACTCTGTACCTACTAAACTCCCTTTCCCCTCCTTCTCCTAGCCCTTGGTATCCACCATTCTACTTTATATTTCTATGAATTTGACTACTTTCGATACCTATTATAAGTAGAATCATACAGTATTTGGTTTTCTGTGGCTGGCTTATTTAACTTAGCATAATTTAAGAATTTACAGCGTAGAGAAAGGCTTTTATGTTATGTAATCTTATAAACTATGAGGCAGAGTGTATGACTATGCTAAATTGATTAATAATGTGAGGGTAGGTCCATAAATTGTACACTAACAGTTTAATTCTGATTAAGATCGGATGGACCAAAAATTAATTACTATTACTGACTTTTGTGTCTATTTCACAAAGTAGAGATACCTAACCATAGTTAATATTGAAGACCAATGGATGGATGAGAGACCTACATTCTAAATTTATCTGGAAGAAGTAGGTAATGGAGTGTTATGAAAGGAAATGAATCATTTTTAAATCAAAGTAATTTAAAATAGTGTGTACACACACACACACACACACACAGAGCTGTATGATGAGAGATTATTTGCTTCTGGGAATTCTGACATTTTGCAAATATTCTTGATTCACATTGTTCTGATTTTTTATTTATGCATCAGTCATAGAGTTTTTGGACCCACTAAAGTTATAGAAAAGTTCCTTCTATATAGAACCCTATGGGATTAATTTGAATTTATTAATCCCCTTTCCAGATGTGTTAAAGGAATAGTGATGTCACTTTGGTATTGAGTAATTTACATATAATAGATATCCTTTTTAAAATTATTTTAATTTTCAAAACATTTTTAAAATGTTTTATTTATTTTTGACAGTGAGAGAGACAGAGCATGAACGGGGGAGGAGCAGAGAGAGAGGGAGACACAGAATCCGAAGCAGACTCCAGGCTCTGAGCTGTCAGCACAGAGCCCGACGTGGTGCTCGAACTCACAGACCACGAGATCATGACCTGAGCCGAAGTCGGATGCTCAACTGACTGAGCCACCCAGGTGCCCCAATTATTTTAATTTTTTAATTTTTATTTGAGAGAGAGTGTGTGAGTGAGGGAAAGGAGCAGAGGGAGAGAGAGAGAATCTCAAGCAGACTCCACACTCAGCATAGAGCCCAATGTGGGGCTTGATCCCAGGACCCTGGGATCATGACCTGAACTGAAATCAAGAGTTGGACAGATGCTCAACCAACTAAACCACCTAGGCAACCCTAACAGATATTCTTATAATAGAAGCCAGACTTAAACTTTGAAGTAGTTACATAACTTGGAGAAATGGAGATGGGAAATATAATCTGTATCCAAGATAAATGGATTTAGTGTTTTTTACAAACCCTGTCTTGAGGAAATTCAACAACTGAGAACTTTTAAAAAATACCTGCTTAGCATCTTCCTTTTGAAAAGCTCCTCTTTCCTTTTATGTTTAAAAAGAAAGGTATGGAGGAGGAGGAGAATAGCAAGTTGGAGAATTATTATTTTTTCTTGGCCAATTAGAAGGGGAAATATGTGATTTCTCAGATAAAGAGGATATTATTTTTTCAGAAATCTAGGTGTATCCAGTCACTTGTAAGCTAAGTAAAAACTGTCAGTGATTTCATATATATACAGAGTAGCAGGATTGGACCAGCCTTTTCTCTTTTCCTGTGTAATTATTAGTCTCTACTGTTATTTAAATTTGCCATATATTCCCAGTGAATAGTTTTAGATAATCAATTTTATGAATATTGATCACGCATTGAATTAGTAGTTCAGAATAGATAATTTGAGAATTTTAAGATGAAACTGTTTGTGAGAATGATATTAAACAGAAATTAATGGGGACTACTTAAAAAAACATTAAAGTGGCAGCTTAATGTCTTCAAAGAAATAAAAGACAAGATTGATAATCTCAGGAGCAAATTAGAATCTCTTGAAAAGAACCAAATGGAAATATAAATGAAAACTACAACAATTGATTTTGATAATTCATTGGATGAATTTCAAGAATTTTAGATACTGAGAAATAAAGAATTAGTTAACTGGAACGTAGGTCAGAAGAAAATATCCAAAAGGAATCATCAAGACACAAAGGAATAGGAAATATATAAAAGAGCATAAAAGACAAAGATTCAATAAAAATTTCTTACATACATTTAATTGGAGTCCCAGGAGGAGAGAAGATACATAATGGTTCAAAAATAGCATTTGAAGTGATATTGGCTGAGAATTATAATAAACTGATGAAAGACATTAATCCATGTACTCAGGAGCACTATAAAACCCAATAAGGATAAATATAAAGAAACACACCCCCCCACAATGAGGTGAATCATAGCAGACTCTATAAAGACCCAAACCAGTGGGGAAGTATTGAAAATATTCAGAGAAAAGAGATATATGACCTTCAAAAGCAGCAATAATAATATGACTAACTTGTCAATCAAAAAAGTAAGCCAGAATATAAGGGAATGATATCTTTATTTTTTTTTTTAATTTTAACGTTTATTTATTTTTGAGACAGAGAGAGACAGAGCATGAACGGGGGAGGGGCAGAGAGAGAGGGAGACACAGAATCGGAAGTAGGCTCCAGGCTCTGAGCCATCAGCCCAGTGCCCGATGCGGGGCTCGAACTCACGGACCGCGAGATCGTGACCCGAGCTGAAGTCAGACGCTTAACCGACTGAGCCACCCAGGCGCCCCGGGAATGATATCTTTAAAGTGCAGAAAGAAATTAATGGTTAATCCAGGATCCTATATTAAGTGAAAATATCCTTCAAAAATGTAGATAAAATAAGAACATTTTCAGAAAAGCAAATACCAAGAGAATATGATACCAACAGACCCAGAAGGAAGGTTGAAAATGTAGTAAGAAATTAAGAGTAATGGAAAAGATAAATATGTGGAAAAATCTAAGTGAATATTAGATGTATAAAACCAAAATAATGTATTCTGAGTGTTAAAACATATGTGGCATTAAAATGTAAAATAGAGCTTAAGTTGATAGTAGAATAAATATTCTATGGTTTTCTCATTGTCCAAAGAGTGGAAAATGCATCAATTTATGTTAAACTTAGTATGTTAAGGAAACATGTTAAAATCTATAGGCTAACTACTAAAGCAGTGTAAAAGAATGAGCAATTACCAAACTAACAGAGGAGTCAAGTAACAGGTGAACACAATTTCATTCTATTCAAAGAAAAGCAAGAAAAAAGAAAAAAAAAAAAAAAAAGGAAATCAGACATAGTGAGACAATGGAAAAAAAAATAGTGTAATGGTATATTTATACCCCAGTATATCAACAACTGCTTTAAATTCCAAGGGCCAAACTTTCCAATTAGAGTAAAACATTCTCAGACTGGAACAAAGAACAGAACCCAGCTCTCCATTCCTTACAAGAGATAAACTTAAAATATAAAGGTATAGAAAGGCTGAAAGTTAAAGGAAGAAAAAATACACCATGGAAATACTCATGCCTCTTTTTGCACATGCACACTCAAAAGCTAGTATAACTATAATAATAACAGACAAAGTAGAATTTAAGGGGAAAAAGTGTTAGTAGGCAATATAAAAAGATACTGCATAATGATAAAAGTCCAGTTATCAAGAAAGATAAAAAAAATTCTAAATCTGTGTTCACCTAATAGTGTATGTTCAAAATACATAAAGCCAAAATTGACAGAATAACGCAGAGAACTAGATAAATCCGCAATAATGATGGGAGAGTTTGTTTTAATTTTTTTCTTAAGACTTTGTTTTTAGACCAGTTTCAGGTTCACAGCAAAATTGAGAGGAAGGTAAAGAGCTTTACCATATATTCCCTGTTCCCATGCATGCGTGACTTCCCCCATTACCACCATCCTCCATCAGAATAATATACTTGTTAAAATTGATGAACTACATTGACACATCATAATCACCTAAAGTCTATAGTTGACATTATTGTTAACTCTTGGTGTTGTACATTGTGTGGTTCTGGAAAAATGTATAATAACATGTATCCATTGTTATGGTATTATAGGGAGTATTTTCATGGCCCCCAAATCCTTTGTGCTCTACCCCTAATCCCTAGAAACCACTGATCTTTTTACTGTCTCCATAGTTTTCCCTTTTCCAGAATATCATACAATTTGGATCATACAATATATAGCCTTTCACATTGGCTTCTTTCATTTAGTAATATGCATTTAAGTTTCCTCTTTGTCTTTTCATGGGTTGCTAGCTCACTTCATTTTAGCACTAAATAATATTCTGTCATCTGTATGGACCACAGTTTATATCTATCCATTCACCTAATGAAGAACATTTTGGTTGTTTCCAAGTTTTAACAGTTATGAATAAAGCTGTGTAGGTTTTTGTGTGGACATAATTTTCGTTCCCTTTGGGTAAATACCAAGGAATGTGATTGCTGGATTGTGTGGTAAGAGTATGTATAGTTTTTAAAGAGATTGCTAAACTGTCTTCCATAGCAGCTATATCATTTTGTATTCCCACCAGCAGTAATGAGACTTCCTTTTCCTCCACATCCTCATTTGTATTTGGTGTTGTCAGTATTCTGGATTTTGGCCATTCTAATAGGTGTATGATGGTATCTCATTGTTTTGATTTGAATTCCCCTGATGACAGATGATGTGGAGTATCTTTTCATATGTTTATTTGCTATCTGTATAGCTTCTTTGGTGAGGAATATCCTAAGATATTTGGCCTTTATTTTCATTTCATTATTTTCATATTGTTGAGTCTTAAGTGTTCTTTGTAAATTTTGATAACAGTCTTTTATCAGATGTGTCTTTTACAAGTATTTTTTTTTCCTAGTCTGTGGCTTCTCAATCTCTTGACATCATCTTTTTTAGAGCAGAAGTTTTATTTTTTTTTAATTTTTATTCTATTTATTTATTTATTTATTTATTTATTTATTTATTTTTTCAATATATGAAATTTATTGTCAAATTGGTTTCCATACAACACCCAGTAGAGCAGAAGTTTTAAATTTTTATCAAGTCTTGGTTATCAGGGATTCCTCATGGATCATGTCTTTGGTGTTGTATTTAAAAGGCATCACCAAATTCAAGGTCATCTACATTCTTCCCTGCATTATCTTGTAGGAGTTTTGTGGTTTTGCACTTTACATTTAGGTCTGTGATTCATTTTGAGTTAATTTTTGTGAAGGGTGAATGGACCATTTCTAGACTTTTTTTTTGCATGTGTATCTCCAGGTGTTCTAGCAACATTTACTGAAGAGACTACCTTTGTTCTATTGTATTGCCTTTGTTGTTTGGTCAAAGATCAGCTGACTATATTTATGGTGATCTGTTTCATTGATCTCTATTCTGTGCCATCTATTTGTTTATTCTTTTGCCAGTTATCATAACGTTTTGATTACTGCAGCTTTTTTTTTTTTCAACGTTTATTTATTTTTGGGACACAGAGAGACAGAGCATGAACGGGGGAGGGGCAGAGAGAGAGGGAGACACACAGAATCGGAAACAGGCTCCAGGCTCTGAGCCATCAGCCCAGAGCCTGACGCGGGGCTCGAACCCACGGACCGCGAGATCGTGACCTGGCTGAAGTCGGACGCTTAACCGACTGCGCCACCCAGGTGCCCCGATTACTGCAGTTTTATCGTAAATCTTGAAGTTGGGCAGTGTTTGTCCTCCAAGTTTGTTCTTTCTCAATATTGTGTTGGCTATTCTGAGTCTTTTGCCTATCCATGTAAACTTTAGAATCATTTTGTCAATATTCATAAAATAACTTGCTTGGATTTTGATTAGCATTGCATTGAATTTATTAGTCCTTTTGGGAGGAACTGACATCTTGACAATATTGATTCTTCTTATTCATGGAGCATGGAATATCTCGCCATTTATTTAGTTCTTCTTTAATTTTATTCATCAGAATTTTATACTTTTCCTCATGGATATCTTGTGCATATTTTGTTAGGTTTATAAGTGTTTCTTTGTTTGGGTTCAAATGTTAATAGTGTTGTGTTTTTAATGTCAAATTCCACTGGTCCGTTGTTGGTATAGAGGAAAGAAATTGAGTTTTGTAAATTAACCTTGTATCCTACAACCTTGCTATTATAGTTTATTAGTTCCAGAAGTTTTTTTTTATTCTTTCAAATTTTCTATATAGATGATCATGTTATCTGAAAACAATGACAGTTTTATGTTCTCTTCCCAATCTATATACCTTTTCTTTTCTCTTCTTTTCTTTTCTTGACTTATTTTATTAGCAAGGGCTTCTAATACAGTGTTGAAAAGGAGTGGTGAGAGCAGACATTGTTGCCTTGTACCTGATCTTAGAAAGCTTTGCGATTCTTACCGTTAAGTATGATGTCAGCTATAGGTTTTTTGTAGATGAACTTTATCAAGTTGAGAAAGTTCCTGTCTATTCCTAGTTTTTTTAAATCATGATTCACTGTTGGATTTTGTCAAACGCTTTTTCTGTAACTATTGATATCATATGATTTTTCTTTTTTAGTAGGTTGATGTGATGGATTGCATTAATTGATGTTCAAAAAATAATTTCTTCAAATAAAACAAATAGGTATGTTAGTATATCTAAGTTTGGCTTAAAGTAGAAAAATACAGTTTTCCCTTTACATCATTTCTAAGGAGAAATCCCAAATATACTGAAATATATCCTAAAACTACTGAGAGACTTAAGCTACTTTTCCCTGGGCATATCCCGCTTACACCCCTGTTAAAAAGCTGATAGGTATTACACAGTTAGGATAATTGTAGCACTTTATCAAATTGGCAGATGCTCAGTAATCATTTTTGTCCCCATTAGGCAACAATAGGTACAAAATAAAAGGATACCTGTTGGTGTCCTTACAGCTGTCTGAATTGGAAGGCACTAGCACTCATCATTCCAGACAGTGGGTGAACCAAAGGAGCACTGACATTTTTCATGAGGAGAGCTGCATATAAACATTTGGCCCATCCTGGAGACTCCTACTGCCCAGACAAGTGATTCTGTTGAGGCAGTTCTTCTCCTGCTGTATTTGTAAGCTCCAGATTATTTATAAAGCTGTGGTACAAAAAACTAAAATCAAAATCAAAGACCCTCCGGTACTCTGCAGTTGTGAGACAAAGCATTAGAGGGAAGTGTTTTCAAACTTAGGAATGCATTATTTCAGCTTTAGTACATGTAGATGCACAATATGCTAAGTGGCTTTTTCAGGCAAATAGTTAATTATCCAGTGACCCAGTTATGAACAATCCATTCATGAGGAAATAGTAAGACTCCTTACCTTATTATGAGGGGTGGTTTGTTTTTCAACTTTACACCGATTTATATACCCACATCCTGGAGGCAATAAAAAAGGAATTAGTCCATTTAACTTTTATTAGATTTTACTGCATAGAATATAGTGATAAGGAAATAATGTTTAAAAATATGCTGTGTCCTAGATATTAAAATAAATTCATTGTTCAAAAATATCACCCTGGGAGAAGGGACTTATTCATGGATGTTACCATTGCTCAAACATTTTTGAAAACCATTCCTGGAACTTCCTTGAAGCTAGTTTATGTGTCATGCAAGAAACTAATGAAAGAATATACTGATATCTCTTATCAAACTGAAGCACAATTTTTTAATATTTAGAAGCAAAAACACAGTCACTGGAAATAATCTTGTATTTTAAGCATAATAAGCCTAAGTTGAAAGCAGTACAATCGTATTAGAAGTCTCTGTTTTGAACTGGTTACTGGATGGGTCTATGTAAATTAGTGAAATATTTAAATTGTTGCCATTAAAAAATGACAGTTGAGAATATTGATGTATTCTGAACACAGGGCAAAAACAGTAATCTAATATATGTCTTAATTTATTAAAGAATCAGTTTTTGTCTTAGTTAATACATAATTGCCTTGTGTGTTAGTGAATACTCAGAGGCTTTTGGAATGAATTAATTTTAAAAAGTTGAGAATTCACTTAAATTGATACTATAAATTTGCTTCGTAAGACTCTGTTTTTACAATCAGTACCAAGTGATACTTCAGCTTAGCACCTGCCCAAATGATTAAAAATATGGAACGCAGCCTAGATGATACAAATTGTTCTAGTTATATATTCTTGTCCTAGTTTAAACATTATCCCATGTATTTATTTCTTACCATGTATCCACTATGTGTGTGTATGTGTGTGCGCATATATATATGTATATATATATATATATATATACACGTATATATATATATATATGTATAAAACATGTGGATACATGGATACGTATGGATATATATGTAACCATGTGCAACTATATATAATATATAGTTTTATATAAAAGTTATAGTTATATGTAAGTGATATACATGGAGCCATATAAATATATCACTGTGTTTGCGTATGTATATATACAAAACTGTATCGGACCATGTATGTAAATAGAGCTATATATATAGTTATATGGTTATATATATATCATATATATAGTTATAGTAATATACACATATATATTTCTTGGCACGTGCCAAAGTGCGAAATGGTGGTCTTTAGTCCAGATTTGTTTTTGTTTGTTCTGCAGAATATTGGCTTACATAGTGTTTTAAGTTTGAATTATTTAAAAATCTCATGCATTGTTGGTGGGAATGCAAACTGGTATAGCCACTATGGAAAATGGTATGGAGGTTCCTTGAAAAGTTAAAAATAGAACTACCTTATGATCCAGCAATTGCACTGGGTATTTACCCAAAGAATACATGAACACTAATTCAAAGGGATACATGCACCCTTATGTTTATAGCAGCATTATTTTTTTAAATTAAAAAACATTTTTTAATATGAAATTTATTGTCAAATTGGTTTCCATACAACACCCAGTGCTCATCCCAACAGGTGCCCTCCTCAATGCCCATCACCCACTTTCCCCTCCCTCCCACCCCCCATCAACCCTCAGTTTGTTCTCAGTTTTTAAGAGTCTCTTATGGTTTGCCACCTTCCCTCTCTGTAACTTTTTTTCCCCCTTTTCCTCCCCCATGGTCTTCTGTTAAGTTTCTCAGGATCCACATAAGAGTAAAAACATATGGTATCTGTCTTTCTCTGCTTGACTTATTTCACTTAGCATAACACTTTCAAGTTCCATCCATGTTGGTACAAAAGACCATATTTCATTCTTTCTCATTGCCAAGTAGTATTCCACTGTGTATATAAACCACAACTTCTTTATCCAGTCATCAGTTGATGGACATTTAGGCTCTTTCCATCATTTGGCCATTGTTGAAAGTGCTGCTATAAACATTGGGGTACAAGTGCCCTTATGCATCAGCACTCCTGTATCCCTTGGGTGAATTGCTAGCAGTGCTATTGCTGGGTCATAGGGTAGATCTATTTTTAGTTTTTGGAGCAACCTCCACACTGTTTTCCAGAGTGGCTGCACCAATTTTCATTCCCACCAACAGTGCAAGAGGGTTCCCGTTTCTCCACATCCTCTCCAGCATCTATATTCTCCTGATTTGTTCATTTTAGCCCCTCTGACCAGCGTGAGGTTGTTTCTCAGTGTGGTTTTGATTTGTATTTCCCTGATGAGGAGTGACTTTGAGCATCTATTCATGTGCCTGTTGGCCATCTGGATGTGTTCTTTAGAGAAGTGTCTATTCATGTCTTCTGCCCATCTCTTCACTGGGTTATTTGTTTTTTGGGTGTGGAGTTTGGTGAGTTCTTTATAGATTTTGGATACTAGCCCTTTGTCTGATATGTCATTTGCAGATATCTTTTCCCATCCCGTCGGTTGCCTTTTATTTTTGTTGATTGTTTCCTTTGCAGTGCAGAAGGTTTTTATCTTCACGAGGTCCCAATAGTTCATTTTTGCTTTTAATTCCCTTGCCTTTGGAGATGTGTCAAGTAAGAAATTGCTGCGGCTGAGGTCAGAGAGGTGTTTTCCTGCTTTCTCCTCTAGGGTTTTGATGGTTTCCTGTCTCACATTCAGGTCTTTCATCCATTTTGAGTTTATTTTTGTGAATGGTGTAAGAAAGTGGTCTAGTTTCATTCTTGTATAGCAGCATTATTTACAATAGCCAAGATATGGAAGTATCCCAAGTGTCCATCGTTGGAATATTGTTCAGCCATAAACAAGAATGAAATCTTGCCATTTGCAGCGACGAATTTGCTAGAGAGTATAATGCTAAGTGAAATAAGTCAGAGAAAGACAAATACCATATTATTTCATGCATATGTGGAGCTTAAGAAACAAAACAAGCAAAAGGAAGAAATAAGAGAGAGACAAATCAAGGAATAGACTCTTAATTATAGAGAACAAACTGATGGTGGGTGGGGGATGGGTGAAACAGTTGCTGGGAATTAAGGAGTATCCTCGTGATGAGTACAGGAAGATGTATGGAAGTGCTGAATTAGTATCCTGTTCACCTGAAACTAATATAACATTGTATTTTAATTAACTGGAATTAAAATAACAACTTAAAAAATAAAAATAAAAACCAGATTTCAAAATCTAGTTCTCTTGCTTCTCTTCATCACTCGGAAGGTCGGGCATTTCTTTTTTTTTTTTTTAATTTTTTTTTCAACGTTTATTTATTTTTGGGACAGAGAGAGACAGAGCATGAACAGGGGAGGGGCAGAGAGAGAGGGAGACACAGAATCGGAAACAGGCTCCAGGCTCTGAGCCATCAGCCCAGAGCCCGACGCGGGGCTCGAACTCACGGACCGCGAGATCGTGACCTGGCTGAAGTCGGACGCTTAACCGACTGCGCCACCCAGGCGCCCCAAGGAGGTCGGGCATTTCTATCCTCATCCAGAAACAAGTTGGGTCAAATGCCCCCTGTGCTCTGTCATTCAACACTGTCCCCATCACTTCCTGTACCTTCCTGACACACAGGCCTAGGGTCAGTTGTCATTTATCATCTAACACCGGGCCTGAAATCCTTGAATAAGTTCTACTAAGGATTTTTATTTTACCCTTAAGGTCAATGGGCACGGTTTTAAGCAGGTTTTAAGTAAGGTGGTGTGAGGTCGTGGAAATGTGGCTGGCTCATTTGGGGGAGATTATTCAGTTCCTGTAAGGATAAGTGTTTGTTTGCACATGGTTGCTTCTCGCAAGCTAGATATAATGGTTGTTTGCTGTCTGGCAGGTTTGTGATTTTTCCCCCTCACTTTTTGACCAGAAAGGAGTCACATTGTCTCTGATGCTCTTAACCAGCTTGTTTTGTGTATTTGTCTCCTGAGTGTGATTTTCTTAGCTCCTGGGGCTATACTACATTGTGGGAAACTGTGATGTTGGACCCCCATGGCTATAACCACCAGAGCTTAGTTCAGGAAGCCCCTTGGATTGCCAGTGAGTATGAAGTGAATGATGATACTGTTCAAATGCCTTCCTCACTGTTCTCCTGCATGGCCAAGCATCCCAGCTTTTTAGACCCAGCCATTAAACATTAAGGTGACAGAAACAAAATTAATATGACAGAATGACAGTGTTGCTTTTGCTAGAACTAAATGATGCAAATGCCTTTAATTAGATTCAATTCCATATGCCTAGAGAGTAAACTCTTCTTCTAAAAAGATAGAATACTAATGTCTTGCACTGATGAAGAGCCTTTCATCTGGCAGTTTTCCCACGTGGTTTATAAACCAATATGACACCGTAAAAGCAAAGCGGAGAGAACTTCAACCACAAATGGAATGTAACGACTGTTTAATGGTGTATAACAAAGCAGTCGGGCAGGAACTATAAAAAGCTATTTAAAACATCATTAATATGTGTCCTGAGTAGAAATTGTTATTTTATACATGAAGTTAAATTTTAAGCAGAGTAAGTTTTTGGAGAGTGAGAGCTAGCTGTTTTAAGTTCTGAAGCCAGAACAAGAAGTAGTCTCCCAATATGTAAGATATAGTTACACTTGACCTACAAAGGTGATTTGAGCGGGGGAGGGGAAGAAGAAGGAGAGAAGGAAGAACTAAGGTCTTTCGTATCTCCACATGCCCGCCCTCACAGTGATCTTGCCAGATATGTTATTAGTGGCACCGTAGAGAAAAGTGAGGCTCATAGAAAGTGAGGAATTTACCCAAGATAACCTTTACTGAGTGAAACTCGAATTGAAATTAGATCCGTTTGATTTCAAGCTCCTATTTTTCCCTACTTGCCAGACTACTTTTCACTGCAGCTGTTGACACCTCTTATGCTCTGAAATAGAAGTTCTGTTTTCTATGTAGCAGATCTTTTGTCTCCCTCCTCAAAAATTTAGATTACATGTTCTAGAAGCATATGGAGGAGCTGGTCTTGTGACAGCTCCATATGCTTCCTCAGGCAACACTGGCTCATGCCCCCTAAATAGTGTACATACGGTCTCTGGCTTCTGGTTGCTGCAGGGTAAGTTCCTTGACTTTCCAAGGGCACTTTCCCCAAGTTGCTCGAGTGTTCAGGAACGTGGCTCATTGTCTGGGAGTGGGACTGAGAGTTCCAAAGTCGTTCTTGTCATTATTGAAGAGACTCTAGGGTCCTAATGCAAAAATGTTTCCTACCTCCGTATCCCAGAGCTACAGAGGTTCTTGACTACTGTCTACTGTGTCTCTACGATGGGCAATATTAAGTTAGCTAGTAACTTCTTGCCTCCTCACACTTTTCCAGAGTGTCTATTCTTAAGTGATTTCCTTTTACTCTTTTTTTTTTCAACGTTTATTTATTTTTTTTGGGGACAGAGAGAGACAGAGCATGAACGGGGGAGGGGCAGAGAGAGAGGGAGACACAGAATGGGAAACAGGCTCCAGGCTCTGAGCCATCAGCCCAGAGCCTGACGTGGGGCTCGAACTCACGGACCGCGAGATCGTGACCTGGCTGAAGTCGGATGCTTAACCGACTGCGCCACCGAGGCGCCCCATCCTTTTACTCTTATAAGGCAAACGTATTCTTCTTTCCTTGCAGTCTCCTCTTCTTCTGATTTTGATAGTTGTATTATAATCTGCATTGCTAGAGCATACAATAATTACCTGCTATCCTTATCCTCATTAAAAGAAGAAAAAATGTAGAAAACTGATATTTTTGCATATCAAATTGCATGCTCCCCTTTCTGCTACTCATGTTTAAGTAAGAGAAGTTTACCTGTACTTTTACGAGGAAGTTCGTGCGGGTTCGACCAGGATAGCTTTCCAAGCTGCAGAGCTCTTGGGCTCCCTCTTCTTGTGTTACTTTGACATATTAAAAACCATGGTCTTTCAGGACACCTGGGTGGCTCAGTTGGTTACGGTTCATGGGTTCGAGCCCTGTGTCGGGCTTTGTGCTGACAGCTCAGAGCCTGGAGCCTGCTTCAAATTCTGTGTCTCCCCCCCGCCCACACCCCTTCCCTGCTCACGTTCTGTCTCCTTCTCTCTCAAATATGGATAATAAAACATTAAAAAAATTTTAAAAAATAAAATAAAAAAACATGGTCTCTAAGTGCAGCCATCTGCCCAGTTATTTCTGAAAATTGCCTCTATTGGCTTCCCGTCCCATCATCCCCCAGATCTGGACTATCCCTTTTCCTCCCTCAAAGTTCTTGCCCTGGGATGTCCTCATTGCAGAGCTCTTTCTCAGAAGCTTGTGGGATCAGGCTGCCCAACAAGTGAGCCCTCCCTGTGGTGCTCTCGGACTCACCTCACATGTGCAAATGTGTGTCTGAGAAGCCCCCTCCTGTTTCTGTCGTTTTTTCTCAAATTATTCCACTGAGCCTTCCCTTCTCAGGAGGGACTCCTCCTCTTTGTGGTGATGATTTGTTGGCAATTTCTGGGTTCTCTAGCTCTTAAGACCACGAGAAATCCCTTGGTCTTTTCTCCTCTTGTGCAGAGCTGCTATTCCCACATTACTCTTGCATCCAATTTGTATTCTGGGTTCATGTAGATTCATTTCAATTAATTTTTTTCTATGCTACCTCCTTGATTTTTCTGTTTCCAAGAAGAACATAGGGAGATTGGAAGTCTATGCTGTCTCCCCCGACATCGTGCCAAAGGGCAGCAACCTCTTAACTCGTCTTCCTGCTTCTGCTCACCCTCCTCACCTTAGTCTATTTGCAACCTAGAATGAGCCTGTAAGTTAGACCATATTTGCTGAAGACTCTTTAGAGGCTTCCCGTCTTATTCAGAGAAAAGCCAAGGTCCTCATCAGGATCACCAAAGCCCTCTGGTCTGACCTGGCTCCTCCTTTCCTTTCTCACCTCATCTCCTTCTATTCTCCCTCTTACTCTCTCTGCCTCTTCATTCTTTCACCAGAACTCTGACCTGCTTCAGACCTGGGGACTTTGCATTTGTTGTTCTCTCCGTCCTGAATGAACTTCCCTGAGATACCCGCTTGGTCCACTTGCTTACTACCTTCTGGTCTTTTCTCAAATGTCACCTTTCCTGAGACCTTCTGTGCCCATCTTATCTAGTATGGTACACTCCATGATATTTGCTAACCCCTTCACCCCTTCTCTTCTCACTTTTTCTCTGAACACTCAGTAGCCTACTAAACATTTTATGATTTTTGTTTATTTTCTGTCTGCCAAGGATTAATGTCTTTATTTCCAGCCCTTAGAACAGTACCTGGTGCAGAGTAGTTCACGTTAAATATTAGTTGAATGCACTAGTAGGGGTAGGAAAAGAGGCAAATTGTGCTAGGAAAGTTCAGGTTGAAGAGTGGTTATATCTGGCTAGGCATAGGAGGCAGGGATAAGGCAAGAGTTGACTTTGAACTAGTTCTCAAGGGATGAGTGAGATTTAAACAGGTTTATCTGCTGCTGTGATTTCACAGAGGTCTGCATTTATTTTAGACAGATGTGTGACATGTTAAAGAGGTAGAAATGACAGGGTGGTGAGGCAGATGAAGTTGTTAAAGTGATGCCAGGTTTGAGTGCGAGTGATTTGGAAGGTGATGGCTCTACACGTGTTGAAGGCAGATGTTAACTTTGGATGGGGCTTTGTACCTTTCAGGGTTCTTGATTGCAAGAAACATAAACCAGGCCTGGCTATGATAAGAAAAAAGGAAATTTTCTGGAGGAATTGGGGCTTACCGAGTTGATAGGAGGTGTCTTAGCGCTGTATGAAAAATACCACAAACTGGTGGCTTAGAAGCAACATTTATTTCTTACACTTCTGGAGGCTGGAAAGTCCAAAATCATGCGTGGCATTTGGCAGACTTGGTGTCTAGTGAGAGCCAGCCTCTTTGCTGATGACCATCTTCTCCCTGTAATTTTACATGGCAGAAGGTCCAGGCTAGCTCTCTGGCGTCTCTTTTATAAGGGTGCTAATCCCAATCCAATCAACTCCACATACCATCACCTTGGGATTTAGGATTTCAATACCTGAATTTTGAGGGGATACAAACATTCTGACCCTATCAGGAGGTTTGCAGAATCAAGAGCTGGCCAATAGGAGCTACTGCCGAGGTCACGTAGCAGGAGCAACCTACTGTAATACCCCTGAACTGAATATTGCCCCTAGGTATTTCCCAATACATTCGTCCATTTTCCTGCTAGTGGAAATCTGTTTCCAGATTTTTTTTTATTACAAAGTACTGTATGGGTATATATATGTTATGGGTATATATGTGGGTTATATATGTATGAGGGGAATACACACACACACACATATACATATATATACATACACACACATACATGTTTTCTGGCACAAGCTTCTCCATGGAGCGCAATTGCAAGACTATCAGATATGTTCATACTCAACTCTATGAGATGATACTAAATTGTTTCCAAAACTATTATTCCAATTTGCACCCCAACAAAATTGTATAAATGTCCATTTGCTCTATATCCTCACCCACGCTTCATATTTTTCACAAATTTTATTTAAAAATTTGCAGTATCATAAAGGTTACTCTTGTAAATTACTGTTGTGCTATGACTTTTGACAAATGTGTACAGCCACGTGTCCACCGCCGTAATCAGGCTGCAGAACAGTTCCGTCGCCCCAATACATTCCCTCCGCTCCCTCTTTTTAGCCACTCCCTTCTCCATTTCTGGGCTCTGGCATTTGTTGATCTGTTCTCCATCCCTATCATTTTGCCTTTTCCAGAAATGTCATGTAAATGGAATAATACAATATGAAGTTTCATGGGTCTGGTTTCTTTTCCTCAGCAAAGTACATTTGAGAGTCATCTATGCCGTTGCATATATCAGTACTTCATTTTTGTTGTTGTTGTTGGGAATCATTCCATCTAAACAATGTGTTTAAATAATTCCATTGTTTATATGGAATGATACCCAACACTTGGTTTGCCCATTTCCCAGTTGAGGATCATTTGGGTTGCTTCTGTGTTGGTAATTATGAATAAAGCTGGCGTTAACAATTGGGTACAGATTTTTGTGTGGACATGCTTCCATTTCTGAGGTAAATACCTAAAAGTGGGATTTCTTGTGTATATGCTCACTATATTTAACTTTATTAGAAACTCTACAACTGTTTTGCAGAGTAGATTTGTGCTACACGTACGGTAACGAGAGTTCCAGTGGCTCTGCATCCTTGTCCGCACTTAGTGTTGCCATTTTTATTTTTTTTTTTAAATTTTTTTTTTTCAACGTTTATTTATTTTTGGGACAGAGAGAGACAGAGCATGAACGGGGGAGGGGCAGAGAGAGAGGGAGACACAGAATCGGAAACAGGCTCCAGGCTCTGAGCCATCAGCCCAGAGCCCGACGCGGGGCTCGAACTCACGGACCGTGAGATCGTGACCTGGCTGAAGTCGGACGCTTAACCGACTGCGCCACCCAGGCGCCCCAGTGTTGCCATTTTTAAAAGTCATTCTAATAGATGCATGGTGGTACCTCACTGTGTGGTTTGTTGGCATTTCCCTGAAGACAAGTAATGTTGAGCATCTTTTCATGTGCTTATTTGCCGTTCATATTTCTTCTCACGCCAAGAGTTCTTAGATATGAGGCATAAAAGAAAATAATGTAGTAAACTGGACTTTAGAAAAATTAGTCATGTTTAGGTAGACATGAATGCTGTCTAATAGAGTGAAGAAATGTAGATTCTATTATCTGCATCAATTAAACATTTTGGTGGCATCACATATCACCACAAGGAATGTATTCTCCTTTTCCTGGAGGATAGCAAAACATTAGAGCCTGAGGAATGAGAAAAAAAAGGTAGGTAGTATTGAGGGATGTAACAGGTTGAAGGACAGGAAAGTGTGACTCGAGAAGGCAGTCTCAGAGCTGGAAATCAGTGAGCTGGAGCCGAGTTTCAAGTGATTCCAATGCCCGTGAAGTGGCCCTGGCTGGGGGTAGAGATGACGATGCTTAAGGCTTAGAAGATCCAGGGCTCCAAGGCCAGAGGGGAAAAAGGTGAATCAGTAGAAGGATGAAGGAACCAAAGACATAGGCAGAGAATGAAATGTGCAGATTATGAAGCACTTGTTGGAACCATTGAGGAAGGGAGTATCTGCCATATGCAGACATGAACCCCAGATAATCTAGTCTATGTACCCTGCTTAACCCATTCTTGTCTTCTCCAGGTGTTCTCAGTTTATAAATAGATTTTCATGGAATCAGTAGCATATGAAGCATCGTTCCTAAGAATCATTAATACTTTTCTCATTTTGGGCAGTATTCTATAGGGTGTAAATTTAAATCTCTCCTAAGACTGACTGTAGGGAACATAAAAAAATCGGCTTTTGACATCCAGATAGAACACAGTCACTGTGTTGTAGTCAGACACCTGCCATATCACAAAAGCTTTCCTCCCATTCTTAATGCCTTCGGCTGCCTGGTTTCCTCTTTTTTTAAGTTTATTTATTTATTTTGAAAGATAGAGGGGGGGGAGAGAGAGAGAGAGCAGAGGAGGGGCAGAGAAAGAGGGAGAGAGAGAGAATCCCAGACAGCTTCTGTGCTGTTAGTGCAGAGCCCAAAGCTGGGCTTGATCCCACAAACTGTGGGATCATGACCGCCAAAATCAAGAGTCGGGTGCCCAGCCTACTGAGCCACTCTGGTGCCTCAGGTTTCATATTTTTCTTACTAGCCAGATGTCTGTGCATAAAATACTATTTATCACAATAATGTGATAAACTGTGATCCTCAGACATATAAACACCTAAATGAATCAGCCTGAAGATGCATTTAAAGATGTGTATTTTGTAAAATGTTTTTGATAGTTCCTTTTTTTTCATTTTCTGCTTTATCATCCTGAAGTAATATGTCAGAATGCATCCACAAGCTGATTGTGCATTGTATTCATGTGTTATTTTATAAAGTGAAGTTTATGTTGTATGATTGTCTTTGGTAATCATTATTTTTATCGGGGGGAGATGTCATCTCTCACGTGTTTGTCTGTGGTTTGTCTAGATCTCTGCCAGTTGGTGTGAAGGGGTACAATACATTGCCCTTGGGGGATTACAGCCTAGCTGAAGAGAAAGAAGAAATGCTCATAGCAGCCAAATTTAGTACCATAGGGTTTAGACATTAATTATACACTGTCATATCGTTTCTAATCATTTTGTGGGTGTTGGAGGCAGTTTATGAGCTGAAGAATCACTGAAGTGTTTGTGGAAGTTTGGTTGTGGAACTGTGATTTTTTAAATAACTTGGGGAAAGGAAGAAGAACATTGTAGGATGGAAAAACCGAAAAAGAAATACAGGGATGCATACGCGCGCGTCTGTGTAGGTGTGTGTAGGGAACAAGTGAGGAAATAATGACCAAAGGGTTGGAAGAGGATTTGAGAATCTGGATATCATAAAGAGTTGAAATACAAGTTCAGTGGGAAAGAAGGTGAAGAGAGAGAAGGCTGGATTCAAAGGAAGGATTTTATTGTTCAGGATTTCAGGAAGCAGTGATTTGTGTTGAAGAGGTCCCAGTTCAAGGTTATGTTTCCTTCATGGCTAACTCTCAGATTTACCCCCTTTAGAATGTCTTTCAGATTAAACTTAGCATTTTCTCTTTTTCTGAATGGTGTTTATGTTTGAGTGTACATTGACTTAGCATCCAGTGATTTTATATATGTTTATTTTATCTTCCCAAATAGATTTAAGTTATATCTTTTTTTCTTTTTTTTAGTTTTATTTTTTTTTTTACTTTACATCCACGTTAGTTAGCATATAGTGCAACATTAGTTAGCACATTAGTTAGCATATAGTGCAACAATGATTTCAGGAGTAGATTCCTTAATGCTTCTTACCTATTGAGCCCATCCCCCTCCCACAACCCCACCAGTAACCCTCTGTTTGTTCTCCATATTTAAGAGAGATTGTATTTCTAATACTCTATACAACATAGGTTTACTTATTAATTGGGTGAAGTAATATGGATACAATGAAAACTGTGATGTGGCGATGAGTATGACAACAAAGTAAACGATATTGTTGATGTCAGACCTGTTTCTTCCAGATAAAAATGTTTTTTCTTTGTGACCATGAAGATCACATCTTCCATTTACATGACTATTAAAATACGACAATATCTACAAGTAGTCTTAGGAATCTCAGCCAACAGCTTCCTCCTTCTCTTCCACATCTTCACACACCTTCTGGATCGCAGGCCTAAGCCCACCAACCTGATCATCTGTCACTTGGCATTTGTCCACATGATGAAACTCTTCACTGTGCTGTTGTCTACAGACCTGTTGGAAACACTAAACTTTCTGGACGATTTCAAATATAAGGCTTTATTTTGCATGAACAGAGTGACACGATGTCTGTCCATGAACATCACCTGCCTCCTGAGCATCCTCCAGGCCTTCATCATCAGCACCGTGCTCTCCTGGTTGGTCAGGTTTAAACATAAATGCACAAAATGTATCTTCCGTCCTTTTATTGTCTTATGGTTTCTTAGTTTGTCTCTCAGTAGTAAGTGCATCTTGTGTACTGCTGCTGCTTCTAACATGACCCAGATCCATCTACTGCATGTCAGTAAATACTGCTCGGTTTCCCCCATACACTCCATCATCAGGGGACGACTTCTCATTTTGACATTACCCAGGGATGTTTTCTTTATAGGTGCCATGCTGCTCTCTAGTGCATATATGGTGATTCTCTTGTCCAGGCATCAGAGGCAGTGCCAGCAGCTACACAGCTCCAGCCTCTCCTCAAGAGTCTCCCCAGAGAGAAGGGCCACCCAGACTATCCTGCTGTTGGTGAGTTTCTTTGTAGTCATGTACTGGGTGGACATCATTATCTCCTCCTCTGCAACTGTGTTATGGAGATATGACCCAGTAATCCTGGATTTCCAGAAGCTTGTATCCAATGTGTATGCCACTGTCAATGCATTGGTGTTAATTTGTTTGGATAAAAGGATAAAAAATGTGTTTCAAAAACGTGGAAAAATTACGATCAATTTATAACTACTTATTCGTGAAATATTTATACCCCAAAATGATTATTTTTGCTTTAATTTTATGACAGATAAAATTTTGAAAGCCAGATAAAGAATTCACAGGTGTTTTTATAGCTGAACTATTGTTCATTTTATGCTATTGGGGAAAGAATTAACAAGAAAACAATTGGGAAAAAATAATGTCTAGTTTCATTTTCCATACTGTGACACTTTCTGTTCCTCCTCCTTCCACATTTAGAGAAGATTGTGAAATAGTTGTCTTATCCTGATAATTCAGCATAATCTGACCTTAAAATCAGATAATTATTAAACATCCTTCTATCTACAACCTTAATTTTCATTGTCATATAACCTAATGTATTCATACCAGGGATAGGGAGATTTGGTTCTAGATACCTTAGGAATAGGAATAACTGTTTTCTTACAAATCCTATTAACCCAATTGATTCAAGTTGAACCTGGCTCACTCCCCTTTCTTTTCTTTTCTTTTTTTTAGATTTGTTTTTAGATTTTTAAAATCTAATTTCTTGTCAAATTGGTTTCCATGCAACACCCAGTGCTCATCCCAACAAGTGCCCTCCTCCCTGCCCATCACCCACTTTCCCCTCTCCCCCACCCCCCATCTACCCTTAGTTTGTTCTCAATCCCTAAGAGTCTCTTATGGATTATATCTTCTAGATTAAATATAAAAGACTCTTGTTGAAATTTGAATCAGAAAACTTGCTTAGAGGTCACCTACTCCAAAACCCTCTGTAGTGGCCATTGACCTCTACCCAGAATGCTGTGCCTCCCACAGCTTCTATGTTCTTTTGCTTCTAAAGGCCTCTACCTGTGACTTTCTTCTGAAGGATGGCCAGGACTTGCACTACTGGAGCCGCTTTGCCCAGACACACAGAGCAGGAAGTGCCTGGGACTTTAGTGTTACGGTCCCACTCCTAGTCCCACCCTGCAACAGGGCATCTTGGCCAATGACTGACAGGTGTTGAGTATGACTCAAGTAGGGCAGTGTTGGAGCTTTTATATGTGTGACTGGAGCTCCCCTGGTCAGGGTTAGGCTGGGAGTTTACCTGAGATCACATCCTTGTTTGGATTTTTCCCTTTGTGACACCCCCAACCTTCGTCTTTCTTGGGAGCATTTGTACATGAATCTGCATCTTAAGGTTCTTTGGGAACGCTGACCTAAGGCATTCTCGTTTTACTATGGGGAAAATTAGACCTAAGGCCTAATGTGGTTAATGTGCCTAGAGTCATGCACAGCCTAATTTTGGACCCAAATCTCTTGAGTCCATGTGTATGCTCTTTTAACTTCTTAGTAGTTCGAGGCATGCAATAGACATATAATAATTTTCTTTGAATTTACAAATAAGTGATGAGTGCTTTGTGTGCAAGGCATTTTACTGGCTACGAAAGGAGGCATGAATTTGAGATGTAATTCTTGCCTTCCAGAAGCTTAAAAAAGAAGGGCAGTTAGATTGCTATTGGAATCCAGAAGAACAAGGGATGGGGGTATCATGCGTGATTCAAGCAGGCAAAGAGAGGGAGACAGATTGAAAAATGGTGTGTGACATCTGGATTGGGGCTGAGAGGGTTAGGTTTATTTTTATTTATTTATTTATTTATTTATTTATTTATTTATTTATTTATTTATTTATTTATTTATTTTCAATATATGGAGCTTATTGTCAAATTGGTTTCCATACAACACCCAGTGCTCATCCCAACAGGTGCCCTCCTCAATACCCATCACCCACCCTCCCTGCCCTCCCACCCCCCATCAACCCTCAGTTTGTTCTCAGTTTTTAAGAGTCTCTTATGCTTTGGCTCTCTCCCACTCTAACCTTTTTTTTTTTCCTTCCCCTCCCCCATGGGTTTCTGTTAAGTTTCTCAGAATCCACATAAGAGTGAAACCATATGGTATCTGTCTTTCTCTGTATGGCTTATTTCACATAGCATAACACTCTCCAGTTCCATCCACGTTGCTACAAAGGGCCATATTTCATTCTTTCTCATTGCCATGTAGTACTCCATTGTGTATATAAACCACAATTTCTTTATCCATTCATTAGTTGATGGACATTTAGGCTCTTTCCATAATTTGGCTATTGTCGAGAGTGCTGCTATAAACATTGGGGTACAAGTGCCCCTATGCATCAGTACTCCTGTATCCCTTGGGTAAATTCCTAGCAGTGCTATTGCTGGGTCATAGGGTAGATCTATTTTTAATTTTCTGAGGAACCTCCACACTGTTTTCCAGAGTGGCTGCACCAATTTTCATTCCCACCAACAGTGCAAGAGGGTTCCCGTTTCTCCACCTCCTCTCCAGCATCTATAGTTTCCTGATTTGTTCATTTTGGCCACTCTGACTGGCGTGAGGTGATATCTGAGTGTGGTTTTGATTTGTATTTCCCTGATGAGGAGCGACGTTGAGCATCTTTTCATGTGCCTGTGGGCCATCCGGATGTCTTCTTTAGAGAAGTGTCTATTCATGTTTTCTGCCCATTTCTTCACTGGGTTATTTGTTTTTCGGGTGTGGAGTTTGGTGAGCTCTTTATAGATTTTGGATACTAGCCCTTTGTCCGATATGACATTTGCAAATATCTTTTCCCATTCCGTTGGTTGCCTTTAGTTTTGTTGGTTGTTACCTTTGCTGTGCAGAAGCTTTTTACCTTCATAAGGTCCCAGTAGTTTATTTTTGCTTTGAATTCCCTTGCCTTTGGGGATGTGTCAAGTAAGAAATTGCTGCGGCTGAGGTCGGAGAGGTCTTTTCCTGCTTTCTCCTCTAGGGTTTTGATGGTTTCCTGTCTCACATTCAGGTCCTTTATCCATTTTGAGTTTATTTTTGTGAATGGTGTGAGAAAGTGGTCTAGTTTCAATCTCCTGCATGTTGCTGTCCAGTTTTCCCAGCACCATTTGTTAAAGAGGCTGTCATTTTTCCATTGGATGTTCTTTCCTGCTTTGTCAAAGATGAGTTGGCCATACGTTTGTGGGTCTAGTTCTGGGGTTTCTATTCTATTCCATTGGTCTATGTGTCTGTTTTTGTGCCAATACCATGCTGTCTTGATGATGACAGCTTTGTAGTAGAGGCTAAAGTCTGGGATTGTGATGCCTCCTGCTTTGGTCTTCTTCAAAATTACTTTGGCTATTTGGGGCCTTTTGTGGTTCCATATGAGGGTTAGGTTTAAACAAAAGTTTATTTCGAAGTTGTTGACATTTTCAAACTTGATATAGTTTACTTCTTTTTGTGTCCTACCATTTTCACCCATCATTGGGGACATTTCCATATTATCATAAAATGGCCTTCAAAATCACATTTTAATGAGTTTCACTAACTTGTATAAGTATATTCAATATATTTACTGAAACTTCTGTTACTGAATATTTAGATTTCCCTGAGTTTCTGATTATGGAATGATACTGCAGCGAAGATCTTTGCACATAAACATTTGCTTACATTTCTGAGAGTATTTGCCAAGGATAAATTCCTGGAAATATAATTATTGGGGTAACTTTCTTGTGCATTTTTGAGACATATTGCTCAATTGCTTTCCAGAAAAGATTTACTGTGCCAGCATATCGCTTCTCAGTGGCACATGGCTTGTTGCTTCTCCTGAAGTTCTCTAGTCGTTCATTGATTTATTTGTTAATGTACAAAGTATTTGTTGAGCACCCACTAGGCAGGAGACCACAGACAGTACCAGGTGGCACATCATTGTCATGTAGAATTTCTTAGTTTTTGTTTACCATTTTTTCCCTCTTCCATTCACAGTATTCAAATTTTGCTTTGTCTCTGCCTTGCTAGACCCTTTGGCCCAATGGGCTTCCTCTTTGAATTATTTTCTTAGTTCTAACCAGGAGTTATTGTATTTCATTCTTTGTTGTTCTTTTACTTTTGTTCTTTGCTAGCATTCCATTATTGATCAGGGTCACAGTATCTTCTCATATCTCCCTTCATGCTTTCTGTTCCCAGTGGCTTTTTTCCCTGTTGTTTTATTTGATTTCTATCTTTCATTGCAAACACTTTCCTTAATTGCCTGGCATGCTTTATCTAGTCACATTTAAGAATGGGGCATAAATAATCACTGTAAAAATAATTAGAGGCTTAAACTTATGCCATGCCTTGTTTGTGTTTACATTTAATTCTCACAACAATCCCATAATATAAATTCTGTGATTATTCCCATTTTATAGATGAGGCATGAGAGGTTAATAACTTACCAGAAGCCTCTCAGCCAATAGCCAGCACAGTTAGGTTTCTGGCCTAGAGAATGGAGATCCATAGTCAGTGTCCATAACCACCACACCATAATACCTGCTTACCACTGTTACGCACGAGGGCTCCAGGTCAGGCAGGTACTTCATCTTTTATCTTGGTTTTATGAGACAGTTCCTCATACAGATCCTGCCTGCCAACCAGGGTTCTGGAATTTGAATGGGAAAGAAGGCTAAGAATCTCTATGTTTAGTACATGAAATTTCCCTTATTCAAATTCCGCTGCTTTCATTTTTTTTTTTAATGTTTATTTATTTTTGACAGAGAGAGACAGACAGAACATGAGTGGGGGAGGGGCAGAGGCAGAGGGAGACACAGAATCCAGAGCAGGCTCCAGGCCCTGAGCTGTCAGCACAGAGCCTGACGCAGGGCTCGAACTCATGGACAGTGAGACCATGACCTGAGCCTAAGTTGGACGCTCAACCGACTGAGCCACCCAGGTGCCCCATAGTCCACTGCTTTCATAAGAGGTCTTGCCTTCAACTGGCCTGCTGCCACCCATTCCAGAAGCTTGCTGGTTTACCCTCACAAGAAAACAGGTCTCTGAGTTTCTGAAGAGGTGGGGAAGGGCCCGTGGCCTGACTGTGCAGAGTAAGGAGGACATCTGGGAATGTAACCTACTACTTTGTTTTTTATTGAAGTATAATTAACATACAGTGTGATATTAGTTTCAGGTGTATAATACAATGATTCAACAACTGTATATATTACCAAGTGTCCACCAATGGATGAATGGATAAAGATATGGGGTGGGTATATATTAATATATATATCTTTATTTATTCCTTATCACAACATCCCAATTGAAAAAAAGGTGTAATATTGCTGTCCAGTGTCTGTATTCATTCGTCAGGTTTCACTAGGTGCCTCCTGTATGTTTGATGCTGTGCAGGTGCCAGGGATATGATGGTGAAGAAAGCAGACAGGGACTCTGCCTGCAAATATAAATATAAATATAAATATAAATATAAATATATATTAATATATTATATATAATTATTATATATATAATTAAATACATAATATATATTATAATATATTAAATATATTATGTATATTTATATATATAAATATAAATCTATATATGTATATATATAAATATAAATATATATATATGTGTATATATATATATACACACATATATATATTACTCAGCCATAAAAAAGAATGAGATCTTGGAGCACCTGGGTGGCTCAGTTGGTTGAGCATCCAACTTTGGCTCGGGTCATGATCTTGCGGTTTGAGTTCGAGCCCCATTTCAGGCTTGCTCATGTCCACACGGAGCCTGGAGCCTGCTTCAGATCTTCTGTCCCTCTCTTTCTGCCCCTCCTCTGCTTATGTTCTTTCAAAAAAAAAAAAAAAAAAACATTTAAAAAATGACATCTTGAAATTTACAGCAACATGGATGGATCTAGATGGTATGATGCTAAGTGAAATAAATCAGACTAAGAAAGACAAATACCATGTGATTTTCATTCATAGGTGGAACTTAAGAAACAATTACTTATTTAAAAAAATAGCTTTGAGATACAGTTCACCCATTGACGCTATTAAGTTAAGTACTTTTTAGTATGTTCACAGAGTTGTGTAAATATCACCATGATACTTTTTAGACATTTTTGGAAAACAAAATCCTGTACTTGTTAGGAGTCACTCCCCATTCTCCTCCACCTGCCCAGCCCCTGGCACCCCTAATGTACTTTCTGTCTAGGTGGATTTGCCAATATATTCTGGACCCTTAATATCAATGGAATCATGTAACATGTGACCTTTGGTGAGTGGTTTTTGTAACTTGTAATAATGTTTTTGAGGTTCACCCATGTTGTAGCCTGTGTCAGCGTTTCATTCCTTTTTATGACCAAATAATATTCCATTGCACAGTTCTATCACATCCTGTTTTTTCATTCATCATCTGTCAGCCATTTGAGTTGTTTAGGCTTTTTGGCTCTTATAAAAATGCTGCTGTCAGCATTCATGCACAAGCTTTTGTGTGGATCTAGGTTTTCACTTCTCTTGGGAGTGGATTGCTTGGTCATACCATGACTGTGTTCAGTTGTTTGAGGAACGGTCCCATCGTTTTTCAAGGTACCTGCAACATTTTACATTGACTGTGCATGAGGGTTCTATCTGCTTCTTTTTAAAATTTTTTTTTTTAATTTTTTTTTTCAACGTTTATTTTTGGGACAGAGAGAGACAGAGCATGAACGGGGGAGGGGCAGAGAGAGAGGGAGACACAGAATTAGAAACAGGCTCCAGGCTCTGAGCCATCAGCCCAGAGCCCGACGCGGGGCTCAAACTCACGGACCGCAAGATCGTGACCTGGCTGAAGTCGGACGCTTAACCGACTGCGCCACCCAGGCGCCCCTGAAATTTTTTTTTAACATTTATTCATTCTTCAAAGACAGAGACAGAGCATGAAAGGGGGGGAGGGGCAGGGAGAGAGGGAGACACAGAATCAGAAGCAGTCTCGAGGCTCCGAGCTGTCAGCACAGAGCCAGACACGGGGCTCGAAACCACAAACCGTGAGATCATGACATGAGCTGAAGTTGGATGCTTAACCGACTCAGCCACCCAGGCGCCCCTCTATCTGCTTCTTAAAGCAGCTTTCTAGCAGTGTTTAAGCACTGCCTTCCATGTCGCCACCTGGAGTCACTAGGAATCTGTGATGTGTTTCACCTTTTCTCACTGCTGGCTTCACACACGGGTATATGGGTTTCCACTCATCTCTGCGCTTTCACCTCTCCAAAATAGTGTGCTATGGGCTCTTCCCCATTCTCTTTTATCCTTGGGGACCTACACTGTTTTCTTCTTTATTTATTTGTCCTCATTTTAATGACATTTCAGGATGTATTAGAGGTAACCACATGTGTTCAACCTACCAGTTTAAACTGGAAAGGCCTTCAGTTTCTTCTCTTCCTTTTAAGTTCATGTAAATTTTAATGCATCTTATTTAACACAACATTTAGAATATAATCCCATTAAAATTTTTAAAAATATTTATTTATTTATTTTTGAGACAGAGAGAGACAGAGAGAGAGCATGAATGGGGGAGGGTCAGAGAGAGAGGGAGACACAGAATCCAAAGCAGGCTCCAGCCTCTGAGCTGTCAGCACAGAGCCCGAGGCAGGGCTCGAACTCATGGACTATGAGATCATGACCTGAGCTGAAGTCGGATGCTTAACTGACTGAGCCACCCACGTGCCCCAAATATAATCCCATTTTATAAGGAGGTCTTTATCACTCTATCTTTTCCTGTTTGTTTTCCTATCTCTTTTTTTCTCTCTCTAATCTACATACATCCCTACCCATCTCTCTGTCCCATCTCTACAGTCATAGAAGTTTGGCATAATGTTCACTAAGTTTAACAATGTTTATTTTTGTTTGATGTGATTTGGAGTAAGTCTTTGCTTTTTGATACTTTTCTCTATGGCTTATCTTTTTTATTTTTTTAAAAAGAGTTTCTTTTTAAAAATTTTTTAAATTTTATTTTATTTTAGAGAGAGAGAGGGGACGTGAGTAGGGGAGAGGGACGGAGGGAGAGAGAAAGAGAATCCCAAGCAGGCTCCATGGTCAGTGTGGAGCCCAATGCGGGGCTCGATCCCATGACCCTGGGATCATGACCTGAGCTGAAATCAAGAGCTGATGCTCAACCGACTGGGCCATTCGTGTGCCCCGCTATTGCTTATCTTGAAAAAAACATAGTAAGCATGGATGAATTTTATAAAAAATGATAAAAATCATTATGTAAAAAAATCTAAAACTTGGTGTCCTGGAAGTTAAGGCAGTAGGATGCCTCAAAGAGAGCACAAATAACAACATCAAATAGAGTAGAGAAATTGAAGAGGGTGAAGACTGAGAAACAATCATTATTTCTCCAATTGTAGGCTCTGGATCCTTGTTTTCAAATGGCACCTTTCATTTTGGTCTCACAGGGCAGGGCGTGTATACTGCACATACACCATGTCACGCTTAATAAGTAACAGGATAAGTAGTATCTCTAAAGACTCCTATTCAGCTATCTCTGAGGTTAAGGAAAACTGCACTTATAAAAATAAAGCTATGATTTGGCCTAATTTCTCAGAATGGCATAAAAAGCACATAAGAAACATTTTCAAGTAAAACCTGTTACATAATGTGTTTCCTGGTCTGCCAGTATGACGAATGCCAATGTGAATGTGCATGCCTTGAACATACTGGATCAAGAGATAAATGTTTCTGAGGTGGAGAAATTCAGTGTCACCCCCTCAGGAAACCTTCAGTATCAAGGGCTGGGTAAAACGGAGCTCAACAGAAGAAGGAAACAAATGAGAACGGGCACTCTTGTTAAGCAGCGACTTTACCTCTCAGACTGAGCTTGCGTAGGATCACACCTCACCAGTTTTGAGCCCTGGGCTTAGGAAAGCAAAATAACTTTGTCACCACCGAGCTGAAAGTCACAGGGAAAAAGTCATTGCTATGCATAGAGGCCTGAAATCCAAATCCTAGTATTGCTCACCCTGAGGAAGAGCAGACTCACTCCTCTGCTTACTCCCTTTTTCTTTATATGCTTTTAATTGTGGGCTTTGTCACCTGTTCATTCTATTCTAATTCCAATGATTTTCTAGACATCAGTAAATTGTCATCTACAGTAGTGCAGAAAGGATGGTCTAGGATCCACTAGCATCCACTTCGCTTGGGATCTTTCAGAAATGACTATCATTAGGGGCGCCTGGGTGCTCAGTTGGTTAAACGTCCCACTTCGGCTCAGGTCATGATCTCACAGCTTGTGAGTTTGAGCCCCGCCTTGGGCTCTGTGATGACTACTCAGAACCTAGAGCTTGCTTCAGATTCTGTGTCTCCCTCTCTCTCTGCTCCTCCCCTGCTCACACTTTCTGTCTGTCTGTCTCTCTCTCAAAAGTAAATAAACATGAATTTAAAAAAAAATTAAAAAAAAGAAATGACTATTGTAAGCCTCACCCCAGACTTACTGAATCAGAATCTCTGGGGTAGGTCCTACGAATATGCATGTCTGTTAGTTCTCTAGGTATGGACTAAAAGTCTACCAGATATTATTTGGGATCACTGGTGAAAATCATTTTCTGAATAGCGGTGGGAGACAATTCTTCATGGGTCTCTTATTTTTGCACATCTTGTGAGTAGAGGCACTGTTTGGCCTTTGTTCTGGACTCTCTTTCCGAGGATGTCTGTACAGCAAACCTCCTTGGAAGATACAGATCACAGCTCTTTGGAGAAGAAGGCAGATTTGCTTACTGTCCGGTAGAATAAAAATATTTTCTCCCATTGGGACAAAGAGCAGGCATGCTGGCTTCCCATTATAAAAGATTCAGGTTCCCTAAGCTTGGGGATCCTCATCTGTGGTGCATACCCACTGCAGGCAAGGATCCATTGGAGCACTTTTGTGTCACCCCGTGGGTCACGTGGGTAAGAGGAATTGACACAAACTTGAGACTCATGCGGCAGGCTGTACTGTGGGTAATAAAGTCCTTTGTGCTTTGATCCGGGGTTCTCCTGCCTTCTGTCAGCACCTGTGAAACTGGCAGGTTAATTTGTCAGCTTGAAAGTAGGTTACCTCAGACCATTCTCAGACCATAATCTCAGACCATTCTCAGTTCTCAGTAAATGGGTCCTTACTGACCTAATGTGGAACAAGGTATTTTTGGTTTTAGAAATTATTGCTTTAGGTTAGAGTATAGAATTTCTAGGCATTCCCTATGGAAATATAAGATTATCTGGAAAGTATGGTGTTAGCCATTCATTTTATCAGATGAACTAGCAGGTCTTGAGAAAATGAAAGATGGCTTTAAAGAATTGAAAAGTGGACGTATCTTGAATAGAGATATAAGGGAGATGGTCAGGCTCCAAGGCATTGCCCCATAGTGGGAAAGGCCCAGAAGATACACTTTCATGCTCTGAAATTTTGCCTGGAGCCTCCTCTGCCAGCTTCCATCTCAGCTGGACACACAATGCACACTGATTTCCTATAATTCCCTTTCTCATTCACAGTGAATCAAGGGCATCTGCTGGCAATGCTGTGGATTCTGTTGTTTGCAAACAGCAAGTAAACATCATCCATTGTCTGGGCTTTTTGGAATGGAAGTTGTTATAACATGGGCACTAAGAAGGTTTACTACGCAGTGAGACAAGAAGAACGGGAAAAGAGGCTGAGAAAAAACCACAAAGAGGACAAAAGGGGAATTTCTGTGATTACTGATTTGTGCTGAAGCAAAATTGACCCAAATCCATTCTTGGGAATCCCTTCACTTTGGTAAGTCCACATATGAAATGACACACAAGTGGTAAACAAATATTTCTTATAAAGCATAAATCAGATACTTAGGTTAGGAAGCAGTCCTAGTGACCTGGAATGGAGTTTCTGGGTCATTATACATTTCAGTTAACTGAGGACTTTAAATATGGAGACCATAATTTTTGCATCCCAAATTGGGACATACGGTCTGACAAACACATGTCTATTTATACAATGATAGAAAATGTGAAACTGAGATGGTCCTGGAAAAGTCAGAATGGTCATGATACAGTGAAATCATACACATTTTAACAATGTTACAATTATTAGTTGATGAAATACACTTAATACAGATTATGTGTCTGTTGAATCAATGACCTCAGGGTCATATGAACGCCAATGAAAAAATTTTTAATACTAGGCTATTTTAATTGATATCTAGTTTGGACAAATGGTACTTAGGTGGATACAGGTTTGGGTTTGGGTTTTCGTTCTTTGGTTTGACTGTGGTCGTACTTCTTTCTGAATGGTTCTCTGAGAAATGATGAAGATTTTCATTCAAAAGCTTTCTATCACGTCTGAGGGCTTAGTTGCGAATTCATTTCTGATTTGAAGTCTTGTTTCATATGGATTTCCAAAGTGACTGAAATAGTGATAATAGTAATAGCAAAAAGAAAATAGTACTGTCCGTGAAAGCAGAGATGGAGCCATCCTGTCTACATATTCTCTCTTCATCTTGTTAGTACTTCGCATTACAGAGCGTTCAAGTCTACCAATTATACCAACATCTCCCAGGGCCCTCTCATTAGTGAAATGGAGGCACCTTTGCTCACCTACATTGGTTCAAATGGACATGAGCTTTGTTTGTTCTCTTAGGCCTGAATACCATTTTTTTTTACATTTAAAAATGAGGTTTTGAAGGTAAATAATGCCTCTTGTTTGCCCATAGGCTAGTTATATGAACATTATAAAATGGCCACTCTCTGTTTCCTTACTTGGTAAGCTTATTTCCTGGTGGTCTTATATTTTTCAAAGCAGTATTTCACTAAATCTTGGTTACTTCCCATGTACCTCATTCAGTAAACTTTTGTTGAACTCTCAGACTCAGTCACATCTGTCATAATACCTCTTAAAATTTTTTTTAATGTTTATTTATTTTTGAGAGAGAGAGAGAGAGAGAGAGAGCCACCCAGGCACCCCATAATATCTCTTTTAATCTCAAAATGAACTTTCTTGGGTGGGTATTATTAATCTCCTTTACAGATGGGGAGCCCTGGGCTTGCACAATTTGGTATATGGTTCCAGGTCATGCTTGTCCAAGGTCATAGAGTCAGGAGAATCAAGATAAGAATTAAAATATTTTCACCTGTCTTCTGTTTGTTCCAAAAGATCAGAGGGTCTTCTTTTTTTTTTTTTTTTTTTTTAACTTTTATTTATTTTTGAGACAGCGAGAGACAGAGCATGAACGGGGGAGGGGCAGAGAGAGAGGGAGACACAGAATCTGAAACAGGCTCCAGGCTCTGAGCCACCAGCACAGAGTCCGACACGGGGCTCGAACTCACGGACCGTGAGATCGTGACCTGAGCCGAAGTCGGCCGCTTAACCGACTGAGCCACCCAGGCGCCCCCAGAGGGTCTTCTTATGAATGGAATGAGACTATCCCTCCGTGAGTTGGCCAAGAAAAAACAGGAACACATTAAACAATTCAAGATACTCAATATCTGTTTGTATCAAAAGATTGGCCTAGCAAGTGTTAAGGGGTGAAGTCCATGTGGGCTATGGTAATCAGAGATGGTGTCTGGCTAAGTGCATAGAAAAGAGGAAAAGGGAGGCTTGCTTGACTGAAAGAAAAGCATCAGCAAATAGGTTGAGTTACGGTTGGGCACGTGATTTGTGGACAAATTAAACGTCTTCCAGACATGAATCATTTGAATTATTTCATAAATACATTTTTCAGCACTTAGAGCGTTTGCCCTGGATACTTTATGGACTAAGATGGTATGAAATTAAACAAAGCACAGAAGGAGAACCTGGAGATATTTCTGTTAAAGTGCAGAAAACCAGAATGGTGGTTGCTTAGCTTGACAGACAGGTGACCATGTACATATAAAAACATGGGGTTATAGACAAGGCAGGTTAAACAAGGTGTGTTTAATGGCAGGTCTGCACCGTGAAAGTAGGATCTTTGTTTTTAATTTTATCTCATTGAATACAAGCATATTATATATTCCACTTGCAATCATTTGCTCCGCAGTTTATCCATTGACATGCACACACACGCATGTGAGCAGATGTTTTCTAGTACCTTTGGCAGAAGAATTTAGTGCCTTGTACACATCACACCTGCCATGTCATGCTTATTGATTGAACGATTCAGCTTGCTGAAAGGTACCGGGTGAGATATTAATTTTAAAATGAAAGCCTTCACATCTGCTAATGCCTGTCAGTCTCTGGAGTGAATGTGCCATTCGAGCCAACGGAAGTGGGCAAAAGCAGCCTTCATGGGTAGGGCTGACAAGTTATTTTGAGTCTGCTGAATTACCTTTATTGTTGCCCGGTACTTAAAGGCAGACCTCTCCTTCCATTAAACTCCGGCGCTCAAAATAGCTCTAGTGGTTTGGAGCTCGTCTTCCTGGGTTTTCAGATAAATGGAATATTTGTGGTAGTTGAGCGATAAATGGTGAGATAATGGTGTTTTACAGGCAGTGAAATGACAAGGTCAGTTTTAATTAAGCTGAGATCAACCTCAGTCTGTATCGCACACTTCTGATTAGGTTATTTCAAATTAACATAAGTTTTTGGAGACTTCGCTGAAGTCAGTGGTGTTAAACACCAGCTGTGCTGGCAGAGAAGCGTGGGATATGAGAAGGAGATAGCATTCACATTGAAATTAGCACTTGGCACAATATAATTCTCTGATTGCAAACTATGTGGAGTTGCCTGTGCTAATTGGTTGATTTTATTTGAAGCAGATGTTGTTAGCTTTCCCACTAATGATCTGGAGAGAAATTCTTTTGAAAGACATGCCATGTTAGGATCTCTGCAGTATAATAAGCTAATTACAACTTTAAGTACTTGCAGTAATTAGCACAATGTGTATAAAGTGTTCCTGATCTTTTCACCCTGCCGCATTATTGTCAGGGCAGCTTGAAAAACAAAAAGGAACGCTAGATGGATTGAGTCTCTCTGGTCTAGCCTCTTCGTTTCCCAGACTTCTGCGCTAAAGAGATAATGAACTCAACTTAAATCCTTCTCTTTCAGGCACGTCAAAAAGGTTTAGTGCCAATCCCCATCCTACAACACCCAAAAAACGTAGAGTGAAATTTGCCAAACTAAAATGTTACTTCGCACACAAATGCCTCCGGGGCCCGTGAGGTCTTCATCACATTAGCAAACCGAAGTATTGGGGGACACCATTGGCATATTTATCAAGTGTTCATTCTTTTTGTTGTTTGCCAATTCGGTCCAAGGATCAAACCTGTATTTTACTTGAGAACATTGCCCTATTATAGTTCCAAGCCAAAACGCTAACCTCCCTGTGTAGAACGTTTTACATGCTTGATATTTCTGTAAGCCTAAAATCTAGTCTTTCTATATTTTTCCAAACCAAGTTGTTACATATTTAGCTTATAGTAATTATGGGAGTGAAGACATAATAGTAGATGTGGGGAATGGGAGCCAAAGGGAAAAAAACGAATTGGGAGGAAAAGACACTGCTCTTAATAGGAGTGAACCTGACTTTTGAGGCCGGCGACTAAAATTCTGGTATCTCTGTGAAGGCACGAAGTTGACCACTAGGAAATAATTTATAGTAAGATGTTACTATTTCAATGGTTCTTTGTGGTCTTTTGAAGAGAGTTTCAGAGTTTAGCTTTTTAAGATGACTTCATAAAGTTAAAAATGCAGCCATTCAAAATGGAGCCTTCTCCTGGAACATGTCCATGTATCGAAGCTTTTATGTTTTCTTATGGCTTTCTCTGATTTCAGGATACTTCTGGGAGCGGCAGAGACTGAACAAGTTCTCCTTGTAAATTACCTCTGAACAAGTTGGATAGCTCCCATGGCTCTAGTTTCTGGAGAGTAGGCAACTTGATATCATATTCTGAACTCGGCTGCAGAAATAAGGCAGAAAATTCCCTTATTCGCACCTCTAGTGCTGTTGTCTCACTGGTTCTGGGATTGAAAACTGAGATTTCTGTGGTTGTTGGATTTTTGTCAACCTCCAATGATGTAGAGTTTCACAAGATAAATAGCCAGGCTCCTGATAAATTCAACAGGTTATATCCTAAAGAAAAGAGTCAAAGAAAAATAGTGCAGTTATTTGAGAAAAGCAGAGAGAGAGAGAGCCCTGCCAGAGATTTGCCCTCTCAAACTATGAAAGGAAAGGAAGGTTGTAGATTTTAAAGGATTCTAATACTTTAAACATTCTCCATGAATAAAAATAAATGTTTTAGGGGGATGAAAATTTATTGCTATAAGTAATAAAAAATTTTTAACAGAAAAGACCCTGTTTATTCCTAATTTTCTGGAACCTCAGGTGCTTAGTGGAACTCGCTTAGGGAAATAATTATGCTCAAGCCCAACATTCAAGGACAGAGTTTAGACCTAGGGCCCTCATTTTATCCCTGGCACAGTGTCTGGCATGTCTTAGGCACATAATCAATGGCAAAGGGATGAATGATTTTGGTGCAAAGTTAGTGACTCATTCTTTGTCCCTGCCATGAGGTTTGGTGAGTTTCTACCCTCCGGGAAGTATTGTCATGAATTAGAACTACTCGAAATGCCATTCATATATAGTTATTTGACTAAGTGCTGTGAAGATACTCATGAGTGCTTTAGTACAAAAGGTTAAAAGCACACACTGGGTGTTGGTTTTGACCTCGAGCATCCTTATTGATAGAACTTAAAAGTCATTTATGGCTCTGGAAGAGATTAACTAATTAGTAATGGAGACTCTACCAGAGTAACAAAAACTTATTTGACCATAAACTGATGGATTTACATTATTTGGTCAGTAAGGACCCTTTATTATTATCTCGTTTTTGTTTACTTAAACCCAAAGCTTCTATTACTTACTCCTAATATAGTACCATGGTCGTAGACATACACACTAGGTTCCTAACAAAAATTTTTTTGCCCTCACTATAGTCTGTCTTTTTATGCTTGAGAAAAGGTGAAGTTGTCAAACTATAGCTAGAAGTTTGCAATATAATAGTGTATATACATATGATATTGTATATTTATTACATATCATCTCAGTTATAGATGTATATATAACATATTGCATATATAATGTTGCATATTACGCTATAAACTATCTATCGTATAGGTTTTAAAAATCTATCTGTCTGTCACCTTTCAAGAGAGGTCACCATTGGAAAAACCATAACCAGACCAGATGATCAACATTATAACAGTATTGTGTCTGGTAACACTTATGTGGAAAGAGTTAACAGCTAATCCATTACTTTTTTTCATACACTTTTTCACGAAAAGAGAATAGTCTGATACACAGAAGGGCAAAGTGATTTTTTTAAACCTTTCAGCTTTCTAGGACTGAAGAGTTTTCCTAAAGAGAAGGTCCCCAGCTCTCAGGGGAGTCAGCAGATTGAGACATGACCTTTTGTAATACATCTGCTCACTGCTGGCCCTCCGCCTTCCAACACGGCACTCCACTGTCCTGTCAGGGTCTAATGAAGCATGCAGCTCCATGAGACTGATTCCTGAGATGCCAGCAGGAGTGGTCATTTCTTTTACTTCCAAATGTGCAAAGTGGGGACCAGAAACCCTATTTGCTTGTTGGGAAATAATTAAAAACTAACTCCAGATTTTAACATCAAAGAACTGAGGTTGTTTGATCTTCAGAGGATACAGCAATTATATATGAAAATCTCTTTCATATAAGATTTTTTTAAAAAAAGTCACTTGCATGCCTTCATCTTCGTCTCCTGTAGATTGCCAGGATAGGACTAAATAATATCATTTGAAGAACAGATTTCCCCCCCGTTCCCCAATACATTTTTCTTTTTTTCCATAAAAAAACTTGAAAAACAAACTCCCTGAGGCACCAGAAGCAGGAGTAAGTGGGGTGGTTTGGCTGCAGACCAGAGCAGCACAATGGGTTTCTGCTTCCTTTCTGTTCATCGCTTCCCCCCTTCCCACCAAAGCACACACAAAGCTCTGCATGACTTTCTGGTTTCAGGCTCCAGTTTTGCAATTTTTTCCGCCGTGTGCTGGGAAGAAATTGAAATGCAAAATTATATCCCCCGAAACAATCATATTGTTTTGGGAGCCTAGGAAGGAGAGGTACAGGGATGAGTTTTTCTTTTTTTTTCCTTGAAAGAAGAGGGGGGCTGCTATGAGCCACAATACCCATCCCTTGCTGCTCCATGAACCTCTCTGGTTTTTTTTTTATAACTCTTATTTAATTTTGCAAAAAAAAAGAGTCGCTTAACCACTGAGAAAATTGTGCAGAGGAAAGAAAATTTCTTCCTGATGAGGGATTATGCTCAGCCGAGATGCAATAATATACTGTGTCGCTTGTTTCTATCTGCTATTTTCTCTCCTCTGGGCATACCCCATTTCACATATACATCCCGTAAGTTGCTGGATTGAGAGTTTGGCGGACCCACAAGTGCAGAAGGGGTAATTTCAGCTCTAGTCATAGCAGGTAATGTATTTGGCAAAGAAGGTCTCAATATTGCTTCAAGGAAGTTGAAAATGACTAATGCAGTGACTAACAGTAGCATCCAAAACAAAAATATAGTTCTGCACTACAGTAAGAATGAGTGACCTTCTTGGCTTGGAAGAGGGAGGCGAGAGGGCGGAGGAATCTTTGAGAGGAAGATTTCAGAACAAATAGACCTATAATGTTGGTATTTAAGTGCAATTTACTCATTCGCTTCAGCAGATAAAGTCTTAATATGCCTGTCATCTGTGGGCAGAGCCTGAAGAATTATAAGCATTAATTTGTTTTAAATAATTTGAAAAAGAACAGTTTTATTAAACACTATAGTCATCTAAGTAAAAATTTAAAATAAATCTCTTTATCTTTCATAAAATAATCTCTGCCTACAGGTCTTTTTTTAATGGTTAGATTTTAAAATGATAAATAATGTGTGCTTAAAAAAATCTTGCTGCATTGGTTGCCTCAGCATCAACTATACTTCCCCCAAGTGCTGAAGCCAGGGAAACTGTGGTTTAAATCTGCGTCTGCTCCCTGCTTAGCCAGCCCCAGCAAGGTGCCTGCCCTATGGCACGGGTTTGAGGACACACGCGGGATGAGCTAGGTGAGTATGTGATATAAACCCGTGGTGGACTTACATCTTTCTGTGCTTCTGTCTAGTGTCAGGCCTTTGATGAGATGAAATAGACTTCCTGTTTTTTGGATTCATCCCTTTGTTGCTTTGTTTGCCTGGAAACTTACTTCAGTGAAATGGTGTCATCTCCAGTATGAAGAGACTGGACACTTTGGGACTACTCATTCAGCACAGGGATTTTTATTGGAGATTCAAGGGTGAGGATCCCCAGTAATGGATGAAACATTGTGTATATCACGAACATTTTGTGGTAATGAGGTCCATAACTTTTACTCCAAGATTTATGAGTTAAGAAGTAGAGTATTTGATTCTGATCATTACTCTGAGACAAAGGTAAATTATCAATAGTTACTTTATACCTGACTTCACTGAGACTTATGGAAGTTGAGTCACAAGTTTGAAGCGTGGATATCTAATCCAGTAATCTTTCCCTATGCGATTAAGGCCATTACTTTCCTTGGCTTTCAAACAAGTTGGTTTTAATCTATGCAAATACTCCCCCCTCTAGGAAGTATAGGTTAATCTCCTAGTCTACCCAAGTTTGGGCTAGATATAGCGTTTTGGTTCTAAATAATAGATTAGAGAAAGGAAAAAAAAATAGTAAATTTACAGTACAGAAACCTGGCTAATACTACATTAACCAAGTGAGGAAAGTTAATATCTTCGTTGACGTCATAGGGATTGACATCATAGGGATATCATGTCCCTCTCTAATACGATGTAACTTGAGAAGGGCACATCATCTCGATGATGTTCTTCCTTAAAACCCTTAACCCAGTCTAATCATGAGAGAAACATCAGAAAAATCAAGGGATTTTTTATGGGATACCAGGTCAGGACTCCTCAAGACTGTCAAAGTCATAAGGAATAAGGAAAAAGCTGAGAAACTGTCACAGACCAGAAGAGACTGGGGAGTCATGAAAAATAAATGCAATGTAGTATCGTGGACTGGATCCTGGAACAGAAAGAGTACATTAATGGCAATGTACCAATGTTGGTTTCTTAGTTTTGACAAATACGTGATGGAGATGTAAGATGTTAGCAAAGGGCTACATTGGTTGAGAGGATATAATAGAACTCTCTATTACCTGTCTTATCTAAAATTATTCCAAGATAAAAAGTTAATTTTTAAAAGTTGGTTGAACCTAAAAAGATGAACACAGGCTCCACTCATATTTTGTTCCTAGCTTGACCAGAGTAAATGTCCCCTTCTGTAGAAATCCTTCCGTATGACATTACACACTAATCCACTAACAGAATTCATGGTACTCTCCTTGGGGTTATGAGAGTCATTATTGCCTAGTTGTTATGAGTTTGGACTCCTGGGTCTGGACTGCTGGGGTCTGAAGCCAGGCTCTACTTCTTACCAGTTGTGTGACTTTCAGCACGTTACTTGATGTTTCCATGGATGAACTATTACCTCATAGGGCTGTTGTGTGTGTGTAATTTGAAGTCACACTCTAAAAGTTCTTAGAATAGTGCTGGTACATAGTAAGTACTCAATAAGTAGGGGTGGTGATGATGATGATGACATCCCCAAAGCATTGTTTTCATAACACTGTCATATGACATCCACTTGCTTACCCCTACTTCTTTTAGATGGTGAGATCCTTGAGGACAGAAACCATGTTTTATTTATCTTTATATCCCCATGCCTGATAAATAGTAAGTACTTGATAATTATTGATCAAACGTATGCTTGGTTAGTTGGAACCTGAGTTGCCTCATCTAGGACTTGGATATGACCTTTTGTCACTGCTGCCAGATTCCAGGATCAGGTGGGACACAATTACCAATGAATCATCACTCTTTAGGGTTCTATTAGGTTCAGTGAGGAATGCGAAGACATATATCTGAGGTCTCTACCCTGTAGAAACTTACTATCATATGTACTCCAATAAATATATCTTAATTTATTTGAAAATGACATAACTCTAGGTTAAACAGTGCTAAGTAAGGACAAATGCTTGAGTTCTAAGAAGGTAGAGATAATAGGAAAACATGATAAATTAAGAGAATACAGGGTAATTCATTTATGTAGAACACTGAACAAACGTAACTCTCTGCAGAGTATGAGAGAAAATGAGTTAAATTTGAAAGAAGCCAACCAAAGTTTGTAAAACGTTCTTAGACATTCTGGAAGTATGGAGGTCCTGTTTTAGATTTATTGTGGTCTTATTTCATTATTGAGAGAGAATTTAAATAATTTAAGACTTTTACTTACATGTAGAGGAACTTCTTTTTTTATGATAATGTGTTCAGAAATTAGTTATACTGATATTAATAACAACATGTGGAACTGAGCTTGGTTCTCTTTAAAAATTTTTTTTGGTAGAATAGGCTTTTTAAATGTTTATTTATTTTGAGAGAGAGAAAAAGAGAGAGGTGGGGGTGAGGGGCAGAGAGAGGGAGGGAGACAGAGAATCTCAAGTAGCCTCTGCACTGTCCGCTTAGAGCCTGATTCGGGGCTCAAACTCATCAACTGTGAGATTATGACCTGAGCTGAAACCAAGAGTCGGATGCTTAACCTACTGAGCCACCTAGGCACCTCGATTGAGCTTGGTTCTGAAATAAATGTAACACTGTCACTGTAAAATGTACTGGAATGGTTGGAACCAAACAAAAACAAACAAACAAACAAACAAACAAACAAAACCAAAAAACCAAAAGGAAGGGAGGGGAAGCATGGATTTCTTTGAGACTTGTGTTCTCTTTTGACAATGCCAAGTTATAACCTTTGAGTTGCCCCTTAACCAGCATCCCTAGGGAAAAATTTTTAATCAGCTTATATTCATCAACTTTAACAAACCTTTTTGCAAATGTTTCTCTCAGTAGCCATAGGGTACATTGGGAGTAGGCAGGATGCTCAAAATGCCTGAAGCTACCTGGCCAGAGGATACTACCGTATGTTTGATAACTTAACCTTGCCCTGTTTCGTTATTCCAGGACAGCCAAGAGACAAGTTCACATCCCAGCCATATATTTGCAAGTCCAGATCCTACCCACATAATTCAGGCACCTGAATTATAGTCTTATATCTTGTAGTCTTTGAATAAAAGGGATGTAAAAGTAGCTCTTGTAAGCACCATTACTATTCTATCCAAGGCTGTGCATTACCACATGGTCTGGAAGAGATCATCTTAATTTGGGGGACACAGCTACTTGGCAGTAGATGATATGGCTAATTCTTGAACCCTGCTTTTCAGATTGAATTGCCTGGGGTTGGAACTGACTAGATTTGGCTCATGGAATTCCAGATGCTCTGGTAATTATAGTGCAAGACTAAATTTTCTGTTCTCATTTGTCTTTTTAAAATACTTTCATTCCTCATTTGGTCTCTTTCACCTAGTATTTAGGGGTTATAACTTCTATGAGCAAAATTTAGTTTTAAATGGAAGAAAATGTAGCTCCTGCTGCGATGGTACTAGTTAATCATAAGTTCATAAAAAAGCTAACATACTGGGTCAGAGAGCCAGCATTAAAATTTGATGCGTTTGGGGAAAATAAATTAAAAAGGTCTGGTAGAAAGCTTGCACTCTAGAGCTTTTTATCTGCCGTCTGTCATCTGAGGCATAAACCTGTGCCCTCATGTGCATCCAATTGCAATGTATCTCTTCTATCTAAAGCCAGATAATTACAAGGTTCCATAGTCCCTTGGCAGATTGAATAAAGGGTTACTTTAATTTCTTAGACTCTAGATGTATTTTGTGTTCTGTAAAGCTACTGTACACAGTTCTGTAGTAAGGCCGATTGTAAGCATTGTTTAAATTAATATTTCTGTTTAGCTCATAATAACCCAAGGCTGGCTCAAGAGCACATAGTGTGTGGTTACCTTTAGGATGTAAGATGACTTTGTTGATTTTGCTCATTATCATCTTCATTAAGAAGTATCACATACTGGGGCGCCTGGGTGGCTCAGTCGGTTGAGCGTCCGACTTCGGCTCAGGTCACGATCTCACGGTCTGTGAGTTCGAGCCCCGCGTCGGGCTCTGGGCTGATGGCTCAGAGCCTGGAGCCTGCTTCTGATTCTGTGTCTCCCTCTCTCTCTGTCCCTTCCCCGTTCATGCTCTGTCTCTCTCTGTCTCACAAATAAATAAATGTTAAAAAAAATAATTAAAAAGAAGTATCACATACAAATTGAGTAGTAGACACTCATTAGATGTTTGTGGCCCAGCATAAGGGACATGTTGTCATCTAAACAACCATTCAGTGAGAAGACCCATAACTCATTGCCATTATCAGCACAAGAGAAGTATGTTGTAGAGCAGTGATAAATGTAGTGGCAAGGAGAGAAAACTGCTTCTTTAGCTAAGGGACATTTTCTATCACTGTTCTGATTAATCAGGGAGTCATTAGGAAAAGGTTTAAGTTTCAAAAGGGAAGAAGATGGCTTTGTGACCAAGTTTTTAAAAATCAGGGATAGGAAGGTAGGGGTTGTTTAGCAAGCTTCTGTGGTGAAAGCTTGGAGCATGAGGGCCAGGCTGTTTTGCAAGAACTGTGAGGGTTAACTTGGAGGTAAAACAATACTTTTGTAAGATATGACAAAGAACAATACCTCAGCTGCTGTTTGCCCTTTTACATATAATTCAAGACCAGTTTTTAAAAATTGAGTAATGTATAGAATTGTTGAATCATTATGTTGTACAACTGAAACCAACAGAACACTGTTAATTATACTTCAATTAAAAAAAGAAATTATAGTAATTTCTTTATTTAAATAATTAAATAATTTAAAATAACATTATGGAGAGCACTAAATATACTCAACTGACATATGAAAGAGTAAAGTAGAGTTGCAAAGCACTCTGTGGATGTTCAATAAATACTACTTTATGGTGGTAAATGCAATCAGAATAATTTAAGGGCTGGTAAGTACAAGGGATGACAAAAGATTAATGTAATTCCCATTGTTTCTCTTTCAGAAGGGAAGAGTGTGGGATGACAGGCCGCTAGCTTCAAGTCTAGAGATCAGTCAGGCGAGCATTGGCAAAGGGTACATTTTTAGCTTTGCTGAAGAAGGAACAAGGTGAAATGTTCTTACCACGTAAGCTAGACTATTTAAACGGTTATTTTTTAAGAATTTGGCAACCAAATGCACCTATTTTAACTGTTCTTTTTTGATGCATTTTGAAAAATATCTACACACATATATCCACTACCAAAATCAAGATACGGAACATTTCCATGGCCCCAAAATGTTGTGCTTTTTCCTAGTCAGTCCCCTATTTATCACTGTCCCCAGGCAACTACTTACCAACTTTCTGTCACTATAGATTAGTTTTGCTTGTTTTTATTGTTTACTTGTGTGTGTGAGAGAGAAGAGCATGTGGATAAGCAGGGGAGGGGCAGAGAGAGAGAGAGGGAGAGAGAGAATCCCAATCAGGCTCCATGCTGTCAGCACAGAGACCGATATGGGGCTTGATCTCATGAACTGCGAGATCATGACCTGAGGCCAACTCAAGAGTCAGATGCTGAAGTGAATGAGCCACCCAGGCACTCCTAGATTTGCCTTATTAAAGAGTTTCAGGGGGAGGAGAGTTAAAATGGTAGAGTGGTATGGGGACCTGAGCATGTCTCATCCCTGAAACACAGCTAGGTCAGCATCAAACCATTTTGAACACCTAGAAAATTGATCTAAGGATTAATGCAAGAATCTGCATAATTTGAGCCAGAAAACTTGACAGGTACATGGTGTGGAGAGGTGAATTGGGGGAGAGAAAAGTTGCGGAGCCCCGGTGGGTAGGGAACTGTTTTTGCAGAGAAAGGACAGAGAGAGGAAGAGAAAGGGGGAGAGTGCAGCATATCAGGATTTTGCAAGACAAGCACTCCTCACAAAAGTAGCTGAAGAGTGAAAACACTTGCAGGACACTGGACAAAACATCTGTTCCCTAAAACCATTGGTGGAGAGAAAGGAGAGGGTTTCAGTACCACCAGGACTCTATAAACAGTGGAGCACAGAGTCTGAAGATTCAGAGCTCAGTGCCTGTCAGTGCTCTGGTGAGGAAGTAGGGTGAAACCCCAGGAGCAGGCCCTGTGGTCTGAAGAGTCCATGTGCCACACAGGGAGAAGCAGTTCCCCTGCTTGGAGAGCATTTGGTAGAGGCCATATGGGCTCCCTGCAGGCAAAAGTCCCAGTAGACCCCAGAGAGCTGCCACGTTTACTGATACAGGAACAAAGACACTAGAGTGCAGCAAAACCTGGTGCTGGTGTTGTGATTTACCATAAACTCTGAGCCTCTGCCACTGCGCAATCATGTGAACATTTTCTGGGACAAGCTGGCACCTGGCCATTGCTTGGTGAGACCCTCCCCCAGAGAATCAGCGTGGGTCCAGGCCACAGGGGGTTTTGAAACACAGTTCCATCTGAGTGAGATAAAACTCTGGAGGGAGGTGCCACATGGCAGGTAGCTTGGACACAGACAGGGTAAAGGCGGAGAGTGGATGGAAGCCTGAGACAAAGGAGAGGTGCTTGATTGCATGTCTGCGAGGGCACAAAATTCCCGTGCCAGAGACTAGAGAGCTGGGTGAAGCCAATTTCGCTTCTAGTGCCCGCCTGCACCCTCCAGGCACATCCCCCAGAAGACCAGCACAAATCTCTTTTACCTGCTTAGTCTATGGATCTTAGTCTGTGTCCTGCAAAGTTTCAGTTCTAGGGGAAAATGGATGTAACTTTATTCGGGTTTCATTCTGTTTTTTGTTTCTCCATTCATTTTCTTTGCTTCTGTTTTTGTTTATGTTGTTTTCTTTTTGCTTTCTTTTTTTCTCTTCCTTGGATACAGAAAAAGCATTTTTTTTAAACTTAAAATTTTTTTAAATTTTATTTTATTCTATTTTATTATTTAAATTTTTTTTTTAATTTTCAAAATTTTTTCACTTTTTTCCCTTTCTCTTTTTTCTCCTTTCTGTCAAGCTTCTCTCAACAAACAGATTGAAACACACCTAGGATCTAGCTTCCTTTATTTGACTGCTTTGTTTTTAATTTTTTAATTTTAGTTTTCTATTTTATTAATTTTTTGTTATTCCTCCAAAATGACAAGATGGAGGAATTCAGCCCAAAAGAGAGAAGAGGAAGAAATGACAGCTGGGGATTTAATCAATGCAGATATAAATAAGATCTCTGAACTAGAATTTAAAACCACCATTATAAGAATATTAGCGGAGGTTGAAAAAAAGCATAGAAGACACCACAGAATTCCTTTCTGCAGAAATAAAAGAACTAAAATCTAGTCAGGCTGAAATTAAAAATTGCTATAACCAAGATACAGTCTTGAATGGGTGTTGGGATGGCAAGGATGGATGGTGCAGAGCGGTGAATCAATGATATAGAAAATAAAATTAGGGAAAATAATGAAGCAGAAAGAGAGGGGAAACACAGGCAAAAGATCACGATACAAGACTTAGAGAACTCAGCAACTTATTAAAGAGAAATCACATTTGTATCATAGGAATCCCAGAGGAAGAGAAGGAAAAGGGGCAGAAGGTTTATGGGAGCAAATTATAGCTGAACGTGTTCCTAATCTGGGGAAGGACATAGACATCAAAATTCATGAAGCACAGAGAACTCCCATTAGATTCAACAAAAACCAACCCTTATCAAGGCATATCATAGTCAAATTCACAAAATACACAGATAAGGAAAGAATCATGAAAGCAGCCAAGGAGAAAAACTCCTTAGCTTACAAGGGAAGACAGATTAGGTTTGCAGCAGATCTGTCCACAGAACCTTGGCAGGCCAGAAAGGAGTGGCAGGATATATTCAACGTGCTGAATTGGAAAAATATGCAGCCAACAATTCTTCATCCAGCAAGGCTGTCATCCAGAATAGAAGGAGAGATAAAGAGTTTCCCAGACAAACAAAAGGAGTTTGTGATCACTAAACTGGCCCTGTGAGAAATTTTAAGGGAGTCTCTTTGAATGGAGAAAAAAACTAAACAAAACAAAAAAAGACCAAAAGCAACAAAGACTAGAAAGGACCACAGAACATGACCAAAAACACCAACTCTATAGGCAGCACAATGGCACTAAATTTATGTCTTTCAGTAACCACTCTAAATGTATATGGATTAAATGCTTGAATCAAAGACATAGGGTATCAGAATGGATAAAAAACCAAGACCCATTGGGAGGCCTGGGTGGCTCAGTCAGTTAAGTGTCCAACTTTGGGTCAGGTCATGATCTCATGGTTTGTGAGGTCGAGCCCTACATTGGGCTCTCTGCTGTCAGCGTGGAACCCATTTTGATTGTTCTGTCCCCCTTCTCTCTGCCTCTTCCCAGCTTGCACTCTGTTTCTCTCCAAATAAATAAATAAACTTAAAAAAAAAGACTTATCTGTACGCTGCCTATAGGAGACTCATTTTAGACCTAAAGACACCTTCAGATTGAAAGTAAGGGGATGGAGAACCATCTATCATGCTAATGGAAATCAAAAGAAAGCTTATATCAGGCAAACTACGTTTTAAAACAAAGACTGTAACAAGAGATAAAGAAGGGCATTATATCATAATTAAGGGGTCTATCCACCAAGAAGATCTAACAATTGTAAATATTTATGCTCCCATCTTGGTAGAACTCAAATATATAGATTGATTAATCATGAGCATAAAAAAACTCGTCAATAGTAATACCCTAATAGTAGGGGACTTCAACACCCCACTTAGAGCAATGGACAGATCATCTAAGCAGAAAATCAAGAAGGAAACAATAGCTTTGAATGGCACACCGGACCAGATGGACTTAACAGATATCTTCAGAACATTTCATCCTAAAGCAGAATACATTCTTCCCGAGTGCACATGTAACATTATCCAGAACAGGTCACATACTGGGTCACAAATCAGCCCAAAACAAGTACAAAAAGATTAATACCATACCGTGCATATTTTCAGAACAGAATAATATGAAACTTGAAAAAATGTGGAAAGACCACAAATACTTGGAGATTAAAGAACATCCTCCTAAAGAATGAATGGGTTAACCAAGAAATTAAAGAGGAAATAAAAAAGTACATGGATGTCAATGACCGTGAAAACACAATAGTCCAAAACCTGTGAGATGCAGCAAAGATGGCCATAAGAAGGAGGTATATAGCAGCCCAAGCCTTGCTAAAGAAAGAAGAAAGGTCTCAAATACACGACCTAACCTTACACCTAAAATAGCTGGAAAAACAGCAAATAAAGTCCCAAAACAGCAGAAGGGAAATAATAAAGATTAGAGCAGAAATCAGTGATACTAAAATTTAAAAATACCAGAAAAGATCAATGAGACCAGAAGCTGGTTCCTTGAAAGAATTAACAAAATTGATAAACCCCTAGCCAGATTGATCAAAAAGAAAAAGGAAAGGACCCAAATAAATAAAATCATGAATGAAAGAGGAGCGATCACAACCAACACCACAGAAATACAAACAATAATAAGAGAATATTAGGAGCAATTATATGCCAACAAATTGGGCAATCTGGAAGAAATGGACAAATTCCTAGAAACATATACACTACCAAAACTGAAACAGGAAGAAATAGAAAATTTGAACAGACCCATAACCAGTAAGGAAATAGAGTTAGTAATCAAAAATCTTCCAACAAACAAGAGTCCAGGGCAAGATGGCTTTCCAGGGGGAAGTCTACCAAACATTTAAAGAAGAGTTAACACCTATTCTCTTGAAGCTGTTCCAAAAAATAGAAATGGAAGGAAAACTTCCAAACTCATTCCATGAGGCCAGCATTACCTTGATTCCAACACCAAAGACCTCACTAAAAAAAAAAGAACTACAGGCCAATTTCCTTGATGAGCATGCAACAAGAATGTAGCAGATCTAATACAACAATACATTAAAAGAATTATTTACCACAATCAAGTGGGATTTATTCCTGGGCTACCAGGGTGGTTAAATATCCTCGAATGAAACAATGATACATCACATTAATGAAAGGAAGGATAAAAACCACATGTTGGAAAAAAGCATTTGACAAAATGTAGCATCCTTTTTTGATTAAAACCCTCAAGAAAGTAGGGATAGAAGGATCATACCTCAACATCATGAAGACCATATGCAAAAGACCCACGGTTAATATCATTCTCAATGGGGAAAAACTGAGAGCTTTCCCCCTAAGGTCAGGAACATGACAGGGATGCCCACTCTCAACACTTTGTTCACAATAGCACTGGAAGTCCTGGCCTCAGCAATCAGACAACAAAAATAAAGGGCATCCAAATTGGCAAGGAAGAAGTCAAAGTTTTCCTCTTTGCAGACAACATGATACTCCATGTGAAAAACCCAAAAGACTCCACCAAAAAACTGCTAGAACTGATACATGAATTCAACAAAGTCACAGGATATAAAATCGACATACAGAATTAGGTTGCATTTCTATACACCAATAATGAAGCATCAGAAAGAGAAATCAAGGAATTGATCCCCTTTACAGTTGCACCAAAAGCCATAAGATACCTAGGAAGAAACCTAACTAACGAGATCTATACACTTAAAACTATAGAAAGCTTATGAGAGAAATTGAAGAAGACACAAAGAAATAGAAAAACGTTCCATGTTCATGGATCGGAAGAACAAATATTGTTAAAATGTCTATACTACCGAAAGCAGTCTACACCATTCAGTGCAATCCCTGTCAAAATAACCCCAGCATTCTTCACAGGGCTGGAACAAACAGTTCTAAAATTTGTATGGAACCAGAAAAGACCCTGAATAGCCAAAGCAATCCTGAAAAAGAACCAAAGATGGAGGCATCACAATCTTGAATTTCAAGCTGTATCACAAAGCTGTAATCATTAAGACAGTATGATACTGGCACAAAAACAGACACATAGATCAATGGAATGGAATAGAGGATGCAGAAATAGACCTACAAATGTATGGCCAAATGTATGCTTTGTATCTTCAACAAAGCAGAAAAGAATACCCAATGGAAAAATGACTGTCCCTTCAGCAAATGGTGTTGGGAAAACTGGACAGCTACATGCAGAAGAATGAACCTGGACCACTTTCTTATACCATACACAAAAATAAACTCAAAATGGATGAAAAACCTCAACGTAAGACAGGAAGCCATCACAATCCTAGAGGAGAAAACAGGCAACAACCTCTTTGACCTTGGCCGCAGCAACTTCTTACTAGACATGTCTCCATAGGGAGGGAAACACAAGCAAATATGAACTATTGGGACCTCATGAAGATAAAAAAAACTTCTGCATAGAGAGGGAAACATTAGTAAAACTAAAAGGCAACTGATGGAATGGGAGAAGATATTTGCAAATGACATATCAGATAAAGCGTTAGTATCCGAAATCTATAAAGAACTTATCAAACTCATCACCCCAAAATCCCAAATAATCCAGTGAAGAAATGGGCAAAGGACACGAATAGATACTTTTCCAAAGAAGACATCCAGATGGCTAACAGACACATGAAAAATGCTCAGCCTCACTCATCATCAGGGAAATACACACGAAAACCACATGAGATATCATCTCACACCTGTCAGAATGCCTAACATTAACAATTTGGGCAACAAGAGATGTTGGCGAGGATGCGGAGAAAGGGGAACCCTTTTGCACTGCTGGTGGGAATGCAAACAGGTGCAGACACTCTGGAAAATAGTGTGGAGGTTCCTCAATATATGAAAAATAGAACTACCCTATGACCCAGCAATGGCACTACTAGGTATTTATTCAAAGGATACAGGAGTGCTGATTCAAAGGGACCCATGCACCCCAATGTTTACAGCAGTGCTGTCAACAATAGCCAAAGTATGGAAAGAGCCCAGATGTCCACTGACTGATGAATGGATAAAGATGTGGTTTATATGTACAATGCAGTACCACTTGGCAATGAGAAAGAATCAAATCCTGCCATTTGCAATAACGTGGAAGGAACTAGAGGGTATTGTGCTAAACGAAATAAGTCAGAGAAAGACACACATCATGTGATTTCACTCACGTGTGGAATTTGAGAAACTCAACAAATGAACATAGGGGAAAGGAAGGAAAAATAAGATACAGAGAGGGAGGCAAACCTTAATAGAGTTAAATACAGAGAACAAACTGAGGTTTGCTGGATGGGTTAAATGGGTGATGGGCATTAAGGAGGGCATTTGTTGGAATGAGCACTTGGTGTTATATGTAAATGATGAATCACTAAATTCTACTCCTGATACCACTATTACACTATATGTTAACTAACTTGGATTTAAATAAAATAAAAAAGTTTCACATAAATACAATCATACATATGCACCCTTTTTGTCTAGCATAAGGTTTTTGTCTTTTGCTCAGCATAAAGTTTTTGAGGTTTACCCATGTTGCTGCATGTATGAGTAGTTCATCCCTTTTTATTGCTAAGTGGTATACCATTGCATAGATATTCCGCAACTTACCTGTTTAGCTGTTGATGAACATATGGGTTCTATAGTAGTATGATTCAGTCACCATAGTTTAATGGGCCTATGCCTCTGGGCTGTGAACACTACAAATTTTTCTTCAGTGGTATAGTTTTTATAAACAATTCTATCTTCGGTGACACAGAAATGCCATAAGGGACTGGTGGGGGAAAAATGCCCTTCACCCAGTGGTGATAAAGCACTGGAAAAGTCTTTTCCTCTGGAGAGTAGGCCTTCATTATGGAGAAGGCTCTGGGCGTGTTTCACTGTGATTACTTTTCCCTTTCCCCTGCTGGAGCCATGAGTGAGTCTTTCTTCAATCTTCAGTGTCAGAACCTGTTCAGATTCCTGGACGTAAAGCCTATGAGAGTGTTGGGTCCTGCTAAGACTTGGTGCCCAGAAATTTCTTGGTCTCATACTAGTCCAGGCTTAGTACCCCACAGTGTGTCAAAACTACTTCAAAGTGTTCTTACCAATTTATGTCTTCTGCGGCTTCTGTTCCAGGCAAGCAGATCTTAGGTGAGCCTCTCTGAATGTATCTGTCTCTCTAATTTCAAGGTGGTCGTTTGCCCTGTGACCTCAGTTCTCTCACGGGTCCGAGAAAAGTCTTGCATTTAAGTTTGTCCAGATTATTCTGGACAAGGATGGGTGTGACAGCTTCTAAATTCTTTCCATGTTGGAGCTGAAACCATAACTCTCCTTCACCTTTTTTTTTTTTGAAATATATTTTCACTAGGTATGTATATGTAATTCTAGGCAGTTTTTTTTTTCTTTTAGTGCTTTAAAGGTGTCATCCCGTTGTCTTTAGACTTGAATGGTTTCTCACAAGAAATCTGCATTAATTCTTATTCCTGTTCCTCTATGTAATGCACCTTTCCCAACCCACCTCTGGCTGAATTTAATACTTTCTATTTTTAACAGTTTTACAGTGATATACCTTCCTGTGGTTTTCCTTTTGTTTATCCTCTTTGGGATTTGTTGATATCTTGGTTTTATAGGTTTATAGTTTACATAATTTTGGAAAAATTTCAGGCATTAATTTTTCAAATAATTTTCTATTCCTCTGCTATCTCTATCCTTTCTGGGACTCCAATTAGCTTCTTAGAACACTTACTATTGTTCCATAGGTCATTGAGTTTCTGTTCATTTTATTTCCAGATTTTGTTCTGCTTGTGCTTCAGTATGGGTAGTCTTTTTTGCTGTATCTTCAAGTTTACCAATATCTTCTGTATTTAATCTACTGATAATCCAATTCAATGAATTTCTTATTTCACATATTATGTTTTTCATTTGGCTTTTATTTATATTTTCTATTCTCATCATGTTCATGTTTTTCTTTAAAATTTTGATCATGTTGATCATATTTTCTATTGTAATTTTTAAAAAGTTTATTCATTTTGATAGAGCAAGTGGGGGAGGGGTAGAGAGAGAGGGAGAGAGAGAATCCCAAGCAGGCTCTACATTGTCAGTGCAGAGCCCCATGCAGGGCTGGAACCCCCAAACCATGAGATCATGACCTGAGCCAAAGTTGGACGTTTAACCAACTGAGCCACCTAGACATCAGTTCCATTGCCATTTTAATGTATTTTTATGTTGTTGTTAACATTTTATAATGTTGGTAACTTTAACAGTTTTAAATTTTTGGAATTAACAATTTAATGTTGTTGATTCTACCATCTGTGTTATTTCTTTTGAAAAAAATTTTTAAGTCTATTTTTTTTATTCCTGAGAGAGAGAGAGACAGCGTGAGCAGGGGGCGGACAGAGAAGGAGAGAGACAGAGAGAGAGAGAGAGAGAGACAGAGAGAGAGACACACACACACACACACACACAGAGAGAGAGAGAGAGAGAGAGAGAGAGAGAGAGAATCCCAAGCAGGCTCCACACTATCAGCAGAGAGCCCAACATGGGGCTCGAATTCATGAAAATATGAGACCATAACCTGAGCCGAAACTGAGAGTTGATGCTTAACTGACTGAGCCACCCAGGCTCCCCCCATATCTGTTATTTCTTGGTCTCTTTCTTTTTTAAAAAATTAATTTATTTTTAAATTTACATTCAAGTTAGCATATAGTACAGCAATGATTTCAGGAGTAGATTCCGTAATGCCGCTTACCCATTTACCCCCTCCCCCCTCCCACAACCCCTCCAGCAACCCTGTTCTTTCTCCATATTTAAGTCTCTTATGTTTTGTCCCCTCCCTGTTTTTATATTATTTTTGCTTCCCTTCCCTTATGCTCATCTGTTTTGCATCTTAAAGTCCTCATATGAGTGAAGTCATGTGATATTTGTCTTTCTCTGACTAATTTTGCTTAGCATAATACCTTCTAGTTCCATCCACATAGTTGCAAATGGCAAGATTTCATTTTTTTTGATTGCCAAGTAATATTCATTGTGTATATGTACCACATCTTCTTTATCCATTCATCCGTCAATGGACATTTGCGCTCTTTCTGTACTTTGGCTATTGTTGATAGCGCTGCTGTAAACACTGGGGTACGTGTGCCCCTTTGAAACACTATACCTGTATCCCTTGGATAAATACCTAGTAGTGCAATTGCTGGGCCTTAGGTCTTGGTCTCTTTCTATTAACTGATTCCTTTCCTGGTTATGCATCATATTTTCTTGCTTCTTCACAGGTCCAGTAGTTTTTTATTGTATGCTGGACAGTGTGAAGTTTACATTGTTGAGTGTTGGATCTAGTTTTATTCTTTTAACGAGTGTTGGGCTTTGTGCTACAGTTAGTTTACTCATGGATCAGTTTTATCGTTCAAATCTTATTTTTATTCTTTTTAAGGGACAGATCTAGTTGATGATTTGGCCTCACTTCCAACTCATAATTCTTATGAAGTCTCTAATAAACGATCCTTGTGGTCTCTGAAATATGTTTACTTTGGCTGGTGGGAGCACTTTAATGACTCTTAATCCCATATGAGTTCTAGAAATATTTTTCTTACTGCTATCTAATAATTCTTTATAAGCAGAATGGATGAATTCAGTGGGGAGAAAGGTGAGTCAGAGGGGAAGAGGGAGAGAGAGAGAGGAGACAGAGACTACTAAATAGAGCAAGAACTAGGGTATGCAGGTAATGTATATTTGCCTGGTTTGGGACCTCTTTTGCTTCACTTTGATACTAAGCACGTTCCAGTAAGTTTAGGTACAAACCTTATCTCACCTCCTCACTTCACAAATTTGTCTTAATTGTGAGCTATGCCCAGGGCTGCCTCCAATCACGAGGGCTAAATATGTATCTAGCTTTTGCTCTCTGACACTTGTCCTGATATAGCCAGTCAACCAGGAAATTAGCATGGTTGCTTGAATTTAATGAGGCCTGGATAGAAGATTCTTATATTCTTGATCTCGTGTTCTACTGTCAAAAGAGTTAGCAATGTTGCTGATGTAAAAACGCACTAAACTAGGTAGTGGACTCCAGATGTCAGGGTTCTAGAACTGGCTCTTTTATTCTCTGTGGGACTGAAAACTCACTTGATCCCTCTAGTTCTCATTGAGTTAGATGATCTTTAGTTCCTTTAATCTCAGATAGCATATGATTCTAATGTGAAACAGAGGTCAGATTTCTGGTATCCTCAGTAACCTCAAATTGGAAAGTAATAAGAATATTCTGGGCGTTATGAATCAGGTAGAAGATGATAATTCCTCTTTTTCTTTAGCTGCCAGTGAGCTCAAGTACAAATTGGCTTCTCTGTGCTATAAACTGTAGTATAGGCTCCCATAGGTGCCATATATGCATCCTGAATTGCTCTTTAGGGTTTTTATCCATCAATTCTAATTTATATTTCACCTGCTCTCATTCTGTTTCTGTCTTTCTCAATTTTATTTTTTGTCTTACTTTGCCGTTTGGATTCCTGTATGTTACTTAGTGCTGTAGGTGAGAAATTTGAAAATTCTTAAATAAGGAAACAAAGAAAACAGGTGAAATAATATCACAATAATCTTCACTTATTCAGATATTTATGCATTTAAATATGCAGTTCTCAACACATTTCCATATGTGTTTTTTCTTAAGATAGCAAATGGATAGCCTACACTAGAAGGTAAGTGGAAAGCTGATCAAGACAGGAAAAAATGGCCACAGTAAGAGGTGACCATTTATTTTCTATATTAGTGGGAGAAGGCAAATCCCAAAGGAGGTAGAAAACTGCCTTGTATTTTATAGCACATCACATAAGTTGATATTCAGAATGAAGACAGACATCTCATCAGGGCTAGATTAAATAGTTTTCATTAATGTTATACTTGAGAATCCAGGGAAAAAGTGCCTTTTGGGGTTGGGATTGAAAGAGTCAAAAAACTTTACTTTTATTATGGTGTGAATTCACTTCTCACCCAAAACATGGACAATACCTTCTCTTGATTTCCTTGGTAGATACGTTTCTAATGTAATTGGTAAGTTATGGTAACAGAAATACCTTTCATGATCCCTTGCTTTTAGGGGACACAAAGAATGCATTTTGATGTCACAGGTCCTGGGAGGAATGGCTTTTCATAGCAGCCTTCCTGATGTTTGAGGTATGAACTTTTCATCTCTGCCCTTCATGTGTCAGGCTAAGACTGTCTGATGATTCTGCTTTCCCCAAATCCCACAGCTCTGTGCTGAAATGTGCTAGGTTAGAGACCCTCATCATTGGGTGCAGGTTATTATCATCTACATACCTAGAGACTCCATCATGAGCGGAGTCTTTGGATCACCTCTCAAAGTGACACCTCAACTCTGCCCGCTTAGTTGAGATGAGAGAGTCCTTTTGTTCTGAGAAAGTCCTTGTTCTGTTCTTGGTTCAAAGACATTGGTTCTAACACTTTATACAATTAGGATGACCTAAGCCTTATCTCAGCCATAGCATTCTCTCAGCCTTGCTTAAAAGAAGGAGAGATATGCTTAGGACAGGAACTCCATCCTGCCTACATCTTTATAAATATTAAACTCTTTTACTTTTTAAAATGGAACTTTTAACTTATTGCATTATTGTAATCTGAGTGCCTCATCTCAGGACACTTGACTGAGACAAAACGCAATAGCAGTGGATTTAGAGGTTTGTTTGGAATATAACTTAATGAGTGTTTGTATTGTGCAATCTGTTTTAGAATCATTCTTCTGTGTGTCAAACTTTAGTTCTTGGGTGATTTTGCCTCTTTGCATTTATTTTTTAATCCTAATTCCTGCCAAGAATAGTGAAATTATATCTTCTTTGTTATAAGAAATGATTAGTCAGTACTATATGTTCTGTCTGTGAAATGGGATCTTTTGGGTTATCATATTCTTGTTTATGTAGAGTTATTTTGCATAAGGTAATCTGTTTATTTGAGAGATAAGAATATATATTTTGTAACATAATAAAAATATTTCAAAATAAAGCTAGGTCAATTTAATTTTTCCTGTGTAATTTAGAAGGAACTTTAGGATTTGTTTTCAGTACTAAGGATATTTTAAACTTTATTTTTCATAGTATTCTTGCAGAAGTTATATGTTCGAGTTAAGAGATTTGAAGGAATATTGTAATCTTTTTAAAAAAGGAAATGTGTTCTGACATTATTTGGGATGGAATACCTTTCTGGGTAGATGTATGAGAAACAGGGAGAAGAGAATGCACTCAGCTGGCACTTGGGAAAGAAATCATTTTCCTTTTCCTGTCTCTGTGGGCAAGGAACATGAGATAAAAATAATCAGAATAAGGTCCTTAGGTAATGAGAATTTATTAGAATCAGGGCACTTACTAATTCAGAGCAAATGAGATCTATAGATCGTTAATTGCAGCTTGGTGTCTTTTATAAGAATGCCTCATGTAGTGAGCACATTGTCCCTTCACTAAATGAATAGTGATTATCAAGGAGATTACTGTGATTTATAAGCTAATTTTCTTCATTTTACTTTACATGTGCCAGATACTGACTCATACAATGGAGAAACAAAACAAGCCTGATTTTTAGAAATTAAATGCTTTATTGATTATTGTTGTTCACACCAGAAAGTTAAAATGTATGGGATTGTGGGGTACATAGCATATAAATTTTTTCAAAAAATGACTTCGCTGCAAGTTTAGATGATAAACTTTGGTTTTGGTGAACTATATTCTTGCCAGAATCTAAAGAGTGCTGCCCAAATGGATTAAATGATATTATTTACAGTTATAAAAGGAGAAATTATTTTCTTAGAAAAAGATTCTACTTTATCCTGAATTGTGCCCTTTTCATCTTAAGTATCACTTCTGTATTAATATGCAGAATTAAATATCTTCAGTCTTTATGGAGAAAAAGAGCCAGAAACCAAAGTGTGGCAAAGTCATCAGAGAATCTGACTTGCAAACAACATGCTACTCGTGTTTTTCAATAAATAGCTTTTGGTAGCTTCAGTTACCAAAGGAATCAATCAATTAGATCCTTAAATTATTTCTACACGCAAAGTTAAGTGGAGAATTTACACAATTATTTTGATTGTTTAGAGGCAGTAAAACATTGTGGGCTCTGCAGCTGGATTGCCTGGATTCTGACCACAGCTCTGTCAGCAGGGTATTCGGCCACTTACCTAACTTCTCTGTGCTTGGTTTCTTCACCTATAATATAGGGATGTTACTATCACCTAGCTCATAGGATTAAATGAGTTAATATTCATAAATTGAAAACTGTGTCAAACACATAATAAGCAATGAATAAGTGCTAGCTATTACTATCATTTAGGCAAAAGAAGTCTATGTACAGATTCATGGGCTTATTTTGTTGATCAGGAAGTAAATTACTCTGGGAATTTCAACATTTAAAAAACATTTTGGGAGCATCTGGGTGGCTCAGTTCGTTGAGCATCCAACTCATGATTTCTGCTCAGGTCATGATCCCAGGGTCACAAGATTGAGCCCCACGTTGGGCTCTGCATTGTGCGTGGAGCCTGCTTAAGATTCTCTCTCTCTCCCTCTGCCCCTCTCCCCTGCTTGTTCTTGCTCTCTCTCTCTCTAAAATAAGAAAAAAAAGCCCACATTTTGAAGCAATCTGTTGATTTATATGTACTGGTGTAGTGAGGGGGGAAATGTGGTATAGTGAGAAAGGAATGCACCGTTTTTAAAGAAACCTTATATACTTTGAAAGCATACATGTAAGAGGTCACATTCTGGTTTTGTTTCTTGCTGGTGTGTGAACCCAGGAACATTATTTAACCTTATAAAGTCTCACTTTCCCCATCTGTCAAATGAGGGCAATGCTACCTGGCAGTGTTGTGAGGGTTTGCAGTAATAAATGTAGAGTTCTTAGCATGATGCTAGTACATCGTAGGAACCAGACAGTAATTTCATGGCTCTCTTCTACCAACTTGAGGAATCCCACCTCTTCCAAATCTCTCTTGGGGTCAAAGTGAGGAAAGGGAACTGGAGGAAAGTCAATCCACTGCCACTGTTTTTTTGGTTCTTTCTTTCTTCCTTCCTTTCTTTTAATGTTTATTTTTTTTTGAGAGAGAGACAGAGTGTGCATGGGGGAGGAGCAGAGAGAGAGGGAGACACAGCATCCAAAGCAGGCTCTAGGCTCTGAGCTGTCAGCACAGAGCCCGATGCGGGGCTCGAACTCATGGACCAAGAGATCATGACCTGAGCCGAAGTCGGACGCTTACCGACTGAGCCACCCAGGCGCCTTTCTTTCTTTCTTTCTTTCTTTCTTTCTTTCTTTCTTTCTTTCTTTCTTTCTTCTTTCTTTCTTTCTCCTTTCCTTCCTTTTTCTTTCTTTCTTTTTCTTTTTTCCTTCCTCTTTCTTTCTTTCTTTCTTTCTTTCTTTCTTTCTTTCTTTCTTTCTTTCTTTCTCTCGAAACACTTATGATATATGAGTGTCAAGAGGCATTCCATGGGTAGACCCAGTGAGTCATCCCAGCAGGATCTTAGTGACTGTTGTTAGTGGAATCACCCAGTGCATTGGGGCAGGTACTAGGGTACAAATCCAGGTTCACACAATGTGGAGCTGTTGAGCCAGGATGGAGCATAGCATTTTGAGAGAACATTAGGAAAGAAGAAAATACCAGTCACTTACCTCCTAAGGAGCATGGGTCCCACAGAGGTCAATAATGGGCAAAGTTAGAGATTTGAGTAGGCAGGAGATGTTGCTGACTTACGTCAGTAGGAGTAGAGGCTTAGCCTCAGGGCTGCCATAGAGATTTGGAAGAGCAGCAAGATGACTTCCAATTTCAGAGGTTCCAATACTCTACTCAGATTATCAAGGAAAAATAAAAAAGATACAAGTGGTGGGGATTAACATTTACCTGCATTTACTGTGTGCTGTATACTGTGCTAAATTTTCTATATGATAGGGATTTTTATTCTGCATTTTTAAGATAATAAAATTGTGGTTTGAGGAAACAGGAAACTTGCTCACAATAAGAGCTGGCATGGTGGTGGAGCTGAGACCCAAACAAAAGTCTGTCCTATTTAGCCTCTAGATTCTCAGGGATTCTGGAACTGGAGAACAAGGCCTGGACCTAGCTCCTAGATCAAGAATGCTGGTAGAAACTTCATTTTAAGAAGATGGAAGAAACCCACAGATTATACTTAGGCACACCATTAGACAAAGCCACAGGTATAGGGTAACTTGATCCTGAGTGAGGGTGATACATTATACCACCTTCTAATTCTGAAGATTAAGGTCAAGGTATATCTGAAAGCCTGGGGCTGGATGAGCCATAAGGAGAGGGCAGGTGATCTCAGTGACAGGAGGAGGGCTGCAGGGAAACAACCTCACAATTCATTCCCATGAACTCCCCCCTCCCCTGCACCTCAGTACAGTACTTTAAATGGTCCCCTGGAGTCAGCAAAGTGCGAAGCATTAATGTACAGCTCTAAGTGCTGTCTAATTTGTTATGGAGTGACCAAGTAATATTTATGGTGAGCAACAGGGATCCTGAAATTAGGGGTATAGAGGTATATTGGCAGTGTTTTATGTGAAAATTCTGTTCTCTGAATTTCATTAAAATAAATCATGGCCTGAACATCCTGCTTCTAAGGGAACTAGGAAAATGAAAGGGAATAATATCCCAAGTTGGAAACAGGGCGAAAATAGAGACTTCTCTATCACTAAGTTGTTCTAAGTACTTTACGTTTAACTGCTTTTTTTGCGGGGGCGGGGGGCACAGGATAGAAACTGTATCTTCCCAGATACTTAAATTACTATATGAAGTTTGGAATTTTGAGGCTTTATAAAGTTAGGATTGATTCCATCAAATGGATTACTGCTTAAGGCTGCTCAAAGGCAAAACATTTTACATCACACTCAATTATTTGATTTCTGAATTTTTTATGTGTATCAGAGGATTTGTTTACTATCAGGGGAAATGGGAAGTAGTTTGGGACCAATTGCATATTCTCTTTAATCATGAAGTAAGTTGCCTGTCTGGTTAAAAAGAAAATCCCTCTTATATACTCTGGGAAGGCCTGGTTGGACCCAGAAATATTTTTACATCAGGCAAGTGTTTTGTTGGATTATAAAGATTTGTGAGTAAGGTTATAGTTAAGTTGAAATTTTAAACAGTCCAAGGATATATTTATCTTATTTCTAGATTGTGTAACAGTGACACATTTTGGAATGGAAGATTTGCTTGCCACCCTCTTCAAACTTTTGTTTCCAAAATCTTCTTGTAATGTTTGGTAATATTTACAGTGTCTTATTGGGTTGGACCATCCATACAAACCCAGCTTCATCTAAAACTCTAGGAAATTTTAAACATTTAAAAAAATATTTGTTTATTTTTGAAGGAACCCGACACAGAGTGCAAGTGGGGGAGGGACAGAAAGAGAGGGAGACACAGAATCCCAAGCAGGCTCCAGGCTCTGAGCTGTTGGCACAGAGCCCAATGTGGGGCTTAAACTCACAAGTCATGAGATCATGACCTGAGCCAAAGTCAGATACTTAACTGACTGAGCCACCCAGGTGCCCCTAGGATGTTTTTTTTTTTTTTTTTTTTTAGAGGCTTAGCGTCACACCATCTTAAATGAAACAAAAACAAACATAGAATTGTTTTCATTAAAAACTTTTTCTTCTTTCTTTTCAGGATCTGTCTACATACACACATGACCTTTACATTTTAATTGGTTGGTTTTATTTGGACAATTACATGGATACATTCTCACTGTAAAAATTCAAATACAGAAGTATATACTTGTCTCTCCTTAAGGCTCATAACCCTAATTAGGCCGTCCTTAACTGCTATTAAAGGCTTAATATGTATCAATTTGATTCTTTCAATGTACTGTAATGTATACAAATGTACACAAACAAACACATATACTTTTAAGCTAAACCGGTTGGGTAACAAATTTTCTTCACTTAATATATTTTTGACACATCTTTTGACTGAGATCCACTTAAACTTTGAAAACTGCTGCATGGTATTTCAAAATATAGATGGAGCATAATATAGTTCGCTACTCTTTCTAATTTTTTAATGTTTTCTTATTTTTGAAGGAGAGAGAAACAGAGTGTGAGTGGGGGAGGAGCAGAGAGAGAGAGAGAGGAAGACACAGAATCCGAAGCATGCTCCAGGCTCTGAGCTGTCCGCTCAGAGCCCGATGCGGGGCTCGAACCCACCAACCGTGAGATCATGGCTTGAGCCCAAAGTCGGATGCTTAACAGACTGAGCCACCCAGGAACCCCAATCCACTCTTCTATTTATGGACATTTAGATTGTTCCTCATCTTCGGGGCGCCTGGGTGGCTCAGTTGGTTGAGCATCTGACTGGTTCAGGTCATGATCTCACACTCCGTGAGTTCGAGCCCCGCGTTGGGCTCTGTGCTGACAGCTCAGAGCCTGGAGCCTGCTTCAGATTCTGTGTCCCCCTCTCTCTCCGCCCCACCCCTGCTTGTACTCTATCTCTGTCTTTCAAAAATGAATAAACAAAAAAATAAAAAAAAATTGTTCCTTATCTTCTACTCTCCTAAATGAAAGAACAGGATAAGGCCCTGTCCAGAGATCTAAGTGAAAGATTTGTAAGTAACATGCCTGATGGAGAATTTGAAGAAACAATCCTGGGGCGCCTGGGTGGCTCAATCGGTTAAGCGTCCGACTTCGGCTCAGGTCATGATCTCGCGGTCTGTGAGTTCGAGCCCCATGTCAGACTCTGTGCTGACAGCTCAGAGCCTGGAGCCTGTTTCAGATTCTGTGTCTCCCTCTCTCTCTGCCCCTCCCCTGTTCATGCTCTGTCTCTCTCTGTCTCAAAAATAAATAAACATTAAAAAAAAATTTAAAGCAACAATCCTTAGGATACTCATTGGTTTTGAAAGAATAGAAGACATCACTGAGATCCTTACCACAGAGGTAAAAGTTAAAAAAGAAATCAGAGAGGAAGGGTGCAATAAACGAGATTATACACACACACTTGATACAATAAACAGCCGGCTGGAAGAATCAGATGAATGAATTAGTGACCTAGAAGACAAAATAATGGAAAATAAGGAAGCTGAACAAAAGAGAGAAAGAATAATTATGGAAAATGAGATTAGACTTAGGGAATTCAGTTACTCCATCAGACATAAGAACTTTCATAATATAAGTGTCCCAGTGAAGAACAGAGAGAAAAGGGTGCAGAAAATGCATTTGAAGAGATAGTAGCTGATAACTTCCCTAATCTGAAGAAGGAAACAGACATTATAAATAATGTTGAAACACGCACCCTTGAACATACATATTTGTCCAAATATTTCTCCATACCACTGCCAACACGGAATATCATAAATCTTTTAATATTTTGCTAATTTGATGGGCAAAAGGGTAAAATATTTCCATTTTAGTTACTTGATCCTAACGTATTATTACTTTATTTTTTATTTTTTTAAATATAGTTTATTGTTAAATTGGCTAACATACAGTGTGTAAAGTGTGCTCTTGGTTTTTGGGGTAGATTCCCGTCGTTCATCACTTACATACAACAGCCAGTGCTCATCCCAACAAGTGCCCTCCTTGATGCCCCTCACCCATTTTCCCCTCTTCCCTGCCCCCCATCCACCCTCAGTTTATTATTGCTTTAATCACAGACTCAATTTGCTAATATTTAACTAGAATTTTTCATCTATCCTTATAAATCAATGTCATATAATTTTATTTAAAAAATTTTGGGAACTGCTTTAGTGATGAGGTTAAATCAAGCTTATGTTATAATTTGACAAGATTTTTTATTTTCCTATCATCTGGAACTATTTATATATAATACAGAAATATTTTCTCTAAAACTTTCTCTGCCAGGGGACTTTTGTCATGGTAGGTTTTGAAATTTTTTTCATGGTCATCAGTCAATTTATGTTTTTTACATCTTAATAATTCTATTTTGGTAACTAACTTACATAGTTTAGACAATCATTCAGGTCATCTGTATTCCAAATTTATTAGATATAAAGTGATACATTTTATTCCTTTTACAATTTTATTCAGTATTATATCTGTTTCCAGTTATGTCTCATTTCATAGTCTGTGTGTTTGTGTTCTCTTTTTCTTGGCAAATTTTTTTGTTACTTAATTAGCTTTTTCAGAAAACCAATTTTAGGTTTACTGTGGTTATTTTCTTCATTATTTTGGCTTTTTATTAATATTTTTAAATTTACTTTTCATTTTTGAAAGAGTCACACATGCCCATTGTTTAAAGAGTCAAGCAGTTCTATAAGACAAAAGGAACATGAAGCTCCCACCCCCATTTCTATTTCTCACTCTCAAGTGATTTAGATGATTCACTTGGTATTTATCTCCATATCTCTATATAGCATGCTTATATGGTTACTTCTTGATGGGTCAGTTTCAAGCAATATCAACTGACTTACCATCACGTAAGATGGAGAACTAACTCTGTTCAATTACTCCCCATTTCTACCATCCCTCCACTTTCTGACCATGTTTCCCAAGCTCCCAGTTTGTGGTAGTTTTGCTTACATCAATAGTCAGGATTTACGTTATTATGGACGAGTCAGTGGTTTTTGTATTGGCTGACCATTTGAATCTCTTGAGGAGCTTAAAAAAATATTGCTGCCTATTTCAAATTTAATTGATGTAGTTGTAGTTTGGGCTTCTGGAAGTTTAAAAGCTCCTTAGATGATTCTAATGTTCAGCCAAGGTTGAGAACCAAGGAAATGTTATTCACAGCTAATTACTCTAATTTTCCTTGGAGCTAATAATTATCTTGTTTTTATATTTGCTTAATCTTCTATGTTCTTATTCCTAATTCAACCCCAAGCTTCTCTCACTATATTCATGTCTGTCATGTACTCAGCCGGTTTCATCTTCTTGAAGATCTCACTCAGGGAGTTTTCAGGACAGTACTCGGCTTGCCTCGTTGTTTTCTTTAGGCTGCGCCAAGTGGTCATCTCAGTACCTCATTCCACCATTCTCCTGGGACTTCCCGTCTCTTCTCTTGTGTTCATGTCTGTTTACCTGGAATCTGTGTTGTCTTTCCTCTTGGTTTTCTACCTAATTATGGTACATCACCTCTCTCAATAACTTCCATACAGAGACAAGTTCATAGAAGGTGAATTTTTAGAAATTATCTTTGTAATAATAGTTTAGGTGGCTATATAGAAATGTTGTTTGGAGATCATTTTCTTCAGAATTTGCAATAAAATGCCTCATTGTCCTCTCATTTCCACCGATGCGACTGAGAAGTCTAATGTTTTTTTATGAGTTCTTTTTTTTTCTTTCCCTGAAAACTGAGGATCTTCTCCTTATTCAGTGTTCTCAGATTTCCTGTGAAATATAGATCCTTGGAGAGGATTTTTATCTATTGGTGGGAACTTTCTTTCTGGAAACTTGTGTCTTTCAGTTGTGGGAAGGATTTTTGAGTACTGTTTTTGGTGATTTCTTCCTCTCTATTCACTCTTCTCTCTTCCTGGAACTCCTTTTAGTAGGATTTTAGACTTCCTGGAAGAGTCCTGTGTTTTAATTTCTTTCCCCTTTTCCATCTCTTTGCCTTTTGCTGTGATTTCTGGGAGATTTCCTCAATAGTATTTTTCCTCCTATTGAGATTTTAAAACCAGCACCATTTATTTTTTATTTCCTGGGGCTTTTTAAAAATTCTTGGAATATTCTTTTGTTTTATAGCATCCTTCTTTCAGAGAAGCAATGTTTTCTCATTTCTGTGTGAGGAAAATGACGATAGTTTTTCTTAAAGTTTTTTTCCTCTATATCATCTATTTCTTCCAAGTTGCTTTTCCTTTTTTGTCAATCTATTTGTGTGTGTGTGTGTGTGTGTGTGTGTGTGTGTGTGTGTGACAGAGAGAGAGAGAGAGCGAGCGAGCATAGGGGGATTTCTAATGTCTGAGCATTTTCGACCATTCACTTGTGCTTACCTTGAGCACAAAACTGGTCATCTGGGACTTCTTTGTACATAGCTGAGTGAGACTAGTTGACTATAGCTTCTGGACATACCTATTTGTAGAGAAACTCCACAGTGCCAGTATTTTATCTATATCTATGTCTTTGGTCTGTATCTATATATCTATATATCTCTATCTCTATCTCTATCTCTATCTCTATCTCTATCTCTATCTCTATCTATCTCTATCTCTATATCTGTATCTATATATCTGCTGGGTGGCTAGAGTTCCTAGAAAAATACTCTTCTGGTTCCCTGCCTAGAGGGTATAAGTCTGGCTGACATATTTTGAGGGCCAAGTAGAAGAAAGTTGGAAGTCTTAACATTTAGCATGTGAACTTTTGCTTATTATCCCGCTTTTCATATGGTACTCTTCTCTCAATTGTGCCTGATACCCCATAGTCCACAAAACCTGTATTTTCTCTCCTCCAGAGAATAAACTGCAGTTTTCTTCTAAGGGAAGATAGGGACCTTACCTGACTGCATGGATTGAGAGGTGAGGTCTTTTATTCCCTCCCCTGATGTTGATTTCATTTTCTTGTTTTAGCTACATCATCACTCTACTTCAGAGGTAATGGGAACAACAAATTCTCAAGCATTTGGGGGGACATGTAGTATAGTCACGCTCCTCCTTGGCTTTGTCCTTTTCTGGCGTGGGATTCAGCTTTTTCCATTCTGGTACATAGGCAACCGTTTGTTCATTTGATTTTCAGCCTCCAAAATTGTGTTTTTGTTTGCTCTTCTTTGCTCTTATCTTTGGATATATATAACTATTTTCATGATTTATTTATTTGTTTGTTTATTTACTTTAATATTTATTTATTTTTGAGAAAGAGAGAGGAAGAGAGACAGAGTGTGAGTGGGGGAGGGGCAGAGAGAGACGAAGACACAGAATCCAAGCAGGCTCCAGGCTCTGAGCTGCCAGCACAGAGCCCAGCATGATGCTTGAACTCAGGAGCTACGAGATCATGACCTGAGCTGAAGTTGGATACTTAACTGACTGAGCCACCCAGGCGCCCTTCTATAACTATTTTTAAATAAATAATTCCTTTACTGTCATTTAAATGTGTTTTTGAAGATATCAAGAGGAAATATATGTGCTCTCTCCTCTATACATGGCTTAATTCTGTTATTTTAAGAGAACATAGTTTGTATTATTTCAGTCCTTTTCAATTTGTTAAGAGTTGTTTTATGCCCAGAAGATTGTCTGTCTTGGTGAATGTCTTGAAATGGATGTGTATTCTATTAGTGGGTGAAGTGTTCTGTAAATGTCAGTCAGTTCAAGTTGGTTGACAGTATTGTTCAGGTTATCTATGTCCTTATGATTTTCTATAAATGAAGTTTAACTTTTATCGTTATAATTGTCTCATCTACTTTTTGGAATTTTTTAAAAATCTTGGAGTGATGCTATTTTCACTTTTTGGTTTTCTCATAAATGCTTTTAATACAATGACTTTACCTCTGGGCATCACCTGGCCTGCAGTATAATGTTTCGATATCAAGTACTCTGATTATCAGTCACCTCTAGAGGATTTTTAAATACAGTTTTCAAATGCACCTTAACACAAGAAGAGTATTTTTAAAATTTAACTTTTAGTAAAGTACATACAGTAAAATTGACTTTTTTGTTGTAAAGAATCTATACATGTGCTGGAATTGATAGGATATTTTTAAGCAATCTTTTTGTTTATTTATTTTGAGAGACCGAGAAAGCATGCTCTCTCTCTCTCTCCCTCTGTCTCAAAATAAATCAAGGCAGGTCTCCATGTCAAGACCATGAGCTCATGACCTGAGCTAGTATCAAGAGTCAGACGCTTAACTGAGTCACCCAGGCACCCCAAACTTTTAAGAATTTTAAATTTGTATTTTTCCACAGTTGTGGCCCAAATGTTCTTTTTAAAACTTTTTGTAAATTTCCATACAGCTTAACACAGCCATTTGTAAAAAAAATATATATATGAATATTTAAAAAGATGGTATATTTTCTGCTTGTTGGGCATCAATGATGTTCCAAGATATCTAGTATATGCAGTTCCATTGTTACTCATCTCCTCAGTCTTTTGACTTAGTTTGTAAACCGAATTTCTGAGAAAAGTGGTTGGTGTTCCCCTGCAATTCATGACTTAAAATTTATCTTCTTTGTTTGCTTTATAAGTAGTTTTAATTTAAATATTGTAAGCAATGATGTTACATGCATAGAAGTTTGTGATTATTGTATCTTCTTATTGGATTGTACTATTCATCAGTTTAAAAACATATAAAATATTTTTGTCCATTTTACTATGTTGTCTTGAATCCTACTCTGTTTTCATTTAGCTAAGGTTGGCTGGGGAATCATCTTCCATACCTTTATTTTAAAGCATTATTTTTTTAAATTGTTAATACTTGTATATTTTTATTTTAGAGAGAGAGCCGGGGGGGGGGGGGGGAGAGGGGCAGAGGCAGAGAGAGAATCCAAGCAGGTTCCATGCTCAGTGCAGAGCCTTAGGTGGGGCTTGATCTCACTGTGAGATCATGACCTGAGCTGAAATCACGAGTTGGACCCTTAACCAACTGAACCATTCAGGTGCCCCTTAAAGCATTATTTTTTATTTGAAGAGTATTGTGTATAAACAACATATGTCTGGAATTTATTTTATTTTTGTTTTTGCCCTATCTGAGAGTTTCTGTCTTCTAGCCTGATTATTTAACAACTTTCACATTTATTGTTACTTCTAACATCTTGGATACATTCTTGCCATCTGATTTTATATTGTATCTTAACCTTGATTTTTCTTTTCTTTTGCAGCCTTTTTTTACTTAATGAATTTTATTTGTTTCGACTTTTATCTCCAGTAGTTTGATAAGTGCACATGGTATTTGTGCTATTCTATTAGCTACCTTTAAAACTTAGCACACATTTAAGCATGTTTTTCTAAGACTTCTAGAATCCATTAGTACCACTATTTTCTTACAGCATTTCCATAGCTATAAAAAATGCAGAGAAATATTTTCATGATAGATTTTTATTATATTTATTATTACATATGCACATTCATTGTTAAATAGTTTTAATAATTTTTATTTTAATAGATGTTTCATATTGTTTAATATTTATCATGTAATATTATATATATATGTGTATATTCTGCTATTGTGAGTAATTTTGGTTAATTAAATGATTGATTATGATTTCCAGTGGTGTAGTTGACATTTTAATGCCTATAGTGTTTCTATTTCAGTACATAATTTTAGAATTCATTTTTTGGATTGAGTTTATGGAACAACACAGTCTTCTCTTTAAGAGTATCAAAAGTTTTATCTCCAGTGGATCACATTCCTTTCAATACATAGTAGAAGGGGATTGTAGAGACAATGTAGTGAGTTGGGTAAGGCAATAAAGGAGAGCAGGATAGATGAATGATAAGTATAGAGCAGAGAAGAAGGCCTCAGAGTGAGATCTGGGTAGATAAATAGTGGAAAGTTCAGTTAGAATATGTTTGAAAACATTGAGGGGAATTAAGTAGAAACAGAAGTGAATAGGAAAGGTTAAAAGGTAAAATCTCTTTTCTCCATTTATGTGCAGAGGACAGGTAGTAACAGTCACAGGGGAGTAAAAAGTGATGAATTCAGGAAAGGGGTTGCAGCAACTGTCATCCCAGGTGGTAAATGAGTGTCTGGAGTTCGTATCAGCTAAGAGATCAGGTTGAGTTCCTTACTCTGTAAGTTACAAGAGAGCATTTTAACTGAGTCTATGCATAAGACTATGGCCTGGAATAAGTTAATAATAGTTCAGAAGGCTACCAGGTAATGTCTGCATGCTTGTTTACTTTAAATGCTTACTCCAAATTATAAACTTTTTAAACCTTCAGGTATTTAAGGATGAGTTGTGTAAAAATATGCTTTTCTCCATTTTACATATACTATGATTTTCAAGAATGAAGCTGTTATGGGTTGTACTATCTCCCCCAAGAAAAAGATATGCTGAATCCCTAACTCCCAGTACCTCAGACTGTGATATTATCTGGGACCAGGGTCATCACAGCTGTAATTAGTTAAGGTGAGGTCATCCTAGAGCCTTTTGGGTCCTTCATCCAATATGACTAATGTCCTTAGAAGAAGAGGAGAAACACAGGCACAGACTCCATGGCTGGATGGAATGGGCTATGTGACACTGAAGGCAGGGATTGAAATGCTGCAGCTGTAGGTCACTGATCACTAAGGGTTGACAGCTACTACTAGAAGCTAGCAAGAAGCAAGAATGGATTCCATCTAATGTCTCAAAGGAACATGGCTCTGGTGATGCCTTGACTTTGGGCTTCTTGCTTCTAGAACTGTAGGAGAATACATTTCTGTTGTTTTGAGGACAGTTTGTGGTAAACCCTAGGCAACTAATATAGAATAGAATGTATTAATTTTACCAGAGATCTCTGACTGAAGCATCACAGCCAAATGAGCCTGCTTGTACTAAGAGAAGCAGGAAATAACGTTTTCTGTGTGGAAGTCCTAATGTGATTATGGAGTCAAAATTACGATGGGCCCTGAAGGGATGTCAAATTGTAGAGAAACTACCATCTCTATTCTAGTAAATTATTGTCTTCCCGCTCTCTTGCCCAGCTTACAAACGGGGGTAAGAAAATTGGATGAAATAGAATTGAATATCCATGATGTGAGGCTTATTCTAGGAACTCTGGATAGGGTTCCAGAGTTATATTGAAGCATATATTATATGCTTATTATATTGAAGCATACGAAGTTGCTATTTGGTAAAATATTGGTTAAATAGTGACACCTTCATATTGTTCAATATAATAGGTTATGCTGGAATTTAGAAGGTGATGTTATCCAGATTTCAAAAAATAAAAGGGAGCATATAATAAACTTCAGATGATAGTTAGTGCATCTTGAAGGATTGGAAAGATTCAGGAAGATGCTGGAAAGTGATGAGATTTGGGGGTGGGAAAAGGATACTTTTTAAAATTTATTCATTTTTGGGAGAGCATAAGCAAGGGAGGGGCAGAGAAAGGGGGACAGAAGATCCAAAGGAGGCTCTTTGCTGATAGGCTGATAGCAGTGAGCCAGATGTGGGGCTTGAGCTCACAAACCACGAGATCATGACCTGAGGTGAAGTTGGACACTCAACCGACTGAGCCACCCAGGTGCCCCAAAAGGATCATTTTAACTGGAGATGTAAGCTCACATGCAGGAATTGGAAGGGAAAATTCTAGAAAAGAATCTTGGGGCCATATTAAGAAAGATCTTCTAGCGCATGGGTGGCTTAGTTAGGCGTTTGACTCTTGATTTAGGCTCAGGTCATGATCTCACGGTTTGTGAATTTGAACCCTGAGTTGAGCCCCATGTTGGGCTCTGCAGTGACAGTGCAGAGCCTGCTTGGGATTCTCTCTCCCTCTGTGTCCCTTCCCTGCTTGTGCTCTCTCTCTCTCTCTCAAAATAAATAAATAAACTTAAAAAAAGAAATCTTCAATGCTAGAGGTAAAAAGCTCTAGTTTATTCTTATGAAATCAGGGAGTGAATTGCCAAAGAGTTTCTGGGGAGGGGAGGATATGAAAGAATGGCTTAGGAAAATTAATCTGGCATGTATTTATTTAGTAAATATCTGTAGTCAATTTTGTATGGAGGTAGATGGATGAGTTATATGACTGAAGGCCTGGAAACCAATTAAGAGGTTATTAACTGGTAACTCTGTTGTTCCCAGAGTGTAACTATGATGTGCTTATTATACTGGGGTGGTAGGGGTGGAAAAGAAAAATTAAGGTTGTCCAGAGAATGCCTAAGACAATTTGGTGGTACATTTAATTGCACAAAGCTGACTCCAGAGTTTTGCATTTGAGTGAATTTGAGAATGGCATTAATAATAAAAATGGAGAAGGCAAGAGAGGAAGCTGGTTCAGGGACTGAGGTGATAATTTTTTTAAATGTCCTAAATTTTATTTTATTTATTATTTTTTGTTAATTTTTTATGAGAGAGAGAGAGAGAGAGTGAGAGAGAGAGAGAATGCTAGCAGGGGAGAGGGGCAGAGGGCAAGAGAGAGAGAATATTAGGCAGGCTCCATGCTCAGTGTGGAGCCCAATGCAGGGCTGGATCCCATGACCCTGGGATCATGACCTGAGCCAAAATCAAGAGTTGAATGCCCAACCAACTGAGCCACCCATGTGCCCCAAATGTCCTAAATTCTAAAAGGTAGGAAGACACCTTAGTAGAACTTGAGAGCATTGAGCAGAGAATGAAGTTAACTCAGAATCCCCACGAAGAAGGGTGATGGTTGAGGTCATGAAACTGGGCCACATCTCTGAGGCAGAAATAATATTAGAGAAAAGCAGAAGGTTGGATATTGCAGGATGGCCATAATTAAATTTAAATTATGCATATTATTCCCAATTGTATTAGCTTTTAATCTTAATCCCTCTCTGACATTGTCCTTCCAGACAGAAAGATCCTACTGGTTTCCATACTCCATAAAGTAGTATCTCTATCTCATAACATTCTTGAAGTTCAGACACTAATGTGTGTTCATCTCATATTTTCTCTTATTACCAGATGATTTTATAAAAGGACAGACTGGAATTTGCGGTTTGGTTTTCAGCACTATTATGTTTTGGAAACTTACGGCCCATGAAGAAGGGAGTTTGTCTTACTTAACTTTGTATCTCTAGCATTTAGCACAGAATTCATCCCAGGATAGGTGGTTAACACATATTTCTCAAACAGATGAATTTTGGAGACACTGTAAAAAGAGGTATAAAATGAATTAAAATGTTTAATAGAATAGCACAGTAGTTCATTCAAACTTCTGAAATTTTGGTTTTTCATTTTTTTTTTTTGAACCATGACTTTTATCAAGTGAAAACCACAGGGTTAAAAAGCACAAGTCTGGTTTAAAAAATGTATCTCTACTTTTAGAAACTAGCCCTTGTACAGTATCAATCTTTCTATCTAGTAAACCCTAGTTGTTAAAATCAATTGTCAAAATTCTACCTCGATCTCTAAAATCCAGTATATTAGGCTTACTATAAAGTTTCCTTCAGTTTATCTATTTTTTCTTTCTTTAAACAGAGTTAAAGAGATCTTTTTTTTTTCCTTGGCATGTAAACCATAAGAGAGACAAGGACAAATTGGGTCCTCTTACAACCTTGCAGACTGGTCTGCTCCAGGCAGCAGCAGAAAACATCAGGTAGCCTGATTGAATTAATTTCTTCTATGCACCAGCTGGCATCACATTCCAGATCTTGAAATTCCCAGGGTTCATTTATCTTCACAATTTCTTACCTGACAATGAAAAGAGGACTACCAAGCTGATTCTGCATTTATTGTATGATAATGCCAATCTTGATGCATTGTTTTATGAGTTATAGCTAAAAGAGCTTATATAGTATTTGACAAGAAGATAATTCCCCACTTGTGCGTGAAGCTAGTTAACCACAAGAGTAAGCACTAGGACAGTGCTATTTCCTTTTTTCATTTAAATATGATTTTATGATCAATTTACATAGAACTAGAATCAGAACTCAGGACAGAGGTATCAGATGCTTATTAAAAATCAGTGGAAGACAGTGAAATTTATTTGCCTACTTTATTTTTGAGAGAGAGATGGAGCGAGAGTGAGCGAGCAGGGAAGGGGCAGAGAGAGAGGAGAGAGAGAATCCCAAACAGCCTCTGTGCTGTTAGCACAGAGCCCAACGCAGGGCTTGATATCATTATAGTGAGATCATGACCTGACCTGAAATCAAGAGCTGGGTGCTCAACTGACTGAGCCACCCATGTGCCCTTATTTGCTTTTTTTTTATCACCACACGTAAGAAGTAGTGGCAAAATGACATCATTAAATAAACTCACTTTGAGCATTTTCTTTATTGTAAATTCTTATTTTAGATGTAAATTTATTTTTTGGTGTTTATAATTAAATTTGTGGTGATAATTGTAGCACTGTCATTGTTTCTTCACTGAATCAAATATATGCTATTAAAACAAAAAACAAATCATTGCTGGTGGATCTGAACTATTTTGGTGGATCATCTTAATTATGTCTCATTTTGCTTTAATGTCATTTGCCATTTTCCCTATTTCTGCATGTTGATAACCCTTAGCCGGGAATGAAGAGATTAGCATTAACTGAACTTGGACAAGCACTAAGGAGGGCTTTGGCCAAGTTGATTTCTAAGGTCTGTTTCTGCACTGAAGTCTTGTACCCTGTGCTGGGAGCATCTATATGGGCCCCTTATGGGGCATAAAGACAGAAAAGAAGAGAACAGAAAGTGTAGTGAAGCCAAAGGACAAAGAGGGAGTGGTAGATTTCCCTTTCATGGCATGGCCTTGTCATCCCACCCGGTTTTATTTGGATTCTGGTGAATTAATGTTGGGTGAGTTCAAAAGACTTCAAAACAGTCCAGATTTTTATATTTCTGACATATTTTCTGTTAGTTCAAGAAAGCAATTGTATCCATATATATGTGGGCAGCCCTTGAAGAATCGGCAGCAACACTTATTCGGAAGTTGATCTTGATAGTCGCTGCCTGTTGAAATTGAGTTTCCACATAAAAACTTTCATTTGCTATTCATTCTGGAGTAGAATAGTTAATGTTAGGATGAAAAAGGAAGAAGGTTCTTTCTCCCCTTTTTTTCAATTGAAAATTTATTTTATTTATTTTAAAATTTATATTCAAATTTGTTGACATACAGTGTAGTCTTGGCTTCAGGAGTAGGACCCAGTGATTCATCTCTTACATATGACACCCAATGCGCATCCCGAGACGTGCCGTCCTTAATGTTCATCACCCATTTAACACCCCTCCCGCACTCCCTTCCTCCAACAACCCTCAGTTTGTTCTCTGTGTTTAAGAATCTCTTATGGTTTCCTTCCCTCTCTTTTTGTATTGTATTTTTCCTTCCCTGTCCCTATGTTCATCTGTTGAGTTTCTCAATTCCACATATGAGTGAAATCACATGATATCTGTCTTTGACTGACTTATTTCGCTTAGCATAATACCCTCCAGTTCCATCCATGTTGTTGCAAATGGCATGATTTCATTCTTTTTCATCACTGAGTAGTATTCCATTGTATATATAAACCACATCTTCTTTATCCCTTGATCAGTTGATGGACATTTGGGCTCTTTCCATAATTTGCCTATTATTGATAGTACTGCTATAAACATTGGGGTACATGTGCCCCTTTGAATCAGCAGTTTTGTACTCTTTGGATAAATACGTAATAGAGAAATTGCTGGGTAGTTCTATTTTTAATACTTTGAAGAAGCCCCATACTATTTTCCAGAGTGGCTGCACCAGTTTTCATTTCCAGCAGCAGTGCAAAAGAGTTCTCCTTTTTCTACATCCTTGCCTGTTGTTTCCTGAGTTGTTAATTTTAGCCATCCTGACCAGTGTGAGGCAGTATCTCATTGTGGTTGTACTTAACCTATGTCCTCCTGGGGTGCCAAGCCCATAGCAGGTATTTAGGGTGTGCTGGATAATAGTGTTTAATTCATCACAGTGGATCTCCAAGTGCTTCCCAATTTTGGCAGCTAAGGGAGAAGTCATTCCTTGGGTGGTAGCAGAAACTGGTAAGGTTTCCAGACACAGTGGTCATGGTGGAGGTCAGCAGTCTGTGGATGATTAGTATGATCCATGGGTGGTGGTAAACGTGACATGAGCAGGGGCAACTAGTGGAGCACAACACCACGGGTCTATTCCAGTTTCATTGCAGTACGTAACTCTGGGAACTGTAATGTCATTCACCACGGACCAGGCATACAGAACTTGATAGGTGTGACGTGTAAGGTGGAGCCGTCCATTTTCATGGCTGTGTCCTGTAAGTGCTAAGCTCTAGAAAATGCTCAGGATTCTCTCTATTGGTAGGTTACCAAATTTCCCTTTATAGGCTTAATATAGGTGGTGAGGCCTCCATTTCAGTGGGTTCCTCCGTTCTCTCACCTATAATACCCTTGACATTCACGAATAACTACCACGTCAGCCGATTTTTCTTCAGTAGACGACGAACATAGCAGTAAGTAAAAACTAACAAACCCAAATTAGGGGAGAATAGTGGATAATAGACTAGGTTCACTCACTAAGTGACTCACTTCTGCATACCAGCCTCCTGATACATGAAATTCTGAGTTGTGCGTTAGAGCAGTTATGAAAGATTACGTCATAGGTATTTGTTGTCTCTTAGGAAGAGCTGAAGCTATTCCTTTCCAATATGAGACTGCCAGTGGTTTACTAGAATTTGTACATCTTAGAGTGCCCAAAAGAAAGGACATTTCTTTTCATACTTATCACTGTGGATGCCAGGGTGTCATTTAGCTCAAAGAGAAAACCGAAGGTTTCTCATCTTCTGTTTGTGCAGTTTTTTTTTCTACTTCATTGTAGATGCCCTTGAGACCTGTGTATGTTTGTGTCCTTTAATCTCCTGGAGTGTCAATGGGTCTGATTTTAGAACCAGATGATTCTTAGTATGGTCTCTTGGCCCTGCCACTTATTAGCTGTTTGACGTTGGGCAAGGTACTAGACCTTTCTAAGCCTCCTATGTTTTCTCATCTCACAATGCTCTTGTTACAAGGATTATATAAGGATTTAATGAAGTGAAGAAAAAAAAATGCTATATAGGGCATGGTACAAATTAGCTGCTTAACCAGTACTGGTTCCCTTCCCCCTCCTCTTTATTTTGTTAAATTATATTTCATCAGTATCCTAAAGGTCTTGTAGAGAATTGTAAACATTACTAAATATGAGTACCCTTTTCCAAAATTCTAGCATTCCTGTTATCTAAACAGGGAACTGTGTGTTTGTGTGTCCACAGTGAGGGCATGAGTCTGTATGCTTGTGAATGTGTGTGTGTGTGTGTGTGTGTGTGTGTGTGTGAAGTGAAAGTAGGGATAAAACAGTAAGTAGGTTCAGGTCCTGGTGCACTTATTATGATCTATGAGTTGGCTGTAAGTCAATGAGTCTTGCTAACCCAATTCTAGAAGTCTACTCAAGTGAAGCATTGGGACCAATATGTGATATTTGGATAATCCAGGCAAGCAACAATCCAGGCAGGAAGTAATTTTATTTTCCTACTAAGCCAAACTGTCAGGTAGCATCATATTTATAAAATATTCCTTCACAGCAGACATAAAGTTTAAGGCAGGAGCAAAGAAGGTATATTTCCTTTAAACTTACTGTAAATAGAAAGCCATTATTACATCTCCAGCGTTCCATCTATTGTGAAAATGGAGCCCAGAGAAGCAAACACATTTATGTCAATCATCAGGAAGCGAGTTCTGAAGCTGAATTATCCAGATAATTGCCCTAATTTTTCATCCTGGCCTGTGATTGTTTCCTTTTCTACTGCTCTACACAGTTTTGCCTTTTTTCTTGGTCCTCATCATTTTGCACTTCCTGGCATTCTGTGTGTCAGCTGGCCATGTTATTGACTTTTATTTTTGTGGAGGTCACCTTTTTAGGAGCATCTCTTCAGCTTCTGATTGCCCTTCGTGGACAGGAATTTGAATAAAAAAGTATGAGAGATGCTATTGAGGTGGGGGAAGGGTTTGCCAGTGGAGAGGTGAATCATACTGTGAAAGCTGTGGAACTCACTCCCCCAAACACCTCCTCGAATTTTGGCTCTTTGACAATGCTGTCTCTCTGAGAAAGAAGAACAGTTTGATCTGAATTCTTATTAGGTTTTGAGCCACCAAATTGGAATGTAATAAGCTCATTTGGAAGGGTTTTGAATTAGCTTAAAACAGACCCACGCTGAGCTCATAGAGGAGACCCTCCTACACTTTCCAGGCAACCTGTAGTCTGCAGACTGAATTTTGAAACTCTCTTCTTTGTCTCTCCTCTCATCTTACGCTTGTGTTCTTTTCTCCTTTCCAACTGACTACTTCTAGGTATATTGTACACTTCTTGGGAAGACTGTAACAGATCTCATTTGTAAGCTTCTTTCAGAAAATCATAAATTTAGAGAGAAAAAAGCAAGACACCTTTCTTCAATAGGAGGGAAACTTAGCTTCTGGAATCTTTCAGTTTGGCATTCTCCAGTAGTGCTAATAACCTCTGAATGAGGAGTGTTTTGGCATACATCAAAACACTCCAGAAATACCAAAATATATCACTGCCTTACTTGTGGATGTACACCAACAGAAAATTGTTTTGGAAAGAAGAGTCTGGGACCTTTAGATGGGTAGGAGGGGGAAGAAATAGTGTTACGGGCAGCCTGTTGCACCTCTGAGCAAATGAAAGAATTCCAGGACAAAGGAGAAGACTGGTTATTTGGTGGAGACAGCTTGCTGAGCTTTGTTGGGGCGTCTCTGTTTAGCCCATCATTATGCGTCTCTGCACATCATTTTGTACCCATGTGCATTTACCTGTAGGATCTATTCCCAGGAGCACAGCTGCGTGGCCAAAGGATATGTGCATTCTTTCTTTTTAAACACTTAAGAAAAAAAGTTTATTCATCCATTTTTAGACACAGAGATAGAGCAAGCATGAGTTGGGGAGGGGCAGAGAGAGAAAGAATCCCACGAAGGCCCCATACGGCAAGCACAGAGCCCGAGGCAGGGCTAGATCTCATGAAGTGTGAGATCATGACCTCAGCTAAAGTCAACAGCCAGATACCTGATGGACTGAACCATCAGGTCTTTGGGTTTTTGTCTCCCAGTCCCCCACTTTGCCCTTCTTATTAAGGTATAGTACTCCAGGAAGATCCCTTGACTTGATTTTCCTGCTACAAATGATGCCTTGGGCCCCTGCACTGAGGGTTTGAAAAGTGGCCAGGCTATTTTAAATTTTCAAGTACTGGGTTGCTTCTTGTTGGAGGTCAAAGAGAAGACGTGACCGCCGGTTGACCCCGGAGTCAGAGCCTTGCAACTGGAGGCTCCTCCCCCCTCCCCGTCCTTGCTGTGCGCGCTCCCCGGGGCCGCTCGTGCTCCCACAGCTGGAGCCATTTGGCGGGACGCAGCCTCGAGGGAGCGCTGTGTGATTGAATCCACCCGGATGGTGCAGATGAGTAGGCCTTGCGAAGGCTTCGGTGCAAACGGGGTGGGTGTGGATGCCTCCGGCTGGGCGTAGAGACCTCGCATCGTGGCGCGGGGGAGACAGGCCTGGCGGTAAGTTCTTTCGCTTTTTGCGCCCCCCCCCCCCCCCCCCCCCCCGTGGCCGCCTCTGTCCTCGCCCTGTCCTTGCCCTCCGCGCCCTGGCTGCTTTCTCATCTCGCCCGCGAAGCTGCCCAGGTTGCCAGCCCATGCTTCTTGTTGACGGACGCCTGTTGTTTCCAGATCGATCCCAAACAAAGCTCGGTGGACAGCTTCCTAACTTTTCCTCTATTTTCTGTACCGGCAGTGGCTCTTGTCGGTCGTTCCGGTTGTGGAGTTGGGTGCCTGGCTTTTGTTTCGTTGGCTTCCCTCCGTCGTGTGAGGGGTCCTGGAGTTTTGTGCACGCGTGGAGGCGCCGGCCTGGGGGGGTCCTGCTCGGGCCGGGTCCAGTGCAGCTCCTCCGTGCGGGGAGGGCGTGCGGGGCTCCTCCGCGGTGAGTCGTGTGGAGGCCCCAGGAGGCAGAGGCCGGCCGGCTGCCCTCCCTTTGGGGTGTGGGGTGGTGTGTTCCCTGGGGGTGGGAGCCGCCCCGGCCTCCCCGGCCTCCCCGGCCTCCCCGTGGCCTTACCTTGCGGGTGGAGTGGCGGGGCGCGCTCTAGCCTGTGTGCCAAATGGCGCAACCCTGGTCCTGTGGTCACAGGGTCAGTCCAGCCCTCTCCCATTCCTTTGGGGGATCACCCTTCTTACCGCCTGTTCCTTTTCTCAACCTCCATGCCTTCTGGTTTGGAGGTTCCGTGCTCCTTCGGGGAAGAAGTCCTGTTTTACCGCCTTTCTCCCGCTTGGGTCTCGACGCTTAGGAATTCCTCAAGAGTGTCGCAATTTGCTGTCAGTTGGAGTCGCTTTATGCCTTTGAGAGTTTCCTCACTGCTCTGGTCTTCTGATGTTCTCCTTCTCACCTTTCTGGCACTAATACAGATACGTTTGTTGTTGGGGTTCTCCTCTAGTTTCAATAGGCTGTGAAACTGCAGAGGTTGTCCATGTGTTCTCCATGGCTGGCGAATAATTTTGCTTTCCTAGCGTGTAGCTGTTTCCGGGGAAATTTAGCATTTTCTTCTTCAGTGAGGTAAAATTGACAAGAATGATACTTCAGGTAGTGTGCCGTTCTTGTTTGTTCTTTTCATCTTTTGTCAAGTTGGTTGGCCTACAGTGTATCCGGTGTGCTCTTGGTTTTGGGGGTAGATTCCTGGGATTCATTGCGGACATACAACACCTAGTGCTCGTCCCAGCAAGACAGTGTGATGGTTTGATGTATGTCCCTTGGGAACTGCTCACCATGATAAGCTAATTAACATTCATCAACTCCTACAGTTAATACCTGTGAGTATGGTGTGAGTGTGTGTGTGTGTGTGTGTGTGTGTGATAACAACAGTTCGGATGTATTCTCACCGAACTTAACGTATACAATACCTTTTGATGAACTATACGCACTGTGATGTACATGAAATCTCCAGAATTTATTCACGCTGCATAGCCGCGACATGGTACCCTAGGATCAACATGGCCCCATTTCCCTCTCCCTCAAGCCCCTGACAACTACCATTGTATCCTGTGCTTTTAGTAGATGAAAATTGGTGAGATTGCACATGTGAAATCCTGCCATATTTGTCTGTATCTGGCTGATTTTGCTAAGTATAGTGTCCTCCAGGCTTGCTCATGTTGTTGCAAAAGACAGGATTTCTTTCTTCCTAAAATTTTTTAAATGTTTATTTAGAGAGACAAACAGTGGGGGTGGGAGGGTGCACGGAGACAGACAGAATCCAAAGCAGACTCCAGGCCCCAAGCTGCCAGCACAGAGCCCGATGTGGGGCTCAAACCCCCAGACTGTTACATCATGACCTGAGCCCAAGTCGGACGCTTGATTGACTGAGCCACCCAGGCGCCACGGATTTCTTTACTTCTAAAGGCTGAGTAGTAGAATATTCCATTGCGTAAGAACACCACATTTTTTTTTTGTCTGTTCATCCGTTGATGTCCACGGAGGCTGCTTTCATATCTCAGCTGTTGTGAACAATGCTGTAGTGAACATGGCAGTGAGTGTAAGGATCTCTTCAAGATAGGGATATAAATCTAGTAAATAAGGCATTTAAAAGGCCATTCTAATTTCTGAGGGAATATGTAAAATTATTTTTTGATAACTACTAACCAAAAATTGAAATCCCTGATTGTGAAATTGATAATTACACAGGGAGGCAGGGCTGGAATTTTACCAAGATCTTATTTTCACTTTTCATAATTTAATTATCATTGCTTAGATTGTCATTTCACAGTTGAAATGGCAGAATTGAAGAATATTGTCTATTCTAGTTTTGCACGATGATTTTTGAGCAAGACTTATTTGATCTTGATCACTCTAACTTTCTGCAAGAACTTATCACCTACCACAGTTTAGACTGACGAACACAACAAAATCATGGACCCTCTCACTTGAATTGTTTCATGTTAATACATTGGTTTCAGATGAGATTCCAGCTTTATTAAGAATCCCTATGCTATTTTGAAGAATTGCCCCATTTTTTTTTAAAAGCAGGCAAAGCCTTTAAAATCTATGAGAGATGCTAAAATTATGATTGATTCTTTTGCTTTTAAAACTTCCAATCTCTTTTCTCATTTTGAACTGGGAAAACATATTGACTTTTTTGGTAGAGATGTAGGAACATTCATATTTATTCAGCTGGAGAGGGAAGATTATGAATTTGAAATTTCACAGCCATTTCTTAGTCAAAGGGTAATGGAATTTTAGAGCCAAAAGGCCTCTCCAAATAGCTTTGTGGCGATGAGTAGAGAGCAGAGAACTGAAATCAGAAAACCGGAGGTCAAGTTCCTACTTTGCACTTGGTAGCTGTGTGACCCAAGTCGAGTTATATAAATTCTTTATTTTTTTATTAAAAAAATTTTAATGTTCGTTTATTTTTGAGAGAGACAGAGACAGAATGCACGTGGGTTAGGGGCAGAGAGAGAGAGAAGGAGACGCAGAAGCAGGCCCCAGGCTCTGAGCTGTCAGCACAGAGCCCGATGAAGGCTCCAACTGGGGAGCTGTGAGATCATGAACTGAGCCGAAGTCGGACACTCAACCGACTAAGCCACCTAGGCGCCTGAGTTCTATAAATTCTTTAAGCTCTGTTTGCTTATCTGTGAATGGAAGTTAATCCCTGCCCTGTTAATTTTACTGCTTTATCTTAAGTATCAAATGACACAGTGTACAAAAAATACTCTGGGAATTGTGAGCTGCTGTCAAATATACGGGGATTATTTTCTTTTTGCAAAGGAGAAAAACCTATATTGGTTCCTCCTGCATGAGAGGAGACAGTGGGTTTATTTTGCCATGTTGTGGTGGGGTAAACTCCTGAAGCTGGTTCTGTTTTTTTGTTTTTGTTTGTTTGTTTGTTTTAACTGGTTGAGCTATCATAAACTCCGAGATTGATACTTGGACTGCTATTTCCCTGCCTTAAATCTCCCTCTTAACCCCAGCTTGTATGAGCTGCTTCTATGGCCCTGTTTTTATTAATTTGAAGCCAAGCACTGCAGAAAGGGCTTTTATTTTTGTTTCTTATTTAATAAACTAGATAGAAATCCCCACTCAATCTACTTGGCCAAATGACTGTAAAAGTCTTGATTGTTACATTGCCTTTTATAGCTGTTTCTCCCAAGTATCTAAAACATCTGGAGGATGACTTTTCGCTTCAGTCTAAGGTCAGCTGGAACAAAGGGGTCCCAATTCTCTTCCAGAGTTCTCGAGATAATTAAAAGGAAGCTGAGTGCCTCACGTTGAATAGCATCATTTAGATTCATTAAGTAAAAGGGTTCAGGATAAGGAAATTGAATATTCAGATTTAAGATCAGATTAATGGAAGCTTACAATGCTGTTCACTTAACCAGATGTGGGGAAAGAAGCACTAGGTCATTCAAATAGGGAAAAGTGAAGATTCGTGTCTAGCTAGAGAGAAGAATGGGAGGAAAGTATATGAAAACTTTCCAGTCCCTTCGTAGAAAGGGACAAGCTAGAAAGTAGGGAAGCTGTGAAAACATTAAGAATGCTTCAGAACTTGTAGAACAACACTTTTTTTTTTTTCCTGAAACAAGTATTTTCCTATTAAGGAGAAGACTTGGCATGCAAATGGTTTTCTATGTGCTTATCAGGAAGAGAGACTGAATTTTTAAAACTTAGTTTTGAGTAGTTTTAGACTTCCAGAAAAAATGAAACGATAGTGCAGAGACCTCTCCTGTACTCAGTTTCCCCTATTATAATGTCTTAAGTTGACGTGGTACATTTTTCACAAGTGCTGAATCAGTATTGATGGGAATATTAGGTACAGTGCATACTTTATTCAGATTTCCTGAGCACTTTTTTTCTTTTTTATTTAACACCTTTTTGTGTTTGAAAACCCATCCAGGACTCCACATTAATTTTAGTCCTGAGGTCTCCTCAGGCTTCCCGAGATGGTGACAGTTTCTCATCTGGGATTTGTCTATGGTTTTCTCCTGGATAGACCAGGGTTATGGCTTCTTGGGAAGAAGGATACAGGGGTAAAGTGCTGTTTTCATTTCTTCATTGTAAAGTTCTCCCCCTCCCCCCCCCCCTCCTATTTCCACACTGTATTCTCTGGAAGGGAGTCACTATGTGCAGCCCACATGGGGTGTAGAGGAAAAATCTAATATTTTTTTTTTAATTTTTTTTTTCAACGTTTATTTATTTTTGGGACAGAGAGAGACAGAGCATGAACGGGGGAGGGGCAGAGAGAGAGGGAGACACACAGAATCGGAAACAGGCTCCAGGCTCTGAGCCATCAGCCCAGAGCCTGACGCGGGGCTCGAACCCACGGACCGCGAGATCGTGACCTGGCTGAAGTCGGACGCTTAACCGACTGCGCCACCCAGGCGCCCCCGGAAAAATCTAATTTTAATTAAGAAAAAAAATCATTGTTGGCAAACATTTGAATCATTAAGTGACCTCATCATTGCACTTAACAGGCTCATTTGACCAATAAACTTCCAGATAGGTGTGTGGCAGCCAACATCTTAGGAGGCAAATAGAGTGGACCTAATTTTTAGAGCAGGGCCCTCCTTGAGGGCATCACCCAAATTGCAGGGTCTGAAAATTCAGTCTACCACTGGGACCACTTTTGTGACATCCATTAGTTCTTGCCTGGAGTTGAGTCAGGTCAGAAGAAGAATCCTCACACTGGAGCAAACTTCCAAATCCCCTGGGGGGCTTGTTAAAACACCCATTCCCGGTCTCCACCCCCAAGTTGTCTGACTCTGTAGGTCTGGAGCTGGTTCTGAGAATTCGGTTTGAACAAGTTCTCAGGTGATACTAATGCTGCAGACCACACTTGGAGAACCACTGGGGTCGCTGGTAGGGTCAAAACAATTCAGCCACGTTATTTTAATCCCGTGCTGAGCTGTTGACACAGCATCACAGTATATTGCTAGGCCTTTATCTTGGACTTGAGGCTGCTACAGGAAACAACTGCTTAATGTTGATGGACTTCAGGCTTTTCTGCGAAGCTCATTCTATGGACGCTACTGTGAGAATTTCCTCCATAGCATTCCTCATTGGAATTCCTCTGCTCTCAGAAACGCAGGTAGGATCTGTTCTTGGAGAAAGAGTGATAGGATGTCTTGCTTTGGCCTCTGGAAGGCTTACAGTTTGAGTTAACACAACTGTATTGACTTTGTTCCTGTGTTCCTTTATTCCTTTATGCTAAGGTCCTTGCTCGGTTTTATCCAGTGTATTGTTGGATTTGTATTGTAAGCAGTGTATAAGCATAACCTTTTTGGAAATTAATCGTAACTGGCCTACACTAAGCACTCATTGTCTGTATCCACTCTGATAATCAGATCTATTTCCCCATTTTACAGATGAGAAAATGAATCCGGTTAATCAACTTTTTAAACACCAATCAACTACAGAATGGTGGACCAGGGGCTGCAATCCCTGTCACCCCCAGCTAGTGCTTCCGGTTGCTCTTGAATTGAAGAAGGGCTATGTGGTATGGAGGACAGAACCCAGGTGGCTAGTTGTTGGTTGTATCCCTGGAGTGTGGGGCTTGTTCAGGACTCCCCTTCATCATCTCTACCCTGGGGGATACCAGTACTTTGCTCAGAGTTGTCTCAAGTGGTGAAGAAAATTTTAAAGTACTTAACAGAATGCCATGTACATGGTAAGTACTCAGGATATTCTTTATTTCAAAGCCTCTGCCCACATGAGATTATTTCATTTAATTGTGTAACTCACAGCATCTAAGGTAGTAATATTTGTAAAGGAATAAAGACTCCATAAAGAAAATATTTCTAGCTTTATTCATATGGGCCCTGAAGTTTGTATATATACTTAGAGTTCTTGAATTTGGAGATTTGTTACAAACAGTTTTTAAGAAATAAAGTTTAAGAGGGTGAAGAAACTTAGAAAAACTATGCAACTTACATAGGATTGGTATTGTATCTTTGGATAAAATAATCCCACTGCCTGGGGAACTTAAATTGAGTTTGTGTTCTTAAGAAGCATGGGTCAGAGAACTCTGTCTAGTGCACCAGAAATGAGAAATCTTTGAGCTACGAGCTTTTGAAGTGGGGTAGTCAAATCCTCCATTAAGTGCCTTGTGGTTTTGTGTAAAATTTTGCCAGTGGAATTCTTTGTCTTCACCTTTAATGTTTTGGCTGCTTTTATTTTTTTAAAGTGAATAGCAAATAGATGACATTTTCATTACATAATTCATTCTTGATCAGAGCCACAAAACAGCTCCTCTCTTTACTTGTACTAATGAGCTTTCTGCCCCTTCTTTCTAGTTACTAGTTTGCTTGTGTTCGAGCTTTTTTTTTTTTTTTTTTTTCTTTTGAAGCAGTGCTGTGTCTGAAAGCAGATCAATCTGGGGATGGGAGGATTTTGGTCTCACTGTTCCCTGACAACAGTCTAGACGTATGAACTGATTTGAGGAGAAATCAAACAGGCTGGAATGGGAAGGCAGGAGAGGACATCCAGTACCTCTGAATCAGTCTGTTCAGCATGGGATAAATTCGCCTTGAAAAAAAAAATGTTTTGGAAGCTAGTGTCCAGGAAATAGGATCTTGTAATAATATAGTGATAATTTACTATTAAAACTCAAAGGAGAAAAAAATGCAGTCTGTAGTCACTAATTTAGAAGGTCTATATTCCCAGATTGTCTACACATCCGCTTTCTTATGTATCAGCAATCCAGAATTGACTAAAGATGTTCAGTGTTCCTCTGCCTGTTGGTAAATCGGACATTTGCATTCATCATTCTTTATCATTCCTTCTTGATTGGGAGAGCTGGCTCATTTCAATGCTAAAAATTCCCAGAGATGAAGACGCTGTCTCTTTTTTGCTTAGGCTCTTATCTGAAAACATTTTGTTGAAGTTTTGACAGCTGCAGGAGGAAGTAGCTGTACAGTAGGAGGAGCATAAGGCTTTGGAGGCAGATAAAAAGCTTTGGAATCCCTGAATGAATTACTCAAATTCCATGTCCACTTCCACGTACATAAAAATCTACACATAGTAGTGCGTATTTGGCAAGATTGTGGTAAGGGTTAAAGGAAATGACACCCAGATCCTGGGATGATGTGAGGGACATAGGAGGTGCTCAAATTGTTCCTTTTCATTCCTTGGTAATAAGAAGTCCTAAATGCCATTGGTTCTATATGAAAAGGCCTCCAAGAAGAATGCCTTGCAGAATTTTTAACCCTAAGGAACTGAGAGAACTCAGTGCCTGTAGAAGAGTCAAAACATCTCTCTCCTCACCATCATCTAGAAATGACAAATGTCATTAAATGATAAACTGATCGGTACATTTCCCTTCACAGGAATTATACTATCTGGAGGATTTCTAATAGCCTAAAGTCTAGCTGACACTCGATGACTAATATTTAAAATAAATAATAGACAACAAAATTAATAGCTGGCATTTTAAGTGCTGCAACTTGTCACCAAATACTGTAGTGCCCTAAATCATTAGCTGCCACCTCCTATAATTGGTAGAGCAGTACTGTACTATGCCCAATATTGCTGAGATGTTCTCTGATACCCGCAGACAATTCTCTGGCCTATTTTTGGTGCTCCAATTAACTTTTTGCCAAATTTGAATTACTGGGATTGGAACTATTCAAATGCTACCTCATGCTAGCTTTCAGATTGATCTTAATTGCATTAATTGATAGTAATTTCCCCATCCAAAACTTTTGGGGAGTAATTTAGTCTTGGTAAGACTGCTGAAGCCACTGAGGTGCCACCACCTGAACACTTAGTGCACTACAGTGACACAAAAAATGCATGCCAGAGCTCTGAGCTTTCAAAAAATGTTTTATTTATAAACCATATCTTGGGTGACAACAATTCTCAAACAGTTGGCAAATACTCCTTTGGCTAGATACGAGATGTGAGAAAACAGTGAAAACTTGTGTTGAGGTTAGAATTTTCCTAGCTATCCTCCTGTAGAACCCATTTTTCTTGGATTTCTCCAGGGTTCCTGTTCAGCGCTCTGACTAAACGGGACAATGATGGAGGGCTCCTGTGGGTTAAATGAGGCTGCCAGGCATTGCATGTGTCTATGGGAAAAGGATAGATGAGACAGGAAGGATCATGTTCTTGATCTTGTATGACTTTGCGTTTGAATTTGAGACCCAGCTTCTATTAGCCCCACCCCCAGGCTAAGTGTATAATAAATCAAAGACCGGTAGTGAAGTGAATACATAGTTACTCTCATAAGTGGACAGTATGTAAGGCGATATGACCTGTTCAGAGACCCATTTGGCAATATATATAAAACATTAAAAAAAAAAAAATCACTTCAGACCTAGGTTTGCCATCGCTAGGAATTTATTCTAGGTATTTGTACTATAAGCACAGAAACAACCTGAATGGGGATCAGTGGGGGGCTGGTTAAATCAAGATCCATCTAGGGAATGAAATATGATGTTAAGAACAAGATAGCACTATAGTTGCTGACACGAGAGATGTTGGATGAAAGTTTTCTCTAGCTTTATTGTAAGAACGTAGTATGTAATGTATATAATACAAAATAAGTATTAATTGAGTGTTAAGGCTTCCAGTCAGCTGTAGGCTATTTTCAGATTTTGGGGAGTGAAAAGTTAGATGTGGATTTTTTGACTGGGAGAGGGCTCCAATCCTTGTGTTAGCAGTACATTTATGTATATAAATACACCAACATATACACACTATATGCTAGTAAAATGGAAGGATAAGTTGTAAAATTCTAATGGTTAATTTTAGCAAGATCTCAAAGTAGTAATATAGAGACTGAATGGGACCTTTTTGTTGTAGACCTTGCACTGTTGTTTACCTATCCATATACTTTGGTAATTGTAAAAATCTATAAAAAAGTGAAGGCTCTAAAAGTACAAAGTAGTGAGATAATGAGAAGCAGTTGGCATTGACAAATATTGTTACTAATGAGGATAATAACTGAAATATCCAGAAGGCTTACTATGCCAAAAGCCGAACGCTTGACATAAATTATTTCCTTTAATTTTTCATAGCTGCAAATGCTGATTTAAGCCTAGAAAACCAGGGCATTGCAAGGTTAAGTACCTAGCCCAAGATCACACAGTTAACTAAATAAGTGGTGGAACCTTGGCTGAACTACCAAGCCTTTCTGGTAACTACTAAGCTATGCTGTTATTCTGTCCTCTACAGCTTTCTCTCTACCTTTGAAGCCTGTTGAGGCACATGAGGCTTTTGGAGTGTCCTAAGCATAACCATGTTATGGGGCTGGGAAAGGAGAAGAAAGAACTTACCTGCCTTGAAGCATTGTTTTGAAGCAAAAAGGAAGGTTTCATTTCTGTAATATTTTCTCTTTGAAACCATCAATTTTTTAATATGGAGTTTGCATGCCAGACCATTGATATTTTCAGCAATTTGGAGTAATAGCTCAGTTTTCATAGCATTGATAGCTGTGCCGAACACACATGATTATAAAAGAAAAGCGCTTACATAGTTCTGGTAACAGTGGGATAGAGGGTGAGCAACAGACTCAGCAGGAATAGGTGTGTATTCACCCCCTCTGACCAACGCAGCCTGATCATTGTACTTTGACCCAGATAAGGCAGGAAGGTAGTTCTTCAGCATCTGACGTTGTAACTGTAATCTTGGATATTACAAGGGAAAGACAGCATTCCTCGGCTTCCATCCACTTGTCATTGCAGAGTGCCCTCTGCTGAAGAAGCAGGGAGGCTTACTAAGGGTTTTGTGCCTGAATAGCACTCTGCGTTCCCACCCCCACCCCCCACCCGCTTGTTGCTGTTTTAGGGGAGAAAAAATAATTTTCCCTCTAACCTTTTAGGATCGTGTCTGAGGACCCTCTGGAATAAAAGATTAGCAGGAGAAAAAAAAGAAGTTTAATAAGTTGTATTCCTCCTATATACGTGGGAGAAACCCGGGAAAATTAAACAACTCCCCACAAGGCCCAAGCCATAACCTGAAATCTCACCTCCAGCTAAAGATAAGATGTTGGGGTGAGAGGGTGGATCCAGTTAAGAGAGGTTTCAGGCACAGCACCGTAGACAAGGGAAAGGTTGTTACGCAAATTGAAGTCTTTGCTTTTTCTAGTGGTGCAGGTTTCTAGAGATTGACTGTTTCCACCACCCCCACCCCCAGTACAGAGAGGGTGGTACCATTTAAAAAAAAAAAAAAAAAAGTAAATTTTTCTCTTTTAAAAGATAATATCTAGGTTGTCAGAGCTTTTCCTATGTCTGCTGTTAATTTTTTAATTTATAAAAATTTTTAATTTTAATTATACTATTTTAGGTCTGCTGTTTCCTAAGGATGATCTTGAGCTGATTATTATGTTGCCAAAGAGGACTATTTTGAAGTGGCAGTTTCTCCCCGCCTTCACTATGTTGTTTTTTTTCCATACATAAATTCATACATATGTGTATGTGTGCATGTACACATATATAATGAAAGCCATTTACCTGTGTTCAGCATAAACCTGTATTTGACTTTGAAGTCTACCACAGCACACTGACACTGCCCAAACACTAAAACAGACCAAACATAACTATGTGATCACCTTACTTTGTTATTTTTACCTTGGAGCAACATTGACACTTGGGCTTGTCAAGAAGGAAAACCCCATCAAAATTTCCACTTTGTGCAATGTTCCATGAGGTACACACATCCTTCTAGATTCTTTATTGCATGCTTAGCTGAATTCTTTGCAAACCCTTTGCTCTCCCTCTATTCTGATCCGGCTCTGAGACTTATTTTACTTGACTTTTCAAGTGTGGACAAGTTTTTACGAGTAAACCTATTTTACACGTTTGGAAAATTCTTTATAAATGGAATGATGGGTTATGGTTTAGTTAATTCCATATCCAGGTTTTCACATAAAACTTCGGGAAATTTCTTCTAGTGTTTGGCATAACCTTTGTGAAATATGCACGTATATTAAAGATCTAAACTTTGCTTTAAAGCAAGCTGTGGTTTTAGCAAAACTTACCCAGAAGTTTGTGAACCTTATTAATGGCAATTAAATAGAAATGAGACCTTTTCCTTAGCTTTTCAACCTGGGTTAATAGGATAAAAAGGAAATATCTGAAGTGGATTGTTATTAACATGATTGCGTTTCCTTGGGCAAGCATCCTTTTGTTACTGTTTTTTTTTAATTTGAGAGTGCACACACATGTGGAGAAGAGGGGCTGAGGGAGAGCGTGAGAATCTTAAGCAGGCTTCATGCTCAACATGGAGTCGGATGTGGGGCTCGATCTCACAACCCTGGGATCATGACCTGAACCTAAATCAAGACTTGGATGCTTAACTGACTGTACCACTCAGGTGCCCTGCAAACATTTTCTTTTAAATAAAACTGTTAACCAGCTTTAACTGCTATCCACCATAGCAAAAACATTTTTAATTGACTTCAGAGTAAAGAAGTATAAGGCCATGAATTACAGGTTTTGTGTTTATTTTTTAGTTTATTTTCATGAGTTTAGTACCTCCTATAGTTAAAACACTACCAAACCTATCTCTCTAAATCTTAGAGTATGCCAGAGGGCCTGGGTGGCTCAGTCACTTAAGCTTCTGACTCTTGATTCTGCTGCTGTCACGATTTCCTCTCTCTCTGCCCCTCCTCTCATGTGTGTGCTCTGTTTCTCTTTATCTCTCAAAATAAATACACTTTAAAAATAAGATAAAATTATTTTCCTCTATCAAAAAAAATCTTAGAGTATGTCATATATTCCAAGTAAAAATTGGCACCCATTATCTGTTCGTTATGTGAGGGTAAGGAATTTAAATTTTGTGGCGTCTTGGAGCCTTTGGGAAGTGAGGTTGTGTAACAGTAGCTATGACTAATTCCTCGGGTTTCTTTGCCTGAGATGTTGATAATGGCATTAATTACCTTCAGCATCCATTATTTCACTGGTGAATTCAGGGCTTAAAATGTCATTTATGGCCATGTTCCTTCCTTGTAAGAGCCTTCTTTTTGTGCTTATTGAACATTTAAAGCTTTTACATTAAGGGCCAACCCCTTCATGTTAATTTTTTTGTTTGATTTAGTTTTGTTTTCAGTTAAGTCTCAGTGCTAATGTTGGAAATAGGTTGCTTGGTAGGATTTTAAAACTATTCTTGAAAGTGTTCTGTTTTTCTCCTCATATTGTAAATATATTTACTCTGGTTTACAAATTTACAAAAAGAGTATTGTTTGAGGGAAAATGTCAAAATATCTTCAGATACCTTCCATTATATTCCTTATTGCATAGCCACATTTTCATCTTGATTTCTATTAAGAGGTTTTCTTTTACTTGAGGAATTTGAAATCTGTCAAAACAGTGCATTAAATTATTCTGAATCCTCATGATACAGTGTTTGATTTTCTTCTCGTGGTGATGGGCAGCCTGTGATGCAATTGTGACATGTCTATAACCTTCTCCATACATCCTGACCAAGAGAGCTTTCAAGCATCTAGACTTGATCTAGAATTAGGATGTGAAGAAAGTGGTTGGCTAGCAAGGATGGGTAAGAGCTTTCTGGAAATCTTAGTACTTGTAATCGTGGTTTGGAAGCAAGGCATTTGATTTTTTTCCGTTTTTTTTTTAAAGGTATTCATATATAGAAAATGCTTTCTTGTGCACTGGGTACATTGAAAATCTCCTGCTCTGTTAGTTTACAATGTTATTGACAGAAAAAGAGCAAACAAAAAATCTACACAACTTGGATTGGTTTTCAAGTTGGTAACTTATTATAAAGATCTATAAATCATAACAGGGTTACGTCGCATGCAGGTCTGTATATTGTACCACTTTGTTTTTGAGAAAATGTTTTCAATGGAAGAAGTGTCAGTTGAATTTTGGCAAATACTATTGGGTCAGCTACTGGACCACCTGAGCTCCTGACCTCTTCCTGCTAAGAGTGTTACCCTCGAATCCATTTTGACTACTGACATCCCATGGTGGCTCTTTTTCCTTGAATTGTACTTACACAACAGATGGTGTTGAATGTATGCATATTTTTTTTTGTGATCAATGTCAAGTTGAAGTTTGAATTAGTATAGTAGCGAAGTGTGTAATGGCAACATAGCTGTAAAGTGTTAGAGTTGGGTGTTACATTATTTAGTTGCCATCTGTCTTTATTTTGCTCATCTACTTGCAAGAACCCCATACGAGCATTCTAAATGCTTTTTCAAAACTGGTGTGTGTGTGTGTGTGTGTGTGCGCGCGCGCGCGCGTGCGTGCGCCAGCATGTAAAATTTCAACAAGAGCCACAACACTCTTGCCTCTACCCGGGGTAAAAAAAAACAAAAACAAAACAAAAGCACAAGTTGAAAAAACACCCTTTTGTTTGATTTCTATTGGCGTTTCTAATCTTCCTGCAGGTTTCATCTTTTTTTTTTTTTCTTATCCACAGTTTTCTATAGTGAGAGGGCAACTCATTGTGTTGGAAAGGTTATGGGGATTGTACTCCAGAACCCTAAAAAAGAAACCTATTGGTCATTTTTGTGTTGCTGTGTTTTCTCAGTACAACTGTGTTCACTATAAAATGTTAAGGTAAGTGGGGAGGTTTTGTAAAGAGTAGCTCTTGGTGAGAAAGGAGTACATAGGAACCGATGGTCCTCAGGACATCTTTTTTGGTGGAATCCATTGATTAAACGTGTATCATTACAAAGGGGGTGCAGTATGCACAGTATTTTCTAAGGGAAAGTAGCCGTTTACTTGCAAATGACACAAGGGAATTAATAGAGTTTATACATTTGTTACAATTCATGATGAAATGAGGCTTCATTGATTTTTGGAAAAGGAAAATGATGAGTGGGAATTTTACTAATTTAGGTGTGAATAGGAACAGAATTTGGCACCCTTACATATGTCTCTTTGATAAAAATGTTACTTTAGGCTGATAATTTAAGAAACTTCAGACACAGGAGAAGCTCTGAACACAAACTAGAATTGGGCTTTTGTAAGAGACCGTTACGTGTACAAGGAGAGTCTGCCCTGCTAAGAGCATCTCCCACCCGGTGCCAGGGAGAAGGTGACCCTAAATCTCTAGAAACTCTGATCAGTGGAGAAGGCAACAATTTCAATCTAACACCTTTACCGTTGTTCACTGTGCTTTCTCTGACAGCCTCCCCCAACTGACTCCCCACCCCCAGCATCTTTTTTTTTTTTTTTTTGAGCTGAAGATGGTGTTCACGGTGGTGCCTTAGGCCATTTCAGAGGTTACTTAGTTTGCCTGGGTCTTGGCCGTGTACACAGGAGGTGTACCAGACCATAATGGGAATAGAATTTTAAATAATGAGTCTGTTTTATGAATTACCTGGGTTTATGAATGTTTATCTGAAAGCTTATCAAAGAGCTCTAAATACTGCAGTAACCAAAATTAGTCGTCTTTTTTTTTTTTTAAAGTTTTTTTTTTTAACGTTTATTTATTTTTGAGACAGAGAGAGACAGAGCATGAATGGGGGAGGGGCAGAGAGAGAGGGAGACACAGAATCAGAAGCAGGCTCCAGGCTCTGAGCCATCAGCTCAGAGCCCGACATGGGGCTCGAACTCATGGACCGTGAGATCGTGACCTGAGCTGAAGTCAGACGCTTAACCGACTGAGCCACCCGGGCGCCCCCCAAAATTAGTCTTCTTAATGGAGGCAGGAAAGTTCATTACTTTTGCTTGGACTCTTGTACATTTTATTTCTTTGAGCTTGTGTTGATGTTTCATACCTTTGTAGATGGTATAATTTTGAATATTTATTTCATTTTAGAGGTGACCCGTGTGCATGTGTATATATGTGTATATAGGGTTTTCTATCAGAAATCATACCAAAAACGAAGTCCTCTTTTACCTTGGCTCTGCCAATTCACAAATATTCAAGCCAGCAGCTTTGGGGAACACTATGTTTTCAGTTACATCTACAGGAGTCAAAACCACAGTGCCACAGGGTAGAAGCCCCTTGCCAATGGATGTGCTCTCAACCCTCTTGGAGTGCCATGCTCGAACCTTCTAGGACCACCTGATTGTGTCACTTCACCATCCTGTAACTGGTGGTATAGATGGCTAGATGTAGGTGTACAGATCCAGGTTGAAAACATTTCCGTTTGAGAAGACCACCCAGCTCTCTTGTTTCCTCATTTACAAGTCCACCGTAGGAAGACTTGGTTCTTGACCCACATGAATGTTGTTCCAAGTGGGTGCTTCATGCCTGGAAAGTGGCTTGAATTCTTAGAATAAAATATGCCCTCTAAATACCAAGTTTTACATGATCGATTGCTTGCTGGAGGGTGCTTTTTGTGTATCCTGTCCAACCTCATTTTCTCACTGAAAAACTTTGCCATATTGCCTGCTGAGACTTCTTTTCACTACTTTCTGTTGGCTTCTCTCCTCTCCTCTGACCATGCTGTGATAAAAATCACCATGGTTAAAGCTAAAGTCAAACCTTTTAAAAACCTAATTAAGTATTGTGGTTTTTTTCCCCTCTATCTATGATAAATTATCACTGACCAGAAATCTAAAGAGCATCAGGAGAAAAGAAACATAAATAACTTGCCAAAATGTATACACATTAGTACAGAAGGAAACAACTCCTTGAGTCCTGCTACCGTGCTGGGGCACTTTCATGAGGCTTAGGGTATAAAGTGACGCTTAGATAGCCACTGATCAGAACTGTAATTGGAATAGTGTTGCTGGCTAGTACTGCTGTAAATGCTGGTATTTCAAAAATGAGGACTTTCTTTTATTGCTTTACCATAAATCAGCTAGCAAAAATGGATTTATTCATAAATTGTGTAGAATGGGAAAGACCTCAAGCTGAAAGCAGGTCAGCTTTAGCTCCATATGCTAGAAGTCCTGAGCATTTCAGAAAAAGGATTTTCTAGAAGTTTACACAAGTGGGGTGACTTATGAAGCCCTTAAACTATGGTTGGGTCTATAATTTTTCAGGAGGCTGGAAAATCACCAAGAAAATGACTAATAAGACATTTAATACATTGCCATATAGTTGGTAAAGTTCAAGTGGTAAACAAATAAAGGATGGAAATGTCATTCTGGTTTCTAAATATACCATAATTTCTTTATGAGATTCCTCTTATCAGGAAACATCCGCCCTTAGGATTCTTTGACATCTAATTTATTGAACTGTTTATAAAACATAGAAATGTGAAGATGCATTAGATGTTGTTTACAAAATACTCCTGGAGCAAGCTGGAAAAAAACGCCATTTTGAATAAACTCCTAACTGTTGAATATAGTCTAATTTTGGTACATTATTGGGGGGGGGGTTGCTTTGATGTTTCTATTTCTAGGAAGAATTGAATATGAGAGGACTCTGGACTTGAGGTGGTAGATAAGATTATTATTTGGCAAATAACGGTCCTCTCCATCTTTATCTCCATGAGAAGGTAGCATGTCACCCTGCCCCACTGCTAATGGCGTTGGCCATGTGTCTTAATGTGACCAATGGAATGCTGGTGAATGTGATGTGTGTCGAGGTTTAAAAAGTACCAGTGCTCTTGGGCTTTACCACCTTGTGTCTGTGCCTCTGCCATGAAGTGGATGTGCGCCAGCTAACTCTAGTGAAAGGGGGAGGCTACTCCTGTGAAACAGTCTTGAACCTAACCTAAAGCTTAGAATTAAGCCTGAGCCCAGTATAGATGATCTGAACTCATTGATCACACAGATGTATGAGCAAGAAATAAGTGCCTATTATTAAATTTCATGAATTGGGAATGATTTGTTGTACAGGAAAAGCTAACTGAGGCACTTGGCATTAGTTCTTGGAACATTTACAATTTCAGCTCTCCTCACACATGTCTGCGAAATTGAGAAACTTGAATTTTGCTGCAGCATGAAATTGAGTTTTGAGCACTCATCTAGCAAGCAGAGCCTGCACTTCCTTGCCATAGTAATTGGGTTTCCTGTTCATAGCACGCTTACTTTAGGGAGGTGGGAAATGGTGTTCTAAGGTGGCATTTGAGAATGAGTTTGGGAGCTGACTTTTGAGAATGTCTAAGGTTTACCAAACGTTGCAGATTCTCTATAGTAAACTTCACTGTACATTGCTTAGCTGTACACATTCCAGCAGGCATAGCAGATTAGAAGGGCTTACTGCCTATTTTTTTTTTTTTGATTAATAGAAATGATGAGGTGTGCATGTGTAAAACAGAGGGAGAATGTGGAGAGCTTCAAAGACTGAATAATGGAGTAGAGGAAGCAGTAACCAGTTCCTGAAGTAGAGGGATCTGAAGTTGAGAAAAACGAGACCAGACATTTTTGAGATTGTTAAAATTTCTCAAAGGCCAAACAGCTTTTGTTTTTCCCTTTAGGAAGGCATGGGGAGTACAACAGACACTCTGGGTACAGATGCCCAATGCAGAGACTGCTTATTAACACCCCTTTTATTAGCTCTGTTCCTTTTGCTGTGTCTTTTCTACTCCTTCATAGTGATTTCTGGGATCACTTCTGAAACAAAACACCTGAACCCAAATCCTTGTCTTAGCGTCTGCTTTTTGGGGGGTGGTGGTGAATCTCAAATTCCAGATTGTAGCCTAATGTGAATTTTTCTTCCTGATTGATAGAGAAATCCTGTTAGATACAAAGGAAGTATTCATTGTCTTGTGTTCGCGGGTTATTGTTTTAAAGAAAGATAATCTGATGGGTATTGAGGAGGGCACTTGTTGGGATGAGCCCTGGGCATTGCATGTAAGCGATGAACCACAGGAATCTACCCCAAGACCAAGAGCGCACACTTCACACATCGTATGTTAGCCAATTTGACAATAAATTGTATTAAAAAAATAAATAAAAATGGAAAAAAAGATAATCTCTTAGTGAATTTAAAAAAGCCACATTTCAATATAAAATATTACAGAAATACCAGAAAAGCAATCATGCATTTTTCAATGTTTATTGTCTAGTACTTTTTGAGTTATGTTTCCAGTATGTGTTACATAATTAGGAAATGGTTCTAGAATCAATTAAAGAAGGGATAGAACATGGTATGTACCCTTCAGGAGCTCATAGGATAGTCACAGAGACAGACACACAAGCATGCAACAGCAGTGTGAGACTGGCAGCACAGAAACTGGGGTGTGCAGGAACACAGGGGACATGGAGTTAACTGAATTTTCCCATTGGAGATGCTGGGTAAACTGAGTCTGAGAGGAGTTAGTTTGGCAGACAAGTGGATGGGGAAACAAGTTTCACGTAGGAAGAAAGAATGATGAAAATGTATAAAATTCTAAGGCCATGTTGTAATAGGGGAGGAAAAGTTTTCCTTCTGTGTTCTTGGACAGTTCTAATTAAATTGATACACAAAGAGATTAAGAAGAGAAAAACTGAATTTCATACATACAGGACCACATAGAAAGGAGACTTAGAGTGGGTGGTTTTTATACCTTGGAGACAAACAATATATATATATATAAGAGGCAAGATACAAATTTGGATTTGCGATAGCACATAAGTAAAGGAAGTTTGTCGATACACCTTTTTTGGTCCTAAATTCCACATATCTGGTTATGAGGATGCCTTCTTAACACCCCCCAACCCGTACTGGGGGGATACCTCTCACGTGGGAGATTTTTTATTTTCAGGGGGACAAAGAACTAGACGGGCCTTCTTGCATTGGCCTTTTTTTTTTTTTTTTTTATTCTTGAAAGAGACAGAATGTGAGTGGGGCAGGGGCAGAGAGAGAGGGAGACACAGAATCCGAAGCAGGTTCCGGGCTCTGAGCTGTCAACACGGAGCATGATGTGTGGGGTTTGAACCCACGAACTGCGAGATCATGACCTGAACCCCCCCCCCCCGCCAGGCGCCCCTTGTATTGGCTATTTCTTTTTTTTTTATTTTTAATATATGAAATTTATTGTCAAATTGGTTTCCATAAAACACCCAGTGCTCATCCCAAAAGGTGCCCTCCTCAGTACCCATCACCCACCCTCTCCTCCCTCCCACCCCCCATCAACCCTCAGTTTGTTCTCAGTTTTTAACAGTCTCTTATGCTTTGGCTCTCTCCCACTCTAACCTCTTTTTTTTTTTTTTTTCTTTTTTCCTCCCCCTCCCCCATGGGTTCCTGTTACGTTTCTCAGGATCCACATAAGAGTGAAACCATATGGTATCTGTCTTTCTCTGTATGGCTTATTTCACTTAGCATCACACTCTCCAGTTCCATCCACGTTGCTACAAAGGGCCATATTTCATTTTTTCTCATTGCCATGTAGTATTCCATTGTGTATATAAACCACAATTTCTTTATCCATTCATCAGTTGATGGACATTTAGGCTCTTTCCATACTTTGGCTATTGTTGAGAGTGCTGCTATGAACATTGGGGTACAAGTGCCCCTATGCATCAGTACTCCTGTATCCCTTGGATAAATTCCTAGCAGTGCTATTGCTGGGTCATAGGGTAGGTCTATTTTTAATTTTCTGAGGAACCTCCACACTGCTTTCCAGAGTGGCTGCACCAATTTGCATTCCCACCAACAGTGCAAGAGGGTTCCCGTTTCTCCACCTCCTCGCCAGCATCTATAGTCTCCTGATTTGTTCATTTTGGCCACTCTGACTGGCGTGAGGTGATACCTGAGTGTGGTTTTGATTTGTATTTCCCTGATAAGGAGCGACGCTGAACATCTTTTCATGTGCCTGTTGGCCATCCGGATGTCTTCTTTAGAGAAGTGTCTATTCATGTTTTCTGCCCATTTCTTCACTGGGTTATTTGTTTTTCGGGTGTGGAGTTTGGTGAGCTCTTTATAGATTCTGGATACTAGCCCTTTGTCCAATATGTCATTTGCAAATATCTTTTCCCATTCCGTTGGTTGCCTTTTAGTTTTGTTGGTTGTTTCCTTTGCTGTGCAGAAGCTTTTTATCTTCATAAGGTCCCAGTAATTCACTTTTGCTTTGAATTCCCTTGCCTTTGGGGATGTGTCGAGTAAGAGATTGCTACGGCTGAGGTCAGAGAGGTCTTTTCCTGCTTTCTCCTCTAAGGTTTTGATGGTTTCCTGTCTTACATTCAGGTCCTTTATCCATTTTGAGTTTATTTTTGTGAATGGTGTGAGAAAGTGGTCTAGTTTTAACCTTCTGCATGTTGCTGTCCAGTTCTCCCAGCACCATTTGTTAAAGAGGCTGTCTTTTTTCCATTGGATGTTCTTTCCTGCTTTGTCAAAGATGAGTTGGCCATACGTTTGTGGGTCTAGTTCTGGGGTTTCTATTCTATTCCATTGGTCTATGTGTCTGTTTTTGTGCCAATACCATGCTGTCTTGATGATGACAGCTTTGTAGTAGAGGCTAAAGTCTGGGATTGTGATGCCTCCTGCTTTGGTCTTCTTCTTCAAAATTCCTTTGGCTATTCGGGGCCTTTTGTGGTTCCATATGAATTTTAGGATTGCTTGTTCTAGTTTCGAGAAGAATGCTGGTGCAATTTTGATTGGGATTGCATTGAATGTGTAGATAGCTTTGGGTAGTATTGACATTTTGACAATATTTATTTTTCCAATCCATGAGCAGGGAATGTCTTTCCATTTCTTTAAATCTTCTTCAATTTCCTTCATAAGCTTTCTATAGTTTTCAGCATACAGATCCTTTACATCTTTGGTTAGATTTATTCCTAGGTATTTTATGCTTCTTGGTGCAATTGTGAATGGGATCAGTTTCTTTATTTGTCTTTCTGTTGCTTCATTGTTAGTATATAAGAATGCAACTGATTTCTGTACATTGATTTTGTATCCTGCGACTTTGCTGAATTCATGTATCAGTTCTAGCAGACTTTTGGTGGAGTCTGTCGGGTTTTCCATGTATCATATCATGTCATCTGCAAAAAGCGAAAGCTTGACTTCATCTTTGCCAATTTTGATGCCTTTGATTTCCTTTTGTTGTCTGATTGCTGATGCTAGAACTTCCAGCACTATGTTAAACAACAGCGGTGAGAGTGGGCATCCCTGTCGTGTTCCTGATCTCAGGGAAAAAGCTCTCAGTTTTTCCCCGTTGAGGATGATGTTAGCTGTGGGCTTTTCATAAATGGCTTTTATAATCTTTAAGTATGTTCCTTCTATCCCGACTTTCTCAAGGGTTTTTATTAAGAAAGGGTGCTGGATTTTGTCAAAGGCCTTTTCTGCATCGATTGACAGGATCATATGGTTCTTCTCTTTTTTTTTGTTAATGTGATGTATCACACTGATTGATTTGCGAATGTTGAACCAGCCCTGCATCCCAAGAATGAATCCCACTTGATCATGGTGGATAATTCTTTTTATATGCCGTTGAATTCGATTTGCTAGTATCTTATTGAGAATTTTTGCATCCATATTCATCAGGGATATTGGCCGGTAGTTCTCTTTTTTTACTGGGTCTCTGTCTGGTTTAGGAATCAAAGTAATACTGGCTTCATAGAATGAGTCTGGAAGTTTTCCTTCCCTTTCTATTTCTTGAAATAGCTTGAGAAGGATAGGTATCATCTCTGCTTTAAACGTCTGGTAGAACTCCCCTGGGAAGCCATCTGGTCCTGGACTCTTATTTGTTGGGAGATTTTTGATAACCGATTCAATTTCTTTGCTGGTTATGGGTCTGTTCAAGCTTTCTATTTCCTCCTGATTGAGTTTTGGAAGAGTGTGGGTGTTCAGGAATTTGTCCATTTCTTCCAGGTTGTCCAATTTGTTGGCATATAATTTTTCATAGTATTCCCTGATAATTGTTTGTATTTCTGAGGGATTGGTTGTAATAATTCCATTTTCATTCATGATTTTATCTATTTGGGTCATCTCCCTTTTCTTTTTGAGAAGCCTGGCTAGAGGTTTGTCAATTTTGTTTATTTTTTCAAAAAACCAACTCTTGGTTTCGTTGATCTGCTCTACAGTTTTTTTTAGACTCTATATTGTTTATTTCTGCTCTGATCTTTATTATTTCTCTTCTTCTGCTGGGTTTAGGCTGCCTTTGCTGTTCTGCTTCTATTTCCTTTAGGTGTGCTGTTAGATTTTGTATTTGGGATTTTTCTTGTTTCTTGAGATAGGCCTGGATTGCAATGTATTTTCCTCTCAGGACTGCCTTCGCTGCGTCCCAAAGCGTTTGGATTGTTGTATTTTCATTTTCGTTTGTTTCCATATATTTTTTAATTTCTTCTCTAATTGCCTGGTCGACCCACTCATTCGTTAGTAGGGTGTTCTTTAACCTCCATGCTTTTGGAGGTTTTCCAGACTTTTTTCTGTGGTTGATTTCAAGCTTCATAGCATTGTGGTCTGAAAGTATGCATGGTATAATTTCAATTCTGGTAAACTTATGGAGGGCTGTTTTGTGACCCAGTATATGATCTATCTTGGAGAATGTTCCATGTGCACTCGAGAAGAAAGTATATTCTGTTGCTTTGGGATGCAGAGTTCTAAATATATCTGTCAAGTCCATCTGATCCAATGTCTCATTCAGGGCCCTTGTTTCTTTATTGATCGTGTGTCTAGATGATCTATCCATTTCTGTAAGTGGGGTGTTAAAGTCCCCTGCAATTACCACATTCTTATCAATAAGGTTGCTTATGTTTATGAGTAGTTGTTTTATATATTTGGGGGCTCTGGTATTCGGCGCATAGACATTTATAATTGTTAGCTCTTCCTGATGGATAGACCCTGTAACTATTATATAATGTCCTTCTTCATCTCTTGTTACAGCCTTTCATTTAAAGTCTAGTTTGTCTGATATAAGTATGGCTACTCCAGCTTTCTTTTGGCTTCCAGTAGCATGATAAATAGTTCTCCATCCCCTCACTCTCAATCTAAAGGTGTCCTCAGGTCTAAAATGAGTCTCTTGTAGACAGCAAATAGATGGGTCTTGTTTTTTTATCCATTCTGATACCCTATGTCTTTTGGTTGGCGCATTTAATCCATTTACATTCAGTGTTATTATAGAAAGATATGGGTTTAGAGTCATTGTGATGTCTGTATGTTTTATGCTTGTAGTGATGTCTCTGGTATTTTGTCTCACAGGGTCCCCCTTAGGATCTCTTGTAGGGCTGGTTTAGTGGTGACAAATTCCTTCAGTTTTTGTTTGTTTGGGAAGACCTTTATCTCTCCTTCTATTCTAAATGACAGACTTGCTGGATAAAGGATTCTCGGCTGCATATTTTTTCTGTCTAGCACACTGAAAATCTCGTGCCAATTCTTTCTGGCCTGCCAGGTTTCAAAAGAGAGATCAGTCACGAGTCTTATAGGTCTCCCTTTATATGTGAGGGCACGTTTACCCCTTGCTGCTTTCAGAATTTTCTCTTTATCCTTGTATTTTGCCAGTTTCACTATGATATGTCGTGCAGAAGATCGATTCAAGTTCCGTCTGAAGGGAGTTCTCTGTGCCTCTTGGATTTCAATGCCTTTTTCCTTCCCCAGTTCAGGGAAGTTCTCAGCTATGATTTCTTCAAGTACCCCTTCAGCACCTTTCCCTCTCTCTTCCTCCTCTGGGATACCAATTATGCGTATATTATTTCTTTTTAGTGTATCACTTAGTTCTCTAATTTTCCCCTCATACTCCTGGATTTTTTTTATCTCTCTTTCTCTCAGCTTCCTCTTTTTCCATAACTTTATCTTCTAGTTCACCTATTCTCTCCTCTGCCTCTTCAATCCGAGCTGTGGTGGTTTCCATTTTGTTTTGCATTTCATTTAAAGCGTTTTTCAGCTCCTCATGACTGTTCCTTAGTCCCTTGATCTCTGTAGCAAGGGATTCTCTGCTGTCCTGTATACTGTTTTCAAGCCCGGTGATTAATTTTATGACTATTATTCTAAATTCACTTTCTGTTATATTATTTAAATCCTTTTTGATCAGCTCATTAGCTGTTGTTATTTCCTGGAGATTCTTCTGAGGGGAATTCTTCCGCTTGGTCATTTTGGATAGTCCCTGGCGTGGTGAGGACCTGCAGGGCACTTCCCCTGTGCTGTGGTGTATAACTGGAGTTGGTGGGCGGGGCTGCAGTCCGACCTGATGTCTGCCCCCAGCCCACCGCTGGGGCCACAGTCAAACTGGTGTGTGCCTTCTCTTCCCCTCTCCTAGGGGGGGATTCACTGTGGGGTGGCGTGGCCTGTCTGGGCTACTTGCACACTGCCAGGCTTGTGATGCTGGGGATCTGGCGTATTAGCTGGGGTGGGTAGGCAAGGTGCACAGGGGCAGGAGGGGCAGGCTTAGCTCGCTTCTCCTTAGGTGATCCACTTCAGGAGGGGCCCTGTGGCAGCGGGAGGGAGTCAGATCCGCTGCCGGAGGTTTGGCTCCGCAGAAGCACAGAGTTGGGTGTTTGCGCGGAGCGAGCAAGTTCCCTGGCAGGAACTGGTTCTCTTTGGGATTTTGGCTGAGAGATGGGCGGGGGAGATGGCGCTGGCGAGCGCCTTTGTTCCCCACCAAACTGAGCTCTGTCATCCGGGGGCTCAGCAGCTCTCCCTCCCTTTGTCCTCCAGCCTTCCCGCTTTCCGAGCAGAGCTGTTAACTTATGACCTCCCAGACGCTAAGTCGCGCTTGCTGTCGGAACACAGTCCGTCAGGCCCCTCCGCTTTTGCAGGCCAGACTCCGGGGCTCTGCTTGGCCGGCGAGCCGCCCCTCCGCCCCGGCTCCCTCCCGCCAGTCCGTGGAGCATGCACCGCCTCGCCGCCCTTCCTACCCTCTTCCGTGGGCCTCTCGTCTGCGCTTGGCTCCGGCGACTCCGTTCTGCTAATCCTCTGGCGGTTTTCTGGGTTATTTAGGCAGGTGTAGGTGGAATCTAATTGATCAGCAGGACGCGCGGTGAGCCCAGCGTCCTCCTACGCCGCCATCTTCCCTCCCCGGTCTGGCTATTTCTTAAATAACTTTAATTCGAAATAAGCAAATGCCAAAGGGGTATATTTTGGGGTTGCATATTTTGTTTTCTTTCACATATTTTCAAAATAGCAGAATCTTAGGTAAGGCTGAAGTGTAGAGTGTTCATGATGCAGTACAAAGAAGAGAACCCAGGCACCCAGTACTCTTGCTTTGGGTCCTGTGCTGAGTGTGCACTATTGTGTTCCTTTGATGGCTATACCCTCTTTAGTTATTTTTTAAATACTTGTTGTGAGAGAGCGCCAGCAAACATGCAGTGGAGAGGCAGGGGCAGACAGAGGAGAGAATCCCAAGTAGACCCCACAAACCACGAAAACATGACCTCAGCCAAAATCAAGAGTCGGCCGCTTAACCAACTGAGCCCCCCAGGTGCCCCAGCTAATAGTCACTTTAAAGGGTGAGAAGTCCATGGAACTAATGGATATGCCTACCCAGAGGTTGAGATTCCCCTTCTAAACCATGCTTCAGGTGCCCAAGACATTGGAATTGTCTTCCCATATATCTCTGCTGGCTTTGAGGGCCCACGCAATTTTCTTACAAAGTCTGTCTTCCTGAGGGAGGAGTATGACGTTAGGTGTTAGGATACTTGGGACTGAGGGGTGGCCAAGATAACTGTTTGGGACGTGTTGATGGAGTATAGCCATATGAGTGGCGGGGTGCTTAAGTTTGTTAGGGAGGCTCCTCATGGTGTGGGAAAGAGCAGGGTACAGGAAAGGGGGAAGCGAAGGTTGTAGTGGAAGGCTTCCCTCTGTATTTTTGTCCTGGTGTTTGAAAATGTTGGCACTGGACTTTTGAAGAGAGTGTTAACTTGCAGCTGTGATTCAGGAGAAAAGCTTGCTTCCTGAAGGGAGCTAAGGGGACTGCTGGGTTTTTTAGAGAGTGGTCAATGTTCACAAAAGCTTCTGGAAATAGGAAAGCGAGACCCAAATGGCTGAAAAAATAAGTATTACGTATTTTTTACCAAGATGGAAAAAATTTTTCAGTGAAAGCAAGGGTAGTTTAGGGATTTCTAGCAGGATTGTTGAGTGACACTCGGAGAGCACCTGCAGTTGGAGACCATGACTCTGTTATGGAAACTTTCTGTGCCACTGTCGTCTTTTTCTCTCCTTAGCAGGCTCAGCAGGCTGGACATTGGGGAGGAGGTGGCTACTAGTACTCCTGAGAGGGTGATTGATGTCAGATTTAATATCAATGAGATAACTAGTTATAAGTGCTGTCAAGAAAGTTATTGAAATGATTCTTAATGGGATTTAAGTTTTATAGGGAAATAAGTGGAACTGGAAGGGTGGGTATAACCTGAGTGGAACACTGAAGGAAGCACCATAGATAGTCTGGCTAAAAGAAGCAATGGAAGAAGAGGTGTTGTTTCAGCCAGTGGGACCTTGGGAGTTTGGTATCGAATGGGAGTGGAATTTGCCACCCGAAAATACGGCTCTTTGGCATAAGGATTATTTTGAGCTGATTCTTTTTAAGAAACTGCAGACACAGGAGAAGCTCTGCAAAGTAAGAATTATTTTGTAAGCGACATTTACATGTATAAGGGAAATCTTGATTTTGTAAGGATGTCTCCTTCCCTGTACCGGGAAGAGGATGACTCTGGATTTCTAAGGTTCTTAGCATTGGAAAAGGCAAGGACTTGAATCAGCGTATCAACTATACTCTTGTTTCCTGTGCTTTTCCTGGTACCTTCCCATAACTACTTTCCCCACCCCTAACATTTTTTGTCTTCAGCTGGAGATTGTAAGGTGATGGCTCCGGCCCTTTTGGTGTTGTTCACTTTCCCTGGGTGTGCCTTATGTACACAAGAGGTATACATGTTATTAATCTTGTATTTTTTCTCTTATCTTATTCCAGGGGGAGGGTAGAGGGAAAATTCTTCTTCCCTCACAGTATATTTCCAGTGGGAGATTTGCTGGAGAAATGAAGGTCCAGGATGTGGTCTTGTAGGAGATGGTAGCTGAAGTAGAATGTGGTTGAAAAAGTATCAGAAGTTAGTGGCTATTGTCAGGAAGAATTCCTGTACTCTTCCAGCATCTTTCTAGCTGGATTAAGAATCATATTGACATGAGAGAGAGGAATAGGGGAAGATCAAATTTAAGAGCATGGGTACTGGCAATCTGCACAGACACGGAAATTGCAAAGACAGGAAAAATGAGATATATGTGTCATCCTGACCTGAGGAAAGGGGAATAAGAGTCTGGGACTTCAAAGGGAAGGAATACAATTCACAGGAAGATGTACAAGCAAATGTTTGGTAAGCAAATGTTTGGTAAACAAATGTTCATCCTGCCATATAGATGGCTTACTCAGATAAAATTGATCTCTGCTCATAAGCTTTATTCTGAAAAGACCTTCCACTTTAGTTGCTTCTGTGTAGTTAAGGAACCGGCAGAAGTTTCTCTTAAAGCCAAAGGGTCTTGATTGCCTTCAGCTTAAAATAATTTGCATGCCATGGGCACCTTGGTGGCTCAGTCAGTTGAGCAGCAGACTCTTGATTTTGGCCAGAGTCACGATCTCAAGGTTTGTGAGTTTGAGTCCCACATCAGGCTTTGTACCGACAGCGTGGAACCTGCTTGGGATATTCTCTCTTTGTCTCTGTCTCTGTCTCTTCCTGCCCCTCCCCCACTTGAACTCGCCCTCTCTCAAATCAACTTAAAAAAATAATTCGAATGCCAAAATGGCTCACCTTAGGGCAGCCTGCCATTGGCCCCTATATTCTAAATTGCATCACACATTCTAAAGGATGTTCAAGTTGCCCAGCAGGAGAGTGGGCATTAGGTTTGAAGGGAGGACTGTAAATTCTCATGGACTGTGAGGGAGCTGCTTGAGATTTAAATGTGACTGCAGGGAAGAGCTGCAGAGGGAAATCGAGCCAGGTGGTACCATGTTGAAATTGAAATACTGGTACAGGATGATGAGAAGAGCCATGTTGAACAGCAATAAGAAGCCAGAAGAATCAACCACATGTGTAGTGATTGTAGCCATACTTGGCTGTATGGGTGTATGTGTAGCCATAACATGGCTCCCACCCTCAAGTTGCTTGCAGGAAGGTGGGGAGGCAGACTTAGAACAAAATTTAATGAGTTAAAGGATTATAGATTTTATGTAATAAATGTATATTATATGAAATATAAAATCAGATGGTATAATGACATAAAGGAAAAGTATTTCTTCAATACAATGTTTTTAAGAGCTTCCTGAAAGCAATCTGTTCTAGGAATAGGGTCTAATGGTCACTTGAGAGGTCTTCACAATATATGGCGATGTCTTGGAACCATTTTTTAGTGGACTAATTAGAAAAAGGTAACAAAAAGAGGAAACTAATTCTGTGAGAGTAGGAGAACTTTGTCATTTTGGAAAACCTAATGTCTGGTAAATCTCTAAAAATTGGCTCTTGCACGAAGCCCTGATTGGTAGTGTTTGCTGATTTCCATAGTATAAATACTCCCATTATGGCTGATTTCAGGCTACAATATAACGTTGCTGAGTGTAGAGTGGGGAGCTGTACACACCTGGTTGTGTCTAGCCGGCCTGTATGAACCAGTTCCAGCATACCATGGAGTGAAAGTTTTAGAAATAAAAGCATTAGAAGAAGATTTTCAGTTGAAGGAGGAGTTGGTTATGTGTAGGGAAATGGCGAGGGTAAAACTAAAGAGCTTTAAATGATAGGATCTCAAGCCTTACAGGCTTGGTTGGATTGGCTGTCCTTGAATTATCAGGCAGTTACAGCCTGGAAGCCCAGTCTTGTCGCAGGATGGTTAACATAGTGTTGGTGAAATCTCATTTTGGGGTCTCTCAGGAAGGTTTTGCCTGTGGCTAATCACTTTTATTTATTTATTTATTTTTTCAATATATGAAATTTATTGTCACATTGGTTTCCATACAACACCTAGTGCTCATCCCAAAAGGTGCCCTCCTCAATACCCATCACCCACCCTCCCCTCCCTCCCACCCCCATCAACCCTCAGTTTGTTCTTAGTTTTTTTTTTTTGTTAATTTTTTTTTAACGTTTATTTATTTTTGAGACAGAGACAGAGCATGAACAGGGGAGGGGCAGAGAGAGAGGGAGACACAGAATCGGAAGCAGGCTCCAGGCTCTGAGCCATCAGCCCAGAGCCCGACGCGGGGCTCGAACTCACAGACCACGAGATCGTGACCTGGGCTGAAGTCGGACGTCTAACCGACTGAGCCACCCAGGCGCCCCTGTTCTCAGTTTTTTTTTTTTTTTTTTAATTTATTTTTTTTTTTAAATTTTTTTTTTTCAACGTTTATTTATTTTTGGGACAGAGAGAGACAGAACATGAACGGGGGAGGGTCAGAGAGAGAGGGAGACACAGAATTGGAAACAGGCTCCAGGCTCTGAGCCATCAGCCCAGAGCCTGACGCAGGGCTCGAACTCACGGACCGCAAGATCGTGACCTGGCTGAAGTCGGACGCTTAACCGACTGCGCCACCCAGGCGCCCCCTGTTCTCAGTTTTTAAGAGTCTCTTATGCTTTGGCTCTCTCCCCCTCTAACCTCTTTTTTTTTTTTTTCCTTCCCCTCGCCCATGGGTTTCTGTTAAGATTCTCAGGATCCACATAAGAGTGAAAACATATGGTATCTGTCTTTCTCTGTACGGCTTATTTCACTTAGCATCACACTCTCCAGTTCCATCCACGTTGCTACAAAGGGCCATGTTTCATTCTTTCTCATTGTGTGGCTAATTACTTTTAGAGAGCATCAAACAGAAATATGGAAGCTTCCAAGGAAATGAGAACTGAGTCCATTGACCATCAGCAGGCAGCCTAGTATCATAGAGAAATACTCCAGGTCGTGGGGGCTGGTCAGAGCTGAAATCGAACCCAGGGCACAGCCTTGTTCCGGTGGAGCAGTGTCTGTCTACCAGGGCACTTTAGTTTGCTAATTTACCAAAACCCAACATGTTTGGAAGCTACGACGCTAAATATACTCTGTTCCCTAGGAACATTTGCATTTTTCATAAAAATTTTTATGAGAGTGTGCACAAGTGGGGGAGGGGGGAAAGACAGAACGGGACAGAGGATCCAAAGCAGGGTCCGTGCTGCCCGATGTGGGCCTCGAACTTGCGAACCACAAGGTCACCAAAGCTGAAGTTGGATTTTAACTGACTGAGCCACCCAGGTACCCCGGGAATATTTGCATTTTGAAGGAGACATCTGGAGGCAGTGATGATAAGATGTGATTTAATATGGAAGTTCAGATGTTGAGGCAGCCTGGTGACTAAGGCGTTTTTAATTAGGGTGTCTTACCATAGCCTTTTAAATGACAAATAATACTGATGGAGATGGTGGACTCTGCAGAATGTCTTCCTTTGGCCTGGTGAAGCTAACCAATTACAAACTCCAATTGAGTCCTCTATTTTATTTATTCACAAAGTGAGTAATTACTAATTTTTCTAAAAAAAAAAAAAAAAGGCCAAATGTACTCACAAAGTCTTTCCTTCTTGTAAGGTGGAAGTCTAACAATCTGGGCAGTCCAGTTGGTATGTTGAAGGTCCATGCATTGCAATGTGGAAACCCAGAGATGACAGAATTCTTTTTGTTGACATTTTAGAATTGGGTGGTTCTCTCTTGTGACTCTGCTGACATGTCTTCGATTGATCTTTTCTGAGAGAGTTTAATCAATGTTGCCTTGCTGTATGCTTGACCCTTAAGATGTGTCAAATTAAATTTGTTGTTGTTTTGGCTGGATTATTGAATGCTGCTTTCCTATTTGCTTGGAGATGTTTTGTTTGTGTAGCAATAAAGTGGAACTCCGTGATCAACCCAGTGGCCTCTGTGCTCTGCAGCTTTAAAATTGTGTAATGATAATTACGGACTGTGAAAGTATAGTTCAGTCCCGAATAAAAGATTTGTATAATTGGCTAAATACAGTTTTAGGTTAAGTTGCAAGTAAGCCCTCTGTCCCCACACCAAATAAACAGAGATGCTTGGTTATCCTAAACAGTTGGTGACCAGTGGTCTACTCAGTGAGGAAAGACTGGAGTGTGTCTAGTCAGACAAATTAAAAGATAAAGACCATCATTAAGGAGGAATAGTTAAGCTGTCACTTGACTTTATGTTGGTACTTGGAGACACCAAATGACCTGGTAATCTAATAAGGTTAACAGGTTGGGTTCTAAGAATCAAGAAAAACATTTCTGCTCATGCACATAGAAAAATACTAGAATTAAATATTATCTAACAGTGGACATTAGACAAAAGTACCAGTGTCACCTAGAGGCTTCAAAGTGAATTTGGCAGGATTTACAATATTGTTTGAAACAGTTTGCATTTACAACAAAAATTTCCATTGTTAGGGAAATGTCCAAATTAGGTGGCCACTAATTTACGTAGTGCTTGCAAGGGTGGTGGTGGTTTTATAAAAGTAGTGTGAATAGCGTGATGTGAAATTATTAAAAAAACAAAAGTAGTTGCAGATATAAATTACTGTGATACTTGTAATCAATACTGCCAAAAAAAATGATGCTAAATTTCCCAGTGGTGGGTTTTGAAGAGTGAGACGTTAGTGGATTACAAGGGGGGGTTGGCAGGCACAATGAAAATGTGTGGCCCTGAAGCTTGGTTATTTGTGTCTCTTTGGCTGAAGAATGAGTCTGTGGTATCAGGGATAGTTAGACTTTTTGATCAATTCCAGAGCTTGGGGGAAAGTACAGATGGAGGAGGAAGGAGAAAGCTTGCCAAGGAGCAGATTTACCGGATCTACCCTCGAGATGAATGGAGTGGCTTCTATGGCAGCCATATTACTCTAAATCCAACTGACTGCTTGAAGGACCAACTATTGTTGGTAAAAGGGACTGGCATTTGTAGAAATTGGTGCTATAAATGCTTCACGTAGAAATGAGACTTGTTCATCTATTCATAGGCTCTCCTCACCTGCTCCTTTCTCTGGGCTTTGCAGAATTTTGACTAGAATACATACTCTATTTTCTTAAAAGTCTGATTTTTCTTTTTTTTTTTTAATTTTTTTTTCAACGTTTATTTATTTTTGAGACAGAGAGAGACAGAGCATGAACGGGGGAGGGTCAGAGAGACGGAGACACAGAATCCGAAACAGGCTCCAGGCTCTGAGCTGTCCGCACAGAGCCCGACGCGGGGCTCAAACTCACGGACCGCGAGATCATGACCTGAGCCGAAGTTGGCCGCTTAACCGACTGAGCCACCCAGGCGCCCCAAAAGTCTGATTTTTCTAATGAGCCTCTTAAGTGTTTGTTACTTGAGGGCACTAGTCTTATTGATGAGACACAGTCTAAATTCAGGGAACACCTTCCTTCATGTGCACCCCTACCCCAATCCCCATCCTAACAAAAACATGGTCAACTCCAAGAAGCTCTGAGGAAAACAGTTGTTTAGTCTTTGTCAAAGGAATTGGAAAACCAACCTATGCTTACCTAGATTCCATAAGTCACTCTAATTTATTACCATTGCTTGTGAATTAAAAAAAAACAAGCAAGAAACTTTTTACAATACAAAGATTGTTCTGAGACCTTAATTCTAGGACTCCACTATTATTTAGATAAGGTGATATGACCCCATGAAACATTGGCTGTGGATAGAATAAGGATTTTTATGCGTATAATAAAAGCTGTATTGTGTAGATTGATGAATGTCTTTCATTTATAAAAAAGGTGATTTCCTGTTGGATGGGGAAGAGGGTCCTGCAGTGAGCAGTAAACAATTGAGCAGAATAAAAATCTGGCAGTTTATGATAGTTCATCTGACTGCTGATCACTTTTTAACCTGTTGACAGGGAGTGTATCTTCAGCTCAAACCTTTTCCTCCTCAACTGAAAACAGATAAATAACTCCTAAGAAAATATGGCAAAGGATGCATTTTTATTTCTATTTTAGTTTTCTAGATATATTCAGTGTAGTCTCCCCCCCCCCCCCCCCGCCATCCTAACCACATCTGTCCTAACGGCATTACATTTTAAAGTATAATGTCCCCTTTCAATCACTGTGACTGCTAACTTTATCATCTGTGAAAGCTTCCCGAGAGGTTTGTCTCTTCAGAAGCAGAGATTTTTCTTAACTGGTCTACGAAGATTTTTTTGATCAGGGGATATATCTAAAAACAAAGGTTTTTCCTCCCGCCACCCCTTACACAATTCCTAATCTAATCAGTGTCGATTTTGCTTCACATTTCTTCCTTACTATTCTTAGAGGTCAGCGAGTGAAAGTATTAAGGCCCCAGGAGGACGTGATGGCCTCCAAGTCCAGTGTAAGCCACTTTGCTATTTATGTTACAAAATGATGTGATTAAAAGCCAGTTTGAGAGAAAAATGCATGATTGTGTTGCACTTCTGCCATTACCTTGCAGAAAAAGAGCACAGCTGGAATGAGCTTTGATGCCTGAAGGCCCTGATTTTTTTTGATAGATTAGAAGGAATCCATCCAGCAGGTTTTATTGATAAGTTTATCTTTCTCCATGTATAAGTAGCACAATGGACAGCTGGTTTTGTCAAGTAGAGCAGCACAGAAAAAAGGACTCAAAGGGCACGTTAAAGAACGAGTGGGGTAATCATAAGTCAAAGGCAAGTATATTGATGTTACCATGGTACCCCTTTGGAAATACTTAATGCCTGCAGTGTTCAATAGTGGACAATAGATGAGTAAGATTTAAGAGCTATCATTTCCATCCCTCCAGGCTTGGGAGCATTCTCTACAGGTAGAAGAGAGCCATAAAATGAGACTTTAAAATATTCCACATGCATTATGTATGTGACTTATGTATTTTAATGTGTGACCTTGAGGTTGCTTAGTCCTTAGACCTACCCCATCCTCATTGTTTCCCAAGAATGTTGTTCACCTTCCTAATTCGCTTTGCTTTCATGTCCTTTGCCAGTAAGTTGGAGACTCCCTTGAGCACAGGAGCCAGGTTCTTTCCTGTCCTTCTCTACCACTTGATGCAATGCTTTGCACCTGTTCGGTAGTCAAGACAGATTTGGAAAAGAGCATATACAGTAAGGATGCATTTACAATGTTAGGAAATGATACAGAGAATAAATTCTTAGGTTTAGTCATACCTGCACTTGGTGAATGGGTCGTCACGTTTGTTTGTTAAACGCGGATCTTTGTCACCTGCACAGTCCTGGCCTTTTGCTCTTCCTGTTTTCTCTCCTTGAGATTCCATTTCTCCCATAACTTGGATCAATCATCTCTGTATCGATGACTTTGTAACCTGGAGGTGAAAGCTTGTCCTCTGGTCTAGTTTCTACTTGGATTTCTTGGTACCACCTCAAACTCCATCCTGTCTAGAGCACTCGCCAGAATGAGCTTTCTCCTCTTGAATTCCATGTTGGCCACCGATTTACCTCTTTATCATTTTTGGAAATGCTTTGGTTTTGTTCCTCATTACTAAGCCTTCTGACTTCAATTCCTTCTCTTTGGTGCATTTGTTATCTCTTGGCTTCATCTCTTTCCCCTTCTTGTTGTCAGCCACCTTGTCCAGACATGACCTCAAGCCATGCTTATTTTGCGGCCTCCTAATTAGCCTTTTTGACTCTGTTCACTTTCTTCTCTAGGTCAGGAGTTGACATACCTTTTCTGCACAAGGCCATGTAGCCTACAGACAGATGAGAATGTTGGACATAAGTTGTACTCCTCTCCTTGTGGCCCGAGAGAGAGAACCAGGGATGGGATCACTTCATCCTGACTGTCACTGCACTAGGCAGGGAGGTTTTGGCAAAGGCAAGTAAAAGGTAAAATTTCAACCACTTGGAATGTACCTTTTCCTTGATTAGGTGTTGGTTGTTGTAGATTTTTGACTCACAGAAAGTTATATTAGTCAGTCTTTAGTTATAAAAATGTCTCTACGGAAGAATGAGGGCCTGGAGCTTCCTATTCTGCCATCTCACTGATGTCACTCTTAGAGTATACATTTTTTTAAAAAACATATATTTGTTTTTGATAGCGAGAGAAAGAGCACGATTTGGGAAGGGGCAGAGAGAGGGAGACAGAAGATCTCAAGTAGGCTTTGTGCTGTTAGTGCAGAGCCTGATCGGGGGCTTGGATTCACTAACTGCAAGATCATGACCTGAGCTGAAACCAAGAGTCAGACACTTAACTGAATCAGCTACCCAGGTGCCCCTAGAGTATAAGTTTTGAAACAGGGGAAAACAAATATGAATAGAAAAACAGAATTCGATTTGGAAAGTTGACATTTAGGCTCAATTAGGTCTCCATGAACTTGTTTTCTGACGTGTACTAGTAACAGTTATAAACATTTTTGCCTTGAACAGAGACTAGAACCAGAGATCCATTTGAGTATATCTGACAGTTAGGTGGAGTGGGTCTGAAGGAGACCATTTGCAAGAGGGAATGAGATGATCTTTGGGAGATAATGGATTCAGGGCTCCAGATGATATAAGCCATAAGGTATTTGGATGTGCTATGTGTCTAGTGTTAAGTGTTGTGACCATGGTGATGGAGGAGGAGGAGGCCAGGTACCTTCATGTAGCTTTGTCATATGTGGGAGCCTCAGCAGTCATTGCTGAAGAATACAGGTTCAAGAGATTAAAGAAATAGTGTCAAGTATGAACTTAGAGACCTTGTTCATGAGTACACAGGAGACATTCCTTGGCAACCCCTAGAAATAAATAGCTGAATGGCGTGTGTCAGGGGATACTTGTATGGGGCTAGAAATGTGGGATGGTGAGATCCAGAGAAATTTGATTCCCTAGACTGATGAGGTCTGACGATTCTGTGTAATAATGAAATTAAAATCTAAAATAGAGATCCTATGAAAATGCGTTTTTTAAACCATTTTCCATTGCATGGTATGGGAATAATCCTAGAGTCAATGTACATAGTTGGTGACACATGGCCTCATGTAGAGTTCCCCAATTGTATGGACTTTAGTGTGAGGTCTGTGCTTTGTTCCACTTGGTCATTAGCCAGTCTTGGGCAGTAGGAATGCTTAACAATAAGAGCACCAATGCTATCTTAATTGCCCGGTGACAAAGCATGCATGTGTAGTTGGCATTCCATTTAATTTGCAAAGTAGAGATTACTGGGAACTCTGATTACATGTCTATGGAGTTTATTGATCTGGCTTCATTTTTGCCAGGGAATTCAAGTGAGGGCTCACTTGAACTGGTTAAAGCCCATCAATTGTCAGTAATCAAAATGTAGGTTATTTATATCCTGAAAGATGGCTCTGAAACAATGGAAAACTGCTTTGTAGAAAATGAATGTTTTGAACTTGACAAACGTATAGTTTGCAAAATCTCCCATTTTCTCTAATATAGGCAGATACGTTAAATTTAGTTTTGGTTTTTTTTTTTTTTTTTTTTTTTTTTTTTTTTACAGGTGATAGGATCTTGATAATTTGCCAAGGAATATTCTATAGATGAAATTGTAAAGAGGAAAGAAAAAGATTTCTTCATTTCACAATGTACGCTTTTTTGAATACAGATGAGATCAGGAAAATACACTTGGCACTGTAGAAAATGCAATCTGGGGGCACCTGGGTGGCTCAGTCGGTTAAGCGTCCAACTTCAGCTCAGGTCACGATATCACGGTCCGTGAGTTCGAGCCCCGCGTCGGGCTCTGGGCTGATGGCTCAGAGCCTGGAGCCTGCTTCCGATTCTGTGTCTCCCTCTCTCTCTGCCTCTCCCCTGTTCATGCTCTGTCTCTCTCTGTCTCAAAAATAAATAAACGTTAAAAAAATTAAAAAAAAATGCAATCTGTTCCCTTAAAAACAAACTTTTTTGTCCATTGAAGAAATATATTTACAACTTTAAAAATTATATTCCTAATTCACCCTCTTAGCACCCTTCATCACCGTACTTAGTTTTTCTTATCTTTTCTTTTTCTTTTATTTATTTTTTAATTTTATTTTTTAAAAGTTAACTACAAGTTAGTTAACACATAGTGTAATAATAATTTCAGGAATAGAATTTAGTGATTCATTACTTAAATATAACACCCAGTGCTCATACCAACAATGTCCTCTTTAATGCCCATCAGCCATTTAGCCCGTCCCCTCACCCAACACCCTGCCAGCAAACCTCAGTTTCCTTGTGTTAAAGAGTATCTCATAGTTTGTCTCCCCTCTGTTTTTATATTTTTGCTTCCCTTCCCTTATGTTCATCCGTTGTGAATCCTAGATTCCACAAAAGAGTGAAATCCTATTATAGTTGTCTGTCTGTGATTAACAGTCATTGAAACATTTTTTAAAATTCTCAAGTTAGCTAACATACAGTGTAGTCTTGGCTTCAGGAGTAGATTTCCGTGATTAATTATAACACCTAGGGCTCATCCCAACAAGTGCCCCCCTCCATGCCCATCACCCACTTTCCCCTCTCCCCTCCCCCCATCAACCCTCAGTTCTCAGGTTTTTTTTAAATTTTTTTTCCAATGTTTTTTTTTTTTAATTTTTTTTTTATTTTTGGGACAGAGAGAGACAGAGCATGAACGGGGGAGGGGCAGAGAGAGAGGGAGACACAGAATCGGAAACAGGCTCCAGGCTCTGAGCCATCAGCCTGATGCGGGGCTCGAACTCACGGACCGCGAGATCGTGACCTGGCTGAAGTCGGACGCTTAACCGACTCCACCACCCAGGCGCCCCTGTTCTCAGTTTTTAAGAGTCTCTTATGATTTGCCTCCCTCCCTCTCTGTTTGAAACTATTTGTTCCACCTTTCATTCCCCTATGGTCTTCTGTTAAGTTTCTCAAATTCCACATATGAGTGAAAACATATGATATCTGTCTTTCTCTGCCTGACTTACTTAACTTAGCATAAGAGCCACTAGTTCCACCAAATTGTTGCACATGGCAAGATTTCATTATTTTGATTGCTGAGTAGTATTTCATTGTATGTATATACCACTTCTTTATCCATTTATCTGTCGATAATGGGCTCTTATTTTGGGCTCTTTCCATACTTTGGTTATTGTCAATAGTGCTGCTGTAAACACTGGGGTGCCTGTACCCCTTTATATCAGCATTTCTGTACCCTTTGGATAAATGGCTAGTAGTGCAATTGCTGGGCTATAGGATAGTTGTATTTTTAACTTTTTGAGGAACCTTCACACTATTTTCCAGAGTGGCTGCGCCAGTTTACGTTCCCACCATCAGTGCAAAAGGGTTTCTCTTGGTTTGCAGCCTCACCAATATCTGTTGTTGTCTGAATTGTTAATTTTAGCCATTCTGATTGGTGTGAGGGTGGTATCTCATTGTTGTGATTTTGATTTATATTTCCCTGATGATGAGTGATGTTGAGCGTCTTTTCATGTGTCGGTTGGCCATCTGGATGTCTTCCTTGGAGAAGTGTCTATTCATGTCTTTTGCCCATTTCTTCACTGGATTATTGGTTTTTTGGGTGTTGAGTTTGATAAGTTCTTTATAGATTTTGGATACTAACCTTTAACTGATAGGTCATTTGCAAATACCTTCTCCCATCCTGTCAGTTGCCTTTAGGTTTTGCTGATTGTTACCTTTGCTGTGCAGGACCTTTTTATCTTGATGAGGTCCAGATACTTCATGTTTACTTTTGTTTCCCTTGCCTCTGGAGACCTGTCTAGTAAGAACTGGCTGATAAATGTATGTGATTTCTTTGCAGAGCCCTCAGTATGGACTAGTTTCTATGAATGATTTTGTGACATGAAATTGATATATTATAGAGTATGCCTTTTTCATCAAGATTTGGCTTTGATATGGAACAATTATGCATGTTTGATGTATCTTCAACTTTTTCTGTATTCCCACTACAGAGTATGCTGTATGATCCCCCTCCCTCCGCCTTTAGTATCAGTATTACATAAATTAGCTGAATAGGAGACAAAGTGGTGTTCAAAGTTTAGGTCCTAACCTTTTCAGTTGTTTGGGCCTCTGTCATATTTCCTAAATGCCATATTTGTGTTTTCTTGCCAGTAATTGCAGGAAAGAGGGTCAAGGAGAGGAAGCAAGAAGTATGGGAACGTCTGGGTCCTATTGTGTAGCTATAGTCAGTGCCATCAATATTTGAGATCCTCACCCCCACTTACTAATAAACAGCAAGTTCATTCACAGTAACACAACAAAGTTAAGTGGCAAAGTTAACTGGAATCCAGCATCCTCCTGTATCCCCATTCTGCAGCCATTATGTGTTAAGTACAAAAGTGTTCGATGAGACTGGTTTTCTGTTAGCCTCAAGAGGGGAGCTAGAAGGAAGTGATAGAAAAGAACATGATGGACTTAGATTTTGTAATTGATTGTATTTTCCATTCAGGTTTGAGACTTGGATCCCCTGGTGCTTCTTTTCCTCTTTTTAGTCCTAGGAAGTTGGAGGCACAACATGTAGCAACTTCCTACCTGGGAGAGGAAAGAGGAGGGTAGCATGAAGGGGTGAAACCTGATGGCCTCCCCGATTGTCCCTTCATCCATTGCAGATGCGATTTAACTTCTGGACTTAACCAGCGTGAATCCTTTCTTAAGGTGGTTGGTGTGCTTCTCATCCAGTGTTTGAGGGCACGCCTCACACAGGGAAAGAGTAAAACTCAAGGTCTTTGGCTGTCAGCTTGCCTTTACTTCGCATCCCTTGTTGTGTCTGTTAGGAAGAGGGATCACACACAGACACGTGAACATCCCATCCAGCCTCTCCCTATGGCTTAGGAAACAGCTGCCCTAGGCTGAGGGGATGTGTGCCTGCGCTGCTAGCCTTGGGAGGCCAGATTCAGGGAAGTGATCTGTTACTACAGACTTGGGGAATTCCAGGGCTTTGGTATCCCACGTCAGGGCAGGGAATGGTTTCCAAGTGAAGATGTACCCTTGGACCTTCAGCTTCCTCTTCGTACCCAGAGGGTGGTGCCTCGAGGAAGACCAGAGCTGGTCCCTCCGAATTGAGTACCCAGGGTGGGGGTTGGCGTTGCCTGCTCTTAGGGCAGTACTGATGACCATATTCTGCTTGGAAGCACCTCAGCTGGGATTAACTAAAATAGGCAAACACAAAGGCTGTGGGGGAAAATAATTGAACTTGTTTCTCTTGATTTTATATGAGCCGTATTCCAAAGATAAAATAGAAATTGCCTACCTAACCCAGCCACTCCATTCCTTCCCAGTAATGAAATTTGCTGATATTCCAAAAGTTGACACTGCAAAGATGGGCCTGTATTTTCTCACATTTGGAGAAACTCCAGATTAATATCCTTGACCATGTTTCATACATGGGAATTATGAATCAATCACCTAGAAGAAAGGTAGGCTTAGGTAGGTGGGAGTAGGTATTGATACTATCCTCTAAGTAACTTTTCAAAGGGGTGACATGTTGCAGCCCTGTAATTTTTTTCCCTCTTATGAAGATAAAAGCTGAATCAAGCAGAGGAATGTAAATGTCTGTCAGAAGATCTTTTTCTTTAGCCTTCACTGGGAGAGACCCAAAGTCGAAGGCGTTTTAGAGACTTCTCCCTGAATGACTATAATTAATGTTGGGTGTGCTATAGCCCACTAGGGATACAGAGAATGACCCTGAAGCTGGCTTGCTGGCTTTTTTGAGAAGCTCCTTAAAATGTGAAAACATTACATCAGTGATACAATGCCTTTTAGTCCCCTTACACTGCTAACGAAACAATAGCCATCCTCCTTCCCTCATTTTTGTCCTTTAGCTATTCATTTTAACCTGATGAAATAAAAATTTTTTTGGCCTGCTGCACAGCCTTTTTTTCTCCTACCGTGTTTTAAAAATGACTCCTTTAGGTTAGTGTGTGAAATCATAAATTGGAAGGAACTTGGGATCCTATGTCTTTTAACTCCCTAACTAAATTCAAGTTTCATAAGTAGTGGTGCTAAGAGCCAGGTGCTTAGCTTTTTTCCTTGCATACTACCATACCAGTGATGGACCCTCCTGGCCCCAAAGGCCGTTTGACTCAGGAGGAAATGGGAATGTTTTTTTCTTGTGGATTTTGGCTGAGAATTCAGAGCCATCAGATGATGGATACCCACATACTCTAAAGAGAGGGGAGCATATCTATGTAGGACTTGATTGAGTTGGTGGTCACTCCAGTCTTAATACTGTCTGTTACCATTGCCACCTCCAGGAGGCCAGAGAATGCAGGATAGAGTTAGGGAGAGTCTCTAGTTCACCACTGAGCACTGCGTACTTGGGAAGGAACTACCAGAAGCTGTGGCGAGAGTCACTGGACAAGATTTGAGGGAGCAATTCTCAGTGCTCACACAGGGCCAGCAATAGCTACTATTCCCAGAACCCTGAGTGAAAAAGTCCTCATTCACGGGCCAGTGGGTAAAGTAGTCAGAAGTGGAGAAAAACTAGCTCTAGATTAGATGTTCTGATCTCAAGGAATAAAGCTTAATAGCAAGTCTGACACAGAAGACAAAGCAATAGAAAATGAAGGAGTTGGGGCACCTGGGTGGGTGGCTCAGTTAATTGAGCGTCTGACTCTTGACTTCGGCTCAGGTCGTGATTTCATGGTTCCTGAGTTGGAGCCCACGTCAGGCTCTGCAGCGATAGTGTGGAGCCTGCTTGGGACTCTGTCTCCTTCTCACTCTGGCCCTCCCCCACTTGGATGTGTGAGTGTGCTCTATTGCATGCTCTCAAAAAAAAAAAAAAACTTGATAAAGAAGAGCAAATGAAACAAAAAATAAGTAGAAGAAACAAGGGTAAGAGTGGACATCAATATTTTCAACAGAAAACAAAAGGTAAAAAAAAAAAAAAAAAAAAGGAAGCCAAAATGTAATTTTTTTTTGAAGATCAATAAAATTGAAAAACCTCTAGTTAGACTCATCAGGTAAAGTGAAAACAGTCAACATCAGTATCAATAATAGGTAAAACCACTACAGATTCCCCAGGTAACAAAAGGATAAGGGAATTTTATGAAAAACTTGGTCAGTTTATTTAATGACTTAGATTTTACAGATATTCAAAGGCTTTATTGTCCTGTGATGCAATCACTGAATCTTAAAGATTCTGACCTCTAAGTATTTCCAAAACTTTATGTCTCTGCATCTTCGCTCTTTTCTGGCTTTGGCTGCTATCTTACCTCATTGTATGAAACTTTTAGCTGAGCTCACTGACTGTCTCTTCACCCTCCCTCTTTTTTTCCTCTGTATAATAGCCAGGATGATCCTTAAAATCTGGAGACCTGATTATATCACACCTCCTGTTCCGGTTTAAATGGTTTTCCATTGCTCTCAGAAGTCAGAATCCTTAATCTGATTAAACTCTTCGCAGCCTTTTTCCCCATCATCCCTGTCCCTTCACATTGTGTGCTCCAGCAACGAGATGTGCTTTTCTCCTGAGCCTCTGGGCCACATGCTTTTCTCCTTGGCCTTGAACTCTTTTCTTCCCTGTATTAATGTGGCTTACTTTGATTCTTAAGTCTCTGCTTTTAAAGATATTTTTTTCCCCAGAAAGTTGGTTCTGACCTCTCACATTGGAAATAAATGCTCCTTACATACTGTCAGAGCTCTTTGCCAGTCTTCATTCCAATACTTAAAACAATGCATCATCACTGCCTCTTCTCTGTGACCCTCATTGAGCAGAGAGCTCCTCAGCATCTTGACTCCTCCATATGACCAAAGCACATGGTCCTCTATAAATAATTGTTAGTGATTAAAAAAGCAGTACTCTTAAAACTTCCAATAGCCCTCTGCTTTTTAACACAGATGACTTTAAGCAGGACACAAACAAGAAGGTCTTGATTTCAAATTGGGATTGTCTGCTGATACATGATCCATATTAGAAACCTGATTTTTCTCCCTCTTACATTTCCCTAATTTTATGTGTATTAACAGTATCAATCTATTATCTGAAAGTGAATACTGATATAGTAATTCACCTGTAGACTTTTGTGACTATTCATAAACCATAAGATGGAAGTAGAGTGCTTTCAATTGGATTATAGTGTTTTATTTGGTCTCAGAGTATATAATTGAGCGTATATTATACTTTGTGAATCTGCTTTTAGTATATTCCAAAGTTCTTTTCCTTCGACTTTGTCCTTTTGACCATAGCCCCTTCCAGAATGAGACACTGAGTAACCCACCTTCCAGGAGAGAGCCCTTTGCCTTATTTTTATGCTAATTCGTACATCAGTGGCCTTCTGTTCCTTTAAAGTATTTTTTTTTTAAATTCTTTAACCAAAAAGACTCTTCTTGGCAATTCATTCCTCTCATTTATACTTGGCTTCTCCTTTCTCCTAATAACATTTTTTTTTTCTAATTACGTAAGTCATTTTGTTTACTGCTGAAAACTTGAAATACACTTAGAGGAGCGGAAGAAGCGCACCCAGGGATGAAGCCCTGTTAACCATTGGGTAGCTTTTCCTACCACCATTCTGCCCAGTGTTAGAGCTGCTTATGGACTACAAACAGTAATCCTTTGCCATGGTTGCTTCCAATGTTTTTCACTGATTTGCTTTTCATTTTTGCCTTTAAAATTTAGTTTTAACATATTAAATACAGAAGCTTTGCTGTTTTGTGCAATGAAATCCATTACACTGTTAACAGGCTGATAAATGAATTTTTCACATAGAGTGCATGTGCTTATCTACCTGCATCGGCTTTTTAAGGTTTCAGTTTTTAGAGTTAATGGTATCATTTGTATATAATTTAATTTTACAAGTATATTGGCTATTTCCCAGTGGTCATTATTCTTTACATTCAGTTTTGTCCGTCTTTTCGATTGACTCATAAGTGCTTCTTGAAACAAATACTAAAGTCTTTTATAGACTAGTATCTGTTCATAAGCTATTCTATGCTTACGTGATCTTGTACCAATACAACACTGTATTCTAGTTTTTTAAAATAGCTGCTGTTTAATACAGTTATTTCTCTTATATAAACTTTTTCTTTTCATTAAATTTTGTTGGCTATTTCAACCTTTTCTATGATTGCTAAATTTTGGGCTATTTTTGTCAAGGTTTAAATGATCCTGCTGGGATTCTGATATTTTGGTACTCTAAGGTAATTTGGAAACTGTTGACATAAATAGGAAATACATTCATTTTTTCTGTAAAAACATGTTGTCTTTGTTTTACTCATTTATTTGGTGGTTCCTATATATTTTGGCTGAAGATATTTCTAGGTATGTATATTAGGTATCTTTTGTTACTATAGCGGAAATCAACTTTATTTTTTTTCTATTTTTGGTTTTAATTATTGGTGGATTGAAAAAATATTTGGAAACCTACTTGGTTTATTTCCATATGTATAAGATCAGTGAAAATGGGTGCTATGAGCAGTAGGTTTGATGGAGAGGAAGAAGTTGGTATAGGCTGCCATAGTTGATAGAAGTTATTAAGGAAGGAGAAAGAACTTGAAAACAGCTCAAACGGATGAAGACATTCCTGACTATTCAGGGCAACAATTGTGGAGATGAGCAAGGTATATTCAGGTGTAGTGAGCAAAACACCTAAATTTTGTTAGAGTTTGGAAATACAGTTAGCAGTACTAAGATTGTGGAAGACCTTGGACGCCAGCCAAGAGCTGTAATTCAAGCAGCCTTGTATTGACATAAGAACGGCTAAGCCTATCAGCCAAGTGTATGTTACTGAGCTGTGTCTCAAGAGTTACTTTTGAGAGGTAATCACTGGATGATGTTTAGGTTTGGTTTATTAGTCTGTTTAGGCTGCCATAATAAAATATCACAGACCAAGTGGGTTAAACAACAGAAATTTGTTTCTCTGACTGTTGTCGATGCTGGAAGTCCATAGTCAAGGTGTTGCCTTCTGTGATTCATGGTGAGAGTGCTTTTTCTGGCCTGAAGATGGCCTTGGTGCTGTGTTGTCTTTTGACAGTGTTGTGTGCATATGTGTAGTGGGGGACACGCTGGCCTGACTTCCTTTTTATATAAAGGACATCAGTACCAACAGATGAGGGCCCCAAATAGGGACCTGTTGGTGGGCAGAACTCTAATACATGAATTCCACGGGGACACAGTCATTTCAGTTCACAGCACTTGGTGTGCAGAGGAGAGAGCCTGGAAGAAGACTGGTAAGATGGGCAAGAATGAGAACATGGGGCTGTAAGAGAAATTTTGAAGGAGGTTGTGGTGAAAAACAAACATTGAAGGTACTGTTGAATTCTTACTTTGGAAAGCTAAAAGAAGAAGCCTGATTTTCAGTCTTTAAGTACATTCCTGCAAATATGCTTACAACACTATCTCATTAGGAATGCATGTTTCTGGAAGGGACTATGAAGATACCATTGTGAAAAACAACCCAATGATAAATTTACGTTCTGCCTTTATGGATACTTTGTGATCCTGTTATGCCCCCTGTTGGGACCCAGATTGTCCTTCCCAGAATGGAAAGTTTGAAAGAATGGTCTTGTAATTTAAAGTGAACTTTAGTGCTACTAGGACAGTACTTTGTACTGGTGTATGCTTACTACTTGAAAATGATGAATAACCTCTTTGACATCAGTAACTTAGAACACTTTTGAAAAGGCAAAGGAAGTTTAACAAAGAACAAGAGGACTTGAATCTTGGTTGGTTGGATTTTTACTTTATTTGGGAAGAGATATAATGTTGATGTTCTAGGTGTTGTGAGTGTTACAGAAGCCTTTGAATAGACTCAAGGGGACGGTTTTTTTTTATTTTTTTATTTTTTTTAAATTTTTTTTCAACGTTTATTCATTTATTTTTGGGACAGAGAGAGACAGAGCATGAACGGGGGAGGGGCAGAGAGAGAGGGAGACACAGAATCGGAAACAGGCTCCAGGCTCTGAGCTGTCAGCACAGAGCCCGACGCGGGGCTCGAACTCACGGACCGCGAGGTCGTGACCTGGCTGAAGTCGGACGCTTAACCGACTGCGCCACCCAGGCGCCCTCAAGGGGACGGTTTTTGATACGGTTAGGACAAGATTTCCATGAAATGGGGAGAACATTCTGAAGTCCTATTAAAATCCAGCGATCAGAAAACTTTTTATGTAAATTGATACATAGTAAATATTTTAGCTTTGCAGGCCATAGAGTTTCTACTAGCAACTACTGTCTTCGTAGTACAAAAATAGCCATAGATGATACATGAATGAGGATGTCTGTGTTACAATAAAACTTTATTTATAAAAAAAAAAAGTACTGGGTGGGACTTACGGGCTTTAATGGCTGACTTTTGGTCTAATCAGTTATGTGGAGTATTTTATAAATTTAATCATTATTAGGATCAATAGGTTGGAGGCAGATGAATAACAAGGCAGTTTATAGCTACTGTGCTCTGAAAGATACAAGTTGTAATATTTTATTAACAGGCCTGAGAAAGCTTAGCCAATGTATTCTTCAGTAATCAAAGGACTTCGTTCTAACATATTATTAAGTGTTGGTACCTTGAGAGTACAGATTGGGATGATCACTGACTTTTTTTTAATGTCCAATTACCATTTTAGTCACTTGTCTTTTTGACATTCGTTAATAATGACTGGAAGGAAATAAATTTCTCTTTATTCATCTCAAATACTAGTGTCTCTGTGATACCTTCTGCATTCGTTCAGTTAGAAAAGGTGCCTCCATTCTCAACTTTCTATTTCGTTCAATTATATTTAGCTATTTAATACATTACAAGGAGCGTTGTAGCACAGAAATTAAGACAATGGGTTGTGAAGCCAGAGTGTATGACTTACTGGTTCTCTGAACTTCTGCAGGTTACTTAAACCCCTATGGGTTTCACTTTCCTCAGCTATCAAATGGGGATAATAGCACCAACTCGTGGGTTTTTTTTTTTTTTTTATGAGATTGACATAGTATACAGAAGTAAAGCACTTAGAAGAGTGGACATACAATAACTGCTTGATAAACGATCATTAAAGTTTCTCTCTTTGGCTGTAAGCTTTTTGAAGGCATCAGCTAGATTATGCTCTTTGTTGACTGTCAAGCCATTTTCATGGAGCATGCTAATACTCAACAAAGGGTCGGTAATGTTATTACTGTTGTTATCATGACAGGGTCTAAGCAGTCACCTTTTTGTTAAATTGAATCACTGCCATTCCCCTTTTTATCCTTTGGAGAAGGTGTTGAGTGTGCAGGTAATGTCTATAGGGTAAAGAGAAAAACAAGGTAAATAAGTAAATTTCTGTGAGGAATCTTACAAATGAGCTAAATAATTTGTGTACATTTGCCAAGAATAATTCATGAATCTGTATGTGAGGAAACTGTAGTGTCCACCTGAGCCATCTCCATATCTTCATAAATTAATGTATTAGTTTTTGGCATTGCTGCATTTAATTCCTCTCCATCTAGTGTAGTGGGTGGGTAATAGCTACTTTGCTGTTATTGATGCTAACCTTAAATCAAAGTTTATGGGAACAGAACTGTATTAATGAGTCTCAATATCTACTAACTCCCTTTTCCACCCCATAATGCTAGTATCCCTACTCTTGGCCCATCCTCATTATTATCCCTGGTACTTGTTAACTTTAGTTCTGGGATGGTCTTCCACTTAATGCATCATGGTAATCTGTAGTTGAAATCAGTGAAGTTCTTCAGTTGTTTTTTTCTCCCTCTCTTGCTCAAATTCAGTTTCTTCCCAATTTGTGCTCAGTTTTGCTCTTGAACTTTGCATTGGTTCCTCAATCTTTACCCAGTGTGGACATCTTTGTTCATCAAGCTTTAAAGATGTCCACAATTTTATATTTAGTCTCCAGTGTCAGCAATAGTTTTTTTTCTTTGTCCTTGGACTTCTTTATTAGAAAAACGTGCTCACATTGTTCCTGTAAATTTTAACAGTCTGACCAAATCAGGGGAATCCAGAGCTTCTAGAAAGCTGGCTGGTCAAGAGTCCTAGCAGTTCTATAGTTTACTTAACCCCAGTGCTGATTTTTCTTAAAACACGTACATAATCCCTTGGATTTATCATTCACTGGTTTTGTAAAAACACATCTTCCTACTTGGAGTGCTAAATTTAGAAATGAGCTTTGAATAAACACTGAGGTTCTAGGGCTCAGTTTATTTTCTTGTCAAGATCTTTAATAGCTCTTCCTTTTTTGTGCAAGTGCAGTTGACTATTATGATAAAATCCATCTAATTAGCTATCAATATTTGACAGTGTACTTTTTAGCAGTGCCATTCATCCAACTCAACAGAGCAGTCATTTCAATCAAGAAAACCACACCAGCCATTCAAATGAGAGAATACTGCCAGAGCTGGATTTCATCTTAATGGGCTCAATAAAGAAAATAAAACTTGAGGGTTTCTGTTAGCCAATATATCTCATTAATATTGTGACTGAGACTGTCAGTATCCATTCTCATAGCCCTCAGTGTTTACAATCAATTCTGAATAGATAAAGCCAAATGGAAAACAGGCTTTATATATGTTGTTTTTCATCTAGCAAGATGGAAATTTCCCTTTTATTGGCATCAAACACCTATCAAACACAGCCTCATAAATGTCACTGACCTTCTGTTGTTCCTTTCAGATGGGCAATTACAGCTCTGTTAGGTAATTACTGGGGAAACTCCGAGCATGTAACATGACTTCTGAGTCTTATTTTCTCCTTCTTTGCAAAGGGAGCTGGCGGCGGGGGGGGGGGGGGGGGGGGTGGGGGGGGTGGGTAATGACATCAGGTGTATCCATCAGCTTTTGTTGTGTAACAACCACCGTATCACCAAGTCTTATAACAGTACACATTTATTTTGGATTGTGTGTCTGCAGGTCAGTTGGGATGAAGATGATCTAGGCTGGGCTCAGCCAGGCTTGGCTCCAGGCTGTATGTTGGGTCCCAGGTCTGCCCCACTTGTTTGTCATTGTTCGGAGATGAGCTTCCTAGGATGGGTTCTTCTCACAGCAATGGCAAAAGCTTACTTTTGCAAGTACGGTTCAAGTCTTGGGTTTTCTCATGTTTACTAATACCCCACTGACCAAAGCAAGTCACAGAGTCATTATCAGTGGTGTGTGGAAGTGTTCTTTCTGGGATGTGAGATGGGACAGGACATGAATATTTTCCGAACAATAACCCACCACGCTACCTTGCATGATGATTGGGAAGGTTCTATGAACTTGTGTATATGAGAGCTCTTTGTGAATTGTAAGGCACTGTGTAGCTGTGATATTTCTAAATTCTCTGTCATCATAAATTACAGCATGATCCTTTTCGATAGGGAAGTACTCATTTCGTAACTTTGTACCAAGAGAGGCCATATACAACACTTGTTGGCAGCTGTTGACTTAAAGTACTAAAATATCATTGCATGTTATTATAGTGGGAGGCTAAAAATCAGGAGTATCTATTACAGTCTGGTATGTTTAAACTACTTCTTGGCTTACCATAAGACTTTAAATTCAAGGAGAAAGCAAGCCAAGGAAAGAGGATTACGCTTGAACAGTCTTCATGATAAAATAGTAGTAATTAGTTGGAGCAAAATCCCATAATAGTTTTTTTTCCCTGCACTTCGCAGGAAACCAAATGGCAGACAGATAAAACAAATTACTTTACTCAGGGTAATTAGCAAGCGATTATAAGGTTTTGCCTATGTTCTCCCAAGAGTACAAAGATCATGCCCTGTTTATCGAAGAACTTTATGTTGCTTAATACCTAATCCATCTAAACTCAACTGCAGAATCTGAGGGAAACCTTGCCACAAACACAACCATCAGAGGACCTGGGAGACCACAGCAATGCTAATTTAATGATGAGCAGCAGGAGGGAAGATAAAGCACAGTGTTTTTCTCTTATTGTTCTGCCACCTTTTGTGAGTTTGCCCCCTCTTTGCATTTGCCTTGACACAGGTATCATGCAATTCCTAAGAATTAAGTTCTGCATGTTTGTGTACCAAGGTCTAGGATTGTGAACTAAAAGAGTGTATCTTTTAGTCCAGAGCATTTTGAGAACAATAACGTCGTTGAAAGAGAGGCTCATCCTCTTGCTAGGGGTCATAGGAAATTCAAATTAATTCCTAATCAAAGATCACTCAGGAAAACAGTTCACATAATACGTTGATTGAAGGGCACTGAGACCTTCAGTCTAAGGTTGCTGCCAACTGACAGGAATAAGGACATCTCTCTATTCTGAAAGTGGGCAAAGATAGCAGAGAGGTTCAGGGTTCTCTTTGGACATGGAGGCTACATGACCTAGCCACATCAAATATGGCAAACCACTAATGCAGTCACATTTACTTATTGACAAACAGCATTTAGGGGCGCCTGGGTGGCGCAGTCGGTTAAGCGTCCGACTTCAGCCAGGTCACGATCTCGCGGTCCGTGAGTTCGAGCCCCGCGTCGGGCTCTGGGCTGATGGCTCAGAGCCTGGAGCCTGTTTCCGATTCTGTGTCTCCCTCTCTCTCTGCCCCTCCCCCGTTCATGCTCTGTCTCTCTCTGTCCCAAAAATAAATAAACGTTGAAAAAAAAAAAAAGACAGCATTTAAAAAATCTAATTTGCTTATTTGCTGTAGAGGAAAATAAACACATGGAGTTTTATATTTTGGTTGAATTACATATTCTCTCTTCTTAATGTATAAAATTGTGAAGATTGTGTCTTGACTCCTTTGTCTAATTCTCAGTCATGGAACTTTTTTTTTTTTCCTTCAGTAGAGCGAATTGGGCAAGTCTTCCTGAGTATTTATCATGTTTTCATTTTTATAGGCAGTTGTATTTCAGAAATATTTTTAACTTAGGATATTTGCGATATCAAGTTTGTCTGCATTCATCCTCATTCTTACATGTTCTTGATTATAAACATGCTGGTGTGTTACTCAGTAAGAATCAGAAGGATTGGACTCTGGACACTTGGGAAGCATTTGAGAAAGCAGAAATGCCTGACAGGATTGTAGAGCACTGGATATGCTGGATGTGCCATTTTGTGAAGTGGGTGTGGAAACAGACCATTAGCCCCTGTCACATGCACACAGTTTAGTTTGGGGCTTAAGACCTGAGTTCAAGCTCGATCTCTGCTGCTTTGTTGGGGTTGTATGAACCCCCTGGGCATGTTATTTGGTCTTTATGAGACACAGATTTTTCATCTACAAAATGGAGCCAATGATACTACCCACATCATGAGGCTGTTTGAAGCATCAAATGAGCAATTGTACATAATATTACATGGAGTTGGTATGTAATGAATTTTATTAGTAATAGGTGATAGATGTATAGACATACACTGTACTGATAGATCAGATGACCTGGAGATTGGGGTAAAAAAGAGCCTAAGAATCTTAAAGAAAAACCCTTGAACCTATGAATAATAGAGTACTAGAAACAGAAACAGTATGATCCTAGCCAAATATAGGGATGCACATTGGTTATTTTCCCCTTGTAAAAGTTGGAGTTGGGACTGAAGGCATCGTTCGTTAAAGTGACATGGTTATGTATCTACATTAAATCCATGAGTCCTATTGTAAAATATTAAAATTCAGCTTTGTTCTTTTTTATTTGAAGACTTGGATAGATTGATAATATGCCCTAACATTCCATACTTTGCTGTACCCATGCCCTCTGGTTGAATGTCTACCCATCCAGACTGTGGGCATGGACTGGGGGATGGCCAGTTAGGATGGCCTGGGCTAACACAGTTAGGCTTTCTTCCATACTTTTCTTGAATTCCTCTAACATAGGAAGATTTTCATGGTGGAGGCAGGGATCCAAAAATGGAACGACAAAGGTGAACTGCCTTTTGAAGTCTCTGTTCACATCTCTCCATTACATCTCTGTTTACATTTCTTCATTGGCAGCTCTTTTACTTTTTTCCCCATAGTACTTGAAATTTATGTAATAAATTTTTAGAAAAACATTATATTTCCCCATGTCAGCCATGCTACAGTTAGCAGGGATGCTTCTGAACTTTTATCTTCTACTTAATGTTCAGCACACTGAAGGTGTAGACATTTGTCTAGAAACGATTTCCAGTGGATCCCCCATTTAACCTTTGCAAGGTGACCCTATTCTATTTTGCCAATTTCATCTGTCATTACTAATTGTACATTTTACGTTCTAGCCACATATTTTGATCAAAAATTTCCAAATACACAGTTTTTTCTTTTTTAATCTTTCTGCCTACATATATACTGTTTAATTTATTTGGAAAACAACTACCCCTGTTTCACACTCCAACTTAAATTTTTCTCCTAATTTCCCAGGAAAAGCTGGCCTATAATAACTGCTCCAGGTATATGTGGTATTTATTATAATTGTATACGCTTGATAGTAGACAAAAGACTGAGCAGTGGTTTTTATTATAATTATATAAATGCAAACAATTGTGTCTGTCTCCAAAATTAGTGTGAATATGGGAAGCCTGATGAGTTTCTTAATCACCATTTTGTTTTCTCTCATCCCAAGTGGCAAGCACAGTGCCTCATGTTGAAAATATATTTGTTAAAATGTGATTCAGCACTAAAAGAAAAAATGAATAATGACACTGTGTTTTAAAAGCTGAGATACAAGAATTGTAAGCCTCTAATGAAATTGGCAAGATATAGAACCAGAAGAAACACTGAAGATTGTTTCAGGGATCATTATTTTATAGACTAGGAATCAGTTTAAGGTTGTGTATTTAAGTGGATTGATTGAGTGCCCTGTGTCATGGCTTGTTTCATTCCTTTCTTGATGACTGGAATTGAAGCCTTGAAGGTAATATTTCCAGAATCCGAATTGGATGAATAATTTTCTGTTACATTTTTAAGTGGTAGAATATTAATGGATCACATTCCCCCCTACCTCAAAACTCTAGGAACATTATTCTATCTCCTGAAAGTCTAGTTTCTCCCATTTGTAGCTGATGAACTATCACTACTGAATGCCTACAGGGTTCTTACCCTTGAAGTTCAAGAAATTCACCAGGCTAGGTCTTCATGTTGAGTACTTTATAATCTTTTTCCAGAATACATTGTGTTACACTGATTTGTAGATTTGAAACTTGATTTGAGAATGTTTTTCTATTAATTTGTTTATTTGGCTGTCTTTCTGGTACGATTATTTTTATCATTGCCATCACTAAGATGATGATCATTGGATTTTCCTTGCCTCTCTTCCTTCAGCTCTTCATTCATTTGCCTTTATCTCTTGGATTTACTGTTACTTTCTTAGGTCTCTTTTCCACATTGTTGACATTCTGAGCAGAATGGATTTTACTTCTCACTGTTTTTATTTTGAAGTACCTTTATTACTATCTTGAATTGTTTTTCATCATCACCATCAAATATTTTATGAGCATTTACCATATGACAGTCCCTAAATGAAACATGTTGTGTGGGTTTATACAAAACCTATTAACACGCCCATCAATTTATAGGTAAGGAAACAGCTGGGAGAGTTTAGGTGACTTGTCTAAGATGATACAGCCACTAAAAGAGACACAGGATTTGAAACTAGTTCTGGCATTAGTTCATAACTGCTATGGCATGCAACCTCCAACTCCAATCATGACTTCTACTAAAGAGGAAAACGTGTTAGGTTTCAAAGTCATCAATGTTGGTGGCATTTAGTTGGTTAAAAAACAGAAGAATAGAGATCAGGGCCCTATACTAAGGTAAGCTGGTGATGATGTATTTGCTCAAGTGGTTGGTGGACACCTGCTCTGCGTGGGATGTTGGGAGCCAGGAGAACCACTGGATTTGATTGCCTTATATCTGTGTCCTGTCCTTAACTCGAATGCCCTGGTCTTTTGGGATCTCTAAAAAATCTCTCTTCATACATTTTCTCTGTTATCTTTGATCCAAAAGAATTACCATGAGCTGTGCAGTACCTGAAGCTCCAGGCTTGTGGGGGTCCAGCTGAGAAATCCTGACAAGGCAGGAAGTTCATTCTGAAAATTCAGTATTTATGTAGCAACCTTGTGGAATTAACTCAAACATTGAATGAACTATGCCTTACTGCTCTGAAATAGTCATGAATATTAGAGATCTCTGCATAACATGCAGGACATTCTGGAATAAAGACAAATTAGGTAAAAAATCAGATTGTGACCTATTTGGTCTGTACTTCACTGGAGAAAGGTCATAAACTCCATCCTCTGCCAATTTTGCACTCATCCTTTCTGCAAACCCTTTCGAAAGAGATTAGATTCTTATTACTTTATTACTGCAATAAAATGTTGGGCCAGAATTCTGGAATGAAAGAGCTGCCGCTACAGAAGCTGTAATGGAAGAAGCCATAACTTAAGTGTAGGTTTGAAAAATTGCCATAAAGGCAATCTTTTACAGAGAAAATACCTTCTAATTTCTCACAGCCAAATATTCACCACCACATATGAAAAGTCATGGATACTGACTTCTCTCTAGAGTGATGCACACAATATGTTTGCCTGAAAGCCATTGTGTGGGTAATTTTTATAAGATAAAGCAGGGCATCATTGATGGGGTTAATGGTTCCTTAATATAACTAGGAGTTAACCAGTGAACACTAGGTAAATAGTGTACTTTTGCAGTGAGCATTATTTTTTGATGTTTGCATTTGGACCTCAAAACCTTTTTAATCCTAATCTTCTTTTTCCCTTTGGCTTCTCTTCTGTGTCCCCATCTCATGAATTTTAGAGTACACTTTCCCATCCCTAGGAGGTGTTGTGATGCAAGAGGCCCATCCATTTTTTTGGTCCTTTATTTTGCAGGTCATAAACGGTTGTTATAATTCCATGCAGTGCAGATGCAGACACCAGATTGACTTCAGGGAGAGAAGGGCACAGTGAAGGTCACCCTTGCAAATTTTCATAGTAGTCCAGAGGAATTTTTGAGATATGATCCACTGACACTTGCCAGCAAGTATTGCAAACTTGAGAAACTTAGACATTTTTATATGCCCAAGTTGTCTTCAAAAGATACGGAATACATGACAGAAGAGGTTTTATGCAAGTATGGGAGCCACTGTTGTAGTTGATGGGAACGGAACTATGAAGCCATACACAAAAGGCCAACATTACATTTTAATATAATACCTAACATAATTGGATCAGTACTAATGCGAATTGGAGGGAAACCATAGATGGAAGACACTTATATCCTTTAGTATACTGCTAAATCATTTTAGGGCATGGACACCAAAATTAAGCTTTCATGTTGCTAAGAATTTATGAGAGGTTTTTACCTTGCCATTCCTACCATCTCCCCATCCTCCTAAGTAATAGCTTTCCCTTGAGTTGCCTTTATTCAGCTTATCTAATGCTTTCATGGGCATTACTTAATTTGTTCCTCACAAGCAGTTTTTAGCACATGGAAAGGGCAAGTATGGCTGTTTCATTTTACTAATGGGACATTAGAATCTCAGAGCAGTTAGGTAGACGAGAAAGTAAATGCCAGACACCAGAAACTTGGCGCTTTTGGATTGTCTGCCAGAATAGACTAAAAGCAGAGGGTAGGTTGGCTGAGCGACTCCCAACATGAGGTGATGGTCTTGTTGCACTGGTTACCATGGGCAGTAGCACTTGAGTCTTTGCCCCATGCCACTACTTCACTCTGTAAGATGGGGTGCAACAGGGGCTTCGGTATTCTATAAAGGATGTCAAGTGTAGAGATAGATGTCTGATGAGATGATCAGAGGTTTAAAAAAAACACAATAGCATAAGCCCCAGGACAAACTATTCTGCATCTCAGTTTGTTCTCTTGCATCATATGACAGCTGACAACTGAACACACTCCTAAATGTCACTGTGTCAGGAACAGCAGGTGCTCTTTTTATCTGCCCTGGAGTGCCTGCATCCCTGTGGGCGGAATGTTCCCGTATGTTGCCTGGTCCAGATTGGATGGTTTATGCCAGTATTTAAATCATAAATTTACCTCTCCACCAGAGGTTTTGAAACACATGTAGACCAGTTAACTGCTCAGGTAACTGTGCTCCCACATTTTTATTATTATTTTGGTGCTTTTGCCAAAGTCCCTTTCCCACCAGAGTTTCTCTCTTCTTCCTTCTGCCTCCAGCTTTGTAGAGATAGAATTGACATAAAATATTGTGAATATTTTAGGCATACAGTGTGATGATTTGTTATATGTATATGTTGTGAAATAATTACCACAGTAAAGTTGCCCTATCACCTCACATAATGACCAATTTGAGTGTATGTGGTGAGAGCATTTAAGATCTACTCTCTTGCTGCTATCCATATATTATGTTTTCTTGTCACTCCATTTGTAGTTGCAGTTTTTGATGGACATCTTCTCAGTCCAGGTTTAGCTCCCAGCCAGGCTTTTATCTTTCTTAATCCCAGTAACATTTCATGGAAACTTCATGGTTTAATAATTGATACCGTCATTCTTTATATCCCATTTGATTGCATCCTTCTCTTAAGGTATGATGGCTTTTCTTTCCTACCAAGTGGCATTTGAACCTTGCTGGTCTCATCAGAAATCCCTTGGAAGCTCATTTGGGTAATTTTAGGAGAGTTTCATAAAGGACTATTGATCAATGTGTGGATAAGGTAGAAGGATATCACGAGGCAGTATCCTGCATAGTAACAGCACTATCTAGGCTCAAAATGGTGAATGAATGGAGTGGTTTCTGAACCCCAGAGGTGGAGAGGGCTTCCAGACAAGAGCTGTGTGCAGTGAGCCTGCAGGAAATAAATATTCTCACTCTGTCACCTCTTGTTAATGCTTATCATTGGTCAGACAAATCCAGAAGTGAACCCATTATTGGAATTCATGCACCTCATCTTTCCAGGGCACAGAAAAGAATGCGAAATGGTGAAGAGTGGATCTGGAGGGGCAATAACTGGTGATAGCGAGTGATGACCAGCTTGGTCATTATAGTGTTTATCACACTGGTCTTGCATGTTTCAAGTTCCTAACAGGTTGTAGAGCTGACGGAGAAATTTGTAAAACCACAGCGGCAGGGTCATAAACACCAGGCGTCATGTAAAGTTGCTACAGTCTCTCAGCCAAGAAAATCTTTGTGGATTTTTCCACACATATTCCACTCAATACTATTTTGATTTTTCATCAGAATTTGTGGTTACAGCTCACCAAGTATAGAACCATCATTAAAGAATGCCAGGGACAAAAACTTTTGAGTATATAGCAGTGACTTGATAAGTGGTTGGCATGTGGCAAGCTCTGACTAGGATGATTCATGATTTCATCTAAAATCAGTTTTACAGCTTCTTGCATTTCAATGATTCCTTTGGAAAGACATCCTTTGGTTTGGAAACTTTGCTTGTCTCCAGAAAAAATTTATTTTCATATTCTGTCATTTAAATTTCAATTAATGTGACTAAATCCCCTCAAAAAGACTTCCAGCGCTCTAGCTCTCTGCCTACTTGTGACAAAATGTATCTGGGCAGGTCTCAGGCTACTAAGGTGGCAATATCAAGAAAACATTTTCTGTTAAGGTTCAGATGGAATTGATATGGATTAAAGTTTGTTGACATAAATAATGATAAAGGAAACAATGTTCAGCTGGTGAAAAACTTGGGCTTGAAAGATATTACAACCTGTGGGTCAATGTCAGACCTCTGAACAAATGCTGTTGAACATAAAAGTCATTGGAAGTGTCAACTGCTTTGAGAGAATATAAAGAAAACTTGATGACTTTCATTCAGAGGTTAGGTAACAAGAAAACTTGGCTAGAGATAAGGAAAAGAAAAAAAAGTTGTTTAGTCTTAAAAACATACTTTTGACCCCAGAACGCTAAAGTTCCTTAAAAAAATTCCTGGGTTACTGAAGCTAAAGATGTATTAAATTCAGGGTTGAGTAATGCACTATAAATGTTACTTATTTCCTCAGACATATACATGTTATTTATACTTGAGAGCGTTTTAATTTAACAGGTGAATTTCTTTTTCTTGGCAGGGGGTTGGTAAACGAAAGAATTATCCAAAGATAATGGAAGGACAACTGATGGAAATGATCATTGATAAGGTAATGCTGATTTAAATATGTAGTGATTTTAACAAATGATGATTAGGAAATTACTTGTAGGCATTGGATACGTGTATGAGAAGGGGGAGGGGGGGCCCAGTGTTTGTTAGGAGTTGGCTTTGTCCTTTGTTCCTGTATCTAGCAAACTCTTTCCTCCATCTCTGTACAAATAGGTTTCAGGTCTCTTTTTACTAAGAACTTAGAGATGCCATAGAAACGCAATGGACATGTAAATGAAAACTGTTTAGTTACAGATGTCGACTTGCTGTTTGAGAAACTGCTCACCTCTCAATTTTCAGGCTAATCCACATCCACTCCTGCAGCAAGTATTGACTGTGTACCAGTTGAGGGAGGGAGGGGTGACCACCACAGAATAGTAGACTACCCACATGAAGCATACATGGGAATGTCAGGGACTAGGTAATAATAAGTAGATGAATGAGAGATTTTCAGTGAAATGAATCAAAATGTGTGCTGATAGCTAAATGTAATGAAGAAAACCAGGAATGATAGAGTGATGGAGTATAATGGTGTGTTGGCAGCTATTTTAAATTGAGTTGTCTGGGAGGGCCTTTTGAAACAGAAATATTTAAGACCTCGATGATAGGTAAGAAGCAGGTAAGAATAGAGGAAAGGACAGAATGTTTTCGCTGAATTGACAAGTAAGAAGCAGGCAAGGAAACAACAAAGGACAGAATGTTTTAGCCAACTTAAAAGCAAATGCAGAAGCCCTGAAGTGGTGCTACACATTATGTTGAAGGTAAGTAAGGAATGGTCGAATGCCTTTAGAGAAGAGCCTAAAATGGTATTTAAGTTGATCTTTAAAAAATTATGTTGGTCTAAACTTCTATGAAACGGTTCTAGAGTGCTTGGAAATTAGAAGTTTGTGTATAAAAATTCTCATCTGGTTAGGATTTTTGGAACTGGTTGTTGCTTAACTATATTTTGAATGCATAGGAAAAAAAATTTTCACAAATTGGGTAAGAACTGTAGTAACAAAGTGACTTTGTCCTCAAGATGAGCAGAGTTCAGACACTGGAAAAAGGTATAAGCCTGGAAAAAGGTATAAGCCCGTAAAAAGGTAATTAACGAAACAACATCATACCAAGCAAAAATGAATAGTGAAGTGATAAAGAGGAAAAGAAGGTTGCTTAGAGGATGGCTTCTTGGAGGAAAGGGGATTTGAACTGGAAGGAAGTTAAGAATTAAGATGTGAGAGACCAGTGGGCTTTGTGGTAATGAGGAGGGCTGATGGGGAATAATGACATATCATTTACTTCTCACTGCCTTTCCCCACCCGCCACCCCCACAACTGCCTTTCTTCTTCATAAAGATGAATAAAGTTCAAATGAAGTGGAACAAAGTTATGAAAAATTGATGCTGCTTTTGGTGTGAGCAAAATTTACATCCAGAGCATTAGCAAATAGTCTGAAGCTTTTTCCTTACAGGAATACTCTGTTGTTTACAACAAGGTTTCTTACCCTGCTAGATAGCAGCTTACCGCCTTAAGGAAACTCTAGTCCTCAAGTTGTTGATTTTTCACTTTGATGGTGCTTAACTAATGCAAACAAATGGAACAAATATAACCAGATTTGGTAATGACAAATAAGAGGGTAATGGTGGCAGAACTACCCAGGGTTGATAACTATGCCATTTCTTCAATGGCAAAGTAGAGGATTTGGGTTGCTGGCCTTGAGGTATGGTAGCCACATGTTACAATGTCTGGTAAAGAGTGTTCTTGAAGGTGAATCAAGGTTGTTGATGTATCCAAGGTTGCTAGATGCCTCTCTCTGGGACGTGATGTCCTGAAAAAGGACTGAAAGCAAATAAACAAAGCACAGTGAGCAGCTCAATCAGTGGTGTCAGTGGACTCTTGGCACTTACTGACTCTGGTCATTGAGTCAGGTCCATGCTGTTTGTCGTGGGTCAGTTCAGTAACTTACTCTCTTTATCACGTGTTGGGTATTTGTCTCTTTTGGAGCTGCTGTTGCTACAGACTATCTGAGATGTTACTTTATGCGCGTGTGTACGCATGTGCGTATGTCTGCATGTATATTGAGGTCTTAAAATGGTTAATTGTTAGAAATACTTGGGGTCTCTGACAAAACACAGATGCTTGGCACTCATTCCAAACCAGTTAGATAAGAAGATCTATGCTGAGGCCTAGGCATGAGTATGTATTTTTCAAAGCTCCCCCAGTGCTTCTAAAGATGAGTCAGTTTTGAGATCCCCCGACCTCCTCTGAGAGGAGGAAATGCCTTGATTTATATGCCTGCATGTGTGTCAGATGTTTTAAGTGAAGTAATTAACCAAAATGCATTTCCAGAGTTCAGGTCATTGAGTTTAAAATCAAATAAAATACATTTCTGGGTGACAGAATAGTAAGGACATGAAGAGCAGTCGGGTGATATACACAGAGGGAGCTCCCGTCTCGGCTGCAGCACACATACTGACCCAAAGAAAGATAGCACCCAGGTCACAGCTGCAGCAGTACATTTAGGAGCCATCAGTGATTTGAGAGTGCTATCACCCCAGGCCTACGGTGGTCACCGGCACTCGTCTCCGTGGCCCTTGATCGATAGGATCCCTGTCTAGCCCACATGGATAATCACATACTAACCTGATACACATGGGTGCCAGGATGCTCCAGTGAGGCAATATAGTCCTGATTCCTTTGTGGAATAACCGAAAAAGAAAAAAGAAAGACTTCATATAGGAAAATCTTTATCTGTAAAAGGCCCTGCCAATGGTAAGCATACATCTTCCTCCTCAGGGCAGTACAGTCATTCTGTAGGTTGAGGTCTTTTTCATACCATTATAACTTGTAAAACAGTTACCAGGAGTATCGGATTTGGACTCAGATACCAGATTGAATGGTGGCTACAGCTCTTATTAGCTGAGTGACCTTGGACAAGTTCCTGGACATTTCTGAACCCCCTTTTCTCTAAAATGTGGGCAATTATATGGCTGCTCTAAGAATTAAAGATCTTGTGTTCATCAGTTCATTTTAAGAGCGTTTTTATGTAAGTATCATGGGTCAGGTACTATTCTAGAAACTAGAGATAAAGCAAAAAAAAAAAAAGTCCACTTTTCATGGAACTTACAGGGATGCGGTGAAACAAAGACAATGAACAGATGAACAGGTGAAGACCTAGTATGTCAGGTGGTTGATATGGATCATGGGTAAAAAGGAAGCAGAGTCCACGGCATAGGAATTCTTGGGGGAACGCAGAGGGGTTGAGATGTTATATCAGGAAACTCTCATTGATTAGGTATCTGAGAAGAGTCCTGAAGGAATTAGGGTAACCATGCCAGGTGGGTATCTAGGAAAGTTCTCTGCAGGCAGAAGACCTAGCAAGTGCAAAGCCTCTGAGGTGGGATTGTGTGTGGAATGTTCTAGAAATGAAAGGAGGCTGATATTGCTGGAGTTGAGCAAGAGAGAGAGAGATTGGAAGTCTATGAAGTCAGAGTTAGTAATGAGGCCAAGTCAAGTAGACAGCCCTTCTCAAGCTTTAATGTACACTGGAATCCTCTGGACATGTTGTTGAAGTGTGGACTCAGATTCAGTGGATCTGGAGTGGGCTTTGGGGTTCTGCATTTCTAACATCTTCCACTGCCACAAACCATGCTTTGAGTAGAAGTGGTACAAGGCCGTGTAAGATATTGGACATAGAGATGTTAGCTTTTGCCCTGAGGGAGATGGGAAGCCACTGGCAGGGTTTGAGCGGATACCATTTTGATCCCTCTGGCTGCTGTGATTGAGGAGGTGTGGTCAAGAGTCCTGATAGGCCTGGCAAACAGTGTCTGGGCTTCCATCCTGGTGCCACTGCTCACTCCCTTCCTGTCTTTGATTAAGTTGAGCTTAAACTCCTTTCTCTCCCAACTTGGTGTTTTGAACAGTGTTAAATCTTGAGCAAAGGTTAAAGAAAAGTTAGAATCGGTGCCCGTATATCCTTCACCTAGATTGACCGCTTTTCTTTATTTGCTATATTTTCTACACTCAGTACCTATTACCCCTATTGTTACTAATCATTTAAGAGTAAGTTTTTGACATGATGACTCTTTAACGTTGCTGTTTTTTGAAAAGTCTGCGTCAATTTTGTAGAATGTCACCCTCTTTGGATTAAAGTTTTTTTTAATGACTTGATTCAGGTCATGCATTATTGATTAAAAAAAAAAAATCCTGTGTGGATGATGATGTGTTCTGCTCACTGCATGCATTTGGAGAAACTTGTCTGTTTGCTTCATTTTTGGTGATGTTAACTTGGATCACTTGACTAAGGTGTAATCAAAAGATTTGTCCGCTATAAAGGCACACATTTACCTTTGTAATTAACAAGCTATCCATGCAGAAATACTATGTAAATATCCTTTTCCCTAACAAACTTTCACCTAATATTTCCCACCCGTTAATAATTCTTATTGTATAAATTATTTCCACAGAGTTTGCAAAATGGTGATGCTGATAACTACTACTCTTTTATGTTTATCACTTGACATTTTATTATAAAGAGCTTTATTTTTACCCTCTTTGTGGATACATGGATCCATCTATCTACCTACCTACCTACTTAATTGCTTATCTATTCATCTAACCATGTATGGTCTCAGTGTGAATTCATGGATTCTTTTTTTTTAATTCAGTTGTTATAAACCATTAATGTTGCCATTTTGATGACCACATTGTCCCGATTTTGTCAGTAGGAGCTCATTAAATCTGTTTCCAGTGTATTTTTTGTTTTTTGAATGTTGCATGATTTTATTGCCTCTCAGAATCTTTCAGGTTCACCTTGTACTTGACCTTCCCTAGCCTTGGATCAGCAATTTCTCCCAGTGTTCCTGGTTGCTTTTAGTGGGACCTATAAGTGCCAATTTTGTAAATTTATGAAAAGGGATGTCAATATAACAATATTTGCAGAGTTGTTTTGAGGATTAAGCAAGAAAGATTGAGAAAAAAGTTTACACAGTATCTGGCACATAGTACAAGCTCAATAAATTAATTTTATGCCATCTATTTCCAAGTCAATGTAAATAATAACAGCATGGCTGGATATTTCAGGGCAAAAAATAGGAAGGACAGTAGATGAATTCAGAAAATGTGAATTATAATGTCCTCTGAAGGAAAGCAAAAGGTTAACAGATTTTCATACTAGACCCATAAATATATACTTTGCCTCTTGACGCATAGATGAGAAACAGTTTGCCATTACATGTGGCATCTTAGCATACGCAGTTACCAATCTTGTGCTTAAGTCCTTATGCAAATAACGTAGAAGATAAGTCGTACTCTCAAGTAAATGAATTCTTAGTTTTGATGATGTGGAAAGAGATTTTACATAAGACTTTAAATCCTAAAACATTTCATTTGAAATTACTTGCAAAAATGTCTTTAAGAAGGGGGCTTCATGTGGAGAGGGATTGGTTGCATTTAGACTCCAATAGAGAACGAAGTAGTATGATAACATAAGAGTAGAGTCTTAGAGTGAAGAGGAGTTTGTGTTGCTTTGCCATTTCTAATTTGCCTCACCATGAACAATCTTACTTTGTTGGGAAGCTTGGTCTTCATGTGTGGTAACATTTTTTTAACAAATTACCTTTAATTTTTCTTTACTATAATGTAGTACATGATCCTTGTAGACACATGAGAAAATACAAATAAACAAAAAATACTATCATCTCACAACCAAAAGATAATTAACATGCTAGCCAATGTTACGTTTTTCTATAATATACATTTACATGCATACATATTATTAACATACAATAGGAATGTGTTGATGCCATATTGCATATAAGTGCCTTTTAATAAAATACCAAAAACATCATTTTATGTCAATATATATTCAGTAACTTCATTTTCATGGATCCAAAGTAGTTAAATATTGGTATAAAAAGTACTTAAGCAACACGATGTTGCTGAGCATTGTTGTAATATTTCCCTAGAAGACACAATATCTCTTGGCAATTGAAGGAGTTACAATTCCCTTTTGTGTCTTCCGTTACATACAGGGCTACTTGAAGACCTGAGATGTAACTTGTTTAAGTATCCCTAGCACCTAGTAATATGCCTGGATCTATTTGGCATTCAATAATTATTTCTTAAAAGCATGCATGGCATATAGATATCTCGAATTCATTCTTGTCTTTAGGGTTTGGTGTTTGTGGTGGGATACTAGGTAAGAGAGAATCTAAAAATAATTCTAGCAAAAGAAACTACAAATTGCTTGTCCAAGGTAAATAAAAGAGTCTGGGAATTGAGATTCTTTGAGTCTCTCTTGAACCCCTAAGTGACATTATAGGTATACACATAGAAGTTAGATAGGCACTTGAGATTTTTATGAACTAATAAATGTTGCCTCTTAGGATACTCCTAGGTATACATAGTTGTTCACTTTTGGGGGTCGGGGGAGAACATATTTACATAAACATAAGGAGCTCCATGGGAGTAAAGGCATCGGAATGCTTTCCACTTGGTCAGTGAGGCTGAAGGTTATTAGACCCTCTTTGATCAGATGGTGATACCTTGATTCTACTGGAAGAAAAAGTTTTGAAGAGAAGCTCATGTAGAGAAAACAGGGAAGAGCCTTTCTTTTACTTCTAGTCTGGAAGGTATTAGGAGAGGCCTGGTTCTCACACAGCTTGTGCTTGAGGCTTTGATGCCCTCTCAACCTAGCTGCTTTGACCCAACAGTTGTGCTTTGAAGATGGGGAGACATAAGTAGACATTTTGAAAAGGCAGTAATGTCGAGAGTGCCAGGGATGTGATACTTTTCAGTCCTGCACAAACAATTGAGCTAGTGTGGCTATCACTGTGGTAGTGGAGAAGGAAAGCCATCTCTGTGGGATGAATTTTCACAGCAGTGTCATGTAAATAGTGATGAGGGCAAAGGAAGCTGGAAACTGGGGGCTTTCTGCAGGGCTGGGAAAATTTTCGTTCTTTATTGGTCTACTTTGGGTTGAGTTAGTGACTAGAGTTACTGTACAAATGAGGAGGGTGGTGCTTTTTCAGAGGAAACACCAGAATTTCTACTAATAAAGATGAATGGAGTAGTGGATAATTAAATAAAAAATATGAAATATTCAAAGCTGGCAAAGCATGTTCTATTAAAAACAAGGACCATCTTACTGTTTTACCTTTTGCCTATTCAACCTGTAACCCATCTCCAAGTGGATCAATTAGCTATTGTTAGGTAATAAAACTCAGTGGCTAAAAAAAAAAAAAAAAAAAAAAAAAAAATGTCATGTGTCTGCAATTAGCTTAATCTAGGCTGAGCTCAGCTGGATAGCTGTACTTGAAACTGCAAGACCAGATGAATTTAGCTCTTTGCAGAAAGTTGGGCTTAGCTCTGCTCCATCTGTGTTCCTTCTGGGGCCCAGGATGAGGAAGCATCACTTACCTGGGTGATGCTCTTCTCACAGGGAGGACAGAGTGTAAAGGGGAGCGCCCAGCACAGGAGCACATTGCAGACTTTTGCTTGCTAATCTTTTATTGGTCAAAGCAAGTCACAAAATGATTCCCAAAGTCAAGGTGCAGGGGAAATACTGTTTTTTTTTTAATTTTTTTTTCAACGTTTATTTTTATTTTTGGGACAGAGAGAGACAGAGCATGAACAGGGGAGGGGCAGAGAGAGAGGGAGACACAGAATCGGAAACAGGCTCCAGGCTCTGAGCCATCAGCCCAGAGCCTGACGCGGGGCTCGAACTCACGGACCGCGAGATCGTGACCTGGCTGAAGTCGGACGCTTAACCGACTGCGCCACCCAGGCGCCCCGGAAATACTGTCTTTGATGGAGGAACTGCTAAGTCCTATCTCAAAGCTTGTGGATAGAGGTTGGGGTGAAGAATAGAGCCAATAAGTAATCGATCATGTCTAAGGTTTATATTAACCTCTTCTCTTTGGGTTTTTCATTGTGTGTTTCTGTTTTCACTTAATTTTTCATCTTCAGATCTCCTCCAGAAGTACCATTATCTTAGGATTTAGTTGAATTTGGTCTTGGGTTGTTTGTGTTTCTTACTCTTTTTTCTTTAGCTACATTATAGGCAACTTAACACGGAGATCCTAGATTATTTTTCCAAGTATTTTTTGCACGTCCTACAACAGTGGTGAGCATACACTAGATACCAGCAAAAACCTAAGCAATGTATTTGTAGAAGTCACATGAGAAAGATTTCTGTGGAGAAAAACAGATCTTCTAATGGCTAAGGTCTTCATAGAAGATTCTCATAAAAGGTAGGCTATAAGCATACCACACTTTCTTAAAGAACTTGACATAGGGGCACCTGCGTGGCTCAGTCGGTTGAGCGTCCGACTTCAGCTCAGGTCATGATCTTAAGGTTCGTGTGTTTGAGCCCCGTATCAGGCTCTGTGCTGGCAGCTCAGACCCTGGAGCCTGCTTCAGATTTTGTGTCTCCCTCTCTCTTTTGGCCCTTCCCCTGCTCAGGCGCTCTCTCTCTCTCTCTCTCTCAAATATATATAAAAAAAAGAATTTGGCGTAAACTAGACTTCCTAAATCCCCCCCAAAAAAATACAAATTGGAAAGCAGAAGGAGTTGTATGTTTCTGGGCTGCCTACTGCTGTAATATTAACTATTTCTGGTATAATGGCAGGCTGTCTCCTCTATAATCAAAGGAAAATGTGTAGATTGACATTTCTGCCAACTATTGAAATGTCTCTTAAAAATAAAATTGGTGATAAGTAACAGGCATTTTGTATGTGCTGGTTATTTTGACCTGATGGATTTGCAAATTTCTTGGGAGCATGGAAAATAAAAACTGCAGCTTATTTTTAAGTACAAATGTTATGTGTAGCAAATGAAGTCACATTTTTATTTATTCATTTATTTGTTGGTGCTGTTAGAAAACCACTTTGCAGCGAGTGTGAGGGAGAATACTTATTAGGCTAATAACAGCAGAATCCTAGAAATGCAGCATGTAGACAAATCTTCCTCTAGAAAATAACGTGGAGTTATAGAAGGTTAAGAATTGGGAAAGATTGGTGGAAGCCAAGAGCTAAAAATAGATGAGCATAATGGAGGAAAAAAGTGAGAAGAAAAGGAAAACACGAAGAAACCACGAATAGTGTTTAGGATGGCTATTTTGTCTTTGTTCCCTGTTGAAAGTTCCTAAAAATGCATTAAGAGACCTTTAGAAATTCTTGGAAAAGGATAATTTTTATTATGCACAATGTCTAAACTCGTGTGGGTATGTTGCTTTTTCATTTTAACGGGCATGCTCACACACCCTCTAGCACACACACAGTCTTGTATGTGTGCACATACATACACATACATGCTTTTGACTTATGTAATGAAACATACTGTCCCATTATGAATATAATTCAGTAAAATGTTTAAAACATTTTAAACAAAAGATGAAGATGTAATAAAGATGTGCTAAAAGATGAAGATGTTTATAATGAGTAAAGCTGATTCTTAAATACAATGCTCTCTATATCCAACTGGAAAATTTATAACTATTAATACTGAAACGTCTTCATACAACTTGCAAGATAATGCCTCATGCTTTCTTTGACAGAAAGACAGATGTTTCTATGAGCGTTCTGTTTCTGATTTCCTCTCAGTTTTCAATGGAATATCAGGAAAAGTTTGCCCTTTCTGAAGGCATCTGTTTGGTGTGGAATAGGAACACTGTGGTGCATAAGACCAGGCAGTTTGATTTGCCTACAGACCTTTCCATGTTTTATCCCTCCAGTCCCTGAAATCCCAAAGGACTCTGAGAATTCATGCTCAGTGTTGTAGAAAAATAGATGAAGTTCCAAGAAAGCTGTCCTTTTTGTCTTTCTAGGCCTCTGGTGTTGATAATATTTTTGGCTTCAACCTGTTACTTACACCCCATTTTGAAAGTTGATAAGAACTATTAAAACCTGGTATTTTCCTGTTAGTTTAGCCTTTCCTGCCATTTACCTATTGTTATTTTGGAGTTCCTTTCTTATCCTTGCCATATCCAAGGTTAAATAATTCCAGTCTCTGACTTGTGATCTTTGGGAACTTGGATGCAGACTGGGATCTGTAGGGCACACAGGGGTAGTCAGTTGGGGCTGCTATATCAAAGTGCCACACACTGGGTTGCTTAAAGAACAGAAATGGAATTTTGCACAGTTATAGAGGCTAGAAATTGGAGATCCAGGTGCTGACATGATGGATTGCTTCTGAGGCCTCTCACCTTGGTTTGTAGATGGCCATCTTCTCCCTGGGTCTTTACTTGGTCTTCCCACTCTGTGTAGCTGTGTCCTGTCCTCTTAGAAGTACACTTTAATATTTGATCTCATTTTACCTTAATTGCCACTTTAAATGCTCTGTCACCAGATAGAATCACATTCCTAGGTATTGAAGGGTCAGGACTTGAGAGTTTGGGGGAGCATACTTCAGCCCGTAACACCTGTCTTTCACCAACATGGTGTAAGAATCTTAAGGCTGCTGTATCTGTACAGAATAATCTGTTTCAAGTCATTTTTCTTGACCACATCTATGCAAATACTTGTGGTTCAGCATATGATGGGCAAGCCAGAAGTGCCTCATGGGTTTAAATAACTGTTTTTGATATTCCAACACATTTGATAGGTAATCCAATCCTATTAGATAGACTGCCAGGATTTCACATCTACACCCATGTTGAATAAAAGCTAGATATGGAATAGTTTTCTCCCTGCCGCCCCCTCCCCAAGTTGCACCCTGTTCTGACCAAGTGATAGGGAATTGCTTGGAAAAAACAATGAGTGGGAGAATTAGGGAGAAGTTATAGATTCTGTCCTAAAGCCCTTCCAGGCTTTCATCTAAAACATGATATATTTCCAGAGATGTATTATCACAGTGACAATGGTATAACATCTATCATGTAACATCTCTTCTAGGTGCATTGCTATAAATGTCTGAAATGTGACATTTACTCCTCCCTTCCTCTCCTCCTTTATACCTCCTTCTTTCCCCCTCCCCTCTCTAGTTCCCTTGACTCTCTAATTCTCTAATTCACACGTACAAGGAAGAGGGGTCAAGTAAACTGATTGCTAATGTGATTCATTTACCTACCAATCATCACTCTGTGATGGCTCAGAGTCATCTGATGAGGACAATGAAGTTAATGAGGATGTGGAAATGAAGGGAAGCAGGGAGGAATGATAAGAAGGAAACAGTTGCAGGGCTGAGAAGCCTGGGGAAAGGGGGCAGGCTGTGACCTCAGTCAGGGGCGCGCTGGAACCCAGAAGGGAAGAGAAATGGTGGAGGCTTCTCCCTGTGACCCTCAGTGCATTCGGATACAGCCAATCGTGCTGTCCAATTGGATTTTCTGACAAAGTCTCAGTTGAAGCAAAAATGTTATTCTGCAGATATGTGTATAGGAATGGTTATATGGCTTTGGTATATTATTTCCTTGCTGTAGAGCAGAATATATTATTTATTTATAGAAGTAGCACAAGCCTCACACAGTTTGCCCCGGTATGAGAGATAATTTACACACAAAATATTAGAATCTACCAATGTAGAAAGCATCAAGGTTGTAATGGGGAAGATGTGTTTTGGTTTTGAGCAGAAGGAGGAGTGCCAGCTGTCACTGGGGAGAACTGAGTAGCTGCTCGCAGGCCATGCTGCTCCGTAAACTGGTCCAAGGCTATTAGGAAGGAATTACAGAAAGCACATTTGTTGTTCTGCTTCATGGCCAGAAGTAATTTTAATAGATTCCTGAATTTTCTCTTTAGGTAAGCCAGGAACATACAGAAATCAGTTTCAGTTAATAATTTTGTTGCCGATGGGAATTGTAAAGAGGATTTGTTTTAATCATTTTAGGGCTTAATAAAGGAACTGCTGATGAGTGGGAGCCCAGGGGTTTGGTTAGTTCAGGTGAGTTCAGGGCAGGCCCATGTGAAGGTGGGCTTCTCTCTGTAGGAAATAACATCCCCACTCCGATTGTTCCAATGGCTTAGATATTAAAGGAAAGTGGGACCCCAGGAAAGTGAGGAGGCAAAGCCCGGCTTTCAATAAATAAAACCTCTTTCATGGCTTAAGATGTTTTCTCAGCCAAGTAAAACATGCTAAAACAGTGAAGGTCTTGGGTTTGGCTTAGGCAGTTTTGAATTCCATGGTCCTGGGCAAGTGACTTCATTTTTCTCTGCCTCGGTGTTTTTATCGCCGAGAATGGTGATAACAGCGGCAACTGCCCGTCTGCCTTAGCCCTTGGAAGACCAAATAGGGTGGTGTATGTGAGTCTTAAAGCATCGAGCCTGATAGAGAGTGCTCAGTAAATTGTAGTTAGTCTTACTAATACTGTTGTTGTCATGCTTAAAATTTGTGTCGGCTTCATTATACATGTTAGACAAACTCAAACTTGAAGAATATCGAGAGGAGCCTAGGCCTAGAATGTTGACAGTTTATATGTCCCAAAATCATTGGACTATAATTTGGAAAACAGAACTCACAACATTTATCTGCATAGAAAAATTCCTGGTGTTATAATTGTCTCCAGCTCCTTTAACTATCTAGATATCAAGTCACGAACTACTGTCATGCTCGGTTTTATTTTGTTTGTACCTTTGCTACTTGAAACTATTGTTCCTATCTAATTAAGGGCTTGTGGTATTTTCTACGGTTATTTTTAAAATGTAAAGTTTATAGGATCAGATTGAGTCTTTTTTTTACTTTTATCCAGTCTAACCGTTTCCTAAAATTAAATCTCCATAACCTTTCCTGTGAATAAGCAGGGTTCATGGGGTGTAATTATAAAGCAACTTTATTTTTGTCTCCCAGTGTCTGTTCACATTTATTCTGAAGGCCTGGTTCTTTGGGAGGCTTTTGATGACCTTTAGGGGAGGTCCCATGATTTGGATGGTCACTTTTTGGTAATAAAACAACCTTTACTCAGTAATGTGTCCTGTCAAAATAGTAAATTTCATTTGAAGGTAAAGCTTCTCCCCTCTAGTCCGCCTACTGCAAGCTGGCTGCCAGCGGGTGGGTAGAGATGGTGTTCTTTTGGTTCTTGTTTTTCCTTCAGCCCGGTAATGGTAATCCCTCTTCCCCCAAAGCAATTTCAGGCCACTCTAGGTTCAGAGCTGAGGAAGGCAAAGGGTAGAGAGGACAAGAATATTCTTGCTTGCCTGCCAGTGTTTGGTGATGCTCTCTTGATACAGAAGTGTCAAGCTGAGCTTTGGTAGGGCATCTTTAGGGAATGCTTTGCCTTTCCATCTCATTGCTGGGATTTGGGTTCTTGGTGTCCCTTTTAGTTCCTTCCGTAAAGACCCCTGTGTTTCTGAATGCCCTCGGCTGCCTGGTTACTAATGTCTTCCTTAGCATCTAGTTATCTGGCACTTTCAGCCTCTGGGTGTTTCTTCAGCAGAACAGACACGGGACGAAGCTGCACTAACTGTCATGTGTTTGTCCCATGGCCCCCCAGTGAAGTGATCTTTATTTCAACTTTGTTTCAAAGCACACTAGCTGGATTCTAGACCCTTCCGTTACTTAGGGATGAATCTGACTCTTATTCAGTGTATTTGTCAGCCTCTGAGAAATCTATGAAATTTTTCAGGTGGTGTCATTATACTCCTTAGGTTTAGAAACTGCAGTCACCACAAGTCCATTTATTTTTCCAAAATTGCTGTTCTAATATCCACGTACCTTTAATCCTTGTATATGCTCAATTTGGGTATTAGGTAGAGAGTAGAATAACAGGTTTTTTTTTTTTCCTAAATAAGGGGTAACATTCTATACTGGAAAATACCATTATTATATGGGTATACCATAAGACAAGATGATTTGTTCTCGACCTCTCTATAAGCACCAAGTCCCCTTCTTTATTTCCTGTACATTGTCTCATAGAGGGAAATAAGGATATATTTGTGGTAAAAAACTGATAACATAAATGTACTCTTCTAACCATTTTTAAAGGTAAAGTTGAGTAGCATCAACTATATTCATATTGTTGTGAAATGTGAACCACATTAAAAAAAATCTCATTGTATACTGAAAAAATCCAGCTTTCTCTGAGATTAAGGTTTTTTTTTTTTTTTTTTTAAATTTTTTTTTTTCAACATTTATTTGTTTTTGGGACAGAGAGAGACAGAGCATGAACGGGGGAGGGGCAGAGAGAGAGGGAGACACAGAATCGGAAACAGGCTCCAGGCTCTGAGCCATCAGCCCAGAGCCCGATGCGGGGCTCGAACTCACGGACCGCGAGATCGTGACCTGGCTGAAGTCGGACGCTTAACTGACTGCGCCACCCAGGCGCCCCAGAGATTAAGGTTTTTAAAAGCACGATGATTATGACAGTGGTTGGTAGATGCTTACTCAAGTTTGTTCATCTAAGGGGAACTGGTTTCAAACTATAGGTGGCCAACAAGGAGACTCTCTGGAAAACTGAGTACTATGGCTATAAGGAAAGGTAGCAACAGAAAGTGTTCTTGAAACCTTAGCTTAATGAGTCTCCATCCCGTAGCTATCCTCTTAATAAAATTTGAGTTTTCCTAGGCAGCCTGCTTCCTTTTGAACCAATGACTGTCCACTTAGGTTCCCTCTGCCTTATGTATCATTTCTTGGTACATCATAATTTTGGTTTTTTCATAGTTTCTGAAAGGCATCATCATTTCTCTTGACTGCCTGTGTCTCTGACAAACTGGTAATAACTCCAGCTCATCTTCACACAGTGACATTCCCCCCCCCTTTTTTTGGTATTGGTATTTCCTAACTTAAATTTTCAAAAATGGCAAGTGGACTGTCTTCTCTTTTCATCTTATGTGGGCACTGCCAGCCAAGGATTGGCTACCCTCGAGTCAAAATGTGGCTACTCACAGCTGCCTTTGAAGCAGAGGCTGGGGGGAGGTGGTTCCTGAGAAAAGAACCCAAAGCATAGCAGGTGACATGATAGATTTTGTACACTTAGTAAAAAGATCTTGTGTGTACAGGTAAGCAGTAAGTCTTTTTATGTTCGGTTTTTGTGGACTTTGGCAGAGAACAGAAACCCTTTGAGGAGAAGGATGCGAGTAAAGTCCCCTTGAGAACAATGAATTGAAAAGGGACTTCTGAATTTCCAGTCGTAGTGGATTTTTTTGAGGGAGGGGCTGTTTTCTTGCTTTGGTTTTCCCTAGCACCTGATCCTGGAACAAAGATGCTATTGCACATAGTTAATTAGGAAGGCCTAACAGGAAACACTGTTGAAGGAAGTGAAGAAATGAGATGGGGCAAGGAATGCAGCCAACAAAAAGTATATTAGGTGGCTACTACTGTGGTTTATTCCACTGGTTAATTGTGGAATATGTGCAATGCATCTCAAAGTTTTCTCAAATGAGTACTCAGGAACCTGGATATTTACCTACCAACTTCCAATGTATCATGGGCTGAGGGCTGCTTTTCTGGGCCATTAATTCTGGCACTTTTGGCTTGTCCCATGCACAGCTTACAGCTTCATGCTCAGTAAAAAGCCCTCAAGCCAGGAGTCACAAGGTTTGCAGTCAGCAAGCCTTGAATGTGTAGGGTCGTAAGTAGAGTATCTGTGAGCAGGACACTGACAGCATCTCCTCCTTATCCCCCTTTGCACTATCTGCTTTCATGAAAGAAGCCTGATGTTATGCAGGTATTTGTCTCTTAGGGAAGTGACCTTACCTGAAGCTCAAGGGTGCATCTGGGTTAACGTTAACCACTCATGGAGATTCCATTCCTTGTGCTTGCCTTTTGGCATGTGTATGGATACATGGTGCCAGGGGGCCTCTGGGAAAGGTGTCTTCATTGTTATAAAAGAGAACCTTCTTCTAGAAAAAGGCAGTACTGTATTTTGCACTAGAAATGTTACATACTCATGTACCACTTGGAAACGTGAGACTCTCCATGGTACCATGAGCCCTAAAATAACCAACCTTAAAGATGCTCTACCCTGGGATTTCTCGTTTTGAGAGTTGACAACTTTTCCTGATAATCTAAATCATTTTGAGTAAGGTTTATTATTAACTACAAAGGCATCTTAATGGGGAAGAAGTTTAAGTACCAGATGACAAAGCTCATTTCTTGAAGTTTACAGAAAGTTTTAGTAAGAGATTATAGGGTGATGCCCATATATTGTAACAATTCCAACCCCATTTGTACAACACTTAGACCCCTCCTGTAGTACAAACGATATGGAGTGACTTTTGCTGATGAGTGATGGTGTGTTCTAGAGCAGCGGTTTATTTGATCTCCATGCTTGGTTGCATGTCTCTTGAATATACTGTGATTCAGTAGGATATATTCACAGAATAGGTTTCTACTTACCAAGGTAACATGGTTGGCTTAGGAACAGCACAGGTGCAACTCATTGAGCTGCCTGCTGAACTAACAAATTTTCCCCCTGAAAATTGTTCTTACTTGTAATAGTAACATGAAAAACAAACAAAAAAAAAAAAACCAGAAACAAAAACAAAAAAACAATGGATTCCAAGACTTGGGTATTTGGCAGTTCCCCATGAGTGAATGACGTGAACTTAAAGGAAAATGATTGACAATATATGTTGCCAGTGATAAAAATTTGAGCTTTTAGGTGTAGTTTTGACTTTTCAAAAACTTTTATGCACCATAGACACTCTTGATACGATTAGTGGTGATAGTAAGAGATGTAATTTTTAAAAACTGTACAGTGAGATGTGTCAATGTTTGGGACATCTGGGTAACTGAAGCAATGGCTTTCAAACAAGTGATGCATCATGTTACAAAATCATGCATAGGTAAACTGTCCACTCCAAGTGCAAGACAGTTGAATGGATTTTAATGTGACAAAGTTAAACTAAGTTTATTAACATGGTTTTAGGTTCCATATTGTAACTCACTTTTAAGAACCTACCATTTGTTGAGTTTTGATACAGTGTTAAAGAATATCCACAGTGATCTGAAAAGATGCTTAAAATATGCCTCCCTTTTCTAGCCATATATCTGGGTGAGGCCGGATTTTCTTCATATACTTCAACTAAAATAGCATATCACAACAGATTGAATGCAGAAGCAGATATGACTCCAGCTGTCTTCTATTAAGCCAAGCCCTAAAGAGGCTTGCAAAGATGTAAAATAATGCCACTCTTCTATTTTTTTTTGTTTCAGAAACATTAAATTTTTTTTGTAAAATAAATTTATGTTAACATGTAATGGGTCTATTATTTTTTGATGAATCAATAAATTACAATTTCCTTTAAAGTTTGAACACCGTAAAGATGAGTAAACATAACCTATGTAAACAAAAGCTCCTTGGAGATCCTCAATTATTTTTAGTAGTTTACAGGGTCCTGTGACAGAAAACTTTGACCCTTGTAATAGAGCGCACAGAGGAGAGGGTTCAGAGCTTTGAAGCTAAATGTGGGTTGGTAGTTGGCAAAAACAGAAGTAGAAGGTATTGTGGAATTACAGTTAATGATCTTGAAATAGTGATGGAGAAGCAGTGGAAATTTCTAGGGGCATGGAAGTCCTGAGCTCCCTTTGGACCCGTTTGGATGGAGGACTGGAGGTCCATGGAAGGGGAGGATAGATCTGGGGTGATATATTAACGCATCTTACATTGTCATGGTTCTTTTTGTTAAACCAGCAATAAACAAAAATTAAACATTTAGCTTTAAAATGGCTTTCTTCAGAAATGAGTACATTTAGTACTTAAATTTTTTTTCACATTTGTTTATTTTTGAGAGAGAGAAACAGCATGTGTGGGGGAGGGGCAGAGAGAGAGAGGGAGACATAGAATCCAAAGCAGACTCCAGGTTCTGAGCTGTCAGCACAGAACCTGACATGGGACTTGAACTCCTGAACTGTGAGATCATGCCCTGAGATGAAGTCAGAAACTCAACCGAGTGAGCCACCCAGGTACCCCAGTTCATGCAATATTTCTAAATTCAGAAGGTGCAGACTTGATGAAGTTTTTGCTCTGCAGCAAGTAAGTGAGCTTTACTGGAAAACCAGGGAACATATTGGCATGTTAGGATGACTGAATATCAGATTGTTGGGGGGGGGGAATCCTGTCCAGTGTGCTAAATATCAGTGATGTTCCAGACATGTTTCAGCTGTCCAGACTGCACATAAAAATTGAATGATGGGGATCTTCAGAATGAGTAACAGCATTTACTGAAACTGAAAATTTTAAGACTTCTGGATTCAGAATCCACAATGTCCAGCCTCAGCCTTGATATTGAACCTATTTTACTGTAGGATACATCATCCTTACTCCTTAGATGACAAGTCTTGTGTATTTGACATGTAAGCTTCAAAGTGTAGGCCACTCCTTGAAGAAATCTTGTTAATTATTTGCTGGTAGAAAAAGAATGATGGTTTTAAGTAAATACATGCTACCCAGCCACCAATAATTATTAATGCCACTACGTACAAGGAATTGTCCATGTCTACCTGCTTTGAATGAATTAGACAAACTACAGAAAAACTTGGAAAAGTTTTATAATAGTCACATCCCACAATTACATAACATCTATCTGAGACACAGAGGTGGGTAAAAACCACTACCGAAACCAGATCCAAAACCAAACCAAAAGTGATGCTTGAATGAACTCTGAGCAGTAATTTTTATTCTAAAACTAGTTGGGAAAAGGAGGAAAGGCTATTACTTTGCTCTTGAGGGAGGGAGGGAGGTTGACATAGGACCTAACACCTGTGGATGCCTCCTCTGTTCCAGACCCTCCATATCCTTTAACAACTTCAGAAGTGTTTTTGGCCTTGCGTTTCATAGATCAAGACACTAAGGCTCAAGTTGAAGGAAAATTCTACCAGATGAAAGATCTAGAAGATTGCCCAACTGAGGTTCAAGCCCCAGATACCTCTTTGAAGGCCTTTCTTCGTAAGGCTCCCTGGAAATTCCCACCTCCCATTCAATAGAGAGCATGCCTATTAAGGGTAGAGGAACATGAGAGGAGAGCATGTTACTACAAATCTTGTTTCCATTTTCTATCACCTCGTTTATTTAAAAAAAAAAAAAAAAGCTTAATCTCCATCACTTTTATTCATTGAAATGGCTCAGGAGTAAGTAAGGAAATATTCTTTAGGAAAAGACACCCAGCTTTGGGAGATTGTAGAGGAAGACTCTATCAGCAGACCTGCTGCTACTTGCTCCTTTGCCCATTGAGCCAGATCTTTGACCCAGGGTCAGAAAACCTAATTTTTCCTGCCTAAAAGTAGATGAATTCTCTGCTTTACGTTTCTCACTGTTAAGCGCACCACCATGCTCAAAGCATCATGCACAAGATACATGGTTCTGTAGTGTGGGCTTCAGAGAAAAGATACCTTTCATGGACTTTGAGCTCTGTGGAATAAGAGCCCAAACCTAATTTTTCATTGTTAGTTTAATATTTGCCATGCTATCATCCCAGGCATACAGTAGTCACCGGCACCCATCTCTGTGGCCCTTGATCGATAGGAGGATCTCTGTCTAGCCTGTCTAGATCCCTTTGTAGCCTCAAAGAACAGTCAAAAAGGGGGCAAATGGTATACCTTAAAATGATTTTGCCATGTTAGGGCCATGACTATCATACCTTAAAGTGCTGTGGGGGTAGGTCTGAATTTTTAAATGCTGTGCTAATTTGTTGTCAACATTTTAGCAGCCTCCTCTTGTGTTCTCAGAAGTACCTGTTGAGGTTTGAACTTACTCTTTTTGTCCTTGTGAAGTTGCCAACAGTGTCCTTAATTAGTGCCGTTGTGTTGGACACGACTTGACATAAATTAGATAACTTCCTTAATTTCAGTTTCTGAAAACTAGGAATAAAAAAAATAACTCCTATCCTTGTCAGAAGTAAATAAGGTAATACTTGTGAAGTTGTCAGTCCAATGCCTGACTTAGTAAATGCCAGCCATTATCACTGTTAGTAATATTCGATGAATGTTATAAAACAAGTCCAAATTTAACCAATCTAAAGTTTATTTTGTCAAAGTATTGACTTTTGAAAGAAAAATTTATACTGTACTTGGAAAAATTTGAAAAGATTGACCATTGAAGGCATACTAAAAATAAAACTTCAGAGAGGGCACGTGGGTGGCTCTGTTGGTTGAGTGTCCAGCTCTTGATCTCGGCTCTGGTCATGTTCTCACAGTTGGTGGGATCAAGCCCCATGTTGGGTGTTATAGGGACAGCATGGAGCCTGCCTGGGATTCTCTCTCCCTCTGTCTCTAACCCCTCCCCTGCTAGCTAACTCTGTCTCAAAATTAAAAAATAAAAATAGAAAAAATAGTTTGCAAAAGTTGAAAAAAATAAGGCTTAATGATGGGAGTAAAAATCAAAAGTCTGACAAAGTGAATTGCCTCAGAAGCGTAAGGCCACAGTGGTTTCTCCCTATAGATACTTGAATCCCTTTTTTTTGTCACGGGAATGCTGGGAATGGTTGATGAAGTCAACATTGTTCCAAGTATAGTACCGTCTGCTCAGCTGCATCCTTTTTTTTTTTTTTTTCTAATTTCCATTGTCTTCTCCCTTGGGTCTCATTTCTCCTGTTCAGTTCAAACCTTTGCTCTTGGGCCTCCAAACACCATTTTATGTTGTCCTTGATCTCTCAGATAGTTCCTTATTGTTGGGATGGGCAGTCTTCAGCATGCAGTCTTTTGACACTAACTGGGCTGCCTAAGAATGGGCCATGGGCATGGAACATTGGCTTATCGAGGATGGAGTCCTCACACATTGTGATGGGCTTATCATCTTGTATGGGAAAATACTTCTCTTTTGCACACTACTTTGTTCTGCTTAAGTGGGTGTAGCAGGTGGCACTTGGCCAAGCTCAGTATTCTCTCACCTGTGGGGAGGGGATGGAGCCCTTCATACCATGGTACAAGAACGTGCTTGCAGGCTGGGAGGGATCTGCTGGCCTTGAGAGACAGATGACTGCTACTGAAACTGATCTTGCTGACTCTTTATGTGAGAGAGGCATTGTTCCATCCAGTGCTGGACCATATTATTTTCCTTGCTGACAGCGATACCAAAATACAGTGGGCAGACGTGTTGACATTTCTACTCCTGGTAAAAGGCAACAAATGGCATTTGCTGGACACTTGCACCTTGCCCTAGCTAAATCCTTTAAAGGCACTGCTTTCCTTGCAGCTCTACCCATGGGGTGCATCCTTGCTAACCAGCCACTCGGTTAATTGTTGGGATTGACTTGCTCAGTGGATTGTCATCTTCATTGCTATACTTCTGCATCATTTTGTGCATATTTCTCTGGATCTTTTGTCATCTTGCTGCCTTACCCAATGCCTTTCTTCTTGGTGTCCTTGGACTTACTGTCCATGTCATCAGTGAATACTTGTTACCTGGCCAGCAGCATTATTTTCTACCCTCCCATCATTGTGGGTAAAGTTAATGAGACCTGTGCAACAAATCTCTTCTTACCTTGAGCTCCAATACTTCAGTGAACTTCATTTTTGTCTCATTCAGCCACCTACTCCCACTTAGAATTGTTTCTCCCTCTGAAATCTTAATGTGCACAACTCTTCACCACACCCTATAGTTAAGTTCTCTGTTTTCATTTGCCCATTGTCCCTTTTCTTGGAAGTCCTTGGACCAAAGGTCCCAGGAGCCCCCTCTAGTTTATTTTTCTTAGACCGCTTACGATCTAGCTCCTTATCCATAGACCGTCAGTTTGTCTAGTCTCTTGCTCATGTCTTTAATCCTGTTGAGCCCTTGTCATTGTATTGCCTTCACCAGGAAGAAGCAAATGCAGTAGGTAAAAGCTCAACACTCATCTCTGTATGCCATTGGTACTTTAGATATGGGCCTCTGTGTACCCCTAGAGATTGTTTCATTCTCTTTGCTTGCTGCTTCTACAAATTCGTGGTTTCCGTCCTCAGCTGTCTGTCAGCATTGATACTTTTTCATTCACTGCATCATTTCTGTCCATCCCCATTTGGTTCCAACTTAATCTATCATTTTGTTAGAAAACTTCTGGCCTGTTGGAGTGGAAGGTAGACTCTCTTGAAGTGAAAACTAATGTTTTCGTGCATACTCTGGATGTCCGTGACTCCTGACTTAGGAATTACATTTTCTAATTTTGGTCTGTTCTCCTGTGCTCCATTTTATAAACCAAACCCCCAAACCCTTTCTTGGCAGTTTATTCCTTTTGAGTCACTGGACTCTGTCCTTCCTTTCATAGCCCAACTTCATGATGGTATTACTTACATCTAGTTCCTTCACTTCCTTAGATCCTGTTAGCTCCTCCACCTACCAAGACATTTAAAGTGGTTCCTAGGGTTCATTCTGAGCTTCTAGATAATGGAAGAAGGACAGTGGAAGGTAAGGACACTGTTTTCAATGACTTGAAATACCTGTTGAGGGGCGCCTGGGTGGCTCAGTCAGTTGAGTGTCCGGCTTTGGCTCAGGTCATGATCTCACAGTTTGTGGGTTTGAGCCCCACATTGGGTTCCGTGCTGACAGCTTAGAGCCTGGAGCCTGCTTCGGATTCTGTCTCTCCCTCTCTGTCTGCTCCTCCCCTGCTCATGTTCTCTCTCTCTCTCTCTCCTTCAAAAATAAACAAAAACATTAAAAAAAATTTTTTTTAACAAGAAAAAGAAATACCTGTTCAACAAGAAAGAAAAAGGTCATGTCTATAAATTTCTAAAGGAAGTGATTGATTTGAAACTTGATAATAGAGACATTGATCCATATTACAGGTGTAATTTTATGGTTCTGCATTTATATCCATTGTTTCAACTAGCAGCTGAACAACATTGAGTGTAAAATTGAGCTCTCTGGTGAGTACCCTCCTAACAACCACTTTGTACTTGGAGAGGAAAGCTGTACATAACTTCTATGATCAGATCTGCAAGCAGGAAATTTTAATTTTGAAAACTGAAATGTCATTATACATATATACACACACACACACACACACACATATATATACTGTATGTGTGTGTGTATATATATGCACAAATACATATATATTACAAATATATATACATGTATATGTGTATATATATGGAATCCTGTCCCCCCTCCCCTAATTGGGTAAAGGGTCACAGTACCAACAGAAGATGAACTTCTTCAATAAAACAAGAAACTTTAAATTTGTAAAAGTTCATTATTATATGGGAAAGATACGGGAGAAAAATTAACATCAGGAGTTAACAGTTGCCTGCAGCTTAATTTCTAATAATAGTTACTGATTCTGTGTGTGTGTGATAGAGGATAAAAGTAAGAATTTAAGAATCTTCAATATTTATCTTTTTTTCAACAATAATAGTACATGGTTTGTGATATTTCAAATCTTAAAGTTATAAAGATTGAAATTTGTAGGTGCAAGTGGCAAAATGTCTAGGAGGAAAGCTTGCCTGGGGCTAGCCATGACCTTGCTCGGGAATATTTCTTGGGGAAATGCACACAGGATGCAGACAGGCATCAGGATGCCAGGATCAAGGTCCCATGAGACGTAATGGTCCGGAGCACTAGAACCCTCAGTGTCTGCAGCACTGCGTCCTCACCTGTTGTCAGTCCATTCAACAATCCAGTTTGCTTTGCTAGGTAGGAGACAAAGCTCAAGATGATGTCATGCAAGGTCCCTTAGCTAAAATAGACGAGCAAACCTTCCTACACAGTAGCTGATTGCTGCTTTACTACTGGGAATCAGGATATTTGTGGCTTCTTGGCAGTTTCTTGGACAGAGCTGTGTACCCATTGTTGATATCTGCTGTCTATTCATCATTTCTACATATGCTTCATTGTATCTGTTTGCACAGGTACCAGAGAATGTTGGAGGGTTGGCAAACTGAAATATTCCTCCTTTGCCTGGGGTGGTCCTTCTCAATGCTGGCTGCACATCAGAATTACCTGGGAGGCTTTTAAATATATCAATTTAATCAATTAAATCAAAACCCTTGGGCCTGGGGCTTAGGCATTGGCAAGTTTAAAAAATTCCCCAGGTAATTCTAATGTGTAGCCAGGGCTGGAAACCCTGGGTCAGACTATTGGGAAAGCCTGCTTATTTAACTTTTTAAATCTCTTTTTTTCCTCCTGGGTTGACTAAGTTACACCTCTATGTAGTAACCTTCTGCGTTTATTTTCACATGGCAATATGTTTACATATTTCCAAGTTGTCAGGGATTTCTCTTTGTAGCCTCAAAGAACAGTCAATAAATGGGCAAATGGTATACTTTAAAATGATTTTGCCACGTTAGGGCTTTTTATTGCTCTTTCTCAATATTTGAATGTGCATGTGTTTCCTAACCTTGACTGCATTTGTCTGCAATTGATTGCAGCTGGGAAATTTTTAAAACTACTGATGCCCTAGTAGGGTCCCATCCCCAGACATTGTAATGATATTGGTCTGGGGTGCAGCCTGGACATTGGGATTTGCATTAAAAAAAAACTCCCAGGCAATATTATAATACACGATTAGCAGAAAATTCTTGTAAATATTTTCAAGATTGGTAAATTGCCTGTTAGGTAAATGATGTGCCTAATCCATCCTCAAACTGAGGCTGAAAACCCAGCAATTCCACTGGCAGCCAGTCACCCCTGACAGCAGAAGGGAATGGCTTAGAATCACAGAGCTTTAAGGGATAATGATGCCTGTGCCCAGCCCTAGCAATTATGATGTAATTCGCAGTGTAGCCTGGATTTCAGGACTCTGAAAAGGTTCCTTGGTGATTCTGATACCCAGCAAAGTTTGAGAAACACAATTTAGCCTTACCTACCAAACACATACCTGTTCAGTCCCTTTCAATAGTTGGTCATATTAAGGATGTTTTTATGTGTACCTGCATGTGAATTTGATCTAATGGAGCCCTCAGTGACTTAACAGATAGTATATTCTTGGTTCCTCTCACCCAAGCCCGACACATGTATTAGAGAATGAGAGGACTCAACTGTGAAAACTGAATATGGTACAGTACCTCACTTCATTATTTTGAGTTCGTCTTCAGACTTGTGTTACCAAATGTTTGCTTCCTTTGATCTGGGTTGGGTTGAATGGCAAGTTGGGTTGAATGGCAAGTTTCTAGAGGGCATGCCTAGTCTTGTCAACTTGTTTTGACTATTTAACACCCATCTATATCTTTTCAGGTTTCATTCAGATTGTTACCTTTCCACATTTTACTTAGACTTCACTTAGACTTCAAGACGTAGCTGCGGATTAATTTCCCCCAAGACTGACACTCAGAACCCAGTGAGCCCACAAAGGTGGATGCAAACCCAGCTTGGTATAAAGCCTCTTCTTGCCTCCCTCTCGGGGTAAAGTGCTGTTAGACGAGTACTGGTCAGGCCTTCCAGAAACAGCTTTTTCACTTTCCAGAGTCTCTTTGGAAAGGAAAACTCCTGTGTTTAACAAGTGACAATAAAGTAGAGGAGAGGGTCGTGACTTTTTGGAATCAGCATACCATTAGTTTTATTACAGTTCAACAAGATTGCCAATACCCTTCTTAAGGAAAGCATTTTAATAAAATTGACATCCTTGGCAGAGAAACCCAGCCAGTTATTCATTTGCAAACATGTGCCACTAGGGGTCACCATTACAATTGCTAAGCTTTGCCTGTGGCTGTCGAGCTGTGGTTGCAGCTTGCCTGAGGTGAGGAGGAACGTGGGGAGATGCAGATCTTTTAACCAAGTTTTTTTCCTCAGTTTTGCAGAAATACCGTGCTCAAATACAAAGATAAATATTTTGTGTGTTGTGGGTAGGATACTCACCTGTGGTTAGAAGGGATCCAATAAATTGTCTTGTCTAATACATGAAACAATTCTTCGTGGTTACAGCTCGTCTCTGAGGGCTGTGCCATCCCTCAGACAGGGGGACCAACATGCACTTCTCTGCCCTTTGGCAGTTTTCAAAAAATGAATGAGGATGTGTCTGAAGGCATGTTTTTAAATCATTCAGCCTTGTTTTTGTTTTTTTTCTCTTATTGGACCAGCCCTTACTATTTTACCTTATTAGTCAATACATCATTTCTGCCTAGAAAATTCCTTCAGCTTTTGGCTTCTTTAACATATTAATTCGCTGCCATTGTCATTGCATGAGGGAAATCTAATAACCAAACTGAAGTCAGAGTCCCCTGGAATGGGAGTCAACATAGGACAAACAGGCCCTTTGGACTCTGTGAGGATTTGTATGAGCAAATTGTGCAGTCCCAACACTGGAGGTAGGCAGCCTGGGCAGCAGAGGGAGTATGACAGCAGATGGCACTCCTGACTGTGTCTTAGGCCATGTTAACTATAGGGTGGACTCCACTCCTGTTAAACTTTGGCCAAGTAAATCTCCACTTTCCATATAAACCTCCTGACCTCTATTGGTTACTCAGTACATCTAATAAACACTTACCAAATGTTTCCATGGTGGAAGCCATGGTGAAAACAGTGCAGGAGACAGAATTAGTGCCCTCAAGGCCATCTTCCTGGGTTGTGACCTGTGCACATAAGGCCCTCAGCTCAGACGTACCTCCACACCCCCGGTCCCTGTGTTGAAATCCAGATACTTAGGAAAGGGGGGCCCTGCATTTTGATTTTGCTTTGGGCCTGGCAAGTTGTATAGCTGGTCCTGATCACCATGGAGGGGCTCACGCTGTGGGGGTAAGACAGAAGAAATAAAATACAGTTGGTAATAAAATGCTGAGATTGGACAAACACTCTGTTAGCTATATGAAGAAAATATTATGCAAAGCGTATTATTTCTGCAGGGAAGTAGAGCAAATTTAGGTGGGTTTTATTCATGATTCACATATTACCAAGTACTTACTATGTGCAAGGTGCTGTGCTAAATGGTTCAGAGGATTCAAAAAGGAATTAGCCGTGAATGCTGCCATCCTTCTCAAGTTAAGCCAGTGTATGAAAAGCATATATACAACAGAATGGATTTGATATGATTAAGCAGGACATGAGACTCGAATGGAATATTTATGTGAGTTATCCATCTTGGCTACCTTCATGCTTTTTTTCCCCCTAATGTGTTCTGGCCAAGTCTGCTGAACCAATCTTCTAATAGGCTCCTTTGGTAACTCCCCTATTCAAAAATACTATTATGATCCTCATTGTCTCTTGACTACAAATCCAGACCCCTTAGCATGGTATTCAAGATCCCCTACAATAAGCCTTGGGTTGTCATTTTTAACCTAATGCTTTATTGTTCTCCTGTGTGATTCCTTCCTCTTTGATCACATTAGGCCGCCTGAAGTCCTAATGTATTAGTTATATTTTGCTTTATAATAGATTATCCCCCCAGATGTAGCAGCTTGAAACAAAAATAGTTGTTACCTCATACTTTCTGTCTATTAGGAATCTGGGAGCAGCTTAGCTGGGTGGGTCTGTGCTTGATAGTAACAAAAGTAAAAAAAGGAGAGAGAAGCTGACCATATAAAGAGAAGCAGAAACAGTATCTGATAGGTAAATGGGGTAGCATCTCGAGGGAAACAGGTGCTCCCAAATTCTCTGACCTCTTAGTTGAGTTGAATTACCCTGCTTGGTAACATGTCCTGTCCCCTGCCCTTCCCCTGCAGTGGCTGAAGACAAGGGGATTCACTGAATGAGTTAGGGAGAAATTAGAGTTTTAGAGTTACTTTTCTTAGTTACCATTGGAATCTTTGGATTTTAGTAGCTGTTACTAGCTTAATACTCCTCTAGCTTTTATTCAGTCTTACATGCAGGGTATGTTCATTATGGTAAAATTCCATCATTTAGTGCATAGATGTAGGATTATGAGGACTACCACCTGGATTGGTTAATGACAGAATTCAGGGACAAATGGACATCCCTGACTGTCATGGATCCTGAAACTGACAAACAACTTTTACAGTGGTTCTCAAAGCCCCTCTCTTGGATGACTGACACACATGTTATACAGGAAAGCAGAGAACACGTTTGTAGTTGTTCAAAACATTGTTTGAATATATTGGTTGGAGCTCACATTTATGCTTGTATTCCTCAGAAGAAGACTCTTCTGGCCAGCAAGCAGATGCTGAAATGTACTAGGTACATACTTCTGCCATTTTATGTATGTGTGTGTGTGTGTGTGTGTGTGTGTGTGTATATATATATATATGTATATAAATCGGATCTAGAAATGACAGACATGTCATTGGAGACTTTATGTTGACAGGATGCATTATTCAAGCACCCATTAATTCAACCTTTAAACCTACGTAAATACATCAGTAAGCTCTGATTCTTCCATCTAAGCCATAAGGATATTAGGATACTGGTCGAGCACACCCAGAGGTAGAATGAAAGAAAAGGACAAGGGAGAGGGGGTGCCCTCATTGATAAAGGGGCCTCTGGGATTGTGGGCTCTCTGTCCTTGATCCTGGGTATCTGTGTCTCTTATTTGAATTTAAATGGTTGTCCAGGGACACGGGGACAAGCTTGTCACCATGGGGCTAGAAGTGAAGGTATATTTTCTAAGGAGGAGGTAGCTGTCACATAATGACCTGAAACTATTGCACAGTGTTCGGTGTTAAATCTCCTGTGGCCCTGCCCTAGTTGGAAGTAATCTGAAAGGGTGTCTTGTATAAACCATGTCTGGATTTCCTCGGTTCCATAGTTAAGTGTGCACATGTACAAGGTGCTCCGTAGAGTTAACTTTTACTGTACACAAGTACCGCCATATATAGAACTGGATTCTATCTTCCTATAACTTCTTTGATTGGTCTTTTGGGGTAATAATGAGAAAACTGAATCACAAAACAGTTCTTTAAATTTTTCACACAGCATGATTCCTAAACATAAGTCACTTTCTTGATGAAACAGGGAAAAGATCAGAAGGTTTTAACTGTTAAACCTAACCCTGCATGAGGTGTGACTCTACGTAACTTAGACTCCCAGCTTCCATTCTTGCCTCTTACAGTCTGGTTTCAACCCAGTTGTTAGAGTTAGATTTTTTTATGTATAATTTAGTTTTTACCAATGTTAAGTTTTTTAAAAATTATTTTTATTTTTTCCTTTTTTAACATGGAAGTACAAATCACATACTGTATAAGGAGGTCAAAAGATAAAAATTTCCAATTGTTAGTGTTCATGGAAAAAACTGAGGTCTGATCATGTTGTTCACTGGCTAAAAACCTGTTAATGGCTCTGCATTTCACCCACAAAGCAGTATACAGTCCTCATAATAGTCCACAATTCCCTATATGATGTGTCCCCAATTACCTAGTTGACCTTTGCTGCTACTGTGTCCTCCTTTGCCAGCCCTGCTCCATCCACACTGACCACTTTGCCATTCCTGGATCACACCTCCACATTAGGGGGCTTCTTCTAGCTGTTTGTCACATTCTTCTCCCATGAACATTTCCTTGGCTTACCATCTTCATTTTCTCTGATCTCACCCTTTCAATGCAGCCCACTCTTTCTATACAGTTTAATATTGTGAACCGCAGCACTGTCCTGTTAAGTTCTTTACTTCTCTTTATCCACCCCCACCCAGCAGACCCATCCCTTTTAACTCTTGACTATTTAATTTATGTATGCAGTACGTCTGTTGCTTATTCCCACTACCCCCGCCCCTTCCAGAATGTGAGCTGTGTGTGGACTGGAATCTTCACCTGTTCTGTTCACTGTTGACTTTCTCATCTTCCTTTCCCATCTCCCCAATACTGCATTTGTTTGTTTAAGGCCTGGAGACAAAAGTTGATTTCAAGTGGCTTTTATTTCTTATTTGGCCTTCGGTTTCAATGAAATTTGTTCTATTCTTGGCAATTGGATGATGGTGTTTTCTTGATGGAAAGATTGGAAGTAACATAGGAATTGAGAAGTATTCCTGTTTTATATTGCATGTGAAGTCTCTTCTAAAGACTTAGCTTAAACTTTTCTTAACATTTTTCTCCTGCCTCAGTCCTTGCAGAGTTGTTTTTGGGGTTCTGGTGTTCATGGGTCCATTCTATTTGTGGTGATTCCCAGTGGCTGCATGCTTCTTTTTCACTATGAAATGTGTGAACTTGTCAAATCCGAATTAATCAGGGGATAGCCTTCACAAAGTTAAATAACACATCTCCTTTAAACCCAAGTATGAGAAGAGAACATTTTAAGACAGATTACTAATGGGAATACAATTCTGATGTAAGGGCTTATTAATCACAGAATTTATTCCTCCTCTCCCTCCTGCCCCGAGATACCTGTTCTAATATAAAGAAATAAGAGGCGTTAGTATTGCCTGTGGAATATCCTAGGAAGTTCTCTTCCCTCGGGTACTTGATCCAACACTAGAGATACTGCCCAAGTCCCCTTAGCATGGGGAGATGCTCTGAGCTCCATTAGCATATTTGTTAGTTCGTGGTTTTGAAGATTGTGGAATTCATCTGCACTGTTATAATCTCTTCAATTCTGTTTCACAAACACTTAAAGAACACCTACTCTGTGCCAATCACTGTGTAGCTAGCATAACAGAGATGTGCATGAACCCCCTTCTTGGGGGCCTTAGGGGAGATAGACATATAAAGGAAACAAGTACACTGTACTGTAGTATCACATGGACACAAGGTACAGACATAGCAGGCAGGGAACAGGGAGGGTGTAGGCTAAGTGGGGAGCAGAGATGGGCAGGGAAGTCTTCACAAGGGAAGCCTCATTTTTTTTTCTGTGTAAAGAATGAGAGGAAGGCTTATTTCCATGAGAGGGCATTGTAGCTGAGGAGACCACGAGTACTAGAATTCTGCCTTCACTTACTTACCACTGGATAATCGCTTCCTCTGTGAGGTTCCTAAAGAAACTGTTCACAAAAACAAAAGAGAACAGACTGTTCCCTGTCCTGTGTCGTGGAGTAGTGTGCCAGAAAGAGATGGGAGAGAGCAAGAAGCCTGGAATCAGATCATCTTAGCCCCTTAGATGCAGGAAGTAGAAAAGAAGATTGCCTTAAGATAAGTGACCGGTTAACTTGCAGTGGATTGTTTGCCAAGTTCATGACAGTGCTTCCCTAAGCAACATGCCTTTGCCACTCATTGAATCAAGAAAAGGTGGGGTGTATTTCTCCACCTCTTGAGTCTGGGCCACCTTAGTGACTTGATTTGGTCAATACAGTGTGGCCAAAGTGTGTCATAGAGCCGTGTGAAGAAGCCAGGTTAGTGTTTTTGTGGATAGGCCATGTGGAGGAGAGAGAGGCCCAGCTGACTGTCAGTTGGACCTGCCAGACATGGGAATGAGGCCATAATGGGCCATCGAGTCCATACTGAGCAGCAAGACCAGCAGAATATCTGCCCAGCTGAGTCTGGAACAAGTGGTTCATGCACAGAATCTTGTGTGGCATTTAAGCTGTTGTGTACTGGTATGGTTTGCTTTGCAGTTGCTAGATAACCAGCGTGTGCATCTGATGATGGCTAGTTAATGGGCTGGAATCTGACCAGTTGGATTTGAAACCCCTTTTCTTGGAAAGGCTCTAGGGCAAAAACTGCACGAAGGGGATAAAGCCTCCTCCGTATGGGTATAAGGAGGTTTGTTGTCCAGACAACTTTCTAAAAGTTTCATTCCGTAGGTTTTTTATAAATGTTCTTAGGCAGGTTGGAGACTTGGATGGTAGGAAATAATTCAAAGCCTTTAACAGCTCTTTTGCTCAGAGTTGGCAGTATTAAAGGCCAAAGAACTCTGCAAACTGTTGCTTCAAGGATCTTTTTTTACTTGCTTATTCTCTGTTGAGATCTCAATTTTCTATTAGTATTAATATTGTTAATGAACTTGATGTTTCAGGTGCTGCCTTGTTCTTTTCAGCAATCTCAGTACCCTTTCTCATGTGCCTCTCGTCCCCACCTTGGGCTTCGATTTGATCATGTTTATTAGTTCCACAATGGATCACCTCTCCATTCAACTTTGGATTCTAGGACAATCCCGAGCCTGGGCTGTTACTTCTCCTCATGAGGGAAAGGAGATCAGACACAGTTAGTTCTCTACACTTGGAATCATCACTTTTTTCCTCAGCATCTCCTGCATTGTTAATTATATAGTTACTTTGTATTGCTGGGATAATATACGATCTTGGTTAAATTAGTTAAAAAACAAGAGAAAATTCAACTGACTTCCTTGCCCCACCTCTTTCTGTCTATAAGAAGTTTTGATTTTGTACAGCTCTTTGGAGTGCCTTTCCATCAGCTGTAAGGTATGCCACCAATTAATGAATCATTGAATAAAACCAGTAAGATATTTAACATTTACTCAGTTGAACATTCCAGTCTTCGGGGGATCATTTTCTTGCATTTAGCAGCTGCAAACATACATTTAAAGCTTTTGAGAGAAGACCGTGTGCCAGGTTGGTACCTGACTATTAGAAACAAGCTAATTCTCCATGTTTGAAGTGCACTTTGTAGCCATGGTTCCCAAGAACCAAACCAGTTAAAATCAAATAGGTCAAAGAAAGACTCCATTAAAGGAATCACTTTCTTAAGTCAAGTGGCTTGTTTAGTGATACTGTGTAGGTGAGTTTCAACTTTCCCAGAAAGGTTAATCCAGGTGTAGCAAGTGGTGTTAAACACAGCACAGACACCTCCTCATTCAGCTAAAAGATAATCAAGGGCTCTCTCAGTACCAAGAAGAAGCTTGATCAGATAGTCTAAGGATTTTTGTAGGGTAGCTATTGCTTTTACAGCAGACTGTGCAATATTTTCAAAAGTTAAGGAAAAGTTTCTGATCATAACCTCATTTGTACTCTTAACCAGGAAAGTGGGGACCTGCCAAAGAAAGGGAATCTTGAATCATGAATACCTCCTGGGAGGTCCTTTTTAAATCAGCACTGCAAATTCAGGAGACTTGACCAAAGAGGTATCTCAGTTTGTGAATCGTTAAGGGCCCAGTTAGATAAACTGACAGGCTTTGCATAGTTGTGTGCCAGCCATCTAGGCACCATAGGCCCAAGGAGAATGATAATCACCAGAGTCACGGCTCTGTTAATGGATTCATTTGCAGGGATTGTTGCAGTTGCCAATCCAAACTAGGAGTCAATCAGGTTTTCATGGCATCTGGGAAGTAAATCTGCTAGCTTGAATTAAAAAGTTGTTTTGAATTCCTTGCAAAGATGGGTGCTTCTGATGAGATATTTTTATGATTGGGCATGGATCTGATTTAGATTCTCATGAGAACATGGCAGTATGGGTATATTATGATTTGCATAGGTATTTGTATTTACCTATAGTTAGAATTGGAGAAAGCTAAAAATAAGGCACTGGATGTCCGAGCCATCTAAGTTGGACTCTGTTAATGACTTGTATGCGGAGGGTCAGTTGTATTTTGTACTGAAACTGGGAATAGAAGAAAAATTAGTCACAAGGAGGGTCGGGGATTTCTAGCATCATGGACAGACAGGAGTTTTTTTTTTTTTTTAATACATGAAATGTATTGTCAAATTGGTTTCCATACAACACCCAGTGTTCATCCCAAAAGATGCCCTCTTCAATGCTCATCACCTACCCTACCCTCCCTCCCACCCCCCATCAACCCTCAGTTTGTTCTCAGTTTTTAAGAGTCTCTTACTGGAGTTTTTGATGACAAGTCCAGCAGTCTGAAAGGTAACTTTACACCCTGTTGGTAGTAGTCTGGGAGATAGGGACACGGGTGTTACCTTTCCAGGCCAATGCCAGAGTAAAAAAAAGAAAACAGAGGTTTTCATGTTCAGTTAAAGTATGAAATCTCGATCTGGCATCTTAAGTGGGAGAAATCTATGTTGATGACACCTATTTTTCTTCCTCATCAATTGGCATTTGAAGTCTCCATAGTCTGCATTGGACCAGATGTCAGGTGGAGCCTCCTTTAGCTGTGAGGTGTGTATCCAAGGCTCAGTGCTTTCTAATTTTGCAGCAGTGTCAGTGGTCAGGAGGCTTGGTAAGGTCTCTTACAATGGGGTTCCAGGAATGTCTTCCTCTGATGATGATTTGAGAATATCCACCCGACAGGTCCCAGACTGTGAACAATAAGATCCTTTTAATTGGGATCCAGGAAACCTTCTTTAACCTCTTGATGATAGGTTTTATCGTAAGACATTAAAGACTTCCATAGCTGGTCATATTAGCGTGAGACAACAAGGGATCAACAGAAAGTTGTATACCAGTAGACACTGGTCTGCTGGTGACCATCTCATATGGAGTGACTTTGTTTCCCAAATCAGGTACCATGAACGGTCAGTAAGTGCAAAGGCAGTACCTTAGGCCGAGAAATTCGAGTATTTTCAGTTAATTGGGAGAATTTAAGTTTGAGGATGCCATTAGTTGTCTCCACCGTACCCATTGATGGAGGGTGATAGAGACAGCGATAATTCCAAGAAATTTGCAAGGTTTTCATTGAGGCATGTACACTTTGCCCAGTGCAGTGAGTGCCTCAGTCACTGCAGAGTCTGGAAGACATAACCCAGGTGGGAAACGTGTTTCCTAAAAACTGCATTGCCACTGTGAGGGGGTCAGCCTTAGGCCAGGGGGAAGGCTTCACCCCATCAGGAAAACATACATGAAACAACAAGAACATATCAAGGACCCATACTAAATGGTAACTGAATCAAGCCTAGCTGCAGGTGCTCAAGGCAGAGGACGTTTGATGCTTCTGGGAACCACAGTAGTTTTTCTGGGATTATGGACCTGACAGGTCAGGCATTGGTGATAAACAGCTTGTGCATTTTTACAGAAGTCTCCCCACAATGTTTGTTGACAATTGAATCATCTGAAATGTACCATGTATTTGAAGGAATGTAAAAACTGAAAAATGATGTTTGCTGGGGAACTGGGAAGAACCAGGTAGCCATCTTGGGTTTACCATAGTCCCAGCTGTTCAGTGGATTTGCATTCATTGTTTGCCCATTGCGATTTCTCTAACTCAAAACGGACTGTTTCTGTCTTCTAAAGACATCAGGATGGCAAAATCTGGCAAAAAGAGGTAATTTTTTTGCAGAAGCAGAATGGACTTCATCCACATGAGTCACAACCCTTACATAGTCTGTCGTTGCTACCTTTGCAGGAGAGTCAGCCAGGGCATTTCTCTGATACTCAGGTTCAGTCTTTTTAGTGTGAACCTCAGTTTTGATACCAGCAATTTTAGAAGGTAAGAGAATAGAATCAGGAAGTCCATTTATTTGTTGTCCATTCTTCATTGGGGTCCCCATGGACATAATAAAACCCTTTTGTTCCATAATATCCCCAAATTATGGGTGATCCCAAAGGCAAATGGGCTGTCAGTACAAATATTAATAATTTGTCCTGATAATTGGTATACTCTGGTAAGGGCATGGAGCTCTGCTTACATGGGCTGATGTAGCTTGTGGGAGACTTACCCTCTAAAGTGGTTCGAGTGGTGTGGTGACAACATAGCCAGTTTGCATTTTACCTTTTTCAACTTTATGGTATGACCCATCAACAAACAAAATTAGAAAAGGTTTAGTCCAAGGGGCATCTCATAAATCAGAACTTGTGTCATGAAATGGATTGCCTCACTAGTGCTGAACAAGTAATTCCAGACTTACTGGTTAGGAGTGAACTCCTGGGAGAGGTCGAAACTGCAATAAGGATCAGTATTCAGTGTTGATATGGTGGTGTGGACTTAGCACAAGTGACTCCATTTTGAGCCTATTGTCTCTTTTTTAATGTGTCTTAACGCAGTCTAGATACTGCCTATTTTGAGGCAAAATATGTTCAAATTTGGGGCAAGTCCCATTTCTATTTCAGGGTCTTTGAACCTAGTTGTTTCCTTATTTCTCACCTCTTGCCACAGATTTTGCACTTAAGTCATGTATCTGTTCAAATGTCACCTCTACAAAGAACCCTTCCTTGACCATCTAACTTCCTTGCCAATCTCTAGCCTCTTAAGCTGGTTAATTTTTTTCATAAGTATCACTACCTGACCCCTTGATTATATTTTTATTTCTCTACCACAGGGTGGCATTTTTGTCTTGTTTTCTTCTGTATCTAGGACCTAGATACATGCTCAGTATAATAGGTACTCAGTAAATATTTGTTAATATAAATGAGTCTTTACTGAATCTCTTAGGTTTGTATCATCAATGATTTTCCTAGAGATTCCTTCTCTAATTTAATTCAAGTCATAAGTAATATTGTAAGACTACCTTCTCCACTGAATGAAAATAATCAAGGCTTCAAGGCTTTATTTAAATAACTGTACATTTCCCTAACAAGAATATCATCCAGAGTTGTTGAGTATTTTACCCACAGGACCAACACATGATAGTGACCAGCTTGTTTTGGTTTTCCTGGGATCTTGCTGGTTTTAAAACAGAAAGTGTATGTTAGAGATCCCCCCTTAATCCTGGATGTCAAACCAGGACAGTTGGTATCACCCTAACATGGGATACTTGACTGAATGCTACATACATAATGCTCATGTCAATTTGAGGAGACAATACTTTGGTTTTCTACCCAAAACAGGTTAACTTGCCAGGCTTGATTAATAAACTTGTGTTGACACTTAGGATCTAAATGTTTATAGCTCATCTTTACTAATCCTTTCTGCTACTTTTTCATGGATTAATACCAAGCTAGCTCTTCTGTCCCTCCCAATAGCCATGATACACATTTGTCAGTACTGAGATGTTTGAAATTCGAGTACTCTGGTATATCCCCCCTCCCCTGACCCCTCTTTGAAAATTTTCAAATATGAAAGACTGTGGTGCCACCTGCTTTATCCTTAAGGCACCTGGAGGCAATATATGCTGGAAGGCATTTGTTGTCAAAGAAACCCAGAGGTATTAGGAAGCTCATCTTTTGGGATTTGTGGGTCTATTCCTAAGCAGGATGGCCGCTGATGGTATGACCAGGGAAACCCATTCTGATTCTATTAGGCTCTCACTTAGAATCTTTGATTAGGCTGTTATGAATTAGCCTGCATACAGCATCTTCTGGAATTTTTTTGGAAATTTTTTATTTTAAATCTCACAATATATATTTCTCATTTATAGGCCAATTTATGCTTGCCTAAATTTATAGACTGTAAAGTCTTAGAAAGTGTGTAGGGAGCTTTGTTTTTAATATGGTTGAAGTACTTAGAATCATAAATGTTTTCTAAATGTTACTCTTTCTAGATTTCATCAAGTCTGAATGATTTCATACTTTGTATACTGCCTCTTAAATAATTGGTGCTTCCTGATGCTCTGTGTTTCTTGTATTTATCACCTCATACAGTAGCATCTTGTTTTACCCATGGTTTTGACTACTTCCCATAAACCACTGTCTCTCAAATCTTTATACCTCTGGCCCTTACTTTTTCCCCTGAGCTTCTTACTTAAATAGTGAAGCGTCTCCACTAAGAATTGTATCCAACAACTCTCCATTCTACCTGTGTTCTGATTTGTTCCTCCAACGTTTCTTACCTTACATATTAAGAGTATAATCTAGATGCCCAGCTCCAGTTCCAGGTAAGAACAATATGGTTATCAGGGGAATAAACCTAAAAGAATCCCTAAGGATGACCTTGGAAGGCCAGGTGTAGATCAAGGACAGATAGAAACCTGAAAGACTTCAAATATTTGGATATAAAGTACAAAAAAAAATAGGAAAGGATTTTGGAGGAATGAAGAGGAAAAAAAATGTCATGAGCAGCAACATAAAGGTCTAATCCAGTCAGAGGGCACCCGAGGAAGGATTTTACCAAGTTAAGGTTCTAGCTCTAGCATTCATCTCTTGTGTGGTGTACTTGGTGTTTTGCTCCTTTTACTTAGTAGATAAAATACCACCGTGCTGGGAAAAATGGTGCATAGACCAACCTGAATTGTATATTATACGTCATTTCCAATTTTACCAGTTGCATATGAACTCATTCATCCATAAAGGAACATGGAATGGAATAGGTGATCATTTACCTAGTATCTTACTAATCTTTTTTATCCCAATGATGCTTTGTCCTTTTGGGCTGCTACAACAAAATACCTTAGACTAGGTATCTTAGAAACAGCAGAAATTGACTTCTCACAGTTAAAGGAGGGTAAAAGTGCAAGATCAAGATGCCAGCAGGTTTTGAGTCTGATGAGGACTCGCTTCCTGGTTCATAGATGGCTCTGCTTTTGCTGTGTCCTCACAGGTTGGAAGGGGACAGGCATCTCTCTGGGGTCTCTCTTAAAAGGGTACTAATCCCATTCAGGAGGGCTTCACCCTCATGACCTAATAGTCTCCTAAAGGCCCCACCTACAGATAACCTGACACTGGGGATTAGGGTTCAACATGGGAATTTTGGCAGAATAAATTCATTCCATAACAACGTATCATTCTTTTTTTTTTTTTTCCTGAAGAGAAAACTGAGAATTACAAAGAAATAACATGTCTAGTCCAAAGACCTATAATTCAAATATTTATGAAGATAGGATAGGCTATTATATGGGAAGAATTAACACTGGAATATAAGTAGTTTAACATAATAAAAGTTTATTGTGCTTATTGTGTTGTCACTGCATATTACATATCCAGTGTGGGTTAGTTGAGGGCTCTGCTCCATACAATTACTAAGAGACCCAAGATGATGGAAGCTGTGCCCTCTTGTATCTATATAATCTGGAACAGGTTTCCATGAAAGAAAAGGTGGAAGTAACAAACTAGACACACTTTTGTAAAATGTTTTCCGTTTGGCCAGAACTTGTCATGTGACAAAAGTCTGACTGGATGAGGGGCTGGGAGTTTGAGGTTGCAGATAGAATATTTGGTGGGCACTGCCTTTACTAAACCTGTTAGTGTTGGGGCAGAGATGTAAACTCAGGGCTGTTTAGTTTCAAATCCTGTACCGATTTCACACCTAACCTTTTGCCACAAGGTTCCTTCTTTTTAAAGTTTATTTTGAAAGAGACAGAGACAGCACAAGTGGGGAAGGGGCAGAGAACAAGGGTGAGTGAGAGGATCCCAAGCAAGCCCTGCACCGCCAGTGTAGAGCCCGATGTGGGGCTCAAACCCACAAAGGCATGAGATCATGACTTGAGCTGAAACCAAGAGTTGGATGCTTAACTGAGTTAGCTACCTGGGCACCCCTGACACAAGTTTCTTACAGGGCAGGGTCTCTGGAATCAAAGGTGTCAGGGAGAGTCAGGGATACTGCATTTCACTCAACAGGGCTGCTTATTGGCATAGACCACTAAGTGTCTTTTTTTTAATTTTTAATTTTTTAAAATTTACATCCAAATTAGTTAGCATATAGTGCAACAGTGATTTCAGGAGTAGATTCCTTAATGCCCCTTACCCATTTAGCCCATCCCCCCTCCCACAACCCCTCCAGTAACCCTCAGTTTGTTCTCGATATTTAGGAGTCTCTTCTGTTTTGTCCCCCTCCCTGCTTTTATATTTTTGTTTCCCTTCCCTTATGTTCATCTGTTTTGTCTCTTAAAGTCCTCATATGAGTGAAGTCATATGATTTTTGTCTTTCTCTGACTCATTTCACTTAGTAATACCCTCCAGTTCCATCCACGTAGTTGCAAATGGCAAGATTTCATTCTTTTTAATGGGCGAGGAATACTCCGTTTTATATATACATACCACATTTTCTTTATCTGTTCATCCATCGATGGACATTTGGGCTCTTTCCATACTTTGGCTATTGTGGATAGTGCTGCTATAAACATGGGGGTGCATGTGTCCCTTTGAAACAGCACACCGGTATCCCTTGGATAAATGCCTAGTAGTGCAATTGCTGGGTCGTAGGGTAATTCTATTTTTAGTTATTTGAGGAACCTCCATACTGTTTTCCAGAGTGGCTGCTCCTGCTTGCATTCCCATCAACAATGCAAAAGAGATCCTCTTTCTCTGCATCCTCACCAACATCTGTTGTTGCCTGAGTTGTAAATGTTAGCCATTCTGACAGGTGTGAGGTGGTATCTCATTGTGATTTTGATTTGTATTTCCCTGATGATGAGTGATGTTGACCATTTTTTCATGTGTCGGTTGGCCATCTGGATGTCGTCTTTGGAGAAGTGTCTATTCATGAGACCACTAAGTGTCTTAACAGGACCAAATTGAATAGATAAAGTAGAAGCAGTCATGCCTAGAACAAGAACAACACCATGAAATAAGAGGCATCACGAGAAGGAAGACATCAAGCAGCAATCGATACAGAGCAAGCCAACATGGATTGAAGAGTGGGTAGATGAAAGGTAGTTTAAGAACCATCTGGGCACATATCCCGCTTAGACTGACGGGAGGCTGTAGGGTCCTCTCAGTGGGCAAACTGGCAAAACCCGTGCAGGGAGGAAGTGTCATTGATGTATGAAGATACTGTTTAAAAATCCACTGGTGACTCCCCATTTCTTTACCAGCTTAACCAGGCCCATACTTTGATGCATACCAGCCTCGATACTGCCATAAATTATTCACAGATTTTCGAGTATGTTATACTTTCCCACACCTCCATGCCTTTTACCATTGGGATCCCTTTCCTAGGCTGTTTTTTGCCCCTTCACCATCCAGCTAAAATTTTCTCACTATCGTTGTAGCAGTAGGTACCAAAGAAAGTGATGCAAGCATACAAAAGACTTCCTTTGTTCCCATGGCAACCTGGGCCTATTTCTATTGCTGTGCTTGTCACATGGTCTTTATCTATTGGTGTTTTTGGAGGTAAGCACTGTGTATCCCCATCACATAATGTAGAGCTTGGCCCATGGAGGGTGCTCTATAAATATTGGTTGAAGGAACAGAGCTGCAGATTAATGGGTCATTTGATGGCCTTTAGTGCCACATAGTGTCTATGCATTAATTTAAAAATGAATGTAAACATTAAAATCAACCTGTAGAAGATCAAATGTACCTGATGATATCTGGCATAAGGTAATAACATGAGCGTTTTGATTTCTTCAGAAAATAAAAGTATCTTAGTTAAATATTTATTATTTTTTGAAATTATTTTTTACGTATCAGCTTATTAGTGAGAGTTGATGTTTTCTCTTTATTTAATACCCAGTATACTAGAGTAGTAAAGAAAGGTTTATCAGTGAAGGTCCATTCAGAAGATCACCAGATGTTTTAACTGATAGAATTTAATAAAAAGAATTGGTAACCAGGTATTAGAGAACCAAAAAGGCAAAGAGAGGACATGGAGGTGCATCATGGGTAGTAATAGTGGGAAACTGTTAACACTACCAGCACTGTAGGAACAAAGGAAAGAGGTTGGGATTATTAAAACCTAGACCTTGGAGGGGGAGTCTTAAGGAAGTGGGTTCAGACCTGTGAAGATGGGGTGTGGGCCATCTGTACAGGCGTAGCTCACAGATACTACAGGTCTGGTTCAGACCACCACAATAAAGCAACTGACACAATCAAGTGACTGTCACAATAAAGCAAGTCATAGGAATTTTTTTGTTTCCCCATGCATATTATGTTTATCCTATACTGTAGTCCATCAAGTGTGCAATAGAATCAAGTCCAAAAAATGTACATACCTTGATTGAAAAAATACTGGATAGCTAAAAAATGCCAACCATCATCTGAGCTTTTAGTGAGTTGTAATATTTTTGCTGGTGAAGGATCCTGTCTCAATGTTGAGGGCTGCTGACCCATCAGGGTGGTGACTGCTGAAGGATGGGGTTGCTGTGGCAGTTTTGTAACATAAGATAACAGTGAAGTCTGCTGCATCAGTTGACTCTTACTTTCATGCATGACTTCTCGGTGGCATGTGATACCGTTTGATAGCCTTTTACCCAGAATAGACCTTTTTTCAGAAATTGGAGTCAGCCCTCTAAAATCCTGCCACTGTTTGATCAACTAAATTTATGAAGCATTCTAAGTCCTTGGTTGTTATTTTAACAGTCTTCACAGCATCTTCAACAGAAGTAGATTCTGTCTCAAGAAAGCGCTTGCTTAGCTCACCCATAGGAAACAACTCTTCATCCTTTAAGATGTTGTCATGAGATGGCAGCAATTCACTCAGACCTTTAGGCTCCACTTGTAATTCCGGTTCTCTTGCTATTTCTGCCACATCTACAGTTAATTGTGCACTGAAGTCTTGAACCCCTCAAAGTCCTCAACCTCAAAAATTTGAAATATTGGAAGAATGACCAAAAGGTGACTCGGGGATGTGAAGTGAGCAAATGCTGTTGTGAAAATGGTGCTAATAGGTTTGCTTGGCAAAGGGTTACCAGGGACCCTAAGTCTGTTGAAAAACAAAAAAGAGGAGGAGGTGGTGGCAGCATTATCAGCAAAGCACAACAAAATGGGTTTGTGAGGAAATGTCACGAGGCTGGTTCTGGGTACGTGAAAAACTGCAAACCAGAATGAAGAGCTGCTGCTGCCAGGGTGAGGAGCCTTGCTTGAGATGACTCAGAACAGGAAACAAAGCAAATCCTTTTGTCTTCCTCCAGCCTCATGGTCTTCCTCTATCGCCCCCTAGTGGTAGAGCCTTGCGAGTAGTGGCTGGACCAGCAGAAATGGGATTCCCAGAGTCCCAGCCCTAGGATAACAGAGCCATATAGAAGGGTCGGTTTGGGACTCAGAGTTAAGGTCTTAATAATCAGTAGATAAAACAACCCCACCAACAACCACAAAGCATCTTTCTATTTTTGCAGCTTCACTTCCACATGAATTCATCTTTACATAGTTTCAGCATTATTCTGTATTTGATACAAAATCCTAATTGTTTCCATATTTCTACCTTCATAGTCTTTGTTAATAATATGCACTCTTGTGCGATACCATAATTTATTGTTCCCCTAAAGTTGGGCATTTGTTTAGTTTCTAATTGATGGTTACTAAAGATAAAACTTGAACATCTTTGTGTACATACTTTTCCCCTTCTATTTAACATTCCTGGGAGTGGAATTAGTATTTTAAAAGATAGGAGCATTTTATGTGCTGCTTTATTGCTTTTCAAAAGCAGTTGATGCTACCATCAGCGATAAATGAATATACCTGTTTAGCCAGTAAATACTGATTTTTAAGCATCCCATTGAAATCATGGGAAAAACAAAGACACATATTTTAGGGGCACTGGCAAAATAAATTACGGGGGAGAGGACATTTAAAACTTACCTTTCAAAATCTGTGCTTTTGCTCTTTAAACGAGAGATATAGCTACAATGTTAAGCTGACAGATTTCTTAGCTTAGTCTTCCTTAGGCTAGAATTTTCCTATGAATTATTTAAGACACTGGTTCTCAAAGTGCGGTCCTTGACCCAGCAGCATTGGCATCATTTGAGAACTTGTGAGAAAAGGAAATTTTGGGTGCTCCTGGTTGGCTCAGTGACGTTAGATTCCACCTTTGGCACAGGTCATCATCTCATGGTTTGTGAGTTGAAGCCCCATGTCGGGCTCTATGCTGACAGCACAGAGCCTAGAGCCTTCTTTGATTCGGTCTCCCCTCACCCCTCTATCTGCCCCTCCCCTGCTTGTGTGTGTGTGCTTGTGCACGTGCGTGCTCTCTCTTGCTCTCTTTCTCAAAACTAAACTTAAAATATTAAAAAAAAACCCAGTAAATTCTTGGCCTCCTCCACAATTAGATCTACCCTAGATAGATCTACTGATTCCAAAATTCTAAGCAGGGAGCCCACAGCCTGTGTTTTATGAAGCCTTCCAGGAGATTCTGACACATGCTATAATGGAAGAACCACTAACATAAGAAGAATTCTACAGAAATGGCTTGTCACTTTAATTCCATTATTGACTTGAAACATATTTCAAAAACCATTCACTTTTGTTGAGAAATAATAAAGTAAAAATATTTTTTAACATAAGTCTATTTTAAAATTGAAAACATGTTTTTCCTGCAGCTTGAACTTTACAAGTGTTACAAGAATATTTTAAAAAGTGAAAGTACAGGGGTGCATGGGTGGCTTAGTCAGTTGAGCGTCTGCCTCTTGATTTTGGCTCAGGTCATGATCCCAGGGTCATGGATCAAGCCCTGTTTAGGGCTCCATGCTGAGCCTGGATCCTGCTTAAGACTGATTCACTCTCTCTCTCTCTCTGTCTCGCTCTCCCCCTCCCCCTTTCCCTCTCACCCCCTCATGCACATGTTCTGTCTCTCTCCAAAATAAAAAAAAAAGTTAATGGGGTGCCTGGCTGACTCACCTGGTAATGGTCGAACTCTTAATTTCGGCTCAGTTCATGATCTCACAGTTCCTGAGTTCTAGCTACATGTTGGGCTCTGTGCTGACAGTGCAGAGCCTGCTTAGGATTCATTCATTCTCCCTCCCTCTCCCTCTGTCCCTCTCCTGCTCACATGTATTCTTCCTCTCTCTTTCTCTCTGTCAAGATAAACATTTTAAAAAATTAAAAAAATCAAAAATATTAACAAGTGAAAGTAGGGAGGTTACAACATTGGTTCAGTTTATAAGCTGTGTTTCCAAGTAGATATTTTTTAGTTCTTGTAGTTTTTGCAATCATTCTTGTGGTGCTGAGGCAAAGAAATTAAATTGTATTTAGAGGAGAAATGCAAGGTTTGTAGATGCTATTCCAAATATATTAAAGTTTTAAAATTTTGAAATATTAGAAAAGGAATGAACATATAATTCACTAATTCCACTTTTAGGTATTTATGGGAAGAAAACAAATGCATAATTCAAAAAGATACGTGGACTCCTATGTTCATTGCAGCATTATTTACAATAGCCAAGATATGGGAACAAACTTAAGTGTCCATACACAGATGAATACATAAAGAAGGTGTGTGTGTGTGCGTGTGTGCGTGCACACACGTGCACACACTCTAGAATGTTACTCAGCCATGAAAAAGATGGACTTGTGCCATTTGTGACAACATGGTTGGACCTTGAAGGCATTATGCTAAGTAAAGTAAATCAGAGAAAGACAAATACTGTATGATCTCATGTGGAGGTGGAACCTAAAAGAACAAAGAACCCTGAGCTCTCAGAGAACAGATGAATGGTTGGCAGAGGTGGAGGGATGTGATCCAAATGGGTGAAGGGGGTCAAAAGGTTCAAACGTCAAATCATGTAGTAAATAAATCATGGGGATGTAACATACAGTATGATGACTATAGTTAATAATACTGTTTTACATATTTAAAAGTTGCTAAGACAGAAGATCTTAAAAAATCTAAGCACAAGAAAAAATTTTTTTAACTATGTATTGTGATGGATACTACCTAGAATTATTGTGGTGATAGGTGTGCATTACATGCAAATAGTGAATCATTACATTGTACACCTGAAACTAATGTGTCAGTTGCATTTCAAGAAAAAAGTTCATGTATGTAAAGCCATAAGCACAGTGTCTGGACCAGTTAATGTCAGCGGGCATTAGTATTACTCATGTTAGGGTTGTCAATATTATTTGGCCCAAAGTCCCTAACATATTATCGGAAACCTAAAGGACCATTAATAAATACATTTTGACTATTTTCAGATCATTGAGTCAGTTAATTCACATTTACAGGAAGTAAGTTAAACTATTCAAATAATTCGAGGCAAAATACGTCCACTTTACATGTCAAAATTTATGAGGAATGTGTTCTGACCCTTGAGCCTTGATTTAACTAATTGTACTTGTTCATGATTTCTTTATACATAGAGAATAACTGCATTGACTGTAGCTTAGAAGATTTAGAATGGACAAATATCTGAAGAATAAAGTCAGAATATAAAAAATTACAGAAGGTTTAGGACAGCCAGATATTACCATTCAAGGATATTACACAATATTAAGTGTGATAAGGTCATGATCAGAATAATAATAGTAATAACTGGCCATATACAGTATTGTATTTCCTCACCGTAGACAAATCTAGTAAGTGATCTGATAAATCTTGATACTCTGCCCCTTCATTTTATAGATCAGTAAGCTGAGTCTCTACTAATTACTATGTAATTAGAACACAGGAGAATTTTCCAGGAGACATACAGTGTTGTTTTCAGCTAAGAGTACAGTATTAGGTGTTAAAAGATAAACTGGGGGATATTAAAACTTTGGAGCTTGAGCAGAAATTGATTCAAAACAGGCAGGGGATTCCAGATGTTTATCAGGCAGCTTACCTAACTAGTACTGACCAGGTGATTCCTGATTGGCTTCAGATTTCATTTCTGGGAAAGCCAACACTGTAATTAAGTCTTGGTTTTGTGACAGGGGGCTTAGCATAAGCAGCTCCATTTTGGGCATTTTTTTTTTTTTTTTTTTAAAGACAGGATGCTAAATCGAACTTGGACAGTTACTGTTCACTGTAAGGCATTTTTACCAGCTACACTTCATAGCTTTAGAGGTTTAAGTAATTTGCCTCAGATAATCCAGCAATTCATCAGCAGAGTTGGAACTAAAATTAGGTATTCTGACTCACAGATCGGTGTGCTTTTTATTATAAAATTCTCTGGTTTTGTATCCAGCACGTTCTATTACTCGGTGAATTAACTTGTCCTTCCGGGTCTATTTCTGCTGCAGTTGTGTGAACTTTTCTGCTTTGGCTGGGTAAACCCTATGTCAGCTCCTCTCCCTTTTCCCTTGACTTACCCAGCCCCCTCTCAGTCTCAGGCAGATTAAAGGGCAGCACTTTCTAGCCTCCTCTTGTGTTTGGTGAACACATTGATCATAGCAAGTACCTTGTTTACTTCTACTTGTTTGTTGGCATGTATGTCTCCCCAGCAGAATATAAGTATGGTTAAGGCAGAACCCCGTTTTCCCTACTTGTATACGTAGACCCATCTAATGTGAATCACACAGTAAGACTCTGATCTATACTTGAATGGTTAAATTGTCAGAGACTGTTGATTTACTCATTTCACAAATCTCTATGGAACACCTCTCCTGAAAGACATTGTGAGGGGATAATTGAAAATAAGAGACTCTGGCCTCAACGGATTTACTGTCTTAACAGAAGAGACAAGTCATGGGTCATAAATAACTGTAATACAAGGTAGAAATTTAGACCTAGAGTAAAAGCAATCCTGCCTAGAATGAAAACCTTCCGTATTCTCAATGTGGGAATGCAACTCATGCCTGCCCCTCTGAAATAGAATTCAGTTGAAATGAATAAGACAGAATGGAAGTTTCATTCATTCTCCAGTGCCACTACTTAAATGAACCTCCGATCGCTAGGTTGTTGTTTCTGTTAATGTTAGTCGATTTACCTTTGGAAGTAGACTTTTGTGGTAACATAACAAATCCACTTTATAAAAATAATAGATACCTTGCTGGGTCGATAGTACCTTACTGGGTTGTGGTAAGAATTAAATATGTCAACACATTTTACGTAATAAGTATCCAAAATGTTTTTCTTGGCACTGGGCATAATGAAATAAGCTTGGAGCATTCCACATGGAAAGAAAGAGTATCCATAAAAACACATAGCTGACAAAATGAATTGTTACATTAAAGAATATCTTTGTTAGGCTACAAGCATGCACTTCTGAGCCTGTTCACAGAAATGACCTGGTACTCCACTGGATCTTACCTATCATCCCAGACTTGTTTGAAGCCAGACTTTCTTGCATCAGTAATGTGAAATCTGAAAGTGACAACTCCAGCAATTGATTACAGTATGCCTGGTAAGACAAGCCGATGATGAGATCCAGAATATTATTTTATTTGGAGTTCTTTCTCCTGAAGAACAGCAGTATATAACACCCCCAATATGTGCCTCTTTGGCATTAAGATTATCTTCAGCTGTTTTCTTTTAAAAGCATAGCAGACATAGGAAAACCTCTGAAAACACAATAGAAATTACTCTTTTGTAAGACACAGTTACTTTTATAAGGGAAAGGTTCATTTGTAAGGGTGTCTCCTTCTCTCTGTACCCAGAAATGGAGTATGACTCAATCTCTAGAAACACTTATGAATGGAGAAAGCAAGGACTTAAATCTGCAAAACAACCTTCCATTCCCCTTGTTTACTTGGTTTTGCCTGGTAACCTCCCATAACTAGCCTCCTTTGTCCCCAGATCTCCTTTGTCTTTAACTGAAGGTGGTATTCGAGGTGGTGGCTTGGGTCTTTGCAGAGAGTGACTTAGTTTTCCTGGGTGTCTCTCATGTACACAGGAGATATACATGTAATTAAACTTGGGTTTGTTTTTCTTCTGTTAACCTGTTTTTTATTACAGGGAGTCTCAGTCGAGAACCTGGAAGGGGAGAGGAAAAATTATTTCCCCCCACTACACTGCCTTTTCCTTAAATATTTATCTCAAAAATTTCTTCTTAAAGAGACCTGCTGAATGCATCCCTAAGGGACATGGCTCTCCCTTGCAAGGCAAGCAAATAAATAGAGATTTGTTTCTTATTTAACACCTGTCCTCTGACTCCTCTAAGTTTGGAAGAGGTGCATGTCTGTCTGTATCTTAGCTGAAAAGAAATCAATATATTGGGGAAATCCATTGTAGAATAGAAAATCCTCCCAGTCTAATAAAGGGCTCAAGAGGATGATGATAATAAATTTTTATGGACTGTGAAATAATAGTATTTCCTCCTAAAAGAATAGCAAAGCTTTGAAATATTTTAGAAGTGAGAAGGGTGCCATTTATAAGTGTGAAAATTAAACCAAGAATTTCATTTGTTAAGGTATGTTCTATATTTTGTTAAAATTTTGTTTGTTAGTTTGTCCTTCCTCTACCTTGTCAGTTTGCACACATTGGAGCACTCTTTTTTTTTTTTTAATTTTTAAATTTATTTACTTATGAGAGAAAGACAGACAGCATGAGTAGGGGAGGGGCAGAAAGAGAAGGAGACACAGAACCCGAAGGAGGCTCCAGGCTCTGAGCTGTCAGCACAGAGCTTGATGCAGGGCTCATACTCACAAACGGTGAGATCATGATCTGAGCCAAAGTTGGATGCTTAACTGACTGAGCCACCCAGGCGCCCCTGGAGCACTCTGTTTTAAAATTAATTTACAGTGAGCAAGTGTGTGAGTGAGGGGGCAGAGGGAGAGAGAGAAAATCTTAAGCAGATTCCATGCTCAGCCTGGAGCCTGAAAAGGGGCTTGATCCCACAGCCCTGGTGTCATAACCTGAGCCAAAACCAAGAGTTTTACCTCAACTAAATGAGCCACCCAGGTGCCCCTGGAGCATTCTTAAAGAGAGTTTCGGTCAATGATACTGTAGACTTCTGTTTCCTCTTTTATTTACCTTTTTCCGGGTAAGATTATGTTGCAAAGAAAATGAAGGGGTTTTAAAACAGGAAATGGGTCTTAAAATAGACAACTTGAAAGGTAGGGGTAGAAATTATAAATATGGAATGAAGGAGAGACCTTCCCATCGATTTAACTTTCTTTCATCAGGTTAAGGTGGAAATAGTTAAGGACTGGTAGGCATATAAGGCTTCCCTCAAAGCTGCATAATTGGTAGTCTCCTTTCCAAGGACCAAAAGACATTAAAAATGTGATTCTAGGAAGGTAGTTGAACTGTTATCTTACCTGCCTACCTACCACCTAACAAATGTATCCCTTTCAATGTCTTCTTCTTCCATTTATTCCATTCTCCATCCATCCCTTGCCCCCCACCTCCCCCCCCCCAACTCCTGTACCGTATTCATTACTGCTGTAGGGTAGGAAAATTATTTTCCTCCCCTTTAGGGTTCTTCCACTTAGTCTAAGAATTAAGTGGACAGGAGATAGATGAATAGTATAAAAAAACCAAAATTCTCTTATGTGTGCATGGAGACCCAATAATGAAATGTAGACATAAAGAAATGATCAAGGCAGGCAGTTTCTATACTTGATAAACAGGGAGAAAACAAATTTGTGAGTAATTGACAGGACAAAGGAAACTTAGGTTTAGGAGCTTAAGTCAGTAAGGAATTCTAAACAAAATTTGGGTTGGGGTGGTAAATTAGTAGAAGTAACAAGTGTTGTTTATACAGCCCTTTTGGCTCTGAATCCCCTATCTTTGGTGATGAGGATGTCTCTTGACTCTCTGGTACAGGTAGGGTATCTTTCATGGGAGACTGATTTCATGTTTTCTGGAGACAAAGAGGGGTTAGTGTGTTACACTGGCTGTTTCTTTTTCTTTTTCTTTTTTTTTTTTTTTTTTTTTTGATAGTGTGAGAGAAAACAAGCAGGGCAGGAGCAGAGAGAGAGAGAGAGAGAGAGAGAGAATGAATCCTAAGCAGGCTGTACACGGTCAGTGCAGAGCCCGAGGCAGGGCTCGAACTCAATGTGTGAGATCATAACCTGAACTGAAATCAAGAGTCAGACTCTTGACTGACTGAGCCACCCAGGCACCCGACCCTAGCTGTTTCTTAAGTAACTTCTCTTTGCAAAAATCACTATGCCCTAGTGGCACATTTTGTGGCAGCCTGCCCTTGGCCCCTTCACCACCCTTTAGCCTGTGTCTTCTTCCTGAGGCTTCTCTCTTTAAAATTGCTTATTGAAACACTGACTCAGACAGCAACTGCTCTGTAAGTCTGGAGAGAAATGGATTAATTGATTTTTAATTTTTCAAGAGGGAGTGGGGCAAATTTGACCAAATACTTAGAAATTAGAATATGAAAAACAAGAATTTCCCATTTCGTGTCAGTAGGGATGATGACTGCAGTATGCTGGGATTGATGAATGTCTTGCCCGTTGCGGATGAAGGCAGACATTTTGTTGTGTGGATGATGTAGAGAGATGGGATGTGTGTGTAACTCCAAAGGAGGTGGGCTCTTGTGGTTGACTGGTGTCTTTAAAAATTGGAGTAACAATTCCCCTTTTGTGCTTGCTTCTTTTAAGGCAGTTTTAAGAGCCTCAGCACCTTGACTGCCAAAACATGGAAGATTTCCTGGAAGACAGAGGGAAAAGGTTCTTAAACTTCCACTTTGCTTTCTGTCCTTGAAGGGGTTATGTGACATGCTGATGAAGGAAATGAAAGAGACAGCAAAATTCGGCATAGCAAAATAATGACAAATAGTGCCTGGCTTTTGTGATCACAACCAAAGCCGTTCAGGCATACCAGAAGCTTTCAGAAAGTCAATAGTTGAAAAAATGTATTGATTGTTACCAGAACCCTTAGAGAATGGGTTAGAATTTTCCAGTTGATCACAGGTGACATTCTAAGAAAAATGAACTTTTCTAGACGGCAAATAATCTCCAGAGATGTTAAAATTACATAAAAATGTTGGGGGCTATCATTGGGGTAAAAAAATGGAAGCATGATCAAAATTAGCATATGTGCTAGCAACCACAAAATGATTTTCCTACTCCCCAAGTGAATTTGTTTACCACTAAAATTGACTGAATACAAGCAATGTAGGAGAAAGGCAAATTTGAAAATTCTAAAATGGAATTCCATCTACTAATTAACAATGCTTGATTTTGAGTACTTGATAATGTAAAAAAACAAAAAACAGAAACAATAACCTTGGGTTCTGTCTGGGGTTGGACAAGGGTGAGTTTAAAGTTCTCTGGGCCAGTTATTAGTATTAAACCCTTAGAAAACTCACCCTCTTCCAACCTGTTTTCTTTTCTATGAAATGGAGGTAATACCTGCCATAATATTTCCTAAATGCTTAATGAAAGTTGTACCCTATTCCTTTACTTTTCCTGAGCATTTCATTATTACGTGTTGGAAGAATTAGCAATCTTACTGTTTGTTGTGAACAGCAAACCCTAAAGGCATTTCACTTTTGAGAAAACATCTGCCATATTCACTTTATCTGCGATGCTCTGGTTGGGTTTTGAATGGGAAGCGAAAGGACAGACTGGATGCCGTGTCAGGGCTTTGTGGGAGTAGAGTAACTTAGTCACTGCAAACAACTTAAACGTTCATTTCTTAATGCCTGTGCAGAGCGACGCCACACCTCCCTTTTCCGCTTGGCGTTTCTGCTTTGGCTTCTCTTTCATGGTCTATCACTGCTTTAACTGAGCCACCACCTGGTTAATGTGTTCCATGTGTTTGCTGCTGTGCACGCTCAGGAACTTATTGATGTGTCACTTTGGATTACAGTACGCTTCAGTGCTAGATGAGGTACACATGTAGTAGGAACTTTGACTTGAATACCCGTTACTCAACAGTATTCATGTACACTATTATCACCACGCAACTAAATTTGAAAAAAGCACAAGAGAATTATTTGTTGATGTTAAGGAGCATCTGAGATCTGGATTTATGTATGACATCATGGCGATCCTGAGAGACGGGTTCATGTAGCCTCCTGCGTTGTATGTTCTACACACACAAAACGGAAGGAAGTATTTGCCCTTTTCCAAATTGAACTAATAATGAGGACTAACCTAATAGACGGTAAACAAAAGTTACTAATTATGTAAAATAAAACTAGGGCATTAAACTCTTATTTGGAGCTTTATTTCTAAATTTATACATTTCAACTGGGGCACCAGAAGATCAGGAAACCATTACCTACACTGTAGGATATTTTTTTTTGAACTTTTACTTAAATTCAAGCAGTTAGTGAACATACAGTGCAGTATTGGTTTACAGAGTAGAATTCAGAGACTTATCACCTGCATACTGCAAACACCCAGTGCTTAACATGGGTGCCCTCCTTAATACCCATCACTCATCCAGCCCATCCCCCATCCCCTTCCCTGCTTCAACCCTCAGTTCTCTATCTTTAATAGTTTCTTACTCTGTTTCCCCCACTTCTCTCTTCCCCTCCGATCTCTTACCCCCTCCCATATTTTCATGTGTTTTTTTCTTAAATTCCACTTAGGAATGAAATCATATAGTATTTGTCTTTACCTGACTTATTTCACTTAGCTCCATACAAATAATTGCAAATGGTAAGATTTAACTCTTTTTGATGGCTGAGTAATATTTCTGTGTGTGTGTGTGTGTGTGTGTGTGTGTGTGTGTGTGTGTGTACGTACACCACATCTTCTTTATCCATTCATCAGTTGATGGACATTTGGCCTCTCTCCATAGTTTGGCCATTGTTGATAATGGTGCTGTAAATATAACTGTTGGATATTTTAGAGTGTGAAAATTTGCACTGTCTTTATTACTTCTTTTAAAATTTTTTTTGATGTTTATTTTTGAGAGAGAAACGGAGTGTGAGCAGGGGAGGGGCAGAGAGAGAGAGAGAGAGAGAGAGACAGACAGACAGACAGACAGAATCTGAAGCAGGCTCCAGGCTCTGAGCTGTCAGACAGAGCCCGGCGTGGGTCTCAAACCCATGGACTGTGAGATCATGACCTGAGCCAAAGTCGGACACTTAACCGACTAAGCCACCTGGGTGCTTGTCTTTACTAATTACAGCTCATTTATTTTGAGGAGAAAAAAAGTGTGAACGGGAGAAAACAGTTTAGCCATATGCAGATTGTTGAAGTTAACATTCTTTGAGAATGGAGTCCCAAGCTTAATGGTATCATTTCATTAAATAGGGAGGGAGCATCTCATCAGGCATTTGGCAAACTGGGTTTGATTTCATAGCTATTTCGGTTTCTAGTAATTTGCATGAGAACATGCATATACAGATGCTGGAAGTATGTCCATGTTTCTTTGTGAAAGTCTTCTTTCTAAGGGGCAAAGCATACATTAAAGATAAGATTCTAGGAAAGTCATTTGACCTGGGTTTGTTCATACCAGAACTCACATGGAGAAGGATAGAATATTAAGTGTTGAGTCTGAGCAAGAACTAGTTACTGCTCTGGACAGTGGGAAATAATGCTTTCATTTGAGAGAGTGCTCTTGAAAGCTTTGGGAAGAAAATAAAGAGACTAAAATTTATTAAGCTTCACTCTTAAAGGCTCTGAACATCCTTATTTTAATGTCATGTTGTTTATTCCAACGGGGTGTATTCTATCACTATAGGCAAGCTACACATGGGGCCAAGTTAAGATCACAGGGTTCTTGGGTGAGTGTGGAATCAGACAGAGTTGATTGTACAATAGGAATGTTTACTGTGTATGACAACCTCTCTGGTAAATATATGCCTGTACACATAGATCAGAGATCTTGTGTTGTTGGGTGTGATTTATCTCGCTTTTCGATGGTTCTTGGATAGGGACGTTTGCCAGTCAGACTTTGTCTTTTTTTTTTTTTTTTTTTTTTTTTTTTTTTGTTTCTGCAGCTGGCCACCCGTTTCTGATAGATCCTGGCCTGGGGGAGATTGTTTCTTTAAGATTGTTGAATTAGATAGTTTTTACTCCAAAACATCCAACTTTGAAAATCTCAGGGATGACAGCATCAAAAATTTATTTTCAAGCTCCTGGGTCTTGAGGTCAACCATGATTCAGCTGATCTAGGCTGAACTTAGCTGTGTCAGGATGGACCCAAGGCTTCTGGTCAGGTTTGTCTCTGTTCTTCCTGTCTTCTGGGGCTGGGGCTGTCTGCAGTATATTTTTCTAATGACAAATCACAGGAGCACAGAAGGCAAGCAGAAATATGTGATAGTTCTTAAGGACTCACCTTGTAGCTGTCACACTGTCACTTCCCTCATTCCCTGTTAAGTAAATAAAATCACAGAATAAACACAGCATCAATACAGTGGGAGAATTATACTCTTCTCAAAGGAAGTATTAATCTGAAAAGAGCATAGATGTAACTCTGCAAGAAAAGAGAAGGAGGAGTGAAGGGTTGGGAACAGTGATCCCATCTGCCAGAGTAACTTTGAAGATAATGACTCTAATCCATTATGGGTTGATATCATAGCTCTCAGAGGACTAGTTGCTTTAGATTCGTGGGTGTGACACAGGAGTGCAACATCTTATTTTGGCCTTTTCTCATCTGCGGGGAAGGGTCAAGATTGGATATTAGGCTTTGCCTTTGAGCATTTGCTCTGTAAACCAGATTGACTCTTAGCTCTGCCACCAGGTATGTTAATGATGTAAAGAATTGGATAGGAGGTCAAAAACCTGAGGGATATCAGGTTTTTGTGACTTGATGTCAAGATAGATGACAAATTCTATTAAATCATAGCCTTTTCCCTTGGTGGCAAATCAGGCTCATCGCTTTTTGCTAAAGTTAATTTATGAACCATCCCAAGGCATTGGTGATATTTGGACACCTGTGTTTCTGCTATATTAGTTGCTCTTGAAAATTGCTCACCTGTTTCACAAATATAAAGATGACTGTTTTCATATGGGAAAATTATGTAAAACACAGGAGAGTATATAGAACATATGTATAGATCAAGGCTAATTATAAAGCCATAGAGTATTTAGAGCCATAGAGTATTGTAATTAGTGAATGTATCATAATTTGTTGATCTATTCTTAAGAACATTTGAATTTTTTCCTGCTGGGGACTATTTTGAACAATGTTTCTATGAATGTTCTTGTATATATCTTCCGTGGGCATTTGTGTTTATCTTGGGTGTTTTCCTAGGATAGAAAACCAGGAGTAGACTTTGTGAGTCAACGGATAGAAACACTGAATCAGTTATCTGTTTCAAGCCGTTATAAAAATAGTGACTTAAACCAGTATTGTACTCATCAATTCTGTGGGTCAACAATTGTGACTGGGTTCAGGTGGGCTGTTCTTTTGCTGGTCTCTCCTGCACTCAATTATGTGACAGTAGTCCTCTGACAGCTCAACTAAAATGAGATAGCTCTTGGGCGCCCGGCTGAATGAGTCCATACAGCATCTGATTCTTAATCTCAGGGCTGTGAACCCAAGCCCTATGTTGGGTGTGGAGCCTAGTTAAAAAAAGAATGAGGTGGCCCAAGATTGCCTCATTAATATGTTTGGCAGTTGGTACTGGCTTTTGACCAGATTGTTTCTTGTTGTGGTGTCTCTTCCTCAAGGACTCTCCTGGTTTCTTTGCTTGGTAGCCTCATGTCTGCAAAGGAGGCAAGGGTGGAAGCTGCCGGGCTTGTTGAGGTGTGGACTAAGTATTCTCACACCATCACATCCACCTCACTCTACTAGTTAAAGCCATCTTGGGTAAAGAGCATAGAGAAATACTCAATTGTTGACAGGAGCGGCAAAGTCACCTTAAAAAGGGGGCTTGTCGACAGGAGTAGGTGGAATTTGTGGTCATGTGTTTGCACAAGACACATCCCTAAGTTTCCTAGGGAATGATGGACCACTTTTCAATGTGTTTGTACTTGACAATTTATGTACTCCAGTAGTGAATGAGAGTTTCCATTGCTCCATTTCCTTAACAACTCTTGGTGATGTTAGACTTCTGAGTTTTGCTGATTTGCAGAGGATTTAATACCATCTTACTATGGTTTCAATTTGCTTTTTTCTAATTGGTAACAAAGTTGAACATCTTATGTTTATTTGCCATTTAGATTTTCTGTTGTATAAAGTATCTATGTCTTTAGGTCATTTTGCCTTTTTTTTAAAAAAAAGTTTTATTTATTTTTAAAGTTTATTAATTTTGAGAGAGAGAGCAAATGGGGAAGGGGCAGAGAGTGAGAGAGAGAATCTCAAGCAGGCTCTGCACTGTCAGCACAGAGCCCGATGCAGGGCTTGAACCTATAAACAGTGAGATCAGGACCTGAGCCGAAATCAGGAGTCTGGATGCTTAACTGAATGAGGCACCCAGGCACCTCCCATGCCCCCACCCCCTCTTTTTTTTTTTCTTTTAACTCCTGGAACTTTTCTTTCTATGTGTATTCTGGATGTTAGTCCTTTGTTAATGATGACATTTGTGGATTATCTTTAACCTCTTTTCATGGTATCTTAGGATGAACCAAAGTTCTTAATGCAATCGAATTAAATGCTGTTTATGATTTTATAGATTTATTCCCAAAATACTGCCTTACCCTGATGGTATGAAGGTATTCTCCTTTATTACCATGTAAATGTTTTTTTGTCTTTCATGCCTAGAGTTTTTTTAAAAACATATATATAATATATACTAGGTTATGTAATATATGTATTATATATGTGTATATATGTAATATAATTATATGTGTATTAAATATTATATATAAAATATATATCTGTAATATATATTATATATCTAATATGTTACATATATATGTAATATATATTACATATATATAATTGGAACCAAGTTTTATAAATATAATATATAATATATACATATATGTATTATATGCATTATATATAATATATAAAAATTAATTATATATGCATATATGTGTGTGTATTATGTATATATATATATATGCCTATATATATGTGGTGTGTGTGTGTGTATGTATATATATATATACATACACACACACACACACACACACAATTGGAGCCAAGTTTTGTTGTAGTAGTTGTAGCTGACTTCTGATTGAATGAAAAATCTTGTTCTTATTGAGGTGTGAGCAAGTTATTATCAGCTTCTTTTCAAACTGAAAGATTGGTTAAGGAGTCAGATATATGGAAGTAACAAATACCTGCCTAAATTTCCAAAAAAAAAAAAAAGAAAAAAGGTACATTTACGTGTATCCTGAGAGCAGAAACTTTTGAAAGAAGCAAGCCCACAAGAACCAAGGCCCACATGCTCCTCTCAGTCCTGTTACTTTGGTAAGAACCTTTTCCTTCCTCCTTTGGGAGGCATGGCTGAGAGAGTAAGGAGGAGGAAGCTCCATGGATTTGTTTCTTTCCCATTGTGGAATAGAGTGAGAATTCTTTTCCCTTAGGAGAAATTTAGGGACTGGGGAATACTCTGCAGCTTTTTGCATATATTTCTCTTCACAATAAAGGATGGAGCTAAACAGAAATGGTATCTAAGCTTACTTTGTTCATATGAAGAGGAATTCCTTTCAAAATTCCTGAGCCAGGCAAGTAGGTAAATAATTGCACTGACTAGAGTGCCTCATAAAGGAAGCTGAACTATGTAAAAATGAGGAGTTTTGGATTCTGGATCCTGCTGCCATTGATGATATCCAGGAAGAAGTCACCTTCATTCTCAGGGCTTAAAATTCATCACCTACAAAATAAGAGAGTTTACCCAAATTATCTTTAAGGTCCCTTCCATCTCTAGCAATCTTTGTTTTCTTTATGCTCTTCAGTTGAGTTGTTAAGGGACTGCATATTCAGCAGTTGTCTACAGTGGCTAATATAGTAAAACCTTCCCCTAGCATGGATGGTCCATGTGGCATGACTGGCTGTACTGATAGTATCTAAAAATGATTTTTAATAGCAACTTGTATGCAGTGCAGTTAGATGTTTTTTACGTGTGAATACAAAAATTTACAGAACGCTTAACCACCCGCCCCCCGAAAAAAGGGCCTTTTTGTTAAATCATCTTTTTTAGATTCTAATAAAATACCAATCTGTTATTGTTGTGAAATAAACAATGCTTTTTTTTTTTTGAAGTATGATAACGACTGTAACACATTGCCTCTCTCACCTCTTTGCATGTATCAGGAAGATGATTTATGAGTTCTCGCCTGTGGATAAGACTTTGCTGGTGAGCTCTCTGAAGAGGCCTTTGGGACTATAGAGTCTCTTTCCTCTAGTAGAGTGGAAAGGCTATAGAATTTGATTAGTGGATACAGATTGTTTTGCTTCATCTGATGATTCAAGTAAGTGAGATTTGTGTGCCCATTGAAAGCTCAGGCAGTATTTACCATTTACTCTGTGGAATATTTGACTACAATGGAAATAAAGTCCTGTTTAGTAGTTATTATTTTTAAACACTGGTGTTAGATTATTTTGATGCCATTTTATGTACGCAATCTGTAAGACACACGGTTTAGAATAGAGGCTTAATTCCAATTTTCTTAGTCATTTGGTACTTCCAGCCTTTTGGAAATCCAAATTTACATCAACAGAAGCAATATGAACTTCTTATATCTTAGTAATTTCTACAGCTGGAGTCACTTTGGGAAGACTTAAATTTTTTTTTAATTTTTTTATTTTTTAATGTTTATTTTTGAGAGAGAGCGTGAACAGGAGAGGGGCAGAGAGAGATGGAGACACAGAATCTGAAGCAGGCTCCAGGCTCTGAGCTGTCAGCACAGAGCCCCATGTGGGGCTTGAACTCACAAACGGTAAGATGATGACCTGAGCTGAAGTCGGTCGCTTAACCGATTGAGCCACCCAGGCGCCCCAAGACTTAAATTTTTTAAAAAATCATTTTTTAAATGAAAAATTTTCCTTAGAATCTTAAAATGAAAAATTGAGGTTTACCACATTAGACATTATCTAGAAGGGTCTATTAATAGATCAAGGAAAGAGTATGATGTCATAGTGGGAGAATATCTTTTGGTCTCACATTGACCTACTCTGTTAGTAACAAGTTATTTAACTTTGGTTAATTTATTCAAACGCTAATGTAGTGATAGCAAAATTTAGTGTGTATGTGAATCCCTCGGAGGGCTTATTAAAACAAATGGCAGAGCTCCCTTCCAGGAATTTCTGATCCACCAGGTTTAGAATGGGGCCCCCAAATCTGCATTTCTTTTTTTTTTTTTAATGTTTATTTATTGAGAGAGAATGAGAACAAGAACAAGAATGTATGCAGGGAAGAGGCAGAGAGAGAGAGAGAGAGAGAGAGAGAGAGAAAGAGAGAAAGAGAATCCCAAGCAGCCTCTGCACCATCAGTGCAGACCCTAACACAGGGCTCGAACTCATGAAGTGTGAGATCATGACCTGAGCTGAAACCAACAGTTGGACACTTAACTGACTGAACCATTCAGGCAGCCCCCAAATCTGTATTTGTAACAAATTCCCAGTTGGTGCCAATGTTGCTGGTTCTACCACCATTCTTTGGGAGTCATTACCCTCAGTTAGTTTAATAACTGTTCATCCTAGAATGGTTGTATTAAGTTGCTCTCTCCAAGGCAAATCCCAAGCTGTTGGACAAAGAGGAAACTTCAATATTGGTTGCCTTTTTCCTCAGTCTTGCCTCTTTGTCCAGTAAGTACTAACAAGATGCTCTGTGGGATACGATAGGGGGTACATGATGTATTAGGGTAAGAACCCTGTATTTGTGTATCTTTTAATTATTTAAGAAAAAATGAGTGCATGAGACTATTAATAAAAATAAGGAGATCATTAGGTAATGAAATACTAAATTACTTGCTATGGTATGAATGTGTATGCCAAAATTTACATGTTGAAACCAAACCCCCAAGGTAAGATTAATGCCTTTAAAAAAGAGGCCCCAGAAAGCTCCCTTGCCCCCTTCCACCATGTGAGGACACAACCAGAAGTCTGCAACCCAGAAGTGGGCCTTCACCCTAACATGCTGATACTCTGATCTTGGGCTACAAGTCCCCAGAACTGTGAGAAATAAATTTGTTGCTTAAGACATTACTTTTTATATTTACTTCTTGACCTTGGAGGATTCAAGAAGACGGAGAGATTATGAGTGTGGAGATGGAGGAGTAGTTACTGGTCAGGAAAAGCCTCAGTGAATGGGTAAAGTTTAATTAGTTCTAGAGCAAGAAGTTCTGTATTACCTGCAGGCTGGTAGCAGATTATGAAGAAGCCCGGCATCTAGGGAGAGGGATTTGGATTGGAAATGGTTAGCATTAGGACAGACACATATTTTAGAAAGTACTCTAAGCAGAGGAAAAATGAGACAGGTGCTTCTTGGGAAGGGGAAGCCTGAACACAGTGTTCAGGTAGTGAGAATGTGGAAATGTGATCATGTGTGCTCCTTCTGGAGAGGCTGTTAGAATGGTGGACATAGCATCCTGGCTTACACTGGGGAGCAGTTGGAGCCAAGACGAGACCAACCGTTTAGTAGAAATGGCTTTTGATATCTCTTTCTTGTATTATATAGTTGTTTCCATCTGCTTCCACACCAAAGCATGGGGTCTAGTCCTTGGATCCTCTTAGACTTTTCACAGATGGATGGGTGTGCAGTACATGTGGACTGTAGGAAATGAAAGGAGGCTTGAAAAGTCTTGGTAATGACTGATTATGGGGGAAGAAGGAGAAATGAGGATGAGGAAAATGATAGCTCTAATGAGCATGGTTTCAAGGTTAATGTTAATATTGAGTGTAAACAGAGAGATTTGGACAGGCAGCCATTTTGGTCTATAATTTGATGGTTGTGGCATTGATTTAATGTCCAGGCATGCAAATAGAAATGTTCTGAGATTGCAGCCCTTGGAAAGTATCAGAATGGGAGGATGTGGCTGTCGTTGAAATTGGGAATTAGGCTCCCTCTCTCTCTGCCCCTCCCCCATTCATGCTCTGTCTCTCTCTGTCCCAAAAATAAATAAACGTTGAAAAAAAAAATGGGGCGCCTGGGTGGCGCAGTCGGTTAAGCGTCCGACTTCAGCCAGGTCACGATCTCGCGGTCCGTGAGTTCGAGCCCCGCGTCAGGCTCTGGGCTGATGGCTCGGAGCCTGGAGCCTGTTTCTGATTCTGTGTCTCCCTCTCTCTCTGCCCCTCCCCCGTTCATGCTCTGTCTCTCTCTGTCCCAAAAATAAATAAACGTTGAAAAAAAAAAAAAAGAAATTGGGAATTAGAGCTTAGGAAGGACTCTGGTATATTCCAGTTGCTTACCTAATAAAGGAATTGGCTCTGTCCCCTTCTTACTAGAAGTGTGGTTTTCAGAACATCAGCCTTAACATCATGTGGGAGCATGGGAATTGTGTAGACATTAAAGATAAAGAAGCACTTGCTATATACCTTTCTTGATTTGTGCCTGCTGTTTCCTTACTTCTAGTAAAGGACTGCTTATTAGCTCCTAAGTTAACCCATTCTTTTTGGACACTTCTAATGGTAATAGTTTTGGCCTAGGCGAAATCTGGTTCTCAATGTTGGCTACACGTTGGAAACACCTGGAAAGCTTTAAAAAATACTGATGCCTACACTCCACACTCGGTAGAATAAGTAAAATTACAAAGGCCGACAATAGCAAACGTTGGTAAAGATGTGGAGTCACAGGAACTCTTTTAAGTCATTGGTGAAACTGTGCTGTGAAACAACCCACTTTGGAAAGCTCTTCAGTTTCTTATAAAATTAAATACATATTTATCATGTGCCCCAGTACTTCAATTCCTGGGTGTTTATCCAAGGAAAATGCAAGTGTATGTCTATAGAAAAAGATGTGTCCAAGAATGTTCAAAGCCCCTTGCAGAGGAGCAAAATATACCACCCAAAAATATGCTTCTTTGCATAAGGATTATTTTGGGCTGATCATTTTTAAGAAAAAGCACACACAGGCAAAGATCTGAAAACCAAGTAGAAGTTATCCTTTTGTAAGAGACATTTACATTTATAAGGGAAATCTCCGTTTGAAAGGGTCGGTCTCTCTCTCTTTCTCTCTCTCTCTTTCCCTCTCTCTCTTTCTCTCTCTCTCTCTTTGTCTCTCTTTCTCTACCAGGAAGAGGAAGATGACCAAATCTCTGGAGAAGGCAGCAACTTAAATCTGTGTAACAACTTTTCCCTAAATGTTCTGAGTAACCCTCAGAACTGGGGATACTGGGCTCCCCACCCCCAGTATCTTCTTTTGTCTGTAGCTGGAGATGATATTTAAGGTGGTTTCAGGGAGTTACTCATTTTTTCCCTGGGTCCCTCCCATGTATACAAGAGGCATAATAATATGTTATTAAACTTTCCTTCATTTTTTTTTATGTGTTAATCTACTTTTTTATTACAGGGGTGTTTCAACCAAGAGCACAGGAGGGTAAAGATAAATTTTCTCCTCCATAGTCCTTTTTTATAATCCCAAACTGGAAGCAACTCAGAAGTCTAACAACAGAATAATGACTTTTTTAAAAATGAAGCTATATTCATACAAGGGATGACCACTCAGCAATATAAAGAAACAAACTGCTAATACGTGGTGTATGATAGATGGAACTTGAAAACATGAAGTTAAGTGAGGGAAACCAGACAAAAAGTTGTGTATTATATGATTCAATTCATAGGAAGCTCTAGAATAGGCAGAACTAATCGATGTTGGTAAAAATCAAAATATTGGTTACTTTTAAGGGGTTGGTAGGGTGACCACTGATTGTACAGGAACTGGAGAGAACTTGCTAGGGTGCCAGAAATGTTACCTATTGTGGTAAGGAGCTGGGTTACACAGGTCTGTGTATTTGCCTAATGATAGCAAAGATTTGTACATTACATGGCATGTAAGCTATAATTTGATGAAAAAGAGGAAAAAAAACCCACACCAAATTTCAGTGTCTGTGTCCCACCTCAGAGATTGTGATTTAACTGATTTAGGGTGTACTGTGAGCATCAGAATCTTAAAATCTCACCAAGTGATACTAAGTGGCAGCCACATTTGAACCACTGGTGTAGGGCCTTTGGAGAGGGACAGTGCAGGGCCCTAGGGGTAGGGGAAGGAAGGCCAAGGGCACAAAGGAGGTAGAGAAAGAAGAATAAGAAAACACTAAGAAAACCAAGGGGGGGGGGAATTTCACGTTAAGATTCAACAAAGTGTCAATCAGAATAAAAAAGATGCAAAAAGTCTACTCTCAGGTGATTTGAATAGAAAAGTGTAGAGAGACTGGGGCGCCTGGGTGGCGCAGTCGGTTAAGCGTCCGACTTCAGCCAGGTCACGATCTCGCGGTCTGTGAGTTCGAGCCCCGCGTCGGGCTCTGGGCTGATGGCTCAGAGCCTGGAGCCTGTTACCGATTCTGTGTCTCCCTCTCTCTCTGCCCCTCCCCCGTTCATGCTCTGTCTCTCTCTGTCCCAAAAATAAATAAACGTTGAAAAAAAAATTAAAAAAAAAAAAGTGTAGAGAGAAAGCATACTATAGTGTAAATGAAGAAATGTGTAGTAAGGAAAAGATAGTATCAGGTTTAACATAAACTGGAGTGATTTTAAATATTCGTACCTGTAAAAATCAAATCTGCCTTACTTTCATCCTCACATGAGTGACAAAATAGTCCTATGAAATTCTAATGTCCTAACAATGTTCATTTGTCTGACCTTGATTTTTGAGGGACATTTTTTTTTTCCTAGGAGAAGTCTCAGCAGAGAGACTCCCTGTATGGATGGTTTTAGGTGTTAAAGACCAAAATTTCAACTAGGTAAAGTTGAAGATCTAATTGGCTTTATTAACTATTTTGTGAACTGAGGTCCTGTCTAGCAAGTAGAGAGGACCTCCTGGAAGTTGTACAAAATGGAAGGTTTTTATGGGAAGGAATGTAGGGCAAGAAGTTGTTAGCAAAGGAAAAGAAAGGATTATTTGACGTAACATCGCTTTCCCTTAGGGAAAAAGCAGAGACTCGTGTCATGGAGATTTCCTCATCATCCTTTTGCAAGGATGGAGAGGAGGACCTCTGTGATAGATTACATCCTTGGTGCTGACCAGGAAGTTCCTGCCTGACTGGTTAAAACTACATTTCTGTGGGAGGTTGAAAGTACATTTAGTTTAAGTATAAAGGCCCATAGTAACTTGGCCTAAATGGCTCCATTTTGGGCCTCTGGCTTTATATTTAACATAGGGGAAGTTTTGAATACATTGCTACTATTATCCAAGCACTGAATGTCTTTGTTGTAAGGCAGTTTCCAACTGTAAGCTGATCCCATAGCAAGGACCTTTGGGAAGAGAGTTATTATAAAGGTTTTGGAAGGTTTTATAACGAACTGTCCTATCATTTCTAAGTAACATTGTAAATACTGGCTTCTGTCAACCTTTAACTGCGCACTCTTACATCATGTGTCAGAGTTAAGTATTATTTTACCCATAGCCTTTCAGGAAATCTTGTCTGGCTTCTGTTTTGTGGAGAAAAACTCTGAAATTGAAACAAGAGCTAGAGAATTGCATAGCACCAAGAAAAATAGGCATGAGAGGAAGAGCTTGGAACTGTAGGGGAGCAAGAATTCATGCCCCCTCAAAGGTCCTTCTAGGTGGACTAAGAATCAAACTGACATGAGACCGATGAACAGGAGAAAATCAAATTCAATTGGCATATGTATGGGGAATCCATGTATACCTGGGAATTCCAGAGACAGGCAACATGAGGTTTATATGTCATTCTGAACTAAGGAGAAGTGAGGGAGGGGGTCTGGGACTTCAGAGGAAAGGAATGCAGTTAACAGGGTCATAAGAGCAGATGTTTGCTAATTAGATGTTTGCCCTGCCATACACATGGGTCACTCAGATAAAATTTATTAATGACCCTTATTCTGGAAGAGACCCTGCCCCTTAATATAGTTTCTTCAGTGTGGTTAAGGGAGGGGCAAAAGTTTCTCTTGAGCCTTCAGGCTCTCAAGTGCCTTCAGCTCAAAATAGTCCACATGCCAAAGTGGAACATTTTGGGGAGCCTTTCCTGAACCCCTTCAGAGCCTTAAGCTTTTTTTCCAATGTAGGGTTGGATAAGTCTTCCCTTCTTTCCTTCTAGGTTTTTTGGCTAGTGTAATGATTAAATTGACTTAAGACAGATCAACAGGAAAAAAAGTTTAACAAGCATACTTCTTAACATACATGGGAGAGACCCACAGAAACTGAGTAAGTCTTGGAAATGGTACAAGCTACCACCTTAAGTATCATCCTTAGGTAAAGATACTGGAGGTGGGGAGTCAGTTATGCACAGTAAAGAAGGGTAAGATTGGTGGCTAGATTTGGGGGTACTTGGGTGACTCAGTTGCTTAAGTGTCTGACTCCCCATTTCAGCTTAGGTCAAGATCTCACGGTTTTGTGAGTTTGAGCCCTGAGCTGGGCTCTGTGCTCATGGTGCAGAGCCTGCTTGGGATTCTTCTGTATCTCTCTTTCTCTCTGCCCTTCCCCTGCTCACATTATTTCTCTCAAGATAAATAAACTTAAAAAAATTAAAAAAAAAGATGTTGGGGATGAAGAGGCCGTTGTTATGGGAGGCTACCAGAGAAAGCACAGCAAACAAGGGTAAGATTGGTAGGCAGATTTAAGTCCTCATCTTCTCCAGTGATTAGTTTGTAGAGATTTTGTCATCTTTCTCTACTCGGTATAGAGAGGGAGATGCCCTTACAAATGGAGATTTCCCTTTAGAAAGGTAAAGGTGACTTATAGAAGGGTCACTTCAATTTGGGTTTCAGAACTTTGCTGATGCCTGCTTATTACAAATAATCAGCCTAAAGTAATCCTTTTGCCAAAGAGACATATTTTGGGGTGGCAACTTTTGCTACCCTAATAACACTTACCTCTTAGCTAAGCCAGAGTCCCTTAAACTAGGTGCAGGTGAAGGGCCCTGAAAACCTCAAGTGGGATTTTCTACAGAGGTCCTTTGACCTCACCATCAGGCATATCTCCGTGTATACTTGTGGAGAGAAGTCCTCTCTGCTCATACTTCACTTCTCTCTGTGCACTGAGATTGATTTGGGTCCTTTAATAGTAAGGAGAATCAAGCAGTTCATACATTATGAATCAGTCTTTAAAATTCAGTGTTCACTGTCAGAGAAGCATATCTGCTCATCAGTGTCTTCTCCTGAGGACATCACAGCAAAGGCTACAGAAACATTTGGACAGACTGTGCCCTATCAAATATTTTTACCTGAGCCACATCACTCTTGCTGGGACAGTTAACACAGCAGGCGGTTCAGAGTAATGAGCTCTGTTTGATGTCCCTGAAGTTGATCTCCAGCACACTAGTTACATTAGCAAGCTGGTGTGTCCAGAGACAGAAGAACAGAACAATAATAAGCAGACCTTAAAGAAATTTGTTTGCTTGACAGTGACAAATTAAGGTATTGCCACCTTTGGCAGAATGATGGGCCTTGAAGCAATATTAGCTTGAAAGCTTTGGCTTTCAGAAGTTTGTCAAGTGGAGTTCTCTTCTCTGTCAGGGTTTTCATATAGGGAGGAGATACTCTGCTCCATAACGTCCCAGATTGGTATATTTCTATCCTCTTGAACCGATCCTCCCTGACCCACTCTGCCTGCCTCTCCCTGTCCCTACAGCCATGAGAAGAGGTTGGGAAATTTGCTTTATGGCTTATCTCTTACTTATTTCACAACCGTAGCCTTTCAGTAAATAAGAATATGCTTGAAATGCAGAAATATTGAAAGGCTATGTAAATATTGAAGACTTAGATGTTTTACAAATGATAAGAAAGAAGGGAAAAGCTATAACTGGAAAATTTTAGATTTTGCTTTATTATTTTTTTCAAATGTGGAAAGGGAATTTCAGGATATTTGATGCCTTTTAAATTCTAATATTGATACAAATTACAGATTGTGTTCAGGGTTTTTGTTGGTATACTCTTGTTCATTTATTAGATTCTACTTCTTAAAGGCAGGAAATAAGTTATCCCTGCTTTTATGGTATCAAAACTATGGCAGAGAGAGACACTTGGAGAAAAGTAACAGGATTGAAATTAGGTGACCTTGAGAAAGTCATGTACATTGACATGAAACAGATTGATAGGAATAAAAAAAAAAAACCCTAATCTCATATGTATGGGAACCACAAAGACAGGAGGCTCCCCAGCAGCCAGGTTGTTGAGGCTTATATGCTATATGATGAGCTAAGGAAAAAGGGATGTGGGTTTGGGACTTAAAACAGGAAGAAAACAATTCACAGGAACATGTAAATGTGGCACATTCTGGGGCAACATAAATTGTTGAATTCTTGAGATGATGGTGTCCTGAATAATGAACGAATTTTGTGGCAAAGTGGGTTCTTTGATTTTAGTTTTTGTTTCTTCTACCTTATGACATTATTCACCAATCTAATACATATTATGTGCCATCAACGTGGTGGAATTGCATTGAGTTTTATGGAAACTGTGGAGATAAGGAAATAGGGCCATGTTTGGCCTTTTTTTTTTTTTTTTTTTTTGCTCTCTTTAGCTTATAAATGGTCTTAATATTACTATCAAGATTAAAAACCTCTATGGAAGATAAGGAAATACTATTTTACAATATAAAGAACCTTGTTAGCTTAAAATACTTAGTTAAGGATGAAATGACACCTGCTTTCTTGGGCATGTTAACATAAAGGTACATAGGATGTTGGATAAGCTTTTGAGCTTTGTCTAATTTCCCCTAATTAGTAGTGCTGCTACAGTTTTGGCATTTCCGATGCTCTAATTACTTTTGGGGTAGTCTTTGTTTATATGCAGTGATGTCATTGCTAAAAAACTTGCCTTTAGCCCTTCAGTGTCGTCTCTTCTATCTTTTTTATTCTCAAAGTGAAAATATTTTCTCAAGATAATTTTAAACATAGTATCACTTATTACTGCCACTCCAGAATTTAGTGCTTAAAACAGAGATCATTTCTTACTGCCTTTGAGTCTGTGGTTCAGATCAAAGGTTGGCTGGTCTGGGCTGAGATTCACTGAGTGGTTCTACTTGTCTCTTCTTGGTTCTCTCATGTGTCTATGAGTGGGACTTGGCCAATCCAGAGTGAGCTTGTCTGATGGTGCTCTGATCCATTTGTCCTTGTTCTTTTCATTGTGACAGTGTGGTGGTTGGCACACTGGGGGGTTCGTTGCACTCCACCCAGAATGTGCCATTTTGCCATATGTATTATTTTGAGCTTAAGACAATCAAGGCCCAGCAGACCTCCCCACTAACTGCCTACAAGAATTTACATAGGAAGTCTGTGCCAGGAAGAGAGCTATTACCAGAGATAACTTTCTATACCGGGAAGATTTCTCTGCATGGCATGACAAACAACATTTTATCAAGCATTTGTTCCTCTCCTCTTCCTATGAAGTGTCTTTCCCCCTTTGAAGCCCCAGCCCTTGGTCCCCATTTTTCTTAGCTTGGGATGGTATATAAGCCTCATTTGCCTGATTGCAGGGAAGTCTCATGTGTTTGTGGGGTCCCATCCATACGTATGTATGTACAGACATATACACACATAATTATATTTGTTTTTCTCCTGTTGTTCTCTCTAATTTTAATGTAATCTTGAAGGGAAGAAGGGAAAACTTTTCATCCCCAATACCTTTTCCTTGTCAGTGTTAAAAGATGAAGAGCAAACCTACTTCCCAAGCACTTTTCCAAGTGTTTGCTTATGTCACATCTGCAAACATCCTAATGAAAACAAATCAGATGCCTAAACCAATAATCAAAAGGCAGGGAAATATTCTCCACCTCTTACTGGGAGGAACTCCAAAATCACATAGCAAAAGGTGTGGATACAGGCAGGGATGAAGAATTAGCATCCAAGATTAAATCTATTAGAGTAGCTAGCCTTCTGATTTTCCTTCTATCCAAATATATTACTCATTTGTTTTTCTTAAGATAAATTCCAAATCTTGTTCATAGATTGGTTTTTGCCTCAATAACCTTCCTTAAGGTTATTTTTTTCCCCAAGACTTATACCTTGTTAATTGGCGTCCCAGAAGATAGTCTGTAAACCTCTCTGGAAATCAGTTATGATCCAGTGCACATGACAGTCCATGCAGGTCAGCTGCAAGGTTAGCTTAGATTCTTGCTATTGCTCATTCCCACCAACACAAGGAGAATGATAATTGCTTCTGCAACTGTGATGGTTGATGGAGTGAATCCTGCTGCTAGTTGGCTGTCATTTAGCTGGAACCACAGGCTTAGATCACAACAGCTAACCCAACTCATAAAGGTCCTGGTGCTTCTTCCAGTTATCAGTGCTGTGCTGACATGATAGAGTTAGAGCCAGGGCTTGGTAAATCATAGTATTACTATATTCTGGCCTCTGCTTACACTTAGGCAAGGACTGAGGCTTCCCTAATCTGGCTCAGAATTTGGCATCTAGCCTTGTTAGATTTTTATGGGCTTCCCTAAGATGAATGGGCAGTTGGGGAGCTGCACATGTGCTACTGATCCTTCCTCTGATTTGTTCCCCAACACACTGATCCAAAATATTTGGTGTTGGTATTGCTCGGCCATTTGTACATCATTCTTAGTCTCCATTTTATTTTGTGTTAAGACAAAACTCATGTAATTTTCTATTTGGACTCTATTCTTTTTATTTGTTTATTTTGAGAGAGAGAAAGTGTGTGCACAGAAGCAGGGGAGGGGCGGAGAGAGAGAATTCCAAGCAGGCTCTGCACTGTCAGCACTGAGCCTGAAACGGGGCTCTACCCCACAAACCATGAGATCATGACCTGAGCTGAGATGAAGAGTAGGATGCTTAACCAACAGAGCCACCCAGGTGCCCTTCTCTTTGGACACTCATTGTTGATGAATCATTTGGTCCCTATGCTACTGTGACACATGATACATTTTTACTTGATCTGTATGTCTTTTCCTGGCTCTGATAGCTTATAAATCCCTATGGAGTTTCCCCATAAGAGCAATGGGAGTATCTTTTATTATAATATTTGGTCTTCGGGCACCTGACCTTGATTTCAGCTCAGGTCAGGATCCCAGGAGTGTGGGATCCACCACTGAATTGGGCTCTGTGCTGAGCATGGAGCCTGCTAAAAGATAATCTTTCTCTCTCCCTCTGGCCCTCTCCCCCACTCAAACTTGCTCACTCCCTCTAAAATGAAAAAAATATGTACATAGATAATATTTGGTTTTTTGTCCTCAAATAGTTCCAGTCCGTAAAATAGCCTCAGAATAATAAAGGTGAAAAGAGTGCCTACTTATTCATAACAAGCCTCTTTCAACCTTACCCAAATTTACGTTAATGATGTGACTTTCAGAAAGCCCCTAAGGATGGCAGCCTGGTTGCCAGAAGACCCACTTATGTGACTAGAGGGTTGGAAATTGTAGTCCCACCCCTGATCCCCAGAGCCCGGGAGAGGGTCTGGAAGTTGAATCAGGCATCAGCGGCAAATTATTTAATCAAACACGTGTATATAGTGAAACCTCTATAAAAACTCAAATAGACATGGTGTGAAGAGTTGCCAGGTCGGTGAACAAGAGGGCATTTGTACCCTGGAATGGTAGTACACCCCAGTCTCCACGGGGGCAGAAGCTCCTGGGCTTGGGACCCTATGTAATAAACACTGGTAAGCCAGTACATGGACTACTTTTTTCCGTTCTCATAGCTTCTCTAGCAAATGAATCCCATGAGGCTGTTGTGGTTACCTCTGATTTCTAGCTCTCTGGTCTGGGAACACCTGGACTGGTGGTTGGTGTCTGAAATGAAGGGGGTGGTGTGGGCACTCTTGTCGGAATGAACACTTGTGGGATTTGATGCTCTCTCCAGGTACATGGTGAAAGAATGGAGTTAAGTTGTAGGACACCGAGGCTCGTGTGGGAGAATTGCTTGATGTGTGGAGAAACCTGCACATCCAGTGTCAGAAGTGAAGTAGTTTGGAGTACTGAGAGTAGAGGAGACACACAAGAGTGTATTTTCACTTAGTATTACTTCATCCAAACTCCCAGTCTTGCAGATTTACCACCTAGAGTGCCATCATCCATGATAATTGGGGTTTGGAGTTCCATCTATAACAACTCTTAATCACATTTCTCATTCTCACAGACCTCATGAAATATCATGTCTAATAAAGAGCCTTACATGAGTGAGTTTCGAGGTAAAGCATGTGACAAAGAAATGAACTTTTGTATTCTGCGGTAAGCAGCACTTAACCTGAATCTAATGTCAACAATTCTCACCCGTATCCTCTTGTGTGATAGTTAAATACTCGAAGACAACGTATTAAGTATGTATCTCTAGAGGAAATGGACAGTGTACATGGCAATGACTTCCTTCAGTGTGCATCTGCATCATCATTCAAAGAAATTGAGCGCAATTTGTGGCAGACTCTGAGTTTCAGACCTTCGCTTCTGCCTTTACCTGGTTAGGTTGTCTGTGTGATTTATTTTTATTTCAATAGGAATGATGTGGAGTAGGAGTAGGAAGTAACACTGAGCAACTGCTCTTGATAAATGAAGATACTTTTTCTACAAGCAATAAAATCTTAGGAATTCTGACAAGACTGTACTGGAATTGAAGCCACCTCTTCCCAACCACGTGATGCTGGTTCTGTCCACCTTTACTGTACTCAGGTGCTTGATGATTTAGTGCCCTCCCTCTCGTGTACCATGCTCCAGCTACAGAGCACCCCAGGTGCCTGTCAAAAGAGCCTCATGCCTCACTGATGGCCTGCATGGTTACCTTGCCCAAGTCCATCCTCTCGAGGGCAGATGATGACACCAGCATGCACACTAGGCCCAAGGAGTAGTGGAAGGGTGACTGGGGGCATTGGGGAGCAGACATGAGGTATGCAGGCTGGGGTGTCCACACACGTGTGCCAATTTGCCACATGGAGTGAAGCCAGAAGAAAGAAAATAAGAGGATGGGCTGCAAGCTTTCTCATGAGGCCTCATTCTTACTTGAGGACTCCCAGAATGCTAAGTTCAAACCTGGGCTTCCAGGTTAAAGACATGTGATAGGTAAGTGTCTATGTGTACCCTTGCCCCAATCTCGCCCATGTTATGAAAGGATGTGTCAGCAATCATCTGCCAATTCTGCCTATTTTTCTTCGATCTGCCTGTGTTTTTCTTCTTGTTAAATGGTGATAACAAACACTCCTTCTGGAAAGTAATGGGATTACAGGCTTTCCTTCAGTGAGATGTATAAATGCCCAGGGTTTCTGTAAAGTCATGTTTAGACAAATCATCTATTTACTTCACTCCAGGAGATCTCATGAAAATAATGAACACTAACATGGCTTCCGGTGGTGATCTGATCATTTATGAACGCTGATCGAGAAAAACAAATGATTTCTTCCATTAAACTATTTTTAGACTTTTAGGCAGTTGAAGTTTAGTGACACTTCTGGCGTGTGTTAAAGTTTTTAGCAATGCGTAAGAGAAACCTTACTTTACCCGTGATGTGTAAAAAGATCAAAGAAATGATCGCTCAAACGTAAAGAAAAAGCAAAAGACAAAGCAGGAGGTGCCATTTAGTGAAAATGACTTCACCACAAAGCTGTCTGCTAACCTTGAGTGGAAAGCACTATGAAAAATGTCACAGTTCTCAGATTAGGTCCAGCCATACATAAGCAATTATGTTGCTGCCCTGACTGTTCCGTAGTCATTACGAAGTTAGTCTCACTCAATTGAATTTTTATTATTATTTTGTCCCTGTCCTCAACTTTTAGAGAGGAATTTTTTCCCTTCCTTCCATCGAATCAATTTTCCCCTAGCACGTTTTGTTCTAGGCAGATGTTGGATGGCATTATCGCTGGGTTCTTTGGCTCCGAGGTGGAAAGCATTGTAGTTGATTCGTCTTCTTTGTCTTGTCAAACACTTCACTCATCTCGACATTTGCAGAATGCGTCAAAGGTGTGTCTTCTATTAGGAATATTACATTGCGCTTGTTCTTAAGATTTTCAATAGAGTTTGAATAGGATGCAGAAAATTACTAGAATATTTGATTTTGGCATTTGTTAGCTGAATGATGAATTGTCAACAGCCTTGGCTTTATGTTCTGCTCAATGGAGGGAGAAAAGCACTCTGAAGATAATACCAGTTAAATTCTTTAGAACAGTCATGAGTTGACAGTATATATAGTGTTGGCTTTTGATTATTCTATATCTCTAAAGTTTTCATGCTAGGCCTGTGCACCAAGTGGTTCATGCATCCCTTGACCCCTCATGTACACTTTAGCTTGTACCTACTCATAAAAATAGTACTTAAATTAGAACAGCAGCCTAAAGAAATGTTTTTTAGGGGCGCCTGGGTGGCTCAGTAGGTTAACCTTCCAACTTTGGCTCACGTCATGATAATGTGGTTCATGGTTTTGAGTCCTGTGTCGGGCTCTGTGCTGGCAGCTTGGAGCCTGCTTTAGATTCTTTGTGTCTCTCTCTGCCCCTCCCCTGCTTATGTGCTCACTTGCTCTGTCTCTGTCTCTTTCTCTGAAAAATAAACAAACATTAAAAAAAGAAGTTTTTGTTAACTGTATAAAATAACCATGGCAATGTTAACCTTAAGCCTGTTGTTTTACCAGCAAAATAGGTTTATTCAGAAAGAACACAGGAATTGCATTTTGGGACATGGAAAGTATAGGAAACCACAGGCAAGGCTGGAGATCAAAGGAGAGGAATGTTAATTTATAGAGAACAGGAGGAAGTTGGGAGGGGCTGCTTTGAAATGAAAGTCCATTGAAGGAAAGCAAGAATTCCGGGTGGTGATGGTTTCTATTGGCTGACTTTGTTTTCTTGTTGGTTGAGCTTGTTGCCGGGCAAGGAGAAATTCTTTTCCCTGCTGGAATAGTAAAGTGGGCTTTTTCTTTCTGGGGTGTGTAATCCATGAGAGGTGGTAGGGTGTAGGAGCTGTCCCTTCTCATCTCTTGCCTCTGTTTTAAATAAAATGTCCTTTATTCATTTTTTCAGCAGTATTATTTTAACAAAAAATTGGGAAGAACCTACAAAACCATTAGTAGGAAAGAAACATGATATAGTCACACAACACAATACTGAACATCAATGAGAAGGACTAAGTAAACCTACATAGATTAACACAGACAACTCTCAAAAGAACATTGAGCAAAAAGAAAGTTGCAAAGGGGAGGCACACACTGTGTGTGACTAGCATTGCTCCTGTTGTGCAATATCTAGCTCTTTTTTATGTGGAACACGCGGAGATTTCATTCTCCTGTTCCCTTGAGGGTAAGTGTGGTCACGTGACATGCTTTGGGTAATAAAATGTGAGCAGCAGTGATGTCGATCACTTTGTGGAAGCACTTTGTGCTGCTTGTGTAGGACTCTTTTTTTCCCCCTGGGCTGGTGACTGGAGGCACCTGCTGGGGAACAGCTTTCCTGAAGAGTCATTTGTCCCTGCAGCAGAGGTGGAGTAAGTGAGAAATAGACCTTTGTTTTAAGCCACTGAAATTGTTCTACTGAGGGTTGGAGAAGCTGGACATTGAATGACCAAGTTGAATTCTTCAGTGGTTGAAGATGTTAACGTCTTGGTGCTTCTAAGCTGCCCAGACTCCATCACCAGATAGGCTTGCAGGCATGAAACCAGAGGAGCTTGGGTGGTTTGAGAATCTGTCAGTGTATGTAAGAATTGGTGGTTGAAGCTCTGCATTGAGTCAGAGGTGGACCCAGGGAACATGGAGTAATCTGTGCTCTGGGAGCACATAGTCTAGTATACACATGTGCTACTTTCTGGAAGCTACAGACATTTTGTTAACATTTGGTGGGGGGCAGAGAGGCATTACTATATTTTGGACGGGTCAAGAAAGAATGTCAGGTGAACATGAGGAAACGAAGTCGCATAGGAGAAAGAGAAGAGAGAACAGGACAAAAATGACAGTGAGGACTTGAGACTCTGGTGATGGGAGAAGAGAGTGGACAGTGGGAAGGTGTTGGTTCTCATTTCCTGCTTAGTTTCTCTAACCTTCAGTTGAGAGATGAGCTGTTTCTTGGGCACTTTCCCAGCATTTGTGTGTTGATGACCTCAGGAGAATTAGAACTAGTTCCATATGGTCTCTAGCATCAGAGGAATTGCTGTAGACTGAATACTGAAGCAAAAACATATCAGCCTTCCTTTCAATTAAGTTAAACTTTATCACAACTCTTGGATTTCATAATTTTGAGGGTTTTGAAAAACAATATGGTTCAGATGTATTACCTAACAATCCAGGACAGTCTGGGATCATACCATGTGATCAGATGCATTTATGCAGTAAAATACAGGAAAGTTGACACTAACTAGGTTAAATAGAGAATGTAATTAGCCTCTTCTATGCCATATTTTTGCCGACAGATGAGTTCAGGTTGGCTAAAGTTTGACTGGTAATAGAGTTTTAAGAAAACATTTGTTCTCAGGGCCTAATGGATTTTGCAATTGAATGAGGAAAAGTAGAGTTAGATTAAACTACTCCTTAAAGTTGATACAGGGAATAAATGAACTGGGAAATAAAGTGTGGTGGCTAGCCTCTAAGAAAGCCCTAATGACTCTCATTTGCACACTGAATAAGGTTGATCTGTCTATCCAAAGCAGTATGGAAGGAATGACTGAGTGTGACTGTTAAGGCTAAGTCGTAAAAGACACACATGACTTCTACCTTGCCCCTTCTCAGATCACTGGGTCTGGGAAGCCATCTTCTCTATCATAAGGACACTCAAACTATCAGGCATGTGAATGAGCAGTTTTGGAAGTAGAGCTTCTAGGCCTTCTAACGACTGCAGCCCTGGCCAACATCCTAATGAAAGACCTTGAGCCAGAACCACCTAGCTGAGCTGTGGCCAAATTTCTGACCCACAGAAACTAGATAATAATAAAATACATTGTTTTAAACTCGTAAAAGTTTTTTTTTATACATACAGCAATAGATAACTCATACAGATTGTGAGATCTGGTTGTGGGGTGCTGCCATATCAAAATCCTAAAATGGGGGAGTGGCTTTAGAACTGGGCAAGGGGTAAAGAAGCTGGTAGGACATTGATGGAGTGTTTGTGACATCCAGGCATGTGAGTAAAGTACTTTAGAAGCAGATCGTTCCAGCCCCAGTCAAGCCTTTAGATGACTCTTGCTCCAGCTGACATCCTTACTGCAACCAACCTTGTGAGAGACTTGGAGGCCAAATCACCAGCTAAGACAGTTCTGAATTCCTGACCCACAGATACAATGTGCCATAGCACAGGCGTACCTCACACATTGCAGGTTCAGCTCTAAATTGGTGCAAAAAAGCAAATATTGGGGGAGGGGGCGCCTGGGTGGCTCAGTTGGTTGAGTGACTGACTTCAGCTCAGGTCATGATCTCACAGTTTGTGAGATGGAGCCCGCGTTGGGCTCTGTGCTGACAGCTCAGAGCCTGGAGCCTGCTTCAGATTCTGTGTCTCCCTCTCCCTCTGCCCCCCCCCCCCCCCGCTCTGTCTCTCTCTGTCTCAGAAATAAACAAACATTAAAAAAATTAAAAACAAAAAAAAAACAAATATTGGAATAAAGCAAGTCAGATGAGATTTTGGGTTTCCCAGCACATATAAAAGGTATGTTTACATTATACCATAGTCAACTAAGTTTGCAATAGCATTATGTCTAAACAAGTACATATTTTAATTAGAAAAGACTTGATGGCTAAAAAATGCTATCTATTATCTGAACTTTGAGCAAGTCATAGATTGCTGATCACAGATCACTGTAACAAATACAAGAAAGAAAAAGTTTGAAATATTTTGAGAATTAATAAAATGGAGTAAACAGGCAGGAAGTGAGCAAATGGTGTTGCAAAAATGGTGCCTGCAGATATGTTTGATACAGCGTTGTTGTGAATTTTCTTTTTTTGCTACAAGCTTTCAATATGAAAAATGTGTGATCTATGAAGTGCAATAAAATGAGGTATGCCCATCGATGTTTATTGCTATTTTCAGTGGCCAAACTTTGGGTAAATTTGTTCATGCAACAGTAAATGACCAATTTATACAGTAAGAAGTAATATCTGAGATACATCGACTGATCCTTAGAGGTCATACAGATTTTGTGGTTATTCTGTAACAGCCATAAATTACTATTACTAAATTTTTGGTTTTTGTTGTTGAGAAAATATTTGCCACATTTGCTTCTAATGTGTATAATTTTGTAAAACTGAGATTTGCTATTTATAGTGCTTTAATGAAAAATTATTAAAGCTCGTTCTCCTATTAGTGACAAGAGAATCAGCCTACAAAAGTTGGTCTCTTTGTGTTTAAGAGAGCTATTGTGTTTCCAGAATGACTGAAATTAATGTGGAGGCTGTCTTCAAGATCAGAAGCAGAAAGCTGAAGTAAACAAACAATTCATCTGTATTTTTGGGATAACTAGAATGAAGAAAAGCTTCTTGTTTATATAATTTTTTTTTTTTTTTTTTTACTTTTGAGAGAGCAAGAACATGTGAGCTGGGGAGGGGCAATGGGAGGGGGGGCAGAGGGAGGGAGAGAATCCCAAGCAGGCTACATGATTAACATACAGCCTTATGTCGGTCTCAGTCCTTTAACCCTCACATTATGAGCTGAGCCAAAATCAAGAGTCGGATGTTTAACCCAATGAGCCACCCAGGGGACCAGAGAAAAAGCTTCTTTAGCAATTAAGTAATTAATTATTAGTTACCTCAGTCAACTCCACTGTCCCAAGTCCATGCCATGGCAGAGGTTCCTTTATTGTGGATTTTTAGGATTAGGATTTTAGTAGGTATGGTGACATTGTGGGCTAAGAGACCAGCAGACTCTTTGTATGAAGGGCCACAGAATAAGTATTTTTGGCTTTGTGGGCCATGTACTCTATGGTGGAGCTACTGAACAGAAAGTGTTCTAGTTCTAGGGCAACAGCAGCCATAGATAATATGTGAATGAACGAGCATGGCTATTTTCCAATAAAACTATAAAAACAGGTGGCAAGCTGGATTTTCCCCATGGGCTTTACTTTGACACCCCTATAGTATACTTAAAAAATTTTTCACCTAGAGCAGCTAATAGTTCTTTCCACCTGTTTAATAAAGTACAAAAGCTATTTTATATAAATCCTTTGATACATGGAGGGATACAATGATTATGTTGTGGACGTAACATGTAAACATATTAAACATATTAAACGTTGGCAAAATGTGTTTGAAGGAGTAACTGGAGGAACAGGTTTCAGACATGGAGTAGATCTAGTGATTCTAGATACTTAATGAACAAGAAGGTTGCTTCACATTCTGATATTTGCCATTCAGCTGAAAGGACAGTTTCTCAGTGGCCCAAACTTTTGAGACAATAACTTGTATCATGAAACACCTTTTATCTTTTTTAAATCCAGTAAGCTTAGAGTTAGTATTGTTTTTGCCTCTGTAAAGAACATTATTGGTCAAAGTGCAACTTGGTTGAAGAAAATACCCCATATTGGAGGAGAGAATAGTTTTTTATGTTACATAGAATATTTCACGTTTACAAAGTGATTTCATATAGAAAGTTTATTTGTTCCTCAAAGTATGCAGGAAAAAAAAGCTAAAAATTTATAACACTGAGACACTGTGTTTTTATATCCCCTCCCTCCACCAAGGGGGCTAGAGATTTGGATAAACTAATAGAAAAAATAAAAAGAATGAAAGCTGCCCACTGAGTGTTGTTTTCATTTGCTCAGGAGAATTTATAGTAACCCTGGTGCTTTCTGGCTCAAAAGCAAAAGAACAGGGTCTGCTTAGGGCAGAGCCAATGAGTCTATGACCTGTCATTCTAGCAACTCACTGTGATCTAAGTGGGATTCAACTTTTGACCTATGAAAAAGAGGTCTTAAGGTTTCTGATGAAAGTGACTTTCAGTGGCATCCAATTTAGAAGCTGCTGAAACGAGCCCAAACAGACAATTGGAGAAAAATGTGTAAGGATACCCACCAACATAAGGATAAAGCATAGGGATTGGAGGGGTTACTAAACTGGTTGGCCATGCAAGACCAAAGCCAAGAGCTTATGTCAGACATGTAATAGATAAAATCACAAATTTTTAAAGATGACCTTTCTAAGTATTACTTTTTCTTCGTTTTAAAATACATAAATACATGCGTACATACATGTGTACATAGATAACTGATTACATAGAAACAAGATTGAGTAGTTAAAAAACCAAATCGAGTATGTAATGGTTTGCTGCTACAGAGGAAGCCATAAAAATGCATTTATTTAAATGTTTGCCTGAAACAGGAAGGCTGTGACTGATTCTGATGCCATTTTGTACCTCTCCTAGCACAAAAGGAAAAACGTGTCCTTCGATGACAAGTATGCATGAGTGGTAAAAATCGGGAAGTCCAGTGCAAAGCTAGCAGTGAGAAAAGGATCGCTGCTGAAAACTTAATACTGATGGGGTGTTTGAGACCCAGAAAAAACTAAGAAAGAAGACAGAAGGAATGAATTGGGTACTGTGTGATGAAAACCTGTGGTGAAGGGGGAATAGGAGGCTAACAAGAAAGACCACCTAGTGCCAAAGTGAAGGATTCATACATAGTCGGTTAGTAGAAGAAAACAGAATGGATGTGAGGCCAGCAAGTTGGAACAAATGAAAGAAGGAAAAATGAAGAGCAAATAGAAGGAATGAGAAAAAAGCAATTCTAAATATACTAGATTTATTTTAGCGGATTGTTTTAGATGTGAAACAAGTATTTTAGGAAAAGCTCACTGAAGAAAATGTTGTGTTTCCCCTATTAAGACAGCATGTACATACGGTTAGTGAGATCACTAAGAACAATGAAGATTTATTGATCACTTACTATGTGGCAGGTAAACTAACTTATATGTATTCATATTACAATCATGACATGTTGAGGGCAGTTCTGTTTTTTTCTTTCAGATAAACAGATTGAAGTACAGAGAGTTGAAATAACTTCTCCAAAGCTGTGTTTTTAAAAACAGTTGGCTTAGGGGCGCCTGGGTGGCGCAGTCGGTTAAGCGTCCGACTTAAGCCAGGTCACGATCTCGCGGTCCGTGAGTTCGAGCCCCGCGTCGGGCTCTGGGCTGATGGCTCAGAGCCTGGAGCCTGTTTCGGATTCTGTGTCTCCCTCTCTCTCTGCCCCTCCCCTGTTCATGCTCTGTCTCTCTCTGTCTCAAAAATAAATAAACGTTGAAAAAAAAATTAAAAAAAAATAAAAACAGTTGGCTTATTTTCAGAGAGAGAGAGAGAGAGAGCATGTGCACGTGCAGGGGAGTGGGAGAGAGAGGGAGAGAGAATCCCAAGCAGGCTTCATGCAGTCACTGCAGAGCCGGACACAGGGCTTGATCCCAAGAACTGCAAGATGTTTAACTCACTGAACCAACCAGGTGCCCCTCCAAAACTATTTTTGAAATAAGTTGTCCTGGCTCCAGATACTTAACGGACTTATATTTTATTTACTTTATTTTAAAACTTGGTCGTGTGTGTGTGTGTGTGTGTGTCTGTGTGTGCGCGCACACGCGCATAATTGCTGTATTTCAACTTGTGTTTAAAATGGCAGAGTAAACATGCATTTACTGTTTGTCCCTCTGAAATCCCTACAAAATGAAAAGATCAAGAAAAGCACAAAGAAGAGCCTAGAAGAGGAATACCACAAACTTGTTCGCAGCTGGAAAGCTGGATGACAGGTAACTCGCTGGAGAGGGAAGGGGAGAAATAAATAGATTGATACCTGTGGACCCTCCAGAGGCCTCAGAGATTGTTGCCCTCTCTATACGTGAAGGGTGGGGGGTTGAGGTTGACAAGAAGACACAATTGGGTACAATTTTGTTTGAAAAGCAGATTGCCTAGTGCCCCTCCTCTGCCCTGATCAAGTTCTAGGGTTTTATTCTCAGGAGAGGTAACATAGAGTGGCCCCTATTTTTCTTACCTGAAAGATTTACCTTTTTTAAGTGAATTGTTACCTAGAAGAGAGACTTAGTTTATTCTCAGTTTAATTGTATTTAACCTTTTCAGGGAAACCTTTCCTGACCAACAGATCTAAAATTGCAACCTCTCTTCTTGATTTAGTCTTAGGTTAGCACCATATTCACAGGCACTTACCCTTCATTTTTTTTCTGTGTAGAAAAAGGAAACTAACAAAATGACTGACGTTGTGTATTGTTTGCCTATTACCCTGTACATTTTACTGTATTTGTTCTGTTTGTCTAGGATAATAGAATATAGAGACACTAGACTGTCAGCTCCCCAAGGGCACGAGTTTGTGCCATTGGCTTGGTTTGACTCCTGTATTCCCAGTAGTTAAAACACTGCCTGACACATAGTAATTGCTCAGTAATAGTGGATATGTGTGTGTGTGTGTGTGTGTGTGTGTACACACATACAAATATGTATATATATACATATACATATGAATAAAAGTATTCTAAGATAAAGGTGAGGAAATCTCTAGCAAAGTAGGGCAAAAAGATTAAAGGAGATTAGGGGATAAAGTGATCAGTAAATTTCAGGTCCAATCTAAGAGATCTATTATTCAAACAAAATGAGTTCCGGAAAGTAAAAAATGGAAAATAGAGGGGAGGATCTATATCAGATAAGTAACTTAAAAAAAATTCCTGGGCATAATTTTCCTATTGGACACAGCTCACTTAGTACCTGGGTCAATGGCTGAAATTAGATTTACATCAAAGAGCATGATTAGGGCATTTCAGAACACCAGAGCAAAAGAATTCTAAAAGTATTGTAAAGAGAAAAAAGCAAATTACTTACAAAGGATCAATAATTATAATGTCCTCAGAGTTTTCAATAGCGGTACTGGAAGCTGGAAGTCATGGCTTCAGACTTGAGGGAGAAAGTACACATAAGCCTACATTCTATGCCATGCCAAACTGTGAAATAAATTGGCATCTGCAATAAAGATATTTTCAGATAGCCTGAGCCTCATAATACTTATGCATCCTTTATCAGAACATTAATAGACAAGAATTCACAAGAAAGGGAATAGACCTAGAAAGTGGAATATATGTAATTCAGAAAATGAGCTCTAATACAAAAGACCAGAAGGGACCCAATCCCCAGCAGTACAGCTGTGAGTATGCTGGGACAGCGCCCAGCCCCCTCAGGTCAGAAGCAGTTAGGTGTCCCCAAGTTGAAGAACTGACCACTAGCTGAAATGATTGAACGTATTGATAGGAGTTTTACAAAGCAAAGGGAAAGTTTGGGAACAAATTGATAATAAGTAGATAGAAAATTAAGAAGAGGGGCAATACAATGCTTAACTTCAGGGAGAAACAAAAGTTGTACAAGAAAGGAAAAGTAGCCATGATGTAGTCTGTGATTCAACTATGAATATTATTCACAAGCCAAAATCCTACAAATACTGATGAAACCAAAATTATGCTGTGGTTAGTATGGTGGCATCTTGGAGGAGATAGGGTACAAATGATCCAAATTCTTAGGTTTTGTAGTGGGATAGCAATAAATAACATCTAAAACAAAGAAAATATTTAGAAGTAGCAAAATAAGCATATTATTTAGACTTAGAGTTAATATTTTTACAAAATCCAGCTGCATTTGTTAAGAGTGTTTATCTCTGGCCTGTGAAATACAGTGTGGGGGGGGGAGGGAAGACTCCTGTTCCTTTGAAATATGATTATAGAATTATATGGTTGTTTGAACTATGCGATGAACCACCTCAATAAATACAAAGGCAATATAGACAACATCAGTAAATATGAAGACAGGTCTATTTGTCTCATTTAATTTGGAGTTAAAGTATTGTTTTTTTCATAAACATGTCACAAGACCCCTTTAAGACTTCAGTGCAATCTCTTCTTTCCCATGTCACAGACATTTTAGAGAGGTGCACTTTGAATTTTTTTTTTTTTCCAACGTTTATTTATTTTTGGGACAGAGAGAGACAGAGCACGAACGGGGGAGGGGCAGAGAGAGAGGGAGACACAGAATCGGAAACAGGCTCCAGGCTCTGAGCCATCAGCCTAGAGCCCGACGCGGGGCTCGAACTCACGGACCGCGAGATCGTGACCTGGCTGAAGTCGGACGCTTAACCGACCGCCACCCAGGCGCCCCGAGAGGTGCACTTTGAAAGGCTTACCAGAGAACCTGCTTCCCACCTCTTCTTCTTTTTTTTTTTTTTTTTTTTTTTTTTTTTTTTTTGAGGGATAACTCAATAAAGATAGCTGCTCTAACTTCTTGGGTCTTGCTTCTGCTCCTATTCTCACATTAATTGATGGCAATTTTAGACAACTTGATATGTCTCTAGTTTTTTTTTCCTTTTTTAAAAGATTACTTACTTTAAAATACTGAAATGTTTGGGACATCTGGATGGCTCATTTGGTTCAACATCTAACTCTTGGTTTGAGCTCGAGTCATGATCTCATGGTTTGTGAGTTTGAGGCCCCTGTGGGGTTCTGTGCTGACAGCTGGGAGCCTGGAGCCTACTTCGGATTCTGTGTCTCCTTTTCTCTCTGTCTCTCTACCACTCACGCTCTGTCTCTCTCAAAAATAAACAGTAAAAATAAATACTGCGATGTTTAAAAATAAACACTAAAAAATAAGTTGGGAGGTCTAGTGGGAAGTAAATACTTTGAAAATGTTGGGAAGGAATATCTAAATGGACGTGGCTATGTTTGTAGAAACCGTCTTCCTGTTAAGAATTATATTTTACATGAAGCAGTGTAGGAGTCCTGTTCTTCAAGTAGGTACAAGTGTACTTAAAATTGCTGAAATAGCTAGGTTATAATGATCATAACAATTTTGAGGCTTTGGACTGAAAGCATAATAAAAATAATACTAGTGCTATTGACTGCAGAAAAGTGTCATCATTAGTACTAAATTGTGGCTTGATTTTTTTTTCTATAAATTTTCCAAGATTTATGTGAATTGACTTCCCATCTTTTTGTCCAGCTGAATTTAAAATGAAGCTAACTCAAAGTCCTTGTTTGAAAAAATGCTATTGAATTATCTATCTCATGCTGGTCTGATTTATTTTCAAGAGCCTCCAGGAGTTTCTGGAAGACCCTATGATTGAGATAGAACTAAAATTTTATGGAAAAATTTTAAGTACGTTTCTGATTGTATTTATTCTGAGTTATTCACCATTAGTTTTCCCCAAGCCAATTTCATTGGGACATGAAATACACACATTTTTTGTGGCCTACCCATTCTTTTGTAATAGGCGGTTTTGGGTTGCTGGTGCATTCACAGAAGTATTTTCAATTTGGTCTCTTGATGTAGCTGCAATGTTGAACCTGTAATTAGAATAACCTTTAAGTTTGTTAATTTGAAAGGGTAGCATGGTATCCTGTACTTAATATTTACACTCCATCCACTAGATGTAGTTTACGAATTAGAACACCATGAAAGGTAGGATACAGAGGTTAAAACAAAATCTGACACAGGAAGAAGAGGCAAATAAGGTCAGGTATCAGAAATGAGCAGACCGTAGATGTGGGAAAAAGTGCGTTTGTGAAGTTTTTCATGGTAAAGGCTCCAGAGGAACAATATATTTGATAATGTTACTTTTTTTTTCCTGACCGCCCAAAGCTCACACAGTAATCTATGGAGATGAAATATTTCCCTAAGCAAAATTGACTCTCCTGACAATAGGGACAAAAAGGACCATGCAGGAATTTATTCTGTGTAAAGGACTTTAAGTCAACCTAGAGCCAGTATTTTGAATTATGTTTTATAGGAATAAAGCAGAAATGGTGTTGAGTAAGATCATTTTCATGTCTCCTCCCAGTAAAAGGTAGAAAAGGGAATCATCCAATAAAAGCATTTTGTGCGGGGCAGGCGGTTGGAAGAAGGTAAATGCATTACAAGTATGATCATCCTGAAAGAAATGATAGTGTGTAGGTTAGTAACAGGTAATTATCAATGAAGGCAGTCTGGGTATTCAGCTCAGAATGATATAAGCCTAAGTCTATGTCAGAATATGAGGTCTGAACACTGACTGTGGGTGTTTGTGTGCATGTCCACACACAGGTGTGCATATGCCTACACATGCATGTGGATTTACATGCCATATAATCATGAAAGGTAGAGAATGCAGAGGAGAGCATACCCATGAGTATCATTGTTTAATTGACTAAAGAAAGCTGTAAGTTCAAGAGCTGCTGGGATATTGATGTACAGAGCCTGTACTTTCTGGCACCGAGATGGGTTATTAAAGTTACTTTCCATACCTTGGTCGTGATTCTCTTCTATTGAACAGAGACTTATTTTGAGCACTTGTATGTTTGAAATCCAGACAAGATAAAGAAGAGCTAGGAGAGCTGACAAAGCAGATGGGGGTAAGTTTCCTGGGAAACGGGAAGAAGGCTAGACATGGGGTCAATATTGAGAACATCTAAGATTTTAAATCAGCGATGTCCTCAAGTTGCAACTCTTATGTGCCCCTCTCCTGTGCTGGGATTGGTCCCAGAGTCGGGCATGGGTGAACTAATTCATATGGCCTTTGATAGGCTCAGTGATGTGGGGGGTTCAAGGTGAGGACACATAGTGTTCACTGTCATAGCAGTCAACAGATACTACACCGCGAATCTTGTCTTTAAGGTGCTATTGGACTTTTATTCATATGCTTTAACTCACTTTGTGTTTATGTATCTGTACCTGCATTTTGGCTGGGTTACCCAAGAATTGGCTTTTTGTCGGGGGTGGTGGGAGGATCCACATTACCTCTTAAACCTCAGACACTTATTTTTTGTGTTGGCTATGATTTCTGGACAGTAGTGGAGGTCTGTGATAGTTAATTGCATGTGTCAACTTGACTGGGCTAAGGGATTCCCAGATAGCCAGCAAAATAATTTTTCTGGGTTTGTTTGCAATGGTGTTTCCAGAAGACATTAGCATTGGAATCAGTAGAGTAAGGAACATACTGTCACCAATGCAAGTGAGCATCATCATTCAAATCATGGAGGGCCTAAAAAGAATAAAAAGGTAGAAGAACAGTAAATTTGCTCTCTTTATTTGAGCTGGGACATCCCTCTTCTCCTGACCTTGGACATTCCCGCTCCTGGTAGTCAGGTCTTCACGTTTGGACTGGAACTGTACCTCCAGCTTTCCAGGCCTCCTGCTTGCAAACAGCAGATGGTGGAACTTCTCAGCTCCATAATGAAGTGAGCCAAGCCCTCACTATATAGCTGTATATACCCTATTGGTTTTCTTTATCAGGAGAACCCTGCCTAATAAAAGGTCTTTTAAAAATATTTCATTTTTTGTGTGTTGGTTGGAGAGTTGTGTGTGCATATGTGGGAAATATCACAACGTAAAATGTAAAAATAAATGAAAACTTCCAGGAATAGAGTATTAACTTATTTCCCAAATAGTATTATATGTTTACTTTTTGTGTTGATAAGTCACCAACCAAGAAGGCAAGATTTATGCCCTCAGAAAGGATTCTTAGGAAGTCTCTGGGTATAATAAGGGCCAAGGCTATAGGTGGAGATGACAGGATGTTTATATATAAAGAGAGCAACACTAATAGGTTTAGTATACACTAAGTGCCAGCTAATAGAGCTTGAATAATTAAAAAGGAGATGGAAAGATTATTTCAGGTAGGAGAGTTGTGTAAGCAAAAGCACGTACATAGGATATAATGATAAACGTACTTAATTGACTGGAGGTTAGGACTTGTATAGGAAGCCCTGTCCTACTTTGGAATAGTGAAGGACAACATTTGAGAAGTGGATAGAGAGCAACTGGATACTTGTGAACAAGGAGGAGACCTGATAAAATTGGTGTTAGCACAGTTGACATGGAAATCAAATCGGGAAGTAGGATGCTGAAATAGAACAGAGATGGACTAAAGGTGATACCAGTGAGAATGCAGAGCTAGTGCAACATATCAGACATTAGAAATAAAGACTCAGTAGGCTTGGACTAGTGAATATGAGGCCTGAAGGAAAGAGAGGAGTGAAGGATCACTCCAGCATGTCTAACTTCATTTGTGACATAATGAGGTGACATTTGGACAAATGGAGGAGTCCAGATGGGAGACCGTTTGGGAGCATCATTGAGGAGTTACAATTTAGATAAGTACGGTCATGGAATTTGGGCAGAGAAGAGTTTAAGTTTATTCTAGCTTCATTTCCCCCAAATTTGTCTTACCAACATTTTCAAATACAACAATTCTTTCTGGACAAATAGAACTGGCACAATTAACGTGTCTATATTCCATACATCTAGATCCAACAATTTCCATCTTGTCTTGTTAGTATCTTTTTGGCTGAACCATTCAAAAGTAACTTGATGGTACAATAAAAATTCATTCCTAAATACTTTAGCATGAATATCTTAAGAACAGAAACTTCAGTTTTGAAAGAATTTAAGACCAAGGGTGTTTCACTTGGTGGTAAAGGCTGTATTAGATCTTCAGGTTACCTTGTGGTCCAATCCACTACTCTTGTCTCCTACCACATGCCTTTCATGTTCATATATGGTATTAATTGGTTGGAGTGTTCAGACATATATATAGGATTTGGGCAAGTTGAGAAACAATATAGGAGTATAAAAGAGGTTTAGAAAAATTTATGGACAGGAGAAGATTTTGAGAGCTTTAAAAGGAGAAGATGTGGGGTGATTGGCTAACTCAGTTCAAGGAATGTGCAATTCTTGATCTGAGGGTCGTGAGTCGAAGCCCCATGTTGGGTGTAGAAACTACATATGTACATGTGTAAACTTATAAAAAAGAGAAAATAAGTGAAAAGAAGAGTGGAGCCAAGATTTTATTTTTAGGAGAGAAATCTATTGGTTGGATCCAGTGGCTTTTGGTGACATCTGACCATAACTGCTCATAGGGTCTAGGGAATTGGGAAGATAGGCCAAGACCCTGTTTCAAGGTAGGCTTTATGGATCACCTCCTTTGTTTTATATGACAACCGTACTTACCACTGAAGAAAGCAGGATTTTGGATAGGTATGTAGGGATACCTAGTGGTGATGCTGTTTTATTACTGGCCTAGTAAAAATAGATGCATAATTGTTATGCTATTGTGGTGGATATGGGATCTAAAGGAATATTTGAGGTCCGTGTCAAGGTAGGCAGGATTTTAAGAGTGACCTTATCAACTCTTAATGGTTACAGTTGGGCTATTCAAGTGCTGTGCAAGTTGCAAGGCTGTTGGGAACTTGTTATGAGTGATAATGGAAGCTCTTGGGTACTCTATTAATGTTGTGACCCACAAGAACGTGACTTGTGGGAAATGGGCTGCCATGGACTGATGCATGATTTACATGCTTAAAATAGTGAAAAAGATCCAGAAGGTATTCAAAGAATCCTGACGAGCTGCTTTAGTTGAGATATTTTTAGCATATTTACCTTGTAATTTGTATTACATCTTTTACTTAGTGTTCATTCAATACAGGCTAGGTTTATGAACAGCAAAAAGTTGAATCATACAGAGGCTTAAAGTCTAATAGTTTAATCCAAAAGCTTACTTGACTTACTAACACTTGAATTCTGTACTGGGTTGAATAGTATAGTTCCCCTTGACCCAATTCATTTCCACTCAGAACCTCAGACTGTGACTTCAGGGTCTTGACAGACGTAATTAGTTGATTTTTGATGACACTAGTGTGCAATAGAACATGAAATACTTCACTAAAAAAGTTCATGTGGTTGAAAGCCAAATGAAATACTATTCATAAGTAGGTATAGACTCTGAAAATTTTCTGCATGGAGCTCAATTTCTCATTTCATTTGGTTATTAGGAAGAGTTAATAAAAAAATAATACACATTTTTTAAAAAATCAAGAAGTACTGCTAATTGAAAGAAGTAGCAGTCTACTTAAAGAGAGACAAGAATTTTTGTCTAAGGATCATTTATTTCTCTTCCTGAATTTAATTTTCTTAAGTGGGAAATTTCTACCGTCTCATTTTTTTCTTTTTAAGACCAAAGTCAAGGCTTAGACATTTTTCTGAAGATAATATAAATACCATATTTGGAGTATTATAAAAGTAGATTTGTAGAAGTGATGATGTGGGAGGATAATGCACTGAGAATTTAGGAGGGAAAAACCTCTCTTATTTATAAATAGTAGTCCCCTGGTCTATTAAACTCAGTTTTCCTCATCTTTAAAATGAGAGCCATATCATTGTCACATTATGAGCTTCTTGGTCCCTCTAAATTCTACACAACATTGATGTACTTGAGTTGCTCGTGATCTAGCACCTAATTTTCTACTTAATTATCTGCCTTCAGTTATACATTTTTTCTCTTCTTGCTCAGAGTGTTCTAGCTCTTACAATGCCTTTGTGATGCTGACTCTGGAATGAGATTACCAGCACCATCACCCTCACCTTTGATAAACCTTTCCTATCTGGCACCTCATTTCTGCTCAAAACTGCAACAGTCTTAGATAGTCTGTACTTCTGGCTTAAGTCTCTAGATTCTAGCTTGATGATTTAATCAGAGATGCAGCTGGGTACTGCACTTAGTTTTGATAGCCTTGTTGAGCCTTCAAATATATGCTGCCTGTACACTTAGTCCCTTTGTTCAAGAGAACTGACATTGGTTTTGTGCCAACATTGATGTAGAACTAGGTCCTTCTACTGGCTTCCACAGTAAAGCCAATCATACCAAACATAGCTTGAAGATTTGCAGGTCATGAAACAGGGTCCCTTGCACTGCACAAACATTTACTTTCAAAGAACATCATCACTATCCTTGTGCTTTATCCAAGAATTTTTCAGCCCCTACTGCCAACTGAGCCTTCTTTGTTTTGGCCCTTCCCGTGTACAGTGCCCAGTCTTGCTCCTTTATGATTTTACTGAGATTTACCCCTTGCTCTTACTGCTCTCCTCTTCCCCCTTAAATTTTAACTATGCCTTCTCCTCTTTTATCACGAAGAGCAATTCCAAGCTTTTACTTCTAAATGTACTCATGGCCAATCAACCAGCAAAGAGCTTTCCACAAGACCTGCTCTTAAAGGCTTATTTATGATACGGGTGCCTGTGTGGCTTAGTTGGTTAAGTGTCCGACTTCAGCTCACATCATGATCTCCTGGTTTGTGAATTCGAGCCCCACATCTGGCTCTCAGCTGTCAGCACAGAGCCTGCTTCAGATCCTTTGTGCACCTTGCTCTGTGCCTCTGCCTGCGCGCCTCTCCCTCCCTCCCTCCCTCCCTCTCTCTCACAAAAATAAATTAACATTGAAAAAATTATTTATGACAAATGCCTTTATCCTTCTTATATATAATCTATACTCTCTGATTACTTTTAAAACAACCACAACAAAGTCACTGAAAGATGTCACAATATATTAGCTTCTATGTAAAGTGTCCATTTTACTTTGGTAGTTAGCAGTGTGGGGTTTAGAATCTAGTGTCCTGGCACATGAATTTGAACTAACGATCTTTTTAAACTGTCACTACACTAAAGGAAGAGAATAAATTTAGTCAAGTGCAACCCAAGGATATTCAAAATGAATTTATCTTTCTGAACTATGCTAATTAGTCTGTGGTTGGTCTCTGATAATCTAATAAACAGAAAATCCTAGATCACTGACTTCCCATTCAACAATATAATGTTCTGATATGTAAGAATTTGGCTTCTGAATAGCAAATAGTAGCATGGTCCTTGATGCAGCCAGGCAGGTACAGTTGACCCTTGAGAAATACAGGTTTGAACTACACTGGTCCACTTAGACACATACTTGTAAAAAATTTTTTTTAATGTTTATTTCTTTTTCTTTAATTTTTTTAATGATTATTTATTATTGAGAGAGAGAGGGAGGCACAGAATCTGAAGCAGGCTCTGACCTGTCTTCACAGAGCCCAATGTGGGGCTCGAACTCAAAAGCCATGAGATTGTGACCTGAGCTGAAGTCTGATGCTTAACTGACTGAGCCACCCAGGCACCCCTGTTCTATTTATTTCTGAGAGAGAGAGAGACCAAGCATGAGTGGGGGAGAGACAGAAAGAGAGAGAGGGAGACACAGAATCTGAATCAGGCTCCAGGCTCTGAGATCATGACCCAAGCCAAAGTTGGACAGTCAACTGACTGAGCCACCCCGGCACCCCTAGACATAGATATTTTTGATAAATACAGTACTGTAAATTTATTTTCTCTTGCATGATTTTAACAACATTTTCTTTCACTTTTTTAAAAGAAGGTAGTATGTGATATATACAGCATACAGAATATGTGTCAATTGACTGTTGATGTTTTTGGTAAGTCTTCCAGTCACTAGTAGGCTTTTAGTGGTTAAGTTGTAAGTATCAAGTAGGTGAGTCAGAGATTATTGGAAGATTTATGTGGGGAGGGTGGGGGTCATCAACACCCCTAACCCCGAGGTCAAGCATGAACTGTATTTCTCTTTAAGCCAAATGGTCAGTGGTGGTCCCCTTCTGCAATTATATGTGCTGTAGAAGCAAAGATTAATGTTAGTTATGGCCTTCTCTTGGGGTATTGGTTGTGCTTCTATGTTTGCTTTGTCAACTGAGACAATGCTTACTGGTTAGATAGGCTAACTGGACCATATTTTATCAATATAAAGTGTCTGATAATTCTGTACACGTTGCTACTTTCTCTATTTCCTATAACCATGTGGCTTCATTCCAGACGTTGCTGCATTATGTTCTAGAAGTGTCCTCTTTGGCTTGCTGTGGATGATACTAACTCAGCCAGATAACTGTAAAGGGGTTGTAAGGGATTTAGAAGGAATTACAATAATTACTCACTTTTCTTATGTACTTGCTGAGCTGAATGGACATTGAATTTGCTATAGTTTTAATAGTAAGGTCTGATTATGATCAAAGTAGGAAATCTTTTTATGAAATTTTATGCTGCTAGACAGCTCTACTTTCTGTGTTGAGTGTTTTGACCAGTAAAGATCGTGTCCTTGAAGACAATTGGGCAGAGTGCAGTTTGGCCAATTTTGATTTATTGATGGTCCTGCCAGTTTGCTGTGAGGTCCTGCCAGGCATCCTAAAGGCTCTAAACTACTCATTTGCATAATCTGAGGTTTAACCTCCTTATCCAAATGCTAGTTTTTGGAGAATTTTGATCCAAGTGACCATGTTAGCATTGTAAGCTGCCTGTAAAGATTATTTTGTGTGAGTGAAAACATCATGATTTTCTTTATTCAGTTTGAGCGAGTATATACCTGTTGTATTAATGAAAAAAAAATGAACACTTATTGAGCTCATTGGGCCCCTGACCCTGTTCTCTACACTGGAGGTTTAGTGGGTACTTTCACCTAATAATTAGAAGTCGTTTTCAGGACAATATTGTAACCATGGGGGTAAAAAATGAAAGGAGGGCAATAACCTCATATGAACAGGCAGATGATCCAGTCAGGTTATAGGATCAGGGAGGTGGAACTACCCCTACTGTGACAGTGCATGAAATGGACAACACACACTTTTTTTGGTGTCCGCCTCCACTCTGCCATGTGACCAAGCATAGACACCTGCTCTGGTCCCCTTGGTACTCTCTGAGCCACAATTCCTGCCTGCCTCCAAAGACAACTACGTCATTTGGATGTTCTTTGTTGGATGTCCCCGTTTACTATAAAAGGAAAGGGCACGGGCTTCACAAAACAAAAATCTGAGTTTATATCCCAGTTCTATGGCTAACTAGCTTTGTTACTTCAGTTATGAGACTTGCCTGGACCTTATTCCTGTCATCTGTAAAATGGGGATAACAGTGCATATTTTCCAGGGTTGCTGATGGATTCTATGAGGTGATGTCCATGAAGTGAACAACACTGTGTCTAGCACACAATGAGCATACCATGTTTTAGTTCCTTCATCATTCTTGCCTCTTTTTCCTTTGCCTTTAAAAAAAAGTTTATTTATTTAGAGAAAGATATTTATATATATAGCTGAGAAGGGGCAGAGAGAGTGGGAGCAAGAGAGAATCCCAAGCAGGCTCCATGCCATCAGCACAGAGCCTGATGTGGGGCTTGAACTCAGAAACTTTAAGACCATGACTTGACACGAAATCAGGAGTTGGATGCTCAACCAGCTGAGCCACCCAGGTGCCCCTCTTTTTCCTTTTTCATAAAGTCTAAAAGTTTACCTTAGGACATTACCATAGGATCTCCCATATTTAATTTAGTTTGGTCCAGTCGTGGGCTTTAGTTGTCAAGATGTATATATTCTGCTTGTGCCTCATGTGCTCACGTGTCTTTGGTGGGCTGAAACCATTCTTGTTTAACATACCCCTGTGTGCTGTATGCTCCACATACCTGTTAGTCCATTGTACCCTTTGTCCTAGCCCCTTTGTCATACTTGTACATCCTCATGAACCCAGAGCTTGTTTCAGGCAGACTTAATAAATAAAAGTATTAACAAACCTTTTTAATTTCTTAGTTGACAGGGTACATAATGAAAGACTTGTTACCAATGGAGGAGACACTTAAGCAGGGTTATCATTTGCATATTTTGATGATTGAAGGTTAGAGGCAGCATCTGGCATTGAAGGCATCATAGGAGCTATGATTGGTATGCGGGGGTACAGCTAGGTGGGACAGTACAGCATAATAAAGCCAAGTTGAAATAATGGCCTCCCTCATCATTACCTGAGTGAATTTGAGGGAATTGATAAACTTCAACCTCCACGTTAAAAAAATGTTACAGAGGGGTGCCTGGGTGGCGCAGTCGGTTAAGCGTCCGACTTCAGCCAGGTCACGATCTCGCGGTCCGGGAGTTCGAGCCCCGCTTCGGGCTCTGGGCTGATGGCTCAGAGCCTGGAGCCTGTTTCCGATTCTGTGTCTCCCTCTCTCTGCCCCTCCCCCGTTCATGCTCTGTCTCTCTCTGTCCCAAAAATAAATAAACCTTGAAAAAAAAAAATTAAAAAAAAAATGTTAGAGAATAACATGATTCTGGTTTTGCAGGGGGGTGGGTGTGTTAAATGAATTCATGGTCATAGAATGACTACCATAGTACCTGGAATTTAGTAAGTATTCAGTGAAGGTGAGGTATTACTGTTTTCTGAAGTATTGAAGAACAATAAGCAGAATCCTGGAGACATTCTGGGCAAACCACAGTTGTGTGGTCCTTACTGGATTCAGTTGACTTGGCCTTTTTTCTCTGCTTTCAATGTGTACTGAAATTTGTTAGCATCATTTGGTGATTGTAAGTCTGGTTTAGGGCAGTTTCCAAGCAGACACTCCTGAGTGGCTTTGGCTCAAGTCATGATCTCGAGGTCTGTGAGTTTGAGCTCTGCATCAGGCTCACTGCTGTCACAGCAGAGCCTGCTTCAGATCCTCTGTCTCCCCTCTCTCTGCTCCTTGCCTGTTCATGCTCTTTCTCTGTCAAAATGAATAAATACATAAAAAAAACCCCACCAGTTTCTGACCAGATGATTTTTTTTTACTATGAAATTTATTGTCAAATTGGTTTCCATACAACACCCAGTGCTCATCCCAACAGGTGTCCTCCTCAATGCCCATCACCCACTTTCCCCTCCCTCCCACCCCCCATCACCCCTCAGTTTATTCTCAATTTTTAAGAGTCTCTTATGGTTTGACTCCCTCCCTGACTTTTTTTTTCATTCCCCTCCCCCATGGTCTTATGTTAATTTTCTCAGGATCCGCATAAGAGTGAAAACATATGGTATCTGTCTTTCTCTGTATGACTTATTTCACTTAACATAACACTCTCCAGTTCCATCCACGTTGCTACAAAAGGCCAGATTTCATTTTCTCATTGCCATGTAGTATTCCATTATATATATAAACCACAATTTCTTGATCCATTCATCAGTTGATGGACATTTAGGCTCTTTCCATAGTTTTGCTATTGTTGAAAGTGCTTCTCTAAACATTGGGATACAAGTGCCCCTTTGCATCAACACTCCTGTATTCCTTGGTAAATTCCTAGCAGTGCTATTGGTGGGTCATAGAATAGATCTATTTTTAATTTTTTGAGGAACCTCCACACTGTTTTCCAGAGCGGCTGCACCAGGTTGCATTCCCACCAACAGTGCAAGAGGGTTTCCGTTTCTCCACATCGTCGCCAGCATCTATAGTCTCCTGATTTGTTCATTTTGGCCACTCTGACTGGCGTGAGGTGATATCTGAGTGTGGGTTTGATTTGTATTTCCCTGATGAGGAGTGACGTTGAGCATCTTTTCATGTGCCTGCTGGCTGTCTCTGACCAGATGATTTTTTTAATGGTTCGGTGGTATTACATCACAAAGGAGGAATGTACCCCACTCAGCTGATGCTCTTGGCACTGTAACAGTTTATAATGCTCAAAAACATTACATATAAATTTATTTCAAAAAGAAAGAGGAAGAAACTAAATGCATATTCTTTCCGTTTGCTAAGGGTACGAGCTTTGAATGTGCATTTAGTCAATTGTGGCCAACTTTATCTTTTTAGTTTTTGACTCAGGACCTAAAATTAAGTATGTAACAGCTTCTAGCATATTGTTTCTAGGACTTGCTAGGTAAAAACACTCTGCTTAGGTATGTGAAGTTCATGTTGCTTGTTCTTAGATTTCAAAATACCATCGTTCTGTGTTAGAATTGCCTTGTGTCACTGTCACTTCCCTGGCTTCATTGAAAGCCAGAGAGACTAGGGCTTTGTAAAAAGGAAGGAGTGCTATCTATCCTATAAGCTTGCTAAGAACTATTTGCCTGTACCATGAGTATGCTTTAAAGCCAACAATGCTAGTCTTCGTTAACTCTGCTCAGAAAAATCACCACAGCATTAACCTTTCAAAGTTTATCATTTCCTTGATTTTTGTGAGATACTTTCATGGCTCCTAGAGAAGAACCCACAGAGGTCAGCAAGAGCTGTTGTCTAAGCCCCCGGGGTTCTGTTCACTCCCTCAGGGTAGTGGGAATTAAGACATTGCAAAGAAGAATTCTTAGAGTGAGGGCTGGGACCCCGGGGCTTGCATGTCTGGATGTTGATGAAGCAGATTTATCAACACATTCATCTAGTCCTCAAGAAAATTGTGATTTTTTTTTCACACAGCCCGACAACTTGGGGCAATTTTTCATTTTCTTTCTCTTGGAGTTTCTCTTTCCCTCCTTCCTTCTTTCCTTCCTTCCAATTTGAAGTAAAAACTTAGGCAGACCTCGTTGTGTGCTGGCTTTTCTCTCATGAAGTAGAATTTTGACTAAGGTCTTTTAGACAGCAGTCAGTAAGCAGGTTGTGACCCTCTCACACTTTCTACTTTTAAGTGTCTCTGGTGTGATTTCTTAGTATCCAGAGGATCCTGAATGCAACTTTTGACAGCAGAGTATCTGTTTAAGCCCTCTGTTGGAGTTTGCCTGCTTCCCAAATTCTCTCTCATTCCTTGTCCCAAGAATCCACTTCTGTGGAGCAAAGGGAGTCTTCTGAGGACCTTCAGAGTGAGAATTAAGAGTGATGACTTATAGAAGAAAGGTAAAATTATTTTAGCGCTCTCAAAACTGTGTTGGCTCATAAGGCGGGAAGATGGGAGGCAGTGAACTTCAGAAAAGATTATGTTCCCAAGTGGCATTACCAACCTCTTCAATAGAAAAGTAATCCTTGAGTGCAGAAAGCAGGACGATTGTCAGTGGTGCCAGGGAAGATGAGCAGAGCGGATGGATGGCAAGCTTGGGGACACCAGGCCTAATAAGGACACGTGGTGCATCCGGGTTAAGGAAGTAGCTACTCAGCCTCTTGCTCCAGTGAAGCTGCCTTCTGCAGCTAAATGCGTGAAAGCTTGCTCTAAATCTTCAAAATCCCGAGGTGGTTTCAGCAGCCAAGTCTTTGATAATTAATTGTGTGTGTATTCCCATTCATTTGGGAGGCAGGTGATTGCTTGGCTGAGCGTTACCCTAAGACATTACAATATCAATAGCACGACTGATTTTAATTAAAACTTCAAAATGTATGCCTGTTGAAATATTCATTACTGTACCCTTGATTGTGTGTGAGAGTTGATAGTCTTCTGTGCTTATTTTTTTCATATAATAATAGTAAGGGCAATTAACAGGAGACGGAGTTTGCCAAATAGTTTTCTTTCTTCGTAAGACAATGGAATGTTCCCATATGTGCTCACACATATGTATGCGCACATGATATTTTTGGTATTCGTCTTTTTGGACTTGTCCTTTGAACTCTAAAAAACTGTCCGTTGTCAAAGCTAATAGACAAAATGAAATGAGACAAATGGGAGAGGAGAGGTAAAAAGGCAGGATGAATAATCCTTTCATTTCCAGTTAATTGTATTCCAATCTTGATTTAGCCAGTGGTTCTGTACTCTGTAAAACTTACTGATCTTTAGTATAATGCCACACCTAGGTTTGCTTAATTAAGATATTTAGAGGAAACAGAAAAGTGTGCTGGCCGGGGGGAAGAATATAGGAAAAGCTGTGTGGAACAGGGAGGTGTTGATAGGGCTGTTGTGGATGAGGAGACATTTTAAGGCAGTCTGTGGTTTCTGCGCCAAATATGTCAACTACCTTCCACAAGGGACAGTTGGGGACCATACAGGCTAGTTTCTTCATTTTTACAGGTTGCATTCCTAATTACCCTTTCTGAGAAGTATTATTTGAAACCCTACAACTGAAGAAACCTTTAATAAGGTAGATAACCTCATTAAATTTAGCAATATTAAAAAAACCCTTTAATGTTTATTTTTGACAGAAAACAGAGTGTGAGCAGGGGAGGGGCAGAAATAGAGGGAGACACAAAATCCTAAGCAGGCTTCAGGCTCCTAGCTGTCAGCACAGAGCCTGACATGGGGCTTGATCCCATGAACTGTGAATTCATGACCTAAGCTGAAGTTGGACGCTTAACTGACTGAGCCACCCAGGCACTTAGCAATAGTTTCTTAATCCAAGTTTTTCAGGTCTTATATACAAAATATAGAGAATGATGGTGTGTGTGTGTGTGTGTGTGTGTGTGTGTGTGTGTGTGTGTGTGTCTACAATCTCTGTGGCCCTGCTTTGCTTTCTGAACATAGAAACTAAGGTTCTCAAACTTGGCAGGATGCTGGTCATTAAGTTATTGCTGCTGTTTTTGAAGAATGTTGATTGCCCTGTGCTTTTCTTTCCCCAAAGCCCTTAATACATGGTTATATTTTTACAGTTTTGAAGTTTTTGGTAACTCCATTAGGAGCATTTCTAGTGAGGCTGAATCATACTCAGGATATCACTTCCTTGCTGGGGGAAGAAAATGAAATTAATGTAGTAAAAACAGTACGCTTCCAAAAAAAAACACCAAAAAACAAAAAACAAGTGGTTTTATTTCAATGGATATTCAGTGCTTAAAACAGCCGGATCTGAAGCAGGTAGGCTGCCGTGTCACTGTCAATTTGTTTACAGGGGAGAAAATCTGGCCTTGATTACCTCAACTCTATGCTGACTCTAGAGACGGGTTTCAATTAAAACTTTCCCGCTAGCTTCACAGACTATTTTTTTTTTTTTTTTGTCTTTTTTATTAAAGTTGGTCTGGGGATGAAAACTTTTGAAACCAGAAGGAGTCCTATCATTAAGAGTTTAGATTCAGTGTGTGGAAAGAAATAAAAATCTAGATTTCTTTTGTAAGTTTCACATGAAAACAATAATTACAGCAGTACTTTTAGGTGAGATAAGCAAATACCCAGAGCAGTGGGACCTAGTTAGAATATCAGAATAAGAGGTCTGACCCCATCTGTGATTTGTATAATGACTTGGGGGTGAATATCATTCATCTTTTGACTCCAGTCTCTGTGTACAGTGGTGACCTTCTTCCCTCCCTTTCTGTTCTTTTCTTCCATCTCTGGTGCCAAAATTTCACCTCACAAAATGAATCCTTTTCAGTATGGCACTAGACATTGAGAAATCCCTTGATCCTTTATTTACTTGGCCTTTAACTTGAA